>NC_091249.1:1272500-1897500 GCF_042477335.2 Ovis canadensis | reverse complement strand
CAGTCCGCCGCGTGGATCAAAGGATCTATGGTTTTCCCTCAAGTCTTTCCCACGAGGCTTTCCCACGAGGCTTTCCCACAGGGCTGTCCCACGTGCACACGTGGTGGGAGTCGATCCTCGGCTTGAACGTCAAGGCAGTGCAGGGAAAACAGGTTCCTCTGGAATGGACTGACACATCTGGGGTCTCTTGGAATGGTGTCAAGACCCTGGAGTTCCTCTCGCCTTTCCTGTGGAGAGCGCCTCCTCTTGAGATGCGACGGGAATGCCGGGAATTCTTTCCCTACGAAACAGGGAAAGGATCCCTAATCTCGAGCTAGGAGGCGGAAACGGGGCTCCCCTGGATGTGTGCGGTACCCCACGTGCTTCCTCTCGAGTGGAGACGGGTATGTCGGGGAACTTCTTGAGTTGCAGCAAGGGTGTGAAGGACCCTTTGGAAGTTCCAGTGGTTAGATGTGATTGGCCTCGAGAAGCCTCAGCGGAAATGGGCCTCATCTCGCCTGGAGGGCAAAACCTCCTGGATTTTCTCGAGTTGTGGCAGGTGCTCTCGACTTACGACGGGGACCTCAGGGACACGCTCTGATGGCCTCAGGAAAGGCCAGTCCCCATGCGAGTTCCTCTGGGGCCTCTCGGGATTCCTCTCCCGTCGATGCCGGGGCCTAAGACCTTGTGTGGAGTCGGGGCCGGAACCTGAGGATTCCTCTCCAGTGCTGACATGGATCTTGGGGTACTTCTGGAGTCTCCCCAGGGGAGTCAGTCCTCATCTCGAATGCGGGCATGCACTTGCGCTTTCCTCCAGAGCGGTAGCAGCAGTGTCACGCAGTCCGCCGCGTGGATCAAAGGATCTATGGTTTTCCCTTCAGTCTTTCCCACGAGGCTTTCCCACGAGGCTTTCCCACAGGGCTGTCCCACGTGCACACGTGGTGGGAGTCGATCCTCGGCTTGAACGTCAAGGCAGTGCAGGGAAAACAGGTTCCTCTGGAATGGACTGACACATCTGGGGGACTCTGGGAATGGTGGCACGACCCTGGAGTTCATCTCGCCTTTCCTGTGGAGAGCGCCTCCTCTTGAGATGCGACGGGAACGCCGGGAATTCTTTCCCTATGAAACAGGGAAAGGATCCCTCACCTCGAGCTAGGGGGCGGAAACGGAGCTCCCCTGGATGTGTGCGGGACCCCACGTGCTTCCTCTCGAGTGGAGACGGTATGTCGGGGAAATTCTTGAGTTGCAGCAAGGGTGTGAAGGACCCTTTCGAAGTTCCAGTGGTTAGATGTGATTGGCCTCGAGAAGCCTCAGCGGAGATGGGCCTCCTCTCGCCTGGAGGTCAAAACCTCCTGGATTCTCTCGAGTTGCGGCAGGTGCTCTCGACTTACGACGGGGACCTCAGGGAACCGCTCTGGTGGCCTCAGGAAAGGGCAGTCCCCATGCGAGTTCCACGGGGGCCTCTCGGGATTCCTCTCCCTTCGATGCCGGGGCCTAAGACCTTGTGTGGAGTCGGGGCCAGAACCTGAGGATTCCTCTCCAGTGCTGACATGGATCTTGGGGTACTTCTGGAGTCTCCCCAGGGGAGTCAGTCCTCGTCTCGAATGCGGGCATGCACTTGCGCTTTCCTCCACAGCGGAAGCAGCAGTGTCACGCAGTCCTCCGCGTGGATCAAAGGATCTATGGTTTTCCCTCGAGTCTTTCCCACGAGGCTTTCCCACGAAGCTTTCCCACAGGGCTGTCCCACGTGCACACGTGGTGGGAGTCGATCCTCGGCTTGAACGTCAAGGCAGTGCAGGGAAAACAGGTTCCTCTGGAATGGACTGACACATCTGGGGGACTCTTGGAATGGTGGCACGACCCTGGAGTTCCTCTCGCCTTTCCTGTGGAGAGCGCCTCCTCTTGAGATGCGACGGGAACGCCGGGAATTCTTTCCCTACGAATCAGGGAAAGGATCCCTCATCTCGAGCTAGGAGGCGGAAACGGGGCTCCCCTGGATGTGTGCGGGACCCCACGTGCTTCCTCTCGAGTGGAGACGGGTATGTCGGGGAACTTCTTGAGTTGCAGCAAGGGTGTGAAGGACCCTTTGGAAGTTCCAGTGGTTAGATGTGATTGGCCTCGAGAAGCCTCAGCGGAAATGGGCCTCATCTCGCCTGGAGGGCAAAACCTCCTGGATTTTCTCGAGTTGCGGCAGATGCTCTCGACTTAGGACAGGGACCTCAGGGACCCGCTCTGGTGGCCTCAGGAAAGGCCAGTCCCCATGCGAGTTCCTCAGGGGCCTCTCGGGATTCCTCTCCCGTCGATGCCGGGGCCTAAGACCTTGTGTGGAGTCGGGGCCGGAACCTAAGGATTCCTCTCCAGTGCTGACATGGATCTTGGGGTACTTCTGGAGTCTCCCCAGGGGAGTCAGTCCTCGTCTCGAATGCGGGCATGCACTTGCGCTTTCCTCCAGAGCGGTAGCAGCAGTGTCACGCAGTCCGCCGCGTGGATCAAAGGATCTATGGTTTTCCCTCAAGTCTTTCCCACGAGGCTTTCCCACGAGGCTTTCCCACAGGGCTGTCCCACGTGCACACGTGGTGGGAGTCGATCCTCGGCTTGAACGTCAAGGCAGTGCAGGGAAAACAGGTTCCTCTGGAATGGACTGACACATCTGGGGTCTCTTGGAATGGTGTCAAGACCCTGGAGTTCCTCTCGCCTTTCCTGTGGAGAGCGCCTCCTCTTGAGATGCGACGGGAATGCCGGGAATTCTTTCCCTACGAAACAGGGAAAGGATCCCTCATCTCGAGCTAGGAGGCGGAAACGGGGCTCCCCTGGATGTGTGCGGGACCCCACGTGCTTCCTCTCGAGTGGAGACGGGTATGTCGGGGAACTTCTTGAGTTGCAGCAAGGGTGTGAAGGACCCTTTGGAAGTTCCAGTGGTTAGATGTGATTGGCCTCGAGAAGCCTCAGCGGAAATGGGCCTCATCTCGTCTGGAGGGCAAAACCTCCTGGATTTTCTCGAGTTGCGGCAGGTGCTCTCGACTTACGACGGGGACCTCAGGGAACCGCTCTGGTGGCCTCAGGAAAGGCCAGTCCCCATGCGAGTTCCTCGGGGGCCTCTCGGGATTCCTCTCCCGTCGATGCCGGGGCCTAAGACCTTGTGTGGAGTCGGGGCCGGAACCTGAGGATTCCTCTCCAGTGCTGACATGGATCTTGGGGTATTCTGGAGTCTCCCCAGGGGAGTCAGTCCTCGTCTCGAATGCGGGCATGCACTTGCTCTTTCCTCCAGAGCGGTAGCATCAGTGTCACGCAGTCCGCCGCGTGGATCAAAGGATCTATGGTTTTCCCTCGAGTCTTTCCCACGAGGCTTTCCCACGAGGCTTTCCCACAGGGCTGTCCCATGTGCACACGTGGTGGGAGTCGATCCTCGGCTTGAACGTCAAGGCAGTGCAGGGAAAACAGGTTCCTCTGGAATGGACTGACACATCTGGGGGACTCTTGGAATGGTGGCACGACCCTGGAGTTCCTCTCGCCTTTCCTGTGGAAAGCGCCTCCTCTTGAGATGCGACGGGAACGCCGGGAATTCTTTCCCTAAGAAACAGGGAAAGGATCCCTCATCTCGAGCTAGGAGGCGGAAACGGGGCTCCCCTGGATGTGTGCGGGACCCACGTGCTTCCTCTCGAGTGGATACGGGTATGTCGGGGAACTTCTTGAGTTGCAGCAAGGGTGTGAAGGACCCTTTGGAAGTTCCAGTGGTTAGATGTGATTGGCCTCGAAAAGCCTCAGCGGAAATGGGCCTCATCTCGCCTGGAGGGCAAAACCTCCTGGATTTTCTCGAGTTGCGGCAGGTGCTCTCGACTTACGACGGGGACCTCAGGGACACGCTCTGATGGCCTCAGGAAAGGCCAGTCCCCATGCGAGTTCCTCTGGGGCCTCTCGGGATTCCTCTCCCGTCGATGCCGGGGCCTAAGACCTTGTGTGGAGTCGGGGCCGGAACCTGAGGATTCCTCTCCAGTGCTGACATGGATCTTGGGGTACTTCTGGAGTCTCCCCAGGGGAGTCAGTCCTCATCTCGAATGCGGGCATGCACTTGCGCTTTCCTCCAGAGCGGTAGCAGCAGTGTCACGCAGTCCGCCGCGTGGATCAAAGGATCTATGGTTTTCCCTTCAGTCTTTCCCACGTGGCTTTCCCACGAGGCTTTCCCACAGGGCTGTCCCACGTGCACACGTGGTGGGAGTCGATCCTCGGCTTGAACGTCAAGGCAGTGCAGGGAAAACAGGTTCCACTGGAATGGACTGACACATCTGGGGGACTCTGGGAATGGTGGCACGACCCTGGAGTTCCTCTCGCCTTTCCTGTGCAGAGCGCCTCCTCTTGAGATGCGACGGGAACGCCGGGAATTCTTTCCCAATGAAACAGGGAAAGGATCCCTCACCTCGAGCTAGGGGGCGGAAACGGAGCTCCCCTGGATGTGTGCGGGACCCCACGTGCTTCCTCTCGAGTGGAGACGGTATGTCGGGGAAATTCTTGAGTTGCAGCAAGGGTGTGAAGGACCCTTTCGAAGTTCCAGTGGTTAGATGTGATTGGCCTCGAGAAGCCTCAGCGGAGATGGGCCTCCTCTCGCCTGGAGGTCAAAACCTCCTGGATTCTCTCGAGTTGCGGCAGGTGCTCTCGACTTACGACGGGGACCTCAGGGAACCGCTCTGGTGGCCTCAGGAAAGGGCAGTCCCCATGCGAGTTCCACGGGGGCCTCTCGGGATTCCTCTCCCTTCGATGCCGGGGCCTAAGACCTTGTGTGGAGTCGGGGCCGGAACCTGAGGATTCCTCTCCAGTGCTGACATGGATCTTGGGGTACTTCTGGAGTCTCCCCAGGGGAGTCAGTCCTCGTCTCGAATGCGGGCATGCACTTGCGCTTTCCTCCAGAGCGAGAGCAGCAGTGTCACGCAGTCCGCCGCGTGGATCAAAGGATCTATGGTTTTCCCTCGAGTCTTTCCCACGAGGCTTTCCCACGAGGCTTTCCCACAGGGCTGTCCCACGTGCACACGTGGTGGGAGTCGATCCTCGGCTTGAACGTCAAGGCAGTGCAGGGAAAACAGGTTCCTCTGGAATGGACTGACACATCTGGGGGACTCTTGGAATGGTGGCACGACCCTGGAGTTCCTCTCGCCTTTCCTGTGGAGAGCGCCTCCTCTTGAGATGCGACGGGAACGCCGGGAATTTTTTCCCTACGAAACAGGGAAAGGATCCCTCATCTCGAGCTAGGAGGCGGAAACGGGGCTCCCCTGGATGTGTGCGGGACCCCACGTGCTTCCTCTCGAGTGGAGACGGGTATGTCGGGGAACTTCTTGAGTTGCAGCAAGGGTGTGAAGGACCCTTTGGAAGTTCCAGTGGTTAGATGTGATTGGCCTCGAGAAGCCTCAGCGGAAAAGGGCCTCATCTCGCCTGGAGGGCAAAACCTCCTGGATTTTCTCGAGTTGCGGCAGGTGCTCTCGACTTACGACGGGGACCTCAGGGACCCGCTCTGGTGGCCTCAGGAAAGGCCAGTCCCCATGCGAGTTCCTCGGGGGCCTCTCGGGATTCCTCTCCCGTCGATGCCGGGGCCTAAGACCTTGTGTGGAGTCGGGGCCGGAACCTGAGGATTCCTCTCCAGTGCTGACATGGATCTTGGGGTACTTCTGGAGTCTCCCCAGGGG
Organism: Ovis canadensis; assembly: GCF_042477335.2. Lineage (NCBI taxonomy): Eukaryota > Metazoa > Chordata > Mammalia > Artiodactyla > Bovidae > Ovis > Ovis canadensis. Next base: position 1,891,849 of record NC_091249.1, on the reverse strand, counting down.
AGTCAGTCCTCGTCTCGAATGCGGGCATGCACTTGCGCTTTCCTCCAGAGCGGTAGCAGCAGTGTCACGCAGTCCGCCGCGTGGATCAAAGGATCTATGGTTTTCCCTCGAGTCTTTCCCTCGAGGCTTTCCCACGAGGCTTTCCCACAGGGCTGTCCCACGTGCACACGTGGTGGGAGTCGATCCTCGGCTTGAACGTCAAGGCAGTGCAGGGAAAACAGGTTCCTCTGGAATGGACTGACACATCTGGGGGACTCTTGGAATGGTGGCACGACCCTGGAGTTCCTCTCGCCTTTCCTGTGGAGAGCGCCTCCTCTTGAGATGCGACGGGAACGCCGGGAATTCTTTCCCTACGAAACAGGGAAAGGATCCCTCATCTCGAGCTAGGAGGCGGAAACGGGGCTCCCCTGGATGTGTGCGGGACCCCACGTGCTTCCTCTCGAGTGGAGACGGGTATGTCGGGGAACTTCTTGAGTTGCAGCAAGGGTGTGAAGGACCCTCGGAAGTTCCAGTGGTTAGATGTGATTGGCCTCGAGAAGCCTCAGCGGAAATGGGCCTCATCTCGCCTGGAGGGCAAAACCTCCTGGATTTTCTCGAGTTGCGGCAGGTGCTCTCGACTTAGGACAGGGACCTCAGGGACCCGCTCTGGTGGCCTCAGGAAAGGCCAGTCCCCATGCGAGTTCCTCAGGGGCCTCTCGGGATTCCTCTCCCGTCGATGCCGGGGCCTAAGACCTTGCGTGGAGTCGGGTCCGGAACCTGAGGATTCCTCTCCAGTGCTGACATGGATCTTGGGGTACTTCTGGAGTCTCCCCAGGGGAGTCAGTCCTCGTCTCGAATGCGGGCATGCACTTGCGCTTTCCTCCAGAGCGGTAGCAGCAGTGTCACGCAGTCCGCCGCGTGGATCAAAGGATCTATGGTTTTCCCTCGAGTCTTTCCCACGAGGCTTTCCCACGAGGCTTTCCCACAGGGCTGTCCCACGTGCACACGTGGTGGGAGTCGATCCTCGGCTTGAACGTCAAGGCAGTGCAGGGAAAACAGGTTCCTCTGGAATGGACTGACACATCTGGGGGACTCTTGGAATGGTGTCACGACCGTGGAGTTCCTCTCGCCTTTCCTGTGGAGAGCGCCTCCTCTTGACATTCGACAGGAACGCCGGGAATTCTTTCCCTACGAAACAGGGAAAGGATCCCTCACCTCGAGCTAGGGGGCGGAAACGGAGCTCCCCTGGATGTGTGCGGGACCCCACGTGCTTCCTCTCGAGTGGAGACGGTATGTCGGGGAAATTCTTGAGTTGCAGCAATGGTGTGAAGGACCCTTTCGAAGTTCCAGTGGTTAGATGTGATTGGCCTCGAGAAGCCTCAGCGGAGATGGGCCTCCTCTCGCCTGGAGGGCAAAACCTCCTGGATTTTCTCGAGTTGCGGCAGGTGCTCTCGACTTACGACGGGGACCTCAGGGACCCGCTCTGGTGGCCTCAGGAAAGGCCAGTCCCCATGCGAGTTCCTCGGGGGCCTCTAGGGATTCCTCTCCCGTCGATGCCAGGGCCTAAGTCCTTGTGTGGAGTCGGTGTCGGAACCTGAGGATTCCTCTCCAGTGCTGACATGGATCTTGGGGTACTTCTGGAGTCTCCCCATGGGAGTCAGTCTTCGTCTCGAATGCGGGCATGCACTTGCGCTTTCCTCCAGAGCGGTAGCAGCAGTGTCACGCAGTCCGCCGCGTGGATCGAAGGATCTATGGTTTTCCCTCGAGTCTTTTCCACGAGGCTTTCCCACGAGGCTTTCCCACAGGGCTGTCCCACGTGCACACGTGGTGGGAGTCGATCCTTGGCTTGAACGTCAAGGCAGTGCAGGGAAAACAGGTTCCTCTGGAATGGACTGACACATCTGTGGGACTCTTGGAATGGTGGCACGACTCTGGAGTTCCTCTCGCCTTTCCTGTGGAGAGCGTCTCCTCTTGAGATGCGACGGGAACGCCGGGAATTCTTTCCCTACGAAACAGGGAAAGGATCCCTCATCTCGAGCTAGGAGTCGGAAACGGAGCTCCTCTGTATGTGGGCGGGACACCACGTGCTTCCTCTCGAGTGGAGACGGGTATGTCGGGGAACTTCTTGAGTTGCAGCAAGGGTGTGAAGGACCCTTTGGAAGTTCCAGTGGTTAGACGTGATTAGCCTTGAGAAGCCTCAGCTAAAATGGGCCTCATCTCGCCTGGAGGGCAAAACCTCCTGGATTTTCTCGAGTTGCGGCAGGTGCTCTCGACTTACGACGGGGACCTCAGGGACCCGCTCTGGTGGCCTCAGGAAAGGCCAGTCCCCATGCGAGTTCCTCGGGGGCCTCTCGGGATTCCTCTCCCGTCGATGCCGGGGCCTAAGACCTTGTGTGGAGTCGGGGTCGGAACCTGAGGATTCCTCTCCAGTGCTGACATGGATCTTGGGGTACGTCTGGAGTCTCCCCAGGGGAGTCAGTCCTCGTCTCGAATGCGGGCATGCACTTGCGCTTTCCTCCAGAGCGGTAGCAGCAGTGTCACGCAGTCCGCCGCGTGGATCAAAGGATCTATGGTTTTCCCTCGAGTCTTTCCCACGAGGCTTTCCCAAGAGGCTTTCTCACAGGGCTGTCCCACGTGCACACGTGGTGGGAGTCGATCCTCGGCTTGAACGTCAAGGCAGTGCAGGAAAAACAGGTTCCTCTGGAATGGACTGACACATCTGGGGGACTCTTGGAATGGTGGCACGACCCTGGAGTTCCTCTCGCCTTTCCTGTGGAGAGCGCCTCCTCTTGAGATGCGACGGGAATGCCGGGAATTCTTTCCCTACGAAACAGGGAAAGGATCCCTCATCTCGAGCTAGGAGGCGGAAACGGGGCTCCTCTGGATGTGTGCGGGACACCACGTGCTTCCTCTCGAGTGGAGACGGGTATGTCGGGGAACTTCTTGAGTTGCAGCAAGGGTGTGAAGGACCCTTTGGAAGTTCCAGTGGTTAGACGTGATTAGCCTCGAGAAGCCTCAGCGGAAATGGGCCTCATCTCGCCTGGAGGGCAAAACCGCCTGGATTTTCTCGAGTTGCGGCAGGTGCTCTCGACTTACGACGGGGACCTCAGGGACCCGCTCTGGTGGCCTCAGGAAAGGCCAGTCCCCATGCGAGTTCCTCGGGGGCCTCTCGGGATTCCTCTCCCGTCGATGCCGGGGCCTAAGACCTTGTGTGGAGTCGGGGCCGGAACCTGAGGATTCCTCTCCAGTGCTGACATGGATCTTGGGGTACTTCTGACGTCTCCCCAGGGGAGTCAGTCCTCGTCTCGAATGCGGGCATGCACTTGCGCTTTCCTCCAAAGCGGTAGCAGCAGTGTCACGCAGTCCGCCGCGTGGATCAAAGGATCTATGGTTTTCCCTCGAGTCTTTCCCACGAGGCTTTCCCACGAGGCTTTCCCACAGGGCTGTCCCACGTGCACACGTGGTGGGAGTCGATCCTCGGCTTGAACGTCAAGGCAGTGCAGGGAAAACAGGTTCCTCTGGAATGGACTGACACATCTGGGGGACTCTTGGAATGGTGGCACGACCCTGGAGTTCCTCTCGCCTTTCCTGTGGAGAGCGCCTCCTCTTGAGATGCGACGGGAACGCCGGGAATTCTTTCCCTACGAAACAGGGAAAGGATCCCTCATCTCGAGCTAGGAGGCGGAAACGGGGCTCCCCTGGATGTGTGCGGGACCCCACGTGCTTCCTCTCGAGTGGAGACGGGTATGTCGGGGAACTTCTTGAGTTGCAGCAAGGGTGTGAAGGACCCTTTGGAAGTTCCAGTGGTTAGATGTGATTGGCCTCGAGAAGCCTCAGCGGAAATGGGCCTCATCTCGCCTGGAGGGCAAAACCTCCTGGATTTTCTCGAGTTGCGGCAGGTGCTCTCGACTTACGACGGGGACCTCAGGGACCCGCTCTGGTGGCCTCAGGAAAGGCCAGTCCCCATGCGAGTTCCTCGGGGGCCTCTCGGGATTCCTCTCCCGTCGATGCCGGGGCCTAAGACCTTGTGTGGAGTCGGGGCCGGAACCTGAGGATTCCTCTCCAGTGCTGACATGAATCTTGGGGTACTTCTGGAGTCTCCCCAGGGGAATCAGTCCTCGTCTCGAATGCGGGCATGCACTTGCGCTTTCCACCAGAGCGGTAGCAGCAGTGTCACGCAGTCCGCCCAATGGATCAAAGGATCTATGGTTTTCCCTCGAGTCTTTTCCACGAGGCTTTCCCACGAGGCTTTCCCACAGGGCTGTCCCACGTGCACACGTGGTGGGAGTCGATCCTCGGCTTGAACGTCAAGGCAGTGCAGGGAAAACAGGTTCCTCAGGAATGGACTGACACATCTGGGGGACTCTTGGAATGGTGGCACGACCCTGGAGTTCCTCTCGCCTTTCCTGTGGAGAGCGCCTCCTCTTGAGATGCGACGGGAACGCCGGGAATTCTTTCCCTACGAAACAGGGAAAGGATCCCTCATCTCGAGCTAGGAGGCGGAAACGGGGCTCCCCTGGATGTGTGCGGGACACCACGTGCTTCCTCTCGAGTGGAGACGGGTATGTCGGGGAACTTCTCGAGTTGCAGCAAGGGTGTGAAGGACCCTTTGGAAGTTCCAGTGGTTAGACGTGATTAGCCTCGAGAAGCCTCAGCGGAAATGGGCCTCATCTCGCCTGGAGGGCAAAACCTCCTGGATTTTCTGGAGTTGCGGCAGGTGCTCTCGACCTACGACGGGGACCTCAGGGACCCGCTCTGGTGGCCTCAGGAAAGGCCAGTCCCCATGCGAGTTCCTCGGGGGCGTCTCGGGATTCCTCTCCCGTCGATGCCGGGGCCTAAGACCTTGTGTGGAGTCGGGGCCGGAACCTGAGGATTCCTCTCCAGTGCTGACATGGATCTTGGGGTACTTCTGGAGTCTCCCCAGGGGAGTCAGTCCTCGTCTCGAATGCGGGCATGCACTTGCGCTTTCCTACAGAGCGGTGGCAGCAGTGACACGCAGTCCGCCGCGTGGATCAAAGGATCTATGGTTTTCCCTCGAGTCTTTCCCACGAAGCTTTCCCACGAGGCTTTCCCACAGGGCTGTCCCACGTGCACACGTGGTGGGAGTCGATCCTCGGCTTGCACGTCAAGGCAGTGCAGGGAAAACAGGTTCCTCTGGAATGGACTGACACATCTGGGGGACTCTTGGAATGGTGTCACGACCCTGGAGTTCCTCTCGCCTTTCCTGTGGAGAGCGCCTCCTCTTGAGATGCGACTGGAACGCCGGGAATTCTTTCCCTACGAAAAAGGGAAGGATCCCTCATCTCGAGCTAGGAGGCGGAAACGGGGCTCCCCTGGATGTGTGAGGGACCCCACGTGCTTCCTCTCGAGTGGAGACGGGTATGTCGGGGAACTTCTTGAGTTGCAGCAATGGTGTGAAGGACCCTTTGAAAGTTCCAGTGGTTAGATGTGATTGGCCTCGAGAAGCCTCAGCAGAAATGGGCCTCATCTCGCCTGGAGGGCAAAACCTCCTGGATTTTCTCGAGTTGCGGCAGGTGCTCTCGACTTACGACGGGGACCTCAGGGACCCGCTCTGGTGGCCTCAGGAAAGGCCAGTCCCCATGCGAGTTCCTCGGGGGCCTCTGGGGATTCCTCTCCCGTCGATGCCAGGGCCTAAGTCCTTGTGTGGAGTCGGTGTCGGAACCTGAGGATTCCTCTCCAGTGCTGACATGGATCTTGGGGTACTTCTGGAGTCTCCCCAGGGGAGTCAGTCCTCGTCTCGAATGCGGGCATGCACTTGCGCTTTCCTCCAGAGCGGTAGCAGCAGTGTCACGCAGTCCGCCGCGTGGATCGAAGGATCTATGGTTTTCCCTCGAGTCTTTTCCACGAGGCTTTCCCACGAGGCTTTCCCACAGGGCTGTCCCACGTGCACACGTGGTGGGAGTCGATCCTTGGCTTGAACGTCAAGGCGGTGCAGGGAAAACAGGTTCCTCTGGAATGGACTGACACATCTGTGGGACTCTTGGAATGGTGGCACGACTCTGGAGTTCCTCTCGCCTTTCCTGTGGAGAGCGTCTCCTCTTGAGATGCGACGGGAACGCCGGGAATTCTTTCCCTACGAAACAGGGAAAGGATCCCTCATCTCGAGCTAGGAGTCGGAAACGGAGCTCCCCTGTATGTGGGCGGGACACCACGTGCTTCCTCTCGAGTGGAGACGGGTATGTCGGGGAACTTCTTGAGTTGCAGCAAGGGTGTGAAGGACCCTTTGGAAGTTCCAGTGGTTAGACGTGATTAGCCTCGAGAAGCCTCAGCGGAAATGGGCCTCATCTCGCCTGGAGGGCAAAACCTCCTGGATTTTCTCGAGTTGCGGCAGGTGCTCTCGACTTACGACGGGGACCTCAGGGACCCGCTCTGGTGGCCTCAGGAAAGGCCAGTCCCCATGCGAGTTCCTCGGGGGCGTCTCGGGATTCCTCTCCCGTCGATGCCGGGGCCTAAGACCTTGTGTGGAGTCGGGGTCGGAACCTGAGGATTCCTCTCCAGTGCTGACATGAATCTTGGGGTACGTCTGGAGTCTCCCCAGGGGAGTCAGTCCTCGTTTCGAATGCGGGTATGCACTTGCGCTTTCCTCCAGTGCGGTAGCAGCAGTGTCACGCAGTCCGCCGCGTGGATCAAAGGATCTATGGTTTTCCCTCGAGTCTTTCCCACGAGGCTTTCCCACGAGGCTTTCCCACAGGGCTGTCCCACGTGCACACGTGGTGGGAGTCGATCCTCGGCTTGAACGTCAAGGCAGTGCAGGGAAAACAGGTTCCTCTGGAATGGACTGACACATCTGGGGGACTCTTGGAATGGTGCCACGACCCTGGAGTTCCTCTCGCCTTTCCTGTGGAGAGCACCTCCTCTTGAGATGCGACGGGAACGCCGGGAATTATTTCCCTACGAAACAGGGAAAGGATCCCTCATCTCGAGCTAGGAGGCGGAAACGGGGCTAACCTGGATGTGTGCGGGACCCCACGTGCTTCCTCTCGAGTGGAGACGGGTATGTCGGGGAACTTCTTGAGTTGCAGCAATGGTGTGAAGGACCCTTTGGAAGTTCCAGTGGTTAGATGTGATTGGCCTCGAGAAGCCTCAGCGGAAAAGGACCTCATCTCGCCTGGAGGGCAAAACCTCCTGGATTTTCTCGAGTTGCGGCAGGTGCTCTCGACTTACTACGGGGATCTCAGGGAACCGCTCTGGTGGCCTCAGGAAAGGCCAGTCCCCATGCGAGTTCCTCGTGGGCCTCTCGGGATTCCTCTCCCGTCGATGCCGGTGCCTAAGACCTTGTGTGGAGTCAGGGCCGGAACCTGAGGATTCCTCTCCAGTGCTGACATGGATCTTGGGGTACTTCTGGAGTCTCCCCAGGGGAGTCAGTCCTCGTCTCGAATGCGGGCATGCACTTGCGCTTTCCTCCAGAGCGAGAGCAGCAGTGTCACGCAGTCCGCCGCGTGGATCAAAGGATCTATGGTTTTCCCTCGAGTCTTTCCCACGAGGCTTTCCCACGAGGCTTTCCCACAGGGCTGTCCCACGTGCACACGTGGTGGGAGTCGATCCTCGGCTTGAACGTCAAGGCAGTGCAGGGAAAACAGGTTCCTCTGGAATGGACTGACACATCTGGGGGACTCTAGGAATGGTGGCACGACCCTGGAGTTCCTCTCGCCTTTCCTGTGGAGAGCGCCTCCTCTTGAGATGCGACGGGAACGCCGGGAATTCTTTCCCTACGAAACAGGGAAAGGATCCCTCATCTCGAGCTAGGAGGCGGAAACGGGGCTCCCCTGGATGTGTGCGGGACCCCACGTGCTTCCTCTCGTGTGGAGACGGGTATGTCGGGGAACTTCTTGAGTTGCAGCAAGGGTGTGAATTACCCTTTGGAAGTTCCAGTGGTTAGACGTGATTAGCCTCGAGAAGCCTCAGCGGAAATGGGACTCATCTCGCCTGGAGGGCAAAACCTCCTGGATTTTCTCGACTTGCGCCATGTGCTCTCGACATACGACGGGGACCTCAGGGACCCGCTCTGGTGACCTCAGGAAAGGCCAGTCCCCATGCGAGTTCCTCGGGGGCCTCTCGGGATTCCTCTCCCGTCGATGCCGGGGCCTAAGACCTTGTGTGGAGTCGGGGCCGGAACCTGAGGATTCCTCTCCTGTGCTGACATGGATCTTGGGGTACTTCTGGAGTCTCCCCAGGGGAGTCAGTCCTCGTCTCGAATGCGGGCATGCACTTGCGCTTTCCTCCAGAGCGGTAGCAGCAGTGTCACGCAGTCCGCCGCGTGGATCAAAGGATCTATGGTTTTCCCTCGAGTTTTCCCACGAGGCTTTCCCACGAGGCTTTCCCACAGGGCTGTACCTCGTGCACACGTGGTGGGAGTGGATCCTCGGCTTGAACGTCAAGGCAGTGCAGGGAAAACAGGTTCCTCTGGAATGGACTGACACATCTGGGGGACTCCTGGAATGGTGGCACGACCCTGGAGTTCCTCTCGCCTTTCCTGTGGAGAGCGCCTCCTCTTGAGATGCGACGGGAACACCGGGAATTCTTTCCCTAAGAAACAGGGAAAGGATCCCTCATCTCGAGCTAGGAGGCGGAAACGGGGCTCCCCTGGATGTGTGCGGGATACCACGTGCTTCCTATCGAGTGGAGACGGGTATGTCGGGGAACTTCTTGAGTAGCAGCAAGGGTGTGAAGGACCCTTTGGAAGTTCCAGTGGTTAGATGTGATTGGCCTCGAGAAGCCTCAGCGGAAATGGGCCTCATCTCGCCTGGAGGGCAAAACCTCCTGAATTTTCTCGAGTTACGGCAGGTGCTCTCGACTTACGACGGGGACCTCAGGGACCCGCTCTGGTGGCCTCAGGAAAGGCCAGTCCCCATGCGAGTTCCTCGGGGGCCTCTCGGCATTCCTCTCCCGTCCATGCCGGGGCCTAAGACCTTGTGTGGAGTCGGGGCCGGAACCTGAGGATTCCTCTCCAGTGCTGACATGGATCTTGGGGTACTTCTGGAGTCTCCCCAGGGGAGTCAGTCCTCGTCTCGAATGCGGGCATGCACTTGCGCTTTCCTCCAGAGCGGTAGCAGCAGTGTCACGCAGTCCGCCGCGTGGATCAAAGGATCTATGGTTTTCCCTCGAGTCTTTCCCACGAGGCTTTCCCACGAGGCTTTCCCACAGGGCTGTCCCACGTGCACACGTGGTGGGAGTCGATCCTCGGCTTGAACGTCAGGCAGTGCAGGGAAAACAGGTTCCTCTGGAATGGACTGACACATCTGGGGGTCTCTTGGAATGGTGGCACGACCCTGGAGTTCCTCTCGCCTTTCCTGTGGAGAGCGCCACTTCTTGAGATGCGACGGGAACGCCGGGAATTCTTTCCCTACCAAACAGGGAAAGGATCCCTCATCTCGAGCTAGGAGGCGGAAACGGGGCTCCCCTGGATGGGTGCGGGACCACACGTGCTTCCTCTCGAGTGCAGACGGGTATGTCGCGGACCTGCTTGAGTTGCAGCAATGGTGTGAAGGACCCTTTGGAAGTTCCAGCGGTTAGATGTGATTAGCCTCGAGAAGCCTCAGCGGAAATGGGCCTCATCTCGCCTGGAGGGCAAAACCTCCTGGATTTTCTCGAGTTGCGGCAGGTGCTCTCGACTTACGATGGGGACCTCAGGGACCCGCTCTGGTGGCCTCAGGAAAGGCCAGTCCCCATGCGAGTTCCTCGGGGGCCTCTCGGCATTCCTCTCCCGTCGATGCCGGGGCCTAAGACCTTGTGTGGAGTCGGGGCCGGAACCTGAGGATTCCTCTCCAGTGCTGACATGGATCTTGGGGTACTTCTGGAGTCTCCCCAGGGGAGTCAGTCCTCGTCTCGAATGCGGGCATGCACTTGCGCTTTCCTCCAGAGCGGTAGCAGCAGTGTCACGCAGTCCGCCGCGTGGATCAAAGGATCTATGGTTTTCCCTCGAGTCTTTCCCACGAGGCTTTCCCACGAGGCTTTCCCACAGGGCTGTCCCACGTGCACACGTGGTGGGAGTCGATCCTCGGCTTGAACGTCAAGGCAGTGCAGGGAAAACAGGTTCCTCTGGAATGGACTGACACATCTGGGGGACTCTTGGAATGGTGGCACGACCCTGGAGTTCCTCTCGCCTTTCCTGTGGAGAGCGCCACCTCTTGAGATGCGACGGGAACGCCGGGAATTCTTTCCCTACGAAACAGGGAAAGGATCCCTCATCTCGAGCTAGGAGGCGGAAACGGGGCTCCCCTGGATGTGTGCGGGACCCCACGTGCTTCCTCTCGAGTGCAGACGGGTATGTCGGGGAACTTCTTGAGTTGCAGCAAGGGTGTGAAGGACCCTTTGGAAGTTCCAGTGGTTAGACGTGATTAGCCTCGAGAAGCCTCAGCGGAAATGGGCCTCATCTCGCCTGGAGGGCAAAACCTCCTGGATTTTCTCGAGTTGCGGCAGGTGCTCTCGACTTACGACGGGGACCTCAGGGACCCGCTCTGGTGGCCTCAGGAAAGGCCAGTCCCCATGCGAGTTCCTCGGGGGCCTCTCGGGATTCCTCTCCCATCGATGCCGGCGCCTAAGACCTTGTGTGGAGTCGGGGCCGGAACCTGAGGATTCCTCTCCAGTGCTGACATGGATCTTGGGGTACTTCTGGAGTCTCCCCAGGGGAGTCAGTCTTCGTCTCGAATGCGGGCATGCACTTGCGCTTTCCTCCAGAGCGGTAGCAGCAGTGTCACGCAGTCCGCCGCGTGGATCAAAGGATCTATGGTTTTCCCTCGAGTCTTTCCCACGAGGCTTTCCCACGAGGCTTTCCCACAGGGCTGTCCCACGTGCACACGTGGTGGGAGTCGATCCTCGGCTTGAACGTCAGGCAGTGCAGGGAAAACAGGTTCCTCTGGAATGGACTGACACATCTGGGGGTCTCTTGGAATGGTGGCACGACCCTGGAGTTCCTCTCGCCTTTCCTGTGGAGAGCGCCACCTCTTGAGAAGCGACGGGAACGCCGGGAATTCTTTCCCTACCAAACAGGGGAAGGATCCCTCATCTCGAGCTAGGAGGCGGAAACGGGGCTCCCCTGGATGGGTGCGGGACCCCACGTGCTTCCTCTCGAGTGCAGACGGGTATGTGGCGGAACTGCTTGAGTTGCAGCAATGGTGTGAAGGACCCTTTGGAAGTTCCAGCGGTTAGATGTGATTAGCCTCGAGAAGCCTCAGCGGAAATGGGCCTCATCTCGCCTGGAGGGCAAAACCTCCTGGATTTTCTCGAGTTGCGGCAGGTGCTCTCGACTTACGACGGGGACCTCAGGGACCCGCTCTGGTGGCCTCGGGAAAGGCCAGTCCCCATGCGAGTTCCTCGGGGGCCTCTCGGCATTCCTCTCCCGTCGATGCCGGGGCCTAAGACCTTGTGTAGAGTCGGGGCCGGAACCTGAGGATTCCTGTCCAGTGCTGACATGGATCTTGGGGTACTTCTGGAGTCTCCCCAGGGGAGTCAGTCCTCGTCTCGAATGCGGGCATGCACTTGCGCTTTCCTCCAGAGCGGTAACAGCAGTGTCACGCAGTCCGCCGCGTGGATCAAAGAATCTATGGTTTTCCCTCGAGTCTTTCCCACGAGGCTTTCCCACGAGGCTTTCCCACAGGGCTGTCCCACGTGCACAGGTGGTGGGAGTCGATCCTCGGCTTGAAAGTCAATGCAGTGCAGGGAAAACAGGTTCCTCTGTAATGGACTGACACATCTGGGCGTCTCTTGGAATGGTGGCACGACCCTGGAGTTCCTCTCGCCTCTCCTGTGGAGAGCCCCTCCTCTTGAGATGCGACGGGAACGCCGGGAATTCTTTCCCTACGAAACAGGGATAGGATCCCTCATCTCGAGCTAGGAGGCGGAAACGGGGCACCCCTGGATGTGTGCGGGACCCCACGTGATTCCTCTCGAGTGGAGACGGGTATGTCGGGGAACTTCTTGAGTTGCAGCAAGGGTGTGAAGGACCCTTTGGAAGTTCCAGTGGTTAGATGTGATTGGCCTCGAGAAGCCTCAGCGGAAATGGGCCTCATCTCGCCTGGAGGGCAAAACCTCCTGGATTTTCTCGAGTTACGGCAGGTGCTCTCGACTTACGACGGGGACCTCAGGGACCCGCTCTGGTGGCCTCAGGAAAGGCCAGTCCCCATGCGAGTTCCTCGGGGGCCTCTCGGGATTCCTCTCCCGTCGATGCCGGGGCCTAAGACCTTGTGTGGAGTCGGGGCCGGAACCTGAGGATTCCTCTCCAGTGCTGACATGGATCTTGGGGTACTTCTGGAGTCTCCCCAGGGGAGTCAGTCCTCGTCTCGAATGCGGGCATGCACTTGCGCTTTCCTCCAGAGCGGTAGCAGCAGTGTCACGCAGTCCGCCGCGTGGATCAAAGGATCTATGGTTTTCCCTCGAGTCTTTCCCACGAGGCTTTCCCACGAGGCTTTCCCACAGGGCTGTCCCACGTGCACACGTGGTGGGAGTCGATCCTCGGCTTGAACGTCAAGGCAGTGCAGGGAAAACAGGTTCCTCTGGAATGGACTGACACATCTGGGGGACTCTTGGAATGGTGGCACGACCCTGGAGTTCCTCTCGCCTTTCCTGTGGAGAGCGCCTCCTCTTGAGATGCGACGGGAACGCCGGGAATTCTTTCCCTACGAAACAGGGAAAGGATCCCTCATCTCGAGCTAGGAGGCGGAAACGGGGCTCCCCTGGATGTGTGCGGGACCCCACGTGCTTCCTCTCGAGTGGAGACGGGTATGTCGGGGAACTTCTTGAGTTGCAGCAAGGGTGTGAAGGACCCTTTGGAAGTTCCAGTGGTTAGACGTGATTAGCCTCGAGAAGCCTCAGCGGAAATGGGCCTCATCTCGCCTGGAGGGCAAAACCTCCTGGATTTTCTCGAGTTGCGGCAGGTGCTCTCGACTTACGATGGGGACATCAGGGACCCGCTCTGGTGGCCTCAGGAAAGGTCAGTCCCCATGCGAGTTCCTAGGGGGCCTCTCGGCATTCCTCTCCCGTCGATGCCGGCGCCTAAGACCTTGTGTGGAGTCGGGACCGGAACCTGAGGATTCCTCTCCAGTGCTGACATGGATCTTGGGGTACTTCTGGAGTCTCCCCAGGGGAGTCAGTCCTCGTCTCGAATGCGGGCATGCACTTGCGCTTTCCTCCAGAGCGGTAGCAGCAGTGTCACGCAGTCCGCCGCGTGGATCAAAGGATCTATGGTTTTCCCTCGAGTTTTCCCACGAGGCTTTCCCACGAGGCTTTCCCACAGGGCTGTACCTCGTGCACACGTGGTGGGAGTGGATCCTCGGCTTGAACGTCAAGGCAGTGCAGGGAAAACAGGTTCCTCTGGAATGTACTGACACATCTGGGGGACTCTTGGAATGGTGGCACGACCCTGGAGTTCCTCTCGCCTTTCCTGTGGAGAGCGCCTCCTCTTGAGATGCGACGGGATCACCGGGAATTCTTTCCCTAAGAAACAGGGAAAGGATCCCTCATCTCGAGCTAGGAGGCGGAAACGGGGCTCCCCTGGATGTGTGCGGGATACCACGTGCTTCCTATCGAGTGGAGACGGGTATGTCGGGGAACTTCTTGAGTAGCAGCAAGGGTGTGAAGGACCCTTTGGAAGTTCCAGTGGTTAGATGTGATTGGCCTCGAGAAGCCTCAGCGGAAATGGGCCTAATCTCGCCTGGAGGGCAAAACCTCCTGGATTTTCTCGAGTTGCGGCAGGTGCTCTCGACTTACGACGGGGACCTCAGGGACCCGCTCTGGTGGCCTCAGGAAAGGCCAGTCCCCATGCGAGTTCCTCGGGGGCCTCTCGGGATTCCTCTCCCGACGATGCCGGGCCTAAGACCTTGTGTGGAGTCGGGGCCGGAACCTGAGGATTCCTCTCCAGTGCTGACATGGATCTTGGGGTACTTCTGGAGTCTCCCCAGGGGAGTCAGTCCTCGCCTCCAATGCGGGCATGCACTTGCCTTTCCTCCAGAGCGGTAGCAGCAGTGTCACGCAGTCCGCCGCGTGGATCAAAGGATCTATGGTTTTCCCTCGAGTCTTTCCCACGAGGCTTTCCCACGAGGCTTTCCCACAGGGCTGTCCCACGTGCACACGTGGTGGGAGTCGATCCTCGGCTTCAACGTCAAGGCAGTGCAGGGAAAACAGGTTCCTCTGGAATGGACTGACACATCTGGGGGACTCTTGGAATGGTGGCACGACCCTGGAGTTCCTCTCGCCTTTCCTGTGGAGAGCGCCTCCTCTTGAGATGCGACGGGAACGCCGGGAATTCTTTCCCTACGAAACAGGGAAAGGATCCCTCATCTCGAGCTAGGAGGCGGAAACGGGGCTCCCCTGGATGTGTGCGGGACCCCACGTGCTTCCTCTCGAGTGGAGACGGGTATGTCGGGGAACTTCTTGAGTTGCAGCAAGGGTGTGAAGGACCCTTTGGAAGTTCCAGTGGTTAGACGTGATTAGCCTCGAGAAGCCTCAGCGGAAATGGGCCTCATCTCGCCTGGAGGGCAAAACCTCCTGGATTTTCTCGAGTTGCGGCAGGTGCTCTCGACTTACGACGGGGACGTCAGGGACCCGCTCTGGTGGCTTCAGGAAAGGTCAGTCCCCAGGCGAGTTCCTCGGGGGCCTCTCGGCATTCCTCTCCCGTCGATGCCGGCGCCTAAGACCTTGTGTGGAGTCGGGGCCGGAACCTGAGGATTCCTCTCCAGTGCTGACATGGATCTTGGGGTACTTCTGGAGTCTCCCCAGGGGAGTCAGTCCTCGTCTCGAATGCGGGCATGCACTTGCGCTTTCCTCCAGAGCGGTAGCAGCAGTGTCACGCAGTCCGCCGCGTGGATCAAAGGATCTATGGTTTTCCCTCGAGTTTTCCCACGAGGCTTTCCCACGAGGCTTTCCCACAGGGCTGTACCTCGTGCACACGTGGTGGGAGTGGATCCTCGGCTTGAACGTCAAGGCAGTGCAGGGAAAACAGGTTCCTCTGGAATGGACTGACACATCTGGGGGACTCTTGGAATGGTGGCACGACCCTGGAGTTCCTCTCGCCTTTCCTGTGGAGAGCGCCTCCTCTTGAGATGCGACGGGAACACCGGGAATTCTTTCCCTAAGAAACAGGGAAAGGATCCCTCATCTCGAGCTAGCAGGCGGAAACGGGGCTCCCCTGGATGTGTGCGGGACCCCACGTGCTTCCTCTCGTGTGGAGACGGGTATGTCGGGGAACTTCTTGAGTTGCAGCAAGGGTGTGAATTACCCTTTGGAAGTTCCAGTGGTTAGACGTGATTAGCCTCGTGAAGCCTCAGCGGAAATGGGCCTCATCTCGCCTGGAGGGCAAAACCTCCTGGATTTTCTCGAGTTGCGCCATGTGCTCTCGACAAACGACGGGGACCTCAGGGACCCGCTCTGGTGACCTCAGGAAAGGCCAGTCCCCATGCGAGTTCCTCGGGGGCCTCTCGGGATTCCTCTCCCGTCGATGCCGGGGCCTAAGACCTTGTGTGGAGTCGGGGCCGGAACCTGAGGATTCCTCTCCAGTGCTGACATGGATCTTGGGGTACTTCTGGAGTCTCCCCAGGGGAGTCAGTCCTCGTCTCGAATGCGGGCATGCACTTGCGCTTTCCTCCAGAGCGGTAGCAGCAGTGTCACGCAGTCCGCCGCGTGGATCAAAGGATCTATGGTTTTCCCTCGAGTTTTCCCACGAGGCTTTCCCACGAGGCTTTCCCACAGGGCTGTACCTCGTGCACACGTGGTGGGAGTGGATCCTCGGCTTGAACGTCAAGGCAGTGCAGGGAAAACAGGTTCCTCTGGAATGGACTGACACATCTGGGGGACTCTTGGAATGGTGGCACGACCCTGGAGTTCCACTCGCCATTCCTGTGGAGAGCGCCTCCTCTTGAGATGCGACGGGAACACCGGGAATTCTTTCCCTAAGAAACAGGGAAAGGATCCCTCATCTCGAGCTAGGAGGCGAAAACGGGGCTCCCCTGGATGTGTGCGGGATACCACGTGCTTCCTATCGAGTGGAGACGGGTATGTCGGGGAACTTCTTGAGTAGCAGCAAGGGTGTGAAGGACCCTTTGGAAGTTCCAGTGGTTAGATGTGATTGGCCTCGAGAAGCCTCAGCGGAAATGGGCCTCATCTCGCCTGGAGGGCAAAACCTCCTGGATTTTCTCGAGTTGCGGCAGGTGCTCTCGACTTACGACGGGGACCTCAGGGACCCGCTCTGGTGGCCTCAGGAAAGGCCAGTCCCCATGCGAGTTCCTCGGGGGCCTCTCGGGATTCCTCTCCCGTCGATGCCGGGGCCTAAGACCTTGTGTGGAGTCGGGGCCGGAACCTGAGGATTCCTCTCCAGTGCTGACATGGATCTTGGGGTACTTCTGGAGTCTCCCCAGGGGAGTCAGTCCTCGTCTCGAATGCGGGCATGCACTTGCGCTTTCCTCCAGAGCGGTAGCAGCAGTGTCAGGCAGTCCGCCGCGTGGATCAAAGGATCTATGGTTTTCCCTCGAGTCTTTCCCACGAGGCTTTCCCACGAGGCTTTCCCACAGGGCTGTCCCACGTGCACACGTGGTGGGAGTCGATCCTCGGCTTGAACGTCAAGGCAGTGCAGGGAAAACAGGTTCCTCTGGAATGGACTGACACATCTGGGGGACTCTTGGAATGGTGGCACGACCCTGGAGTTCCTCTCGCCTTTCCTGTGGAGAGCGCCTCCTCTTGAGATGCGACGGGAACGCCGGGAATTCTTTCCCTACGAAACAGGGAAAGGATCCCTCATCTCGAGCTAGGAGGCGGAAACGGGGCTCCCCTGGATGTGTGCGGGACCCCACGTGCTTCCTCTCGAGTGGAGACGGGTATGTCGGGGAACTTCTTGAGTTGCAGCAAGGGTGTGAAGGACCCTTTGGAAGTTCCAGTGGTTAGACGTGATTAGCCTCGAGAAGCCTCAGCGGAAATGGGCCTCATCTCGCCTGGAGGGCAAAACCTCCTGGATTTTCTCGAGTTGCGGCAGGTGCTCTCGACTTACGATGGGGACATCAGGGACCCGCTCTGGTGGCCTCAGGAAAGGTCAGTCCCCATGCGAGTTCCTCGGGGGCCTCTCGGCATTCCTCTCCCGTCGATGCCGGCGCCTAAGACCTTGTGTGGAGTCGGGGCCGGAACCTGAGGATTCCTCTCCAGTGCTGACATGGATCTTGGGGTACTTCTGGAGTCTCCCCAGGGGAGTCAGTCCTCGTCTCGAATGCGGGCATGCACTTGCGCTTTCCTCCAGAGCGGTAGCAGCAGTGTCACGCAGTCCGCCGCGTGGATCAAAGGATCTATGGTTTTCCCTCGAGTTTTCCCACGAGGCTTTCCCACGAGGCTTTCCCACAGGGCTGTACCTCGTGCACACGTGGTGGGAGTGGATCCTCGGCTTGAACGTCAAGGCAGTGCAGGGAAAACAGGTTCCTCTGGAATGTACTGACACATCTGGGGGACTCTTGGAATGGTGGCACGACCCTGGAGTTCCTCTCGCCTTTCCTGTGGAGAGCGCCTCCTCTTGAGATGCGACGGGAACACCGGGAATTCTTTCCCTAAGAAACAGGGAAAGGATCCCTCATCTCGAGCTAGGAGGCGGAAACGGGGCTCCCCTGGATGTGTGCGGGATACCACGTGCTTCCTATCGAGTGGAGACGGGTATGTCGGGGAACTTCTTGAGTAGCAGCAAGGGTGTGAAGGACCCTTTGGAAGTTCCAGTGGTTAGATGTGATTGGCCTCGAGAAGCCTCAGCGGAAATGGGCCTAATCTCGCCTGGAGGGCAAAACCTCCTGGATTTTCTCGAGTTGCGGCAGGTGCTCTCGACTTACGACGGGGACCTCAGGGACCCGCTCTGGTGGCCTCAGGAAAGGCCAGTCCCCATGCGAGTTCCTCGGGGGCCTCTCGGGATTCCTCTCCCGACGATGCCGGGGCCTAAGACCTTGTGTGGAGTCGGGGCCGGAACCTGAGGATTCCTCTCCAGTGCTGACATGGATCTTGGGGTACTTCTGGAGTCTCCCCAGGGGAGTCAGTCCTCGTCTCGAATGCGGGCATGCACTTGCGCTTTCCTCCAGAGCGGTAGCAGCAGTGTCACGCAGTCCGCCGCGTGGATCAAAGGATCTATGGTTTTCCCTCGAGTCTTTCCCACGAGGCTTTCCCACGAGGCTTTCCCACAGGGCTGTCCCACGTGCACACGTGGTGGGAGTCGATCCTCGGCTTGAACGGCAAGGCAGTGCAGGGAAAACAGGTTCCTCTGGAATGGACTGTCACATCTGGGGGACTCTTGGAATGGTGGCACGACCCTGGAGTTCCTCTCGCCTTTCCTGTGGAGAGCGCCTCCTCTTGAGATGCGACGGGAACGCCGGGAATTCTTTCCCTACGAAACAGGGAAAGGATCCCTCATCTCGAGCTAGGATGCGGAAACGGGGCTCCCCTGGATGTGTGCGGGACCCCACGTGCTTCCTCTCGTGTGGAGACGGGTATGTCGGGGAACTTCTTGAGTTGCAGCAAGGGTGTGAAGGACCCTTTGGAAGTTCCAGTGGTTAGACGTGATTAGCCTCGAGAAGCCTCAGCGGAAATGGGCCTCATCTCGCCTGGAGGGCAAAACCTCCTGGATTTTCTCGAGTTGCGGCAGGTGCTCTCGACTTACGATGGGGACATCAGGGACCCGCTCTGGTGGCCTCAGGAAAGGTCAGTCCCCATGCGAGTTCCTCGGGGGCCTCTCGGCATTCCTCTCCCGTCGATGCCGGCGCCTAAGACCTTGTGTGGAGTCGGGGCCGGAACCTGAGGATTCCTCTCCAGTGCTGACATGGATCTTGGGGTACTTCTGGAGTCTCCCCAGGGGAGTCAGTCCTCGTCTCGAATGCGGGCATGCACTTGCGCTTTCCTCCAGAGCGGTAGCAGCAGTGTCACGCAGTCCGCCGCGTGGATCAAAGGATCTATGGTTTTCCCTCGAGTTTTCCCACGAGGCTTTCCCACGAGGCTTTCCCACAGGGCTGTACCTCGTGCACACGTGGTGGGAGTGGATCCTCGGCTTGAACGTCAAGGCAGTGCAGGGAAAACAGGTTCCTCTGGAATGTACTGACACATCTGGGGGACTCTTGGAATGGTGGCACGACCCTGGAGTTCCTCTCGCCTTTCCTGTGGAGAGCGCCTCCTCTTGAGATGCGACGGGAACACCGGGAATTCTTTCCCTAAGAAACAGGGAAAGGATCCCTCATCTCGAGCTAGGAGGCGGAAACGGGGCTCCCCTGGATGTGTGCGGGATACCACGTGCTTCCTATCGAGTGGAGACGGGTATGTCGGGGAACTTCTTGAGTAGCAGCAAGGGTGTGAAGGACCCTTTGGAAGTTCCAGTGGTTAGATGTGATTGGCCTCGAGAAGCCTCAGCGGAAATGGGCCTAATCTCGCCTGGAGGGCAAAACCTCCTGGATTTTCTCGAGTTGCGGCAGGTGCTCTCGACTTACGACGGGGACCTCAGGGACCCGCTCTGGTGGCCTCAGGAAAGGCCAGTCCCCATGCGAGTTCCTCGGGGGCCTCTCGGGATTCCTCTCCCGACGATGCCGGGGCCTAAGACCTTGTGTGGAGTCGGGGCCGGAACCTGAGGATTCCTCTCCAGTGCTGACATGGATCTTGGGGTACTTCTGGAGTCTCCCCAGGGGAGTCAGTCCTCGTCTCGAATGCGGGCATGCACTTGCGCTTTCCTCCAGAGCGGTAGCAGCAGTGTCACGCAGTCCGCCGCGTGGATCAAAGGATCTATGGTTTTCCCTCGAGTCTTTCCCACGAGGCTTTCCCACGAGGCTTTCCCACAGGGCTGTCCCACGTGCACACGTGGTGGGAGTCGATCCTCGGCTTGAACGGCAAGGCAGTGCAGGGAAAACAGGTTCCTCTGGAATGGACTGTCACATCTGGGGGACTCTTGGAATGGTGGCACGACCCTGGAGTTCCTCTCGCCTTTCCTGTGGAGAGCGCCTCCTCTTGAGATGCGACGGGAACGCCGGGAATTCTTTCCCTACGAAACAGGGAAAGGATCCCTCATCTCGAGCTAGGATGCGGAAACGGGGCTCCCCTGGATGTGTGCGGGACCCCACGTGCTTCCTCTCGTGTGGAGACGGGTATGTCGGGGAACTTCTTGAGTTGCAGCAAGGGTGTGAATTACCCTTTGGAAGTTCCAGCGGTTAGACGTGATTAGCCTTGTGAAGCCTCAGCGGAAATGGGCCTCATTTCGCCTGGAGGGCAAAACCTCCTGGATTTTCTCGAGTTGCGCCATGTGCTCTCGACATACGACGGGGACCTCAGGGACCCGCTCTGGTGACCTCAGGAAAGGCCAGTCCCCATGCGAGTTCCTCGGGGGCCTCTCGGGATTCCTCTCCCGTCGATGCCGGGGCCTAAGACCTTGTGTGGAGTCGGGGCCGGAACCTGAGGATTCCTCTCCAGTGCTGACATGGATCTTGGGGTACTTCTGGAGTCTCCCCAGGGGAGTCAGTCCTCGTCTCGAATGCGGGCATGCACTTGCGCTTTCCTCCAGAGCGGTAGCAGCAGTGTCACGCAGTCCGCCGCGTGGATCAAAGGATCTATGGTTTTCCCTCGAGTCTTTCCCACGAGACTTTCCCACGAGGCTTTCCCACAGGGCTGTCCCACGTGCACACGTGGTGGGAGTCGATCCTCGGCTTGAACGTCAAGGCAGTGCAGGGAAAACAGGTTCCTCTGGAATGGACTGACACATCTGGGGGACTCTTGGAATGGTGGCACGACCCTGGAGTTCCTCTCGCCTTTCCTGTGGAGAGCGCCTCCTCTTGAGATGCGACGGAACACCGGGAATTCTTTCCCTAAGAAACAAGGAAAGGATCCCTCATCTCGAGCTAGGAGGCGGAAACGGGGCTCCCCTGGATGTGTGCGGGATACCACGTGCTTCCTATCGAGTGGAGACGGGTATGTCGGGGAACTTCTTGAGTAGCAGCAAGGGTGTGAAGGACCCTTTGGAAGTTCCAGTGGTTAGATGTGATTGGCCTCGAGAAGCCTCAGCGGAAATGGGCCTAATCTCGCCTGGAGGGCAAAACCTCCTGGATTTTCTCGAGTTGCGGCAGGTGCTCTCGACTTACGACGGGGACCTCAGGGACCCGCTCTGGTGGCCTCAGGAAAGGCCAGTCCCCATGCGAGTTCCTCGGGGGCCTCTCGGGATTCCTCTCCCGACGATGCCGGGGCCTAAGACCTTGTGTGGAGTCGGGGCCGGAACCTGAGGATTCCACTCCAGTGCTGACATGGATCTTGGGGTACTTCTGGAGTCTCCCCAGGGGAGTCAGTCCTCGTCTCGAATGCGGGCATGCACTTGCGCTTTCCTCCAGAGCGGTAGCAGCAGTGTCACGCAGTCCGCCGCGTGGATCAAAGGATCTATGGTTTTCCCTCGAGTCTTTCCCACGAGGCTTTCCCACGAGGCTTTCCCACAGGGCTGTCCCACGTGCACACGTGGTGGGAGTCGATCCTCGGCTTGAACGTCAAGGCAGTGCAGGGAAAACAGGTTCCTCTGGAATGGACTGTCACTTCTGGGGGACTCTTGGAATGGTGGCACGACCCTGGAGTTCCTCTCGCCTTTCCTGTGGAGAGCGCCTCCTCTTGAGATGCGACGGGAACGCCGGGAATTCTTTCCCTACGAAACAGGGAAAGGATCCCTCATCTCGAGCTAGGATGCGGAAACGGGGCTCCCCTGGATGTGTGCGGGACCCCACGTGCTTCCTCTCGTGTGGAGACGGGTATGTCGGGTAACTTCTTGAGTTGCAGCAAGGGTGTGAATTACCCTTTGGAAGTTCCAGTGGTTAGACGTGATTAGCCTTGTGAAGCCTCAGCGGAAATGGGCCTCATCTCGCCTGGAGGGCAAAACCTCCTGGATTTTCTCGAGTTGCGCCATGTGCTCTCGACATACGACGGGGACCTCAGGGACCCGCTCTGGTGACCTCAGGAAAGGCCAGTCCCCATGCGAGTTCCTCGGGGGCCTCTCGGGATTCCTCTCCCGTCGATGCCGGGGCCTAAGACCTTGTGTGGAGTCGGGGCCGGAACCTGAGGATTCCTCTCCAGTGCTGACATGGATCTTGGGGTACTTCTGGAGTCTCCCCAGGGGAGTCAGTCCTCGTCTCGAATGCGGGCATGCACTTGCGCTTTCCTCCAGAGCGGTAGCAGCAGTGTCACGCAGTCCGCCGCGTGGATCAAAGGATCTATGGTTTTCCCTCGAGTTTTCCCACGAGGCTTTCCCACGAGGCTTTCCCACAGGGCTGTACCTCGTGCACACGTGGTGGGAGTGGATCCTCGGCTTGAACGTCAAGGCAGTGCAGGGAAAACAGGTTCCTCTGGAATGGACTGACACATCTGGGGGACTCTTGGAATGGTGGCACGACCCTGGAGTTCCTCTCGCCATTCCTGTGGAGAGCGCCTCCTCTTGAGATGCGACGGGAACACCGGGAATTCTTTCCCTAAGAAACAGGGAAAGGATCCCTCATCTCGAGCTAGGAGGCGGAAACGGGGCTCCCCTGGATGTGTGCGGGATACCACGTGCTTCCTATCGAGTGGAGACGGGTATGTCGGGGAACTTCTTGAGTAGCAGCAAGGGTGTGAAGGACCCTTTGGAAGTTCCAGTGGTTAGATGTGATTGGCCTCGAGAAGCCTCAGCGGAAATGTGCCTCATCTCGCCTGGAGGGCAAAACCTCCTGGATTTTCTCGAGTTACGGCAGGTGCTCTCGACTTACGACGGGGACCTCAGGGACCCGCTCTGGTGGCCTCAGGAAAGGCCAGTCCCCATGCGAGTTCCTCGGGGGCCTCTCGGGATTCCTCTCCCGTCGATGCCGGGGCCTAAGACCTTGTGTTGAGTCGGGGCCGGAACCTGAGGATTCCTCTCCAGTGCTGACATGGATCTTGGGGTACTTCTGGAGTCTCCCCAGGGGAGTCAGTACTCGTCTCGAATGCGGGCATGCACTTGCGCTTTCCTCCAGAGCGGTAGCAGCAGTGTCACGCAGTCCGCCGCGTGGATCAAAGGATCTATGGTTTTCCCTCGAGTCTTTCCCACGAGGCTTTCCCACGAGGCTTTCTCACAGGGCTGTCCCACGTGCACACGTGGTGGGAGTCGATAATCGGCTTGAACGTCAGGCAGTGCAGGGAAAACAGGTTCCTCTGGAATGGACTGACACATCTGGGGGTCTCTTGGAATGGTGGCACGACCCTGGAGTTCCTCTCGCCTTTCCTGTGGAGAGCGCCACTTCTTGAGATGCGACGGGAACGCCGGGAATTCTTTCCATACCAAACAGGGAAAGGATCCCTCATCTCGAGCTAGGAGGCGGAAACGGGGCTCCCCTGGATGGGTGCGGGACCACACGTGCTTCCTCTCGAGTGCAGACGGGTATGTCGCGGACCTGCTTGAGTTGCAGCAATGGTGTGAAGGACCCTTTGGAAGTTCCAGCGGTTAGATGTGATTAGCCTCGAGAAGCCTCAGCGGAAATGGGCCTCATCTCGCCTGGAGGGCAAAACCTCCTGGATTTTCTCGAGTTGCGGCAGGTGCTCTCGACTTACGACGGGGACCTCAGGGACCCGCTCTGGTGGCCTCAGGAAAGGCCAGTCCCCATGCGAGTTCCTCGGGGGCCTCTCGGCATTCCTCTCCCGTCGATGCCGGGGCCTAAGACCTTGTGTGGAGTCGGGGCCGGAACCTGAGGATTCCTCTCCAGTGCTGACATGGATCTTGGGGTACTTCTGGAGTCTCCCCAGGGGAGTCAGTCCTCGTCTCGAATGCGGGCATGCACTTGCGCTTTCCTCCAGAGCGGTAGCAGCAGTGTCACGCAGTCCGTCGCGTGGATCAAAGGATCTATGGTTTTCCCTCGAGTCTTTCCCACGAGGCTTTCCCACGAGGCTTTCCCACAGGGCTGTCCCACGTGCACACGTGGTGGGAGTCGATCCTCGGCTTGAACGTCAATGCAGTGCAGGGAAAACAGGTTCCTCTGGAATGGACTGACACATCTGGGGGACTCTTGGAATGGTGGCACGACCCTGGAGTTCCTCTCGCCTTTCCTGTGGAGAGCGCCTCCTCTTGAGATGCGACGGGAACGCCGGGAATTCTTTCCCTACGAAACAGGGAAAGGATCCCTCATCTCGAGCTAGGAGGCGGAAACGGGGCTCCCCTGGATGTGTGCGGGACCCCACGTGCTTCCTCTCGAGTGGAGACGGGTATGTCGGGGAACTTCTTGAGTTGCAGCAAGGGTGTGAAGGACCCTTTGGAAGTTCCAGTGGTTAGACGTGATTAGCCTCGAGAAGCCTCAGCGGAAATGGGCCTCATCTCGCCTGGAGGGCAAAACCTCCTGGATTTTCTCGAGTTGCGGCAGGTGCTCTCGACTTACGACGGGGACCTCAGGGACCCGCTCTGGTGGCCTCAGGAAAGGCCAGTCCCCATGCGAGTTCCTCGGGGGCCTCTCGGGATTCCTCTCCCGTCGATGCCGGCGCCTAAGACCTTGTGTGGAGTCGGGGCCGGAACCTGAGGATTCCTCTCCAGTGCTGACATGGATCTTGGGGTACTTCTGGAGTCTCCCCAGGGGAGTCAGTCCTCGTCTCGAATGCGGGCATGCACTTGCGCTTTCCTCCAGAGCGGTAGCAGCAGTGTCACGCAGTCCGCCGCGTGGATCAAAGGATCTATGGTTTTCCCTCGAGTCTTTCCCACGAGGCTTTCCCACGAGGCTTTCCCACAGGGCTGTCCCACGTGCACACGTGGTGGGAGTCGATCCTCGGCTTGAACGTCAGGCAGTGCAGGGAAAACAGGTTCCTCTGGAATGGACTGACACATCTGGGGGTCTCTTGGAATGGTGGCACGACCCTGGAGTTCCTCTCGCCTTTCCTGTGGAGAGTGCCACCTCTTGAGATGCGACGGGAACGCCGGGAATTCTTTCCCTACCAAACAGGGGAAGGATCCCTCATCTCGAGCTAGGAGGCGGAAACGGGGCTCCCCTGGATGGGTGCGGGACCCCACGTGCTTCCTCTCGAGTGCAGACGGGTATGTCGCGGAACTGCTTGAGTTGCAGCAATGGTGTGAAGGACCCTTTGGAAGTTCCAGCGGTTAGATGTGATTAGCCTCGAGAAGCCTCAGCGGAAATGGGCCTCATCTCGCCTGGAGGGCAAAACCTCCTGGATTTTCTCGAGTTGCGGCAGGTGCTCTCGACTTACGATGGGGACCTCAGGGACCCGCTCTGGTGGCCTCAGGAAAGGCCAGTCCCCAGGCGAGTTCCTCGGGGGCCTCTCGGCATTCCTCTCCCGTCGATGCCGGGGCCGAAGACCTTGTGTGGAGTCGGGGCCGGAACCTGAGGATTCCTCTCCAGTGCTGACATGGATCTTGGGGTACTTCTGGAGTCTCCCCAGGGGAGTCAGTCCTCGTCTCGAATGCGGGCATGCACTTGCGCTTTCCTCCAGAGCGGTAGCAGCAGTGTCACGCAGTCCGCCGCGTGGATCAAAGGATCTATGGTTTTCCCTCGAGTCTTTCCCACGAGGCTTTCCCACGAGGCTTTCCCACAGGGCTGTCCCACGTGCACACGTGGTGGGAGTCGATCCTCGGCTTGAACGTCAAGGCAGTGCAGGGAAAACAGGTTCCTCTGGAATGGACTGACACATCTGGGGGACTCTTGGAATGGTGGCACGACCCTGGTGTTCCTCTCGCCTTTCCTGTGGAGAGCGCCTCCTCTTGAGATGCGACGGGAACGCCGGGAATTCATTCCCTACGAAACAGGGAAAGGATCCCTCATCTCGAGCTAGGAGGCGGAAACGGGGCTCCCCTGGATGTGTGCGGGACCCCACGTGCTTCCTCTCGAGTGGAGACGGGTATGTCGGGGAACTTCTTGAGTTGCAGCAAGGGTGTGAAGGACCCTTTGGAAGTTCCAGTGGTTAGACGTGATTAGCCTCGAGAAGCCTCAGCGGAAATGGGCCTCATCTCGCCTGGAGGGCAAAACCTCCTGGATTTTCTCGAGTTGCGGCAGGTGCTCTCGACTTACGATGGGGACATCAGGGACCCGCTCTGGTGGCCTCAGGAAAGGTCAGTCCCCATGCGAGTTCCTCGGGGGCCTCTCGGCATTCCTCTCCCGTCGATGCCGGCGCCTAAGACCTTGTGTGGAGTCGGGGCCGGAACCTGAGGATTCCTCTCCAGTGCTCACATGGATCTTGGGGTACTTCTGGAGTCTCCCCAGGGGAGTCAGTCCTCGTCTCGAATGCGGGCATGCACTTGCGCTTTCCTCCAGAGCGGTAGCAGCAGTGTCACGCAGTCCGCCGCGTGGATCAAAGGATCTATGGTTTTCCCTCGAGTTTTCCCACGAGGCTTTCCCACGAGGCTTTCCCACAGGGCTGTACCTCGTGCACACGTGGTGGGAGTGGATCCTCGGCTTGAACGTCAAGGCAGTGCAGGGAAAACAGGTTCCTCTGGAATGTACTGTCACTTCTGGGGGACTCTTGGAATGGTGGCACGACCCTGGAGTTCCTCTCGCCTTTCCTGTGGAGAGCGCCTCCTCTTGAGATGCGACGGGAACGCCGGGAATTCTTTCCCTACGAAACAGGGAAAGGATCCCTCATCTCGAGCTAGGATGCGGAAACGGGGCTCCCCTGGATGTGTGCGGGACCCCACGTGCTTCCTCTCGTGTGGAGACGGGTATGTCGGGTAACTTCTTGAGTTGCAGCAAGGGTGTGAATTACCCTTTGGAAGTTCCAGTGGTTAGACGTGATTAGCCTTGTGAAGCCTCAGCGGAAATGGGCCTCATCTCGCCTGGAGGGCAAAACCTCCTGGATTTTCTCGAGTTGCGCCATGTGCTCTCGACATACGACGGGGACCTCAGGGACCCGCTCTGGTGACCTCAGGAAAGGCCAGTCCCCATGCGAGTTCCTCGGGGGCCTCTCGGGATTCCTCTCCCGTCGATGCCGGGGCCTAAGACCTTGTGTGGAGTCGGGGCCGGAACCTGAGGATTCCTCTCCAGTGCTGACATGGATCTTGGGGTACTTCTGGAGTCTCCCCAGGGGAGTCAGTCCTCGTCTCGAATGCGGGCATGCACTTGCGCTTTCCTCCAGAGCGGTAGCAGCAGTGTCACGCAGTCCGCCGCGTGGATCAAAGGATCTATGGTTTTCCCTCGAGTTTTCCCACGAGGCTTTCCCACGAGGCTTTCCCACAGGGCTGTACCTCGTGCACACGTGGTGGGAGTGGATCCTCGGCTTGAACGTCAAGGCAGTGCAGGGAAAACAGGTTCCTCTGGAATGGACTGACACATCTGGGGGACTCTTGGAATGGTGGCACGACCCTGGAGTTCCTCTCGCCATTCCTGTGGAGAGCGCCTCCTCTTGAGATGCGACGGGAACACCGGGAATTCTTTCCCTAAGAAACAGGGAAAGGATCCCTCATCTCGAGCTAGGAGGCGGAAACGGGGCTCCCCTGGATGTGTGCGGGATACCACGTGCTTCCTATCGAGTGGAGACGGGTATGTCGGGGAACTTCTTGAGTAGCAGCAAGGGTGTGAAGGACCCTTTGGAAGTTCCAGTGGTTAGATGTGATTGGCCTCGAGAAGCCTCAGCGGAAATGGGCCTCATCTCGCCTGGAGGGCAAAACCTCCTGGATTTTCTCGAGTTACGGCAGGTGCTCTCGACTTACGACGGGGACCTCAGGGACCCGCTCTGGTGGCCTCAGGAAAGGCCAGTCCCCATGCGAGTTCCTCGGGGGCCTCTCGGGATTCCTCTCCCGTCGATGCCGGGGCCTAAGACCTTGTGTTGAGTCGGGGCCGGAACCTGAGGATTCCTCTCCAGTGCTGACATGGATCTTGGGGTACTTCTGGAGTCTCCCCAGGGGAGTCAGTACTCGTCTCGAATGCGGGCATGCACTTGCGCTTTCCTCCAGAGCGGTAGCAGCAGTGTCACGCAGTCCGCCGCGTGGATCAAAGGATCTATGGTTTTCCCTCGAGTCTTTCCCACGAGGCTTTCCCACGAGGCTTTCTCACAGGGCTGTCCCACGTGCACACGTGGTGGGAGTCGATAATCGGCTTGAACGTCAGGCAGTGCAGGGAAAACAGGTTCCTCTGGAATGGACTGACACATCTGGGGGTCTCTTGGAATGGTGGCACGACCCTGGAGTTCCTCTCGCCTTTCCTGTGGAGAGCGCCACTTCTTGAGATGCGACGGGAACGCCGGGAATTCTTTCCATACCAAACAGGGAAAGGATCCCTCATCTCGAGCTAGGAGGCGGAAACGGGGCTCCCCTGGATGGGTGCGGGACCACACGTGCTTCCTCTCGAGTGCAGACGGGTATGTCGCGGACCTGCTTGAGTTGCAGCAATGGTGTGAAGGACCCTTTGGAAGTTCCAGCGGTTAGATGTGATTAGCCTCGAGAAGCCTCAGCGGAAATGGGCCTCATCTCGCCTGGAGGGCAAAACCTCCTGGATTTTCTCGAGTTGCGGCAGGTGCTCTCGACTTACGACGGGGACCTCAGGGACCCGCTCTGGTGGCCTCAGGAAAGGCCAGTCCCCATGCGAGTTCCTCGGGGGCCTCTCGGCATTCCTCTCCCGTCGATGCCGGGGCC
The DNA here is from genome assembly GCF_042477335.2 of Ovis canadensis. NCBI lineage: Eukaryota > Metazoa > Chordata > Mammalia > Artiodactyla > Bovidae > Ovis > Ovis canadensis. The sequence continues at coordinate 1,863,330 of NC_091249.1, read as the reverse complement.
TAAGACCTTGTGTGGAGTCGGGGCCGGAACCTGAGGATTCCTCTCCAGTGCTGACATGGATCTTGGGGTACTTCTGGAGTCTCCCCAGGGGAGTCAGTCCTCGTCTCGAATGCGGGCATGCACTTGCGCTTTCCTCCAGAGCGGTAGCAGCAGTGTCACGCAGTCCGTCGCGTGGATCAAAGGATCTATGGTTTTCCCTCGAGTCTTTCCCACGAGGCTTTCCCACGAGGCTTTCCCACAGGGCTGTCCCACGTGCACACGTGGTGGGAGTCGATCCTCGGCTTGAACGTCAATGCAGTGCAGGGAAAACAGGTTCCTCTGGAATGGACTGACACATCTGGGGGACTCTTGGAATGGTGGCACGACCCTGGAGTTCCTCTCGCCTTTCCTGTGGAGAGCGCCTCCTCTTGAGATGCGACGGGAACGCCGGGAATTCTTTCCCTACGAAACAGGGAAAGGATCCCTCATCTCGAGCTAGGAGGCGGAAACGGGGCTCCCCTGGATGTGTGCGGGACCCCACGTGCTTCCTCTCGAGTGGAGACGGGTATGTCGGGGAACTTCTTGAGTTGCAGCAAGGGTGTGAAGGACCCTTTGGAAGTTCCAGTGGTTAGACGTGATTAGCCTCGAGAAGCCTCAGCGGAAATGGGCCTCATCTCGCCTGGAGGGCAAAACCTCCTGGATTTTCTCGAGTTGCGGCAGGTGCTCTCGACTTACGACGGGGACCTCAGGGACCCGCTCTGGTGGCCTCAGGAAAGGCCAGTCCCCATGCGAGTTCCTCGGGGGCCTCTCGGGATTCCTCTCCCGTCGATGCCGGCGCCTAAGACCTTGTGTGGAGTCGGGGCCGGAACCTGAGGATTCCTCTCCAGTGCTGACATGGATCTTGGGGTACTTCTGGAGTCTCCCCAGGGGAGTCAGTCCTCGTCTCGAATGCGGGCATGCACTTGCGCTTTCCTCCAGAGCGGTAGCAGCAGTGTCACGCAGTCCGCCGCGTGGATCAAAGGATCTATGGTTTTCCCTCGAGTCTTTCCCACGAGGCTTTCCCACGAGGCTTTCCCACAGGGCTGTCCCACGTGCACACGTGGTGGGAGTCGATCCTCGGCTTGAACGTCAGGCAGTGCAGGGAAAACAGGTTCCTCTGGAATGGACTGACACATCTGGGGGTCTCTTGGAATGGTGGCACGACCCTGGAGTTCCTCTCGCCTTTCCTGTGGAGAGTGCCACCTCTTGAGATGCGACGGGAACGCCGGGAATTCTTTCCCTACCAAACAGGGGAAGGATCCCTCATCTCGAGCTAGGAGGCGGAAACGGGGCTCCCCTGGATGGGTGCGGGACCCCACGTGCTTCCTCTCGAGTGCAGACGGGTATGTCGCGGAACTGCTTGAGTTGCAGCAATGGTGTGAAGGACCCTTTGGAAGTTCCAGCGGTTAGATGTGATTAGCCTCGAGAAGCCTCAGCGGAAATGGGCCTCATCTCGCCTGGAGGGCAAAACCTCCTGGATTTTCTCGAGTTGCGGCAGGTGCTCTCGACTTACGATGGGGACCTCAGGGACCCGCTCTGGTGGCCTCAGGAAAGGCCAGTCCCCAGGCGAGTTCCTCGGGGGCCTCTCGGCATTCCTCTCCCGTCGATGCCGGGGCCGAAGACCTTGTGTGGAGTCGGGGCCGGAACCTGAGGATTCCTCTCCAGTGCTGACATGGATCTTGGGGTACTTCTGGAGTCTCCCCAGGGGAGTCAGTCCTCGTCTCGAATGCGGGCATGCACTTGCGCTTTCCTCCAGAGCGGTAGCAGCAGTGTCACGCAGTCCGCCGCGTGGATCAAAGGATCTATGGTTTTCCCTCGAGTCTTTCCCACGAGGCTTTCCCACGAGGCTTTCCCACAGGGCTGTCCCACGTGCACACGTGGTGGGAGTCGATCCTCGGCTTGAACGTCAAGGCAGTGCAGGGAAAACAGGTTCCTCTGGAATGGACTGACACATCTGGGGGACTCTTGGAATGGTGGCACGACCCTGGTGTTCCTCTCGCCTTTCCTGTGGAGAGCGCCTCCTCTTGAGATGCGACGGGAACGCCGGGAATTCATTCCCTACGAAACAGGGAAAGGATCCCTCATCTCGAGCTAGGAGGCGGAAACGGGGCTCCCCTGGATGTGTGCGGGACCCCACGTGCTTCCTCTCGAGTGGAGACGGGTATGTCGGGGAACTTCTTGAGTTGCAGCAAGGGTGTGAAGGACCCTTTGGAAGTTCCAGTGGTTAGACGTGATTAGCCTCGAGAAGCCTCAGCGGAAATGGGCCTCATCTCGCCTGGAGGGCAAAACCTCCTGGATTTTCTCGAGTTGCGGCAGGTGCTCTCGACTTACGATGGGGACATCAGGGACCCGCTCTGGTGGCCTCAGGAAAGGTCAGTCCCCATGCGAGTTCCTCGGGGGCCTCTCGGCATTCCTCTCCCGTCGATGCCGGCGCCTAAGACCTTGTGTGGAGTCGGGGCCGGAACCTGAGGATTCCTCTCCAGTGCTGACATGGATCTTGGGGTACTTCTGGAGTCTCCCCAGGGGAGTCAGTCCTCGTCTCGAATGCGGGCATGCACTTGCGCTTTCCTCCAGAGCGGTAGCAGCAGTGTCACGCAGTCCGCCGCGTGGATCAAAGGATCTATGGTTTTCCCTCGAGTTTTCCCACGAGGCTTTCCCACGAGGCTTTCCCACAGGGCTGTACCTCGTGCACACGTGGTGGGAGTGGATCCTCGGCTTGAACGTCAAGGCAGTGCAGGGAAAACAGGTTCCTCTGGAATGTACTGACACATCTGGGGGACTCTTGGAATGGTGGCACGACCCTGGAGTTCCTCTCGCCTTTCCTGTGGAGAGCGCCTCCTCTTGAGATGCGACGGGAACACCGGGAATTCTTTCCCTAAGAAACAGTGAAAGGATCCCTCATCTCGAGCTAGGAGGCGGAAACGGGGCTCCCCTGGATGTGTGCGGGATACCACGTGCTTCCTATCGAGTGGAGACGGGTATGTCGGGGAACTTCTTGAGTAGCAGCAAGGGTGTGAAGGACCCTTTGGAAGTTCCAGTGGTTAGATGTGATTGGCCTCGAGAAGCCTCAGCGGAAATGGGCCTAATCTCGCCTGGAGGGCAAAACCTCCTGGATTTTCTCGAGTTGCGGCAGGTGCTCTCGACTTACGACGGGGACCTCAGGGACCCGCTCTGGTGGCCTCAGGAAAGGCCAGTCCCCATGCGAGTTCCTCGGGGGCCTCTCGGGATTCCTCTCCCGACGATGCCGGGGCCTAAGACCTTGTGTGGAGTCGGGGCCGGAACCTGAGGATTCCTCTCCAGTGCTGACATGGATCTTGGGGTACTTCTGGAGTCTCCCCAGGGGAGTCAGTCCTCGTCTCGAATGCGGGCATGCACTTGCGCTTTCCTCCAGAGCGGTAGCAGCAGTGTCACGCAGTCCGCCGCGTGGATCAAAGGATCTATGGTTTTCCCTCGAGTCTTTCCCACGAGGCTTTCCCACGAGGCTTTCCCACAGGGCTGTCCCACGTGCACACGTGGTGGGAGTCGATCCTCGGCTCGAACGGCAAGGCAGTGCAGGGAAAACAGGTTCCTCTGGAATGGACTGTCACATCTGGGGGACTCTTGGAATGGTGGCACGACCCTGGAGTTCCTCTCGCCTTTCCTGTGGAGAGCGCCTCCTCTTGAGATGCGACGGGAACGCCGGGAATTCTTTCCCTACGAAACAGGGAAAGGATCCCTCATCTCGAGCTAGGATGCGGAAACGGGGCTCCCCTGGATGTGTGCGGGACCCCACGTGCTTCCTCTCGTGTGGAGACGGGTATGTCGGGGAACTTCTTGAGTTGCAGCAAGGGTGTGAATTACCCTTTGGAAGTTCCAGCGGTTAGACGTGATTAGCCTTGTGAAGCCTCAGCGGAAATGGGCCTCATTTCGCCTGGAGGGCAAAACCTCCTGGATTTTCTCGAGTTGCGCCATGTGCTCTCGACATACGACGGGGACCTCAGGGACCCGCTCTGGTGACCTCAGGAAAGGCCAGTCCCCATGCGAGTTCCTCGGGGGCCTCTCGGGATTCCTCTCCCGTCGATGCCGGGGCCTAAGACCTTGTGTGGAGTCGGGGCCGGAACCTGAGGATTCCTCTCCAGTGCTGACATGGATCTTGGGGTACTTCTGGAGTCTCCCCAGGGGAGTCAGTCCTCGTCTCGAATGCGGGCATGCACTTGCGCTTTCCTCCAGAGCGGTAGCAGCAGTGTCACGCAGTCCGCCGCGTGGATCAAAGGATCTATGGTTTTCCCTCGAGTCTTTCCCACGAGACTTTCCCACGAGGCTTTCCCACAGGGCTGTCCCACGTGCACACGTGGTGGGAGTCGATCCTCGGCTTGAACGTCAAGGCAGTGCAGGGAAAACAGGTTCCTCTGGAATGGACTGACACATCTGGGGGACTCTTGGAATGGTGGCACGACCCTGGAGTTCCTCTCGCCTTTCCTGTGGAGAGCGCCTCCTCTTGAGATGCGACGGAACACCGGGAATTCTTTCCCTAAGAAACAAGGAAAGGATCCCTCATCTCGAGCTAGGAGGCGGAAACGGGGCTCCCCTGGATGTGTGCGGGATACCACGTGCTTCCTATCGAGTGGAGACGGGTATGTCGGGGAACTTCTTGAGTAGCAGCAAGGGTGTGAAGGACCCTTTGGAAGTTCCAGTGGTTAGATGTGATTGGCCTCGAGAAGCCTCAGCGGAAATGGGCCTAATCTCGCCTGGAGGGCAAAACCTCCTGGATTTTCTCGAGTTGCGGCAGGTGCTCTCGACTTACGACGGGGACCTCAGGGACCCGCTCTGGTGGCCTCAGGAAAGGCCAGTCCCCATGCGAGTTCCTCGGGGGCCTCTCGGGATTCCTCTCCCGACGATGCCGGGGCCTAAGACCTTGTGTGGAGTCGGGGCCGGAACCTGAGGATTCCTCTCCAGTGCTGACATGGATCTTGGGGTACTTCTGGAGTCTCCCCAGGGGAGTCAGTCCTCGTCTCGAATGCGGGCATGCACTTGCGCTTTCCTCCAGAGCGGTAGCAGCAGTGTCACGCAGTCCGCCGCGTGGATCAAAGGATCTATGGTTTTCCCTCGAGTCTTTCCCACGAGGCTTTCCCACGAGGCTTTCCCACAGGGCTGTCCCACGTGCACACGTGGTGGGAGTCGATCCTCGGCTTGAACGTCAAGGCAGTGCAGGGAAAACAGGTTCCTCTGGAATGGACTGTCACATCTGGGGGACTCTTGGAATGGTGGCACGACCCTGGAGTTCCTCTCGCCTTTCCTGTGGAGAGCGCCTCCTCTTGAGATGCGACGGGAACGCCGGGAATTCTTTCCCTACGAAACAGGGAAAGGATCCCTCATCTCGAGCTAGGATGCGGAAACGGGGCTCCCCTGGATGTGTGCGGGACCCCACGTGCTTCCTCTCGTGTGGAGACGGGTATGTCGGGGAACTTCTTGAGTTGCAGCAAGGGTGTGAATTACCCTTTGGAAGTTCCAGTGGTTAGACGTGATTAGCCTTGTGAAGCCTCAGCGGAAATGGGCCTCATCTCGCCTGGAGGGCAAAACCTCCTGGATTTTCTCGAGTTGCGCCATGTGCTCTCGACATACGACGGGGACCTCAGGGACCCGCTCTGGTGACCTCAGGAAAGGCCAGTCCCCATGCGAGTTCCTCGGGGGCCTCTCGGGATTCCTCTCCCGTCGATGCCGGGGCCTAAGACCTTGTGTGGAGTCGGGGCCGGAACCTGAGGATTCCTCTCCAGTGCTGACATGGATCTTGGGGTACTTCTGGAGTCTCCCCAGGGGAGTCAGTCCTCGTCTCGAATGCGGGCATGCACTTGCGCTTTCCTCCAGAGCGGTAGCAGCAGTGTCACGCAGTCCGCCGCGTGGATCAAAGGATCTATGGTTTTCCCTCGAGTTTTCCCACGAGGCTTTCCCACGAGGCTTTCCCACAGGGCTGTACCTCGTGCACACGTGGTGGGAGTGGATCCTCGGCTTGAACGTCAAGGCAGTGCAGGGAAAACAGGTTCCTCTGGAATGGACTGACACATCTGGGGGACTCTTGGAATGGTGGCACGACCCTGGAGTTCCTCTCGCCATTCCTGTGGAGAGCGCCTCCTCTTGAGATGCGACGGGAACACCGGGAATTCTTTCCCTAAGAAACAGTGAAAGGATCCCTCATCTCGAGCTAGGAGGCGGAAACGGGGCTCCCCTGGATGTGTGCGGGATACCACGTGCTTCCTATCGAGTGGAGACGGGTATGTCGGGGAACTTCTTGAGTAGCAGCAAGGGTGTGAAGGACCCTTTGGAAGTTCCAGTGGTTAGATGTGATTGGCCTCGAGAAGCCTCAGCGGAAATGGGCCTCATCTCGCCTGGAGGGCAAAACCTCCTGGATTTTCTCGAGTTACGGCAGGTGCTCTCGACTTACGACGGGGACCTCAGGGACCCGCTCTGGTGGCCTCAGGAAAGGCCAGTCCCCATGCGAGTTCCTCGGGGGCCTCTCGGGATTCCTCTCCCGTCGATGCCGGGGCCTAAGACCTTGTGTGGAGTCGGGGCCGGAACCTGAGGATTCCTCTCCAGTGCTGACATGGATCTTGGGGTACTTCTGGAGTCTCCCCAGGGGAGTCAGTACTCGTCTCGAATGCGGGCATGCACTTGCGCTTTCCTCCAGAGCGGTAGCAGCAGTGTCACGCAGTCCGCCGCGTGGATCAAAGGATCTATGGTTTTCCCTCGAGTCTTTCCCACGAGGCTTTCCCACGAGGCTTTCTCACAGGGCTGTCCCACGTGCACACGTGGTGGGAGTCGATAATCGGCTTGAACGTCAGGCAGTGCAGGGAAAACAGGTTCCTCTGGAATGGACTGACACATCTGGGGGTCTCTTGGAATGGTGGCACGACCCTGGAGTTCCTCTCGCCTTTCCTGTGGAGAGCGCCACTTCTTGAGATGCGACGGGAACGCCGGGAATTCTTTCCATACCAAACAGGGAAAGGATCCCTCATCTCGAGCTAGGAGGCGGAAACGGGGCTCCCCTGGATGGGTGCGGGACCACACGTGCTTCCTCTCGAGTGCAGACGGGTATGTCGCGGACCTGCTTGAGTTGCAGCAATGGTGTGAAGGACCCTTTGGAAGTTCCAGCGGTTAGATGTGATTAGCCTCGAGAAGCCTCAGCGGAAATGGGCCTCATCTCGCCTGGAGGGCAAAACCTCCTGGATTTTCTCGAGTTGCGGCAGGTGCTCTCGACTTACGACGGGGACCTCAGGGACCCGCTCTGGTGGCCTCAGGAAAGGCCAGTCCCCATGCGAGTTCCTCGGGGGCCTCTCGGCATTCCTCTCCCGTCGATGCCGGGGCCTAAGACCTTGTGTGGAGTCGGGGCCGGAACCTGAGGATTCCTCTCCAGTGCTGACATGGATCTTGGGGTACTTCTGGAGTCTCCCCAGGGGAGTCAGTCCTCGTCTCGAATGCGGGCATGCACTTGCGCTTTCCTCCAGAGCGGTAGCAGCAGTGTCACGCAGTCCGCCGCGTGGATCAAAGGATCTATGGTTTTCCCTCGAGTCTTTCCCACGAGGCTTTCCCACGAGGCTTTCCCACAGGGCTGTCCCACGTGCACACGTGGTGGGAGTCGATCCTCGGCTTGAACGTCAATGCAGTGCAGGGAAAACAGGTTCCTCTGGAATGGACTGACACATCTGGGGGACTCTTGGAATGGTGGCACGACCCTGGAGTTCCTCTCGCCTTTCCTGTGGAGAGCGCCTCCTCTTGAGATGCGACGGGAACGCCGGGAATTCTTTCCCTACGAAACAGGGAAAGGATCCCTCATCTCGAGCTAGGAGGCGGAAACGGGGCTCCCCTGGATGTGTGCGGGACCCCACGTGCTTCCTCTCGAGTGGAGACGGGTATGTCGGGGAACTTCTTGAGTTGCAGCAAGGGTGTGAAGGACCCTTTGGAAGTTCCAGTGGTTAGACGTGATTAGCCTCGAGAAGCCTCAGCGGAAATGGGCCTCATCTCGCCTGGAGGGCAAAACCTCCTGGATTTTCTCGAGTTGCGGCAGGTGCTCTCGACTTACGACGGGGACCTCAGGGACCCGCTCTGGTGGCCTCAGGAAAGGCCAGTCCCCATGCGAGTTCCTCGGGGGCCTCTCGGGATTCCTCTCCCGTCGATGCCGGCGCCTAAGACCTTGTGTGGAGTCGGGGCCGGAACCTGAGGATTCCTCTCCAGTGCTGACATGGATCTTGGGGTACTTCTGGAGTCTCCCCAGGGGAGTCAGTCCTCGTCTCGAATGCGGGCATGCACTTGCGCTTTCCTCCAGAGCGGTAGCAGCAGTGTCACGCAGTCCGCCGCGTGGATCAAAGGATCTATGGTTTTCCCTCGAGTCTTTCCCACGAGGCTTTCCCACGAGGCTTTCCCACAGGGCTGTCCCACGTGCACACGTGGTGGGAGTCGATCCTCGGCTTGAACGTCAGGCAGTGCAGGGAAAACAGGTTCCTCTGGAATGGACTGACACATCTGGGGGTCTCTTGGAATGGTGGCACGACCCTGGAGTTCCTCTCGCCTTTCCTGTGGAGAGTGCCACCTCTTGAGATGCGACGGGAACGCCGGGAATTCTTTCCCTACCAAACAGGGGAAGGATCCCTCATCTCGAGCTAGGAGGCGGAAACGGGGCTCCCCTGGATGGGTGCGGGACCCCACGTGCTTCCTCTCGAGTGCAGACGGGTATGTCGCGGAACTGCTTGAGTTGCAGCAATGGTGTGAAGGACCCTTTGGAAGTTCCAGCGGTTAGATGTGATTAGCCTCGAGAAGCCTCAGCGGAAATGGGCCTCATCTCGCCTGGAGGGCAAAACCTCCTGGATTTTCTCGAGTTGCGGCAGGTGCTCTCGACTTACGATGGGGACCTCAGGGACCCGCTCTGGTGGCCTCAGGAAAGGCCAGTCCCCAGGCGAGTTCCTCGGGGGCCTCTCGGCATTCCTCTCCCGTCGATGCCGGGGCCGAAGACCTTGTGTGGAGTCGGGGCCGGAACCTGAGGATTCCTCTCCAGTGCTGACATGGATCTTGGGGTACTTCTGGAGTCTCCCCAGGGGAGTCAGTCCTCGTCTCGAATGCGGGCATGCACTTGCGCTTTCCTCCAGAGCGGTAGCAGCAGTGTCACGCAGTCCGCCGCGTGGATCAAAGGATCTATGGTTTTCCCTCGAGTCTTTCCCACGAGGCTTTCCCACGAGGCTTTCCCACAGGGCTGTCCCACGTGCACACGTGGTGGGAGTCGATCCTCGGCTTGAACGTCAAGGCAGTGCAGGGAAAACAGGTTCCTCTGGAATGGACTGACACATCTGGGGGACTCTTGGAATGGTGGCACGACCCTGGTGTTCCTCTCGCCTTTCCTGTGGAGAGCGCCTCCTCTTGAGATGCGACGGGAACGCCGGGAATTCATTCCCTACGAAACAGGGAAAGGATCCCTCATCTCGAGCTAGGAGGCGGAAACGGGGCTCCCCTGGATGTGTGCGGGACCCCACGTGCTTCCTCTCGAGTGGAGACGGGTATGTCGGGGAACTTCTTGAGTTGCAGCAAGGGTGTGAAGGACCCTTTGGAAGTTCCAGTGGTTAGACGTGATTATCCTCGAGAAGCCTCAGCGGAAATGGGCCTCATCTCGCCTGGAGGGCAAAACCTCCTGGATTTTCTCGAGTTGCGGCAGGTGCTCTCGACTTACGACGGGGACCTCAGGGACCCGCTCTGGTGGCCTCAGGAAAGGCCAGTCCCCATGCGAGTTCCTCGGGGGCCTCTCGGGATTCCTCTCCCGTCGATGCCGGGGCCTAAGACCTTGTGTGGAGTGGGGGCCGGAACCTGAGGATTCCTCTCCAGTGCTGACATGGATCTTGGGGTACTTCTGGAGTCTCCCCAGGGGAGTCAGTCCTCGTCTCGAATGCGGGCATGCACTTGCGCTTTCCTCCAGAGCGGTAGCAGCAGTGTCACGCAGTCCGCCGCGTGGATCAAAGGATCTATGGTTTTCCCTCGAGTCTTTCCCACGAGGCTTTCCCACGAGGCTTTCCCACAGGGCTGTCCCACGTGCACACGTGGTGGGAGTCGATCCTCGGCTTGAACGTCAAGGCAGTGCAGGGAAAACAGGTTCCTCTGGAATGGACTGACACATCTGGGGGACTCTTGGAATGGTGGCACGACCCTGGAGTTCCTCTCGCCTTTCCTGTGGAGAGCGCCTCCTCTTGAGATGCGACGGGAACGCCGGGAATTCTTTCCCTACGAAACAGGGAAAGGATCCCTCATCTCGAGCTAGGAGGCGGAAACGGGGCTCCCCTGGATGTGTGCGGGACCGAACGTGCTTCCTCTCGAGTGGAGACGGGTATGTCCGGGAACTTCTTGAGTTGCAGCAAGGGTGTGAAGGACCCTTTGGAAGTTCCAGTGGTTAGACGTGATTAGCCTCGAGAAGCCTCAGCGGAAATGGGCCTCATCTCGCCTGGAGGGCAAAACCTCCTGGATTTTCTCGAGTTGCGGCAGGTGCTCTCGACTTACGATGGGGACCTCAGGGACCCGCTCTGGTGGCCTCGGGAAAGGCCAGTCCCCATGCGAGTTCCTCGGGGGCCTCTCGGCATTCCTCTCCCGTCGATGCCGGGGCCTAAGACCTTGTGTGGAGTCGGGGCCGGAACCTGAGGATTCCTGTCCAGTGCTGACATGGATCTTGGGGTACTTCTGGAGTCTCCCCAGGGGAGTCAGTCCTCGTCTCGAATGCGGGCATGCACTTGCGCTTTCCTCCAGAGCGGTAGCAGCAGTGTCACGCAGTCCGCCGCGTGGATCAAAGGATCTATGGTTTTCCCTCGAGTCTTTCCCACGAGGCTTTCCCACGAGGCTTTCCCACAGGGCTGTCCCACGTGCACACGTGGTGGGAGTCGATCCTCGGCTTGAACGTCAAGGCAGTGCAGGGAAAACAGGTTCCTCTGGAATGGACTGACACATCTGGGGGACTCTTGGAATGGTGGCACGACCCTGGAGTTCCTCTCGCCTTTCCGGTGGAGAGCGCCTCCTCTTGAGATGCGACGGGAACGCCGGGAATTCTTTCCCTACGAAACAGGGAAAGGATCCCTCATCTCGAGCTAGGAGGCGGAAACGGGGCTCCCCTGGATGTGTGCGGGACCCCACGTGCTTCCTCTCGAGTGGAGACGGGTATGTCGGGGAACTTCTTGAGTTGCAGGAAGGGTGTGAAGGACCCTTTGGAAGTTCCAGTGGTTAGACGTGATTAGCCTCGAGAAGCCTCAGCGGAAATGGGCCTCATCTCGCCTGGAGGGCAAAACCTCCTGGATTTTCTCGAGTTGCGGCAGGTGCTCTCGACTTACGACGGGGACCTCAGGGACCCGCTCTGGTGGCCTCAGGAAAGGCCAGTCCCCATGCGAGTTCCTCGGGGGCCTCTCGGGATTCCTCTCCCGTCGATGCCGGGGTCTAAGACCTTGTGTGGAGTCGGGGCCGGAACCTGAGGATTCCTCTCCAGTGCTGACATGGATCTTGGGGTACTTCTGGAGTCTCCCCAGGGGAGTCAGTCCTCGTCTCGAATGCGGGCATGCACTTGCGCTTTCCTCCAGAGCGGTAGCAGCAGTGTCACGCAGTCCGCCGCGTGGATCAAAGGATCTATGGTTTTCCCTCGAGTCTTTCCCACGAGGCTTTCCCACGAGGCTTTCCCACAGGGCTGTCCCACGTGCACAGGTGGTGGGAGTCGATCCTCGGCTTGAAAGTCAAGGCTGTGCAGGGAAAACAGGTTCCTCTGTAATGGACTGACACATCTGGGCGTCTCTTGGAATGGTGGCACGACCCTGGAGTTCCTCTCGCCTCTCCTGTGGAGAGCCCCTCCTCTTGAGATGCGACGGGAACGCCGGGAATTCTTTCCCTACGAAACAGGGAAAGGATCCCTCATCTCGAGCTAGGAGGCGGAAACGGGGCTCCCCTGGATGTGTGCGGGACCCCACGTGCTTCCTCTCGAGTGGAGACGGGTATGTCGGGGAACTCTTTGAGTTGCAGCAAGGGTGTGAAGGACCCTTTGGAAGTTTCAGTGGTTAGACGTGATTCGCCTCGAGAAGCCTCAGCGGATATGGGCCTCATCTCGCCTGAAGGGCAAAACCTCCTGGATTTTCTCGAGTTGCGGCAGGTGCTCTCGACTTACGACGGGGACCTCAGGGACCCGCTCTGGTGGCCTCAGGAAAGGCCAGTCCCCATGCGAATTCCTCGGAGGCCTCTCGGGATTCCTCTCCCGTCGATACCGGGGCCTAAGACCTTGTGTGGAGTCGGGGCCGGAACCTGAGGATTCCTCTCCAGTGCTGACATGGATCTTGGGGTACTTCTGGAGTCTCCCCAGGGGAGTCAGTCCTCGTCTCGAATGCGGGCATGTACTTGCGCTTTCCTCTAGAGCGGTAGCAGCAGTGTTACGCAATCCGCCGCGTGGATCAAAGGATCTATGGTTTTCCCTCGAGTCTTTCCCACGAGGCTTTCCCACGAGGCTTTCCCACAGGGCTGTCCCACGTGCACACGTGGTGGGAGTCGATCCTCGGCTTGAAAGTCAAGGCAGTGCAGGGAAAACATGTTCCTCTGTAATGGACTGACACATCTGGGCGTCTCTTGGAATGGTGGCACGACCCTGGAGTTCCTCTCGCCTCTCCTGTGGAGAGCGCCTCCTCTTGAGATGCGACGGGAACGCCGGGAATTCTTTCCCTAAGAAACAGGGAAAGGATCCCTCATCTCGAGCTAGGAGGCGGAAACGGGGCTCCCCTGGATGTGTGCGGGACCCCACGTGCTTCCTCTCGAGTGGAGACGGGTATGTGGCGGAACTGCTTGAGTTGCAGCAAGGGTGTGAAGGACCCTTTGGAAGTTCCAGCGGTTAGATGTGATTAGCCTCGAGAAGCCTCAGCGGAAATGGGCCTCATCTCGCCTGGAGGGCAAAACCTCCTGGATTTTCTCGAGTTGCGGCAGGTGCTCTCGACTTACGATGGGGACCTCAGGGACCCGCTCTGGTGGCCTCAGGAAAGGCCAGTCCCCATGCGAGTTCCTCGGGGGCCTCTCGGCATTCCTCTCCCGTCGATGCCGGGCCTAAGACCTTGTGTGGAGTCGGGGCCGGAACCTGAGGATTCCTCTCCAGTGCTGACATGGATCTTGGGGTACTTCTGGAGTCTCCCCAGGGGAGTCAGTCCTCGCCTCCAATGCGGGCATGCACTTGCGCTTTCCTCCAGAGCGGTAGCAGCAGTGTCACGCAGTCCGCCGCGTGGATCAAAGGATCTATGGTTTTCCCTCGAGTCTTTCCCACGAGGCTTTCCCACGAGGCTTTCCCACAGGGCTGTCCCACGTGCACACGTGGTGGGAGTCGATCCTCGGCTTCAACGTCAAGGCAGTGCAGGGAAAACAGGTTCCTCTGGAATGGACTGACACATCTGGGGGACTCTTGGAATGGTGGCACGACCCTGGAGTTCCTCTCGCCTTTCCTGTGGAGAGCGCCTCCTCTTGAGATGCGACTGGAACGCCCGGAATTCTTTCCCTACGAAACAGGGAAAGGATCCCTCATCTCGAGCTAGGAGGCGGAAACGGGGCTCCCCTGGATGTGTGCGGGACCCCACGTGCTTCCTCTCGAGTGGAGACGGGTATGTCGGGGAACTTCTTGAGTTGCAGCAAGGGTGTGAAGGACCCTTTGGAAGTTCCAGTGGTTAGACGTGATTAGCCTCAAGAAGCCTCAGCGGAAATGGGCCTCATCTCGCCTGGAGGGCAAAACCTCCTGGATTTTCTCGAGTTGCGGCAGGTGCTCTCGACTTACGACGGGGACGTCAGGGACCCGCTCTGGTGGCCTCAGGAAAGGCCAGTCCCCAGGCGAGTTCCTCGGGGGCCTCTCGGCATTCCTCTCCCGTCGATGCCGGGGCCGAAGACCTTGTGTGGAGTCGGGGCCGGAACCTGAGGATTCCTCTCCAGTGCTGACATGGATCTTGGGGTACTTCTGGAGTCTCCCCAGGGGAGTCAGTCCTCGTCTCGAATGCGGGCATGCACTTGCGCTTTCCTCCAGAGCGGTAGCAGCAGTGTCACGCAGTCCGCCGCGTGGATTAAAGGATCTATGGTTTTCCCTCGAGTCTTTCCCACGAGGCTTTCCCACGAGGCTTTCCCACAGGGCTGTCCCACGTGCACACGTGGTGGGAGTCGATCCTCGGCTTGAACGTCAAGGCAGTGCAGGGAAAACAGGTTCCTCTGGAATGGACTGACACATCTGGGGGACTCTTGGAATGGTGGCACGACCCTGGTGTTCCTCTCGCCTTTCCTGTGGAGAGCGCCTCCTCTTGAGATGCGACGGGAACGCCGGGAATTCTTTCCCTACGAAACAGGGAAAGGATCCCTCATCTCGAGCTAGGAGGCGGAAACGGGGCTCCCCTGGATGTGTGCGGGACCCCACGTGCTTCCTCTCGAGTGGAGACGGGTATGTCGGGGAACTTCTTGAGTTGCAGCAAGGGTGTGAAGGACCCTTTGGAAGTTCCAGTGGTTAGACGTGATTATCCTCGAGAAGCCTCAGCGGAAATGGGCCTCATCTCGCCTGGAGGGCAAAACCTCCTGGATTTTCTCGAGTTGCGGCAGGTGCTCTCGACTTACGACGGGGACCTCAGGGACCCGCTCTGGTGGCCTCAGGAAAGGCCAGTCCCCATGCGAGTTCCTCGGGGGCCTCTCGGGATTCCTCTCCCGTCGATGCCGGGGCCTAAGACCTTGTGTGGAGTGGGGGCCGGAACCTGAGGATTCCTCTCCAGTGCTGACATGGATCTTGGGGTACTTCTGGAGTCTCCCCAGGGGAGTCAGTCCTCGTCTCGAATGCGGGCATGCACTTGCGCTTTCCTCCAGAGCGGTAGCAGCAGTGTCACGCAGTCCGCCGCGTGGATCAAAGGATCTATGGTTTTCCCTCGAGTCTTTCCCACGAGGCTTTCCCACGAGGCTTTCCCACAGGGCTGTCCCACGTGCACACGTTTTGGGAGTCGATCCTCGGCTTGAACGTCAAGGCAGTGCAGGGAAAACAGGTTCCTCTGGAATGGACTGACACATCTGGGGGACTCTTGGAATGGTGGCACGACCCTGGAGTTCCTCTCGCCTTTCCTGTGGAGAGCGCCTCCTCTTGAGATGCGACGGGAACGCCGGGAATTCTTTCCCTACGAAACAGGGAAAGGATCCTTCATCTCGAGCTAGGAGGCGGAAACGGGGCTCCCCTGGATGTGTGCGGGACCCCACGTGCTTCCTCTCGAGTGGAGACGGGTATGTCGGGGAACTTCTTGAGTTGCAGCAAGGGTGTGAAGGACCCTTTGGAAGTTCCAGTGGTTAGATGTGATTCGCCTCGAGAAGCCTCAGCCGAAATGGGCCTAATCTCGCCTGGAGGGCAAAACCTCCTGGATTTTCTCGAGTTGCGGCAGGTGCTCTCGACTTACGACGGGGACGTCAGGGACCCGCTCTGGTGGCCTCAGGAAAGGCCAGTCCCCATGCGAGTTCCTCGGGGGCCTCTCGGGATTCCTCTCCCGTCGATGCCGGGGCCTAAGACCTTGTGTGGAGTCGGGACCGGAACCTGAGGATTCCTCTCCAGTGCTGACATGGATCTTGGGGTACTTCTGGAGTCTCCCCAGGGGAGTCAGTCCTCGTCTCGAATGCGGGCATGCACTTGCGCTTTCCTCCAGAGCGGTAGCAGCAGTGTCACGCAGTCCGCCGCGTGGATCAAAGGATCTATGGTTTTCCCTCGGGTCTTTCCCACGAGGCATTCCCACGAGGCTTTCCCACAGGGCTGTCCCACGTGCACACGTGGTGGGAGTCGATCCTCGGCTTGAACGTCAAGGCAGTGCAGGGAAAACAGGTTCCTCTGGAATGGACTGACACATCTGGGGGACTCTTGGAATGGTGGCACGACCCTGGAGTTCCTCTCGCCTTTCCGGTGGAGAGCGCCTCCTCTTGAGATGCGACGGGAACGCCGGGAATTCTTTCCCTACGAAACAGGGAAAGGATCCCTCATCTCGAGCTAGGAGGCGGAAACGGGGCTCCCCTGGATGTGTGCGGGACCCCACGTGCTTCCTCTCGAGTGGAGACGGGTATGTCGGGGAACTTCTTGAGTTGCAGGAAGGGTGTGAAGGACCCTTTGGAAGTTCCAGTGGTTAGACGTGATTAGCCTCGAGAAGCCTCAGCGGAAATGGGCCTCATCTCGCCTGGAGGGCAAAACCTCCTGGATTTTCTCGAGTTGCGGCAGGTGCTCTCGACTTACGACGGGGACCTCAGGGACCCGCTCTGGTGGCCTCAGGAAAGGCCAGTCCCCATGCGAGTTCCTCGGGGGCCTCTCGGGATTCCTCTCCCGTCGATGCCGGGGTCTAAGACCTTGTGTGGAGTCGGGGCCGGAACCTGAGGATTCCTCTCCAGTGCTGACATGGATCTTGGGGTACTTCTGGAGTCTCCCCAGGGGAGTCAGTCCTCGTCTCGAATGCGGGCATGCACTTGCGCTTTCCTCCAGAGCGGTAGCAGCAGTGTCACGCAGTCCGCCGCGTGGATCAAAGGATCTATGGTTTTCCCTCGAGTCTTTCCCACGAGGCTTTCCCACGAGGCTTTCCCACAGGGCTGTCCCACGTGCACAGGTGGTGGGAGTCGATCCTCGGCTTGAAAGTCAAGGCAGTGCAGGGAAAACAGGTTCCTCTGTAATGGACTGACACATCTGGGCGTCTCTTGGAATGGTGGCACGACCCTGGAGTTCCTCTCGCCTCTCCTGTGGAGAGCCCCTCCTCTTGAGATGCGACGGGAACGCCGGGAATTCTTTCCCTACGAAACAGGGAAAGGATCCCTCATCTCGAGCTAGGAGGCGGAAACGGGGCTCCCCTGGATGTGTGCGGGACCCCACGTGCTTCCTCTCGAGTGGAGACGGGTATGTCGGGGAACTCTTTGAGTTGCAGCAAGGGTGTGAAGGACCCTTTGGAAGTTTCAGTGGTTAGACGTGATTCGCCTCGAGAAGCCTCAGCGGATATGGGCCTCATCTCGCCTGAAGGGCAAAACCTCCTGGATTTTCTCGAGTTGCGGCAGGTGCTCTCGACTTACGACGGGGACCTCAGGGACCCGCTCTGGTGGCCTCAGGAAAGGCCAGTCCCCATGCGAATTCCTCGGAGGCCTCTCGGGATTCCTCTCCCGTCGATACCGGGGCCTAAGACCTTGTGTGGAGTCGGGGCCGGAACCTGAGGATTCCTCTCCAGTGCTGACATGGATCTTGGGGTACTTCTGGAGTCTCCCCAGGGGAGTCAGTCCTCGTCTCGAATGCGGGCATGTACTTGCGCTTTCCTCTAGAGCGGTAGCAGCAGTGTTACGCAATCCGCCGCGTGGATCAAAGGATCTATGGTTTTCCCTCGAGTCTTTCCCACGAGGCTTTCCCACGAGGCTTTCCCACAGGGCTGTCCCACGTGCACACGTGGTGGGAGTCGATCCTCGGCTTGAAAGTCAAGGCAGTGCAGGGAAAACATGTTCCTCTGTAATGGACTGACACATCTGGGCGTCTCTTGGAATGGTGGCACGACCCTGGAGTTCCTCTCGCCTCTCCTGTGGAGAGCGCCTCCTCTTGAGATGCGACGGGAACGCCGGGAATTCTTTCCCTAAGAAACAGGGAAAGGATCCCTCATCTCGAGCTAGGAGGCGGAAACGGGGCTCCCCTGGATGTGTGCGGGACCCCACGTGCTTCCTCTCGAGTGGAGACGGGTATGTGGCGGAACTGCTTGAGTTGCAGCAAGGGTGTGAAGGACCCTTTGGAAGTTCCAGCGGTTAGATGTGATTAGCCTCGAGAAGCCTCAGCGGAAATGGGCCTCATCTCGCCTGGAGGGCAAAACCTCCTGGATTTTCTCGAGTTGCGGCAGGTGCTCTCGACTTACGATGGGGACCTCAGGGACCCGCTCTGGTGGCCTCAGGAAAGGCCAGTCCCCATGCGAGTTCCTCGGGGGCCTCTCGGCATTCCTCTCCCGTCGATGCCGGGCCTAAGACCTTGTGTGGAGTCGGGGCCGGAACCTGAGGATTCCTCTCCAGTGCTGACATGGATCTTGGGGTACTTCTGGAGTCTCCCCAGGGGAGTCAGTCCTCGCCTCCAATGCGGGCATGCACTTGCGCTTTCCTCCAGAGCGGTAGCAGCAGTGTCACGCAGTCCGCCGCGTGGATCAAAGGATCTATGGTTTTCCCTCGAGTCTTTCCCACGAGGCTTTCCCACGAGGCTTTCCCACAGGGCTGTCCCACGTGCACACGTGGTGGGAGTCGATCCTCGGCTTCAACGTCAAGGCAGTGCAGGGAAAACAGGTTCCTCTGGAATGGACTGACACATCTGGGGGACTCTTGGAATGGTGGCACGACCCTGGAGTTCCTCTCGCCTTTCCTGTGGAGAGCGCCTCCTCTTGAGATGCGACTGGAACGCCCGGAATTCTTTCCCTACGAAACAGGGAAAGGATCCCTCATCTCGAGCTAGGAGGCGGAAACGGGGCTCCCCTGGATGTGTGCGGGACCCCACGTGCTTCCTCTCGAGTGGAGACGGGTATGTCGGGGAACTTCTTGAGTTGCAGCAAGGGTGTGAAGGACCCTTTGGAAGTTCCAGTGGTTAGACGTGATTAGCCTCAAGAAGCCTCAGCGGAAATGGGCCTCATCTCGCCTGGAGGGCAAAACCTCCTGGATTTTCTCGAGTTGCGGCAGGTGCTCTCGACTTACGACGGGGACGTCAGGGACCCGCTCTGGTGGCCTCAGGAAAGGCCAGTCCCCAGGCGAGTTCCTCGGGGGCCTCTCGGCATTCCTCTCCCGTCGATGCCGGGGCCGAAGACCTTGTGTGGAGTCGGGGCCGGAACCTGAGGATTCCTCTCCAGTGCTGACATGGATCTTGGGGTACTTCTGGAGTCTCCCCAGGGGAGTCAGTCCTCGTCTCGAATGCGGGCATGCACTTGCGCTTTCCTCCAGAGCGGTAGCAGCAGTGTCACGCAGTCCGCCGCGTGGATTAAAGGATCTATGGTTTTCCCTCGAGTCTTTCCCACGAGGCTTTCCCACGAGGCTTTCCCACAGGGCTGTCCCACGTGCACACGTGGTGGGAGTCGATCCTCGGCTTGAACGTCAAGGCAGTGCAGGGAAAACAGGTTCCTCTGGAATGGACTGACACATCTGGGGGACTCTTGGAATGGTGGCACGACCCTGGTGTTCCTCTCGCCTTTCCTGTGGAGAGCGCCTCCTCTTGAGATGCGACGGGAACGCCGGGAATTCTTTCCCTACGAAACAGGGAAAGGATCCCTCATCTCGAGCTAGGAGGCGGAAACGGGGCTCCCCTGGATGTGTGCGGGACCCCACGTGCTTCCTCTCGAGTGGAGACGGGTATGTCGGGGAACTTCTTGAGTTGCAGCAAGGGTGTGAAGGACCCTTTGGAAGTTCCAGTGGTTAGACGTGATTATCCTCGAGAAGCCTCAGCGGAAATGGGCCTCATCTCGCCTGGAGGGCAAAACCTCCTGGATTTTCTCGAGTTGCGGCAGGTGCTCTCGACTTACGACGGGGACCTCAGGGACCCGCTCTGGTGGCCTCAGGAAAGGCCAGTCCCCATGCGAGTTCCTCGGGGGCCTCTCGGGATTCCTCTCCCGTCGATGCCGGGGCCTAAGACCTTGTGTGGAGTGGGGGCCGGAACCTGAGGATTCCTCTCCAGTGCTGACATGGATCTTGGGGTACTTCTGGAGTCTCCCCAGGGGAGTCAGTCCTCGTCTCGAATGCGGGCATGCACTTGCGCTTTCCTCCAGAGCGGTAGCAGCAGTGTCACGCAGTCCGCCGCGTGGATCAAAGGATCTATGGTTTTCCCTCGAGTCTTTCCCACGAGGCTTTCCCACGAGGCTTTCCCACAGGGCTGTCCCACGTGCACACGTTTTGGGAGTCGATCCTCGGCTTGAACGTCAAGGCAGTGCAGGGAAAACAGGTTCCTCTGGAATGGACTGACACATCTGGGGGACTCTTGGAATGGTGGCACGACCCTGGAGTTCCTCTCGCCTTTCCTGTGGAGAGCGCCTCCTCTTGAGATGCGACGGGAACGCCGGGAATTCTTTCCCTACGAAACAGGGAAAGGATCCTTCATCTCGAGCTAGGAGGCGGAAACGGGGCTCCCCTGGATGTGTGCGGGACCCCACGTGCTTCCTCTCGAGTGGAGACGGGTATGTCGGGGAACTTCTTGAGTTGCAGCAAGGGTGTGAAGGACCCTTTGGAAGTTCCAGTGGTTAGATGTGATTCGCCTCGAGAAGCCTCAGCCGAAATGGGCCTAATCTCGCCTGGAGGGCAAAACCTCCTGGATTTTCTCGAGTTGCGGCAGGTGCTCTCGACTTACGACGGGGACGTCAGGGACCCGCTCTGGTGGCCTCAGGAAAGGCCAGTCCCCATGCGAGTTCCTCGGGGGCCTCTCGGGATTCCTCTCCCGTCGATGCCGGGGCCTAAGACCTTGTGTGGAGTCGGGACCGGAACCTGAGGATTCCTCTCCAGTGCTGACATGGATCTTGGGGTACTTCTGGAGTCTCCCCAGGGGAGTCAGTCCTCGTCTCGAATGCGGGCATGCACTTGCGCTTTCCTCCAGAGCGGTAGCAGCAGTGTCACGCAGTCCGCCGCGTGGATCAAAGGATCTATGGTTTTCCCTCGGGTCTTTCCCACGAGGCATTCCCACGAGGCTTTCCCACAGGGCTGTCCCACGTGCACACGTGGTGGGAGTCGATCCTCGGCTTGAACGTCAAGGCAGTGCAGGGAAAACAGGTTCCTCTGGAATGGACTGACACATCTGGGGGACTCTTGGAATGGTGGCACGACCCTGGAGTTCCTCTCGCCTTTCCGGTGGAGAGCGCCTCCTCTTGAGATGCGACGGGAACGCCGGGAATTCTTTCCCTACGAAACAGGGAAAGGATCCCTCATCTCGAGCTAGGAGGCGGAAACGGGGCTCCCCTGGATGTGTGCGGGACCCCACGTGCTTCCTCTCGAGTGGAGACGGGTATGTCGGGGAACTTCTTGAGTTGCAGGAAGGGTGTGAAGGACCCTTTGGAAGTTCCAGTGGTTAGACGTGATTAGCCTCGAGAAGCCTCAGCGGAAATGGGCCTCATCTCGCCTGGAGGGCAAAACCTCCTGGATTTTCTCGAGTTGCGGCAGGTGCTCTCGACTTACGACGGGGACCTCAGGGACCCGCTCTGGTGGCCTCAGGAAAGGCCAGTCCCCATGCGAGTTCCTCGGGGGCCTCTCGGGATTCCTCTCCCGTCGATGCCGGGGTCTAAGACCTTGTGTGGAGTCGGGGCCGGAACCTGAGGATTCCTCTCCAGTGCTGACATGGATCTTGGGGTACTTCTGGAGTCTCCCCAGGGGAGTCAGTCCTCGTCTCGAATGCGGGCATGCACTTGCGCTTTCCTCCAGAGCGGTAGCAGCAGTGTCACGCAGTCCGCCGCGTGGATCAAAGGATCTATGGTTTTCCCTCGAGTCTTTCCCACGAGGCTTTCCCACGAGGCTTTCCCACAGGGCTGTCCCACGTGCACAGGTGGTGGGAGTCGATCCTCGGCTTGAAAGTCAAGGCAGTGCAGGGAAAACAGGTTCCTCTGTAATGGACTGACACATCTGGGCGTCTCTTGGAATGGTGGCACGACCCTGGAGTTCCTCTCGCCTCTCCTGTGGAGAGCCCCTCCTCTTGAGATGCGACGGGAACGCCGGGAATTCTTTCCCTACGAAACAGGGAAAGGATCCCTCATCTCGAGCTAGGAGGCGGAAACGGGGCTCCCCTGGATGTGTGCGGGACCCCACGTGCTTCCTCTCGAGTGGAGACGGGTATGTCGGGGAACTCTTTGAGTTGCAGCAAGGGTGTGAAGGACCCTTTGGAAGTTTCAGTGGTTAGACGTGATTCGCCTCGAGAAGCCTCAGCGGATATGGGCCTCATCTCGCCTGAAGGGCAAAACCTCCTGGATTTTCTCGAGTTGCGGCAGGTGCTCTCGACTTACGACGGGGACCTCAGGGACCCGCTCTGGTGGCCTCAGGAAAGGCCAGTCCCCATGCGAATTCCTCGGAGGCCTCTCGGGATTCCTCTCCCGTCGATACCGGGGCCTAAGACCTTGTGTGGAGTCGGGGCCGGAACCTGAGGATTCCTCTCCAGTGCTGACATGGATCTTGGGGTACTTCTGGAGTCTCCCCAGGGGAGTCAGTCCTCGTCTCGAATGCGGGCATGTACTTGCGCTTTCCTCTAGAGCGGTAGCAGCAGTGTTACGCAATCCGCCGCGTGGATCAAAGGATCTATGGTTTTCCCTCGAGTCTTTCCCACGAGGCTTTCCCACGAGGCTTTCCCACAGGGCTGTCCCACGTGCACACGTGGTGGGAGTCGATCCTCGGCTTGAAAGTCAAGGCAGTGCAGGGAAAACATGTTCCTCTGTAATGGACTGACACATCTGGGCGTCTCTTGGAATGGTGGCACGACCCTGGAGTTCCTCTCGCCTCTCCTGTGGAGAGCGCCTCCTCTTGAGATGCGACGGGAACGCCGGGAATTCTTTCCCTAAGAAACAGGGAAAGGATCCCTCATCTCGAGCTAGGAGGCGGAAACGGGGCTCCCCTGGATGTGTGCGGGACCCCACGTGCTTCCTCTCGAGTGGAGACGGGTATGTGGCGGAACTGCTTGAGTTGCAGCAAGGGTGTGAAGGACCCTTTGGAAGTTCCAGCGGTTAGATGTGATTAGCCTCGAGAAGCCTCAGCGGAAATGGGCCTCATCTCGCCTGGAGGGCAAAACCTCCTGGATTTTCTCGAGTTGCGGCAGGTGCTCTCGACTTACGATGGGGACCTCAGGGACCCGCTCTGGTGGCCTCAGGAAAGGCCAGTCCCCATGCGAGTTCCTCGGGGGCCTCTCGGCATTCCTCTCCCGTCGATGCCGGGCCTAAGACCTTGTGTGGAGTCGGGGCCGGAACCTGAGGATTCCTCTCCAGTGCTGACATGGATCTTGGGGTACTTCTGGAGTCTCCCCAGGGGAGTCAGTCCTCGCCTCCAATGCGGGCATGCACTTGCGCTTTCCTCCAGAGCGGTAGCAGCAGTGTCACGCAGTCCGCCGCGTGGATCAAAGGATCTATGGTTTTCCCTCGAGTCTTTCCCACGAGGCTTTCCCACGAGGCTTTCCCACAGGGCTGTCCCACGTGCACACGTGGTGGGAGTCGATCCTCGGCTTCAACGTCAAGGCAGTGCAGGGAAAACAGGTTCCTCTGGAATGGACTGACACATCTGGGGGACTCTTGGAATGGTGGCACGACCCTGGAGTTCCTCTCGCCTTTCCTGTGGAGAGCGCCTCCTCTTGAGATGCGACTGGAACGCCCGGAATTCTTTCCCTACGAAACAGGGAAAGGATCCCTCATCTCGAGCTAGGAGGCGGAAACGGGGCTCCCCTGGATGTGTGCGGGACCCCACGTGCTTCCTCTCGAGTGGAGACGGGTATGTCGGGGAACTTCTTGAGTTGCAGCAAGGGTGTGAAGGACCCTTTGGAAGTTCCAGTGGTTAGACGTGATTAGCCTCAAGAAGCCTCAGCGGAAATGGGCCTCATCTCGCCTGGAGGGCAAAACCTCCTGGATTTTCTCGAGTTGCGGCAGGTGCTCTCGACTTACGACGGGGACGTCAGGGACCCGCTCTGGTGGCCTCAGGAAAGGCCAGTCCCCAGGCGAGTTCCTCGGGGGCCTCTCGGCATTCCTCTCCCGTCGATGCCGGGGCCGAAGACCTTGTGTGGAGTCGGGGCCGGAACCTGAGGATTCCTCTCCAGTGCTGACATGGATCTTGGGGTACTTCTGGAGTCTCCCCAGGGGAGTCAGTCCTCGTCTCGAATGCGGGCATGCACTTGCGCTTTCCTCCAGAGCGGTAGCAGCAGTGTCACGCAGTCCGCCGCGTGGATTAAAGGATCTATGGTTTTCCCTCGAGTCTTTCCCACGAGGCTTTCCCACGAGGCTTTCCCACAGGGCTGTCCCACGTGCACACGTGGTGGGAGTCGATCCTCGGCTTGAACGTCAAGGCAGTGCAGGGAAAACAGGTTCCTCTGGAATGGACTGACACATCTGGGGGACTCTTGGAATGGTGGCACGACCCTTCAGTTCCTCTCGCCTTTCCTGTGGAGAGCGACTCCTCTTGAGATGCGACGGGAACGCCGGGAATTCTTTCCCTACGAAACAGGGAAAGGATCCCTCATCTCGAGCTAGGAGGCGGAAACGGGGCTCCCCTGGATGTGTGCGGGACCCCACGTGCTTCCTCTCGAGTGGAGACGGGTATGTCGGGGAACTTCTTGAGTTGCAGCAAGGGTGTGAAGGACCCTTTGGAAGTTCCAGTGGTTAGACGTGATTATCCTCGAGAAGCCTCAGCGGAAATGGGCCTCATCTCGCCTGGAGGGCAAAACCTCCTGGATTTTCTCGAGTTGCGGCAGGTGCTCTCGACTTACGACGGGGACCTCAGGGACCCGCTCTGGTGGCCTCAGGAAAGGCCAGTCCCCATGCGAGTTTCTCGGGGGCCTCTCGGGATTCCTCTCCCGTCCATGCCGGGGCCTAAGACCTTGTGTGGAGTGGGGGCCGGAACCTGAGGATTCCTCTCCAGTGCTGACATGGATCTTGGGGTACTTCTGGAGTCTCCCCAGGGGAGTCAGTCCTCGTCTCGAATGCGGGCATGCACTTGCGCTTTCCTCCAGAGCGGTAGCAGCAGTGTCACGCAGTCCGCCGCGTGGATCAAAGGATCTATGGTTTTCCCTCGAGTCTTTCCCACGAGGCTTTCCCACGAGGCTTTCCCACAGGGCTGTCCCACGTGCACACGTGGTGGGAGTCGATCCTCGGCTTGAACGTCAAGGCAGTGCAGGGAAAACAGGTTCCTCTGGAATGGACTGACACATCTGGGGGACTCTTGGAATGGTGGCACGACCCTGGAGTTCCTCTCGCCTTTCCTGTGGAGAGCGCCTCCTCTTGAGATGCGACGGGAACGCCGGGAATTCTTTCCCTACGAAACAGGGAAAGGATCCCTCATCTCGAGCTAGGAGGCGGAAACGGGGCTCCCCTGGATGTGTGCGGGACCGAACGTGCTTCCTCTCGAGTGGAGACGGGTATGTCCGGGAACTTCTTGAGTTGCAGCAAGGGTGTGAAGGACCCTTTGGAAGTTCCAGTGGTTAGACGTGATTAGCCTCGAGAAGCCTCAGCGGAAATGGGCCTCATCTCGCCTGGAGGGCAAAACCTCCTGGATTTTCTCGAGTTGCGGCAGGTGCTCTCGACTTACGACAGGGACCTCAGGGACACACTCTGGTGGCCTCAGGAAAGGCCAGTCCCCATGCGAGTTCCTCGGGGGCCTCTCGGGATTCCTCTCCCGTCCATGCCGGGGCCTAAGACCTTGTGTGGAGTCGGGGCCGGAACCTGAGGATTCCTCTCCAGTGCTGACATGGATCTTGGGGTACTTCTGGAGTCTCCCCAGGGGAGTCAGTCCTCGTCTCGAATGCGGGCATGCACTTGCGCTTTCCTCCAGAGCGGTAGCAGCAGTGTCACGCAGTCCGCCGCGTGGATCAAAGGATCTATGGTTTTCCCTCGAGTCTTTCCCACGAGGCTTTCCCACGAGGCTTTCCCACAGGGCTGTCCCACGTGCACAGGTGGTGGGAGTCGATCCTCGGCTTGAACGTCAAGGCAGTGCAGGGAAAACAGGTTCCTCTGGAATGGACTGACACATCTGGGCGTCTCTTGGAATGGTGGCACGACCCTGGAGTTCCTCTCGCCTCTCCTGTGGAGAGCCCCTCCTCTTGAGATGCGACGGGAACGCCGGGAATTCTTTCCCTACGAAACAGGGAAAGGATCCTTCATCTCGAGCTAGGAGGCGGAAACGGGGCTCCCCTGGATGTGTGCGGGACCCCACGTGCTTCCTCTCGAGTGGAGACGGGTATGTCGGGGAACTTCTTGAGTTGCAGCAAGGGTGTGAAGGACCCTTTGGAAGTTCCAGTGGTTAGATGTGATTCGCCTCGAGAAGCCTCAGCCGAAATGGGCCTAATCTCGCCTGGAGGGCAAAACCTCCTGGATTTTCTCGAGTTGCGGCAGGTGCTCTCGACTTACGACGGGGACGTCAGGGACCCGCTCTGGTGGCCTCAGGAAAGGCCAGTCCCCATGCGAGTTCCTCGGGGGCCTCTCGGGATTCCTCTCCCGTCGATGCCGGGGCCTAAGACCTTGTGTGGAGTCGGGACCGGAACCTGAGGATTCCTCTCCAGTGCTGACATGGATCTTGGGGTACTTCTGGAGTCTCCCCAGGGGAGTCAGTCCTCGTCTCGAATGCGGGCATGCACTTGCGCTTTCCTCCAGAGCGGTAGCAGCAGTGTCACGCAGTCCGCCGCGTGGATCAAAGGATCTATGGTTTTCCCTCGGGTCTTTCCCACGAGGCATTCCCACGAGGCTTTCCCACAGGGCTGTCCCACGTGCACACGTGGTGGGAGTGGATCCTCGGCTTGAACGTCTAGGCAGTGCAGGGAAAACAGGTTCCTCTGGAATGGACTGACACATCTGGTGGACTCTTGGAATGGTGGCACGACCCTGGAGTTCCTCTCGCCTTTCCTGTGGAGAGCGCCTCCTCTTGAGATGCGACGGGAACGCCGGGAATTCTTTCCCTACGAAACAGGGAAAGGATCCCTCATCTCGAGCTAGGAGGCGGAAACGGGGCTCCCCTGGATGTGTGCGGGACCCCACGTGCTTCCTCTCGAGTGGAGACGGGTATGTCGCGGAACTGCTTGAGTTGCAGCAAGGGTGTGAAGGACCCTTTGGAAGTTCCAGCGGTTAGATGTGATTAGCCTCGAGAAGCCTCAGCGGAAATGGGCCTCATCTCGCCTGGAGGGCAAAACCTCCTGGATTTTCTCGAGTTGCGGCAGGTGCTCTCGACTTACGATGGGGACCTCAGGGACCCGCTCTGGTGGCCTCAGGAAAGGCCAGTCCCCATGCGAGTTCCTCGGGGTCCTCTCGGCATTCCTCTCCCGTCGATGCCGGGCCTAAGACCTTGTGTGGAGTCGGGGCCGGAACCTGAGGATTCCTCTCCAGTGCTGACATGGATCTTGGGGTACTTCTGGAGTCTCCCCAGGGGAGTCAGTCCTCGCCTCCAATGCGGGCATGCACTTGCGCTTTCCTCCAGAGCGGTAGCAGCAGTGTCACGCAGTCCGCCGCGTGGATCAAAGGATCTATGGTTTTCCCTCGAGTCTTTCCCACGAGGCTTTCCCACGAGGCTTTCCCACAGGGCTGTCCCACGTGCACACGTGGTGGGAGTCGATCCTCGGCTTCAACGTCAAGACAGTGCAGGGAAAACAGGTTCCTCTGGAATGGACTGACACATCTGGGGGACTCTTGGAATGGTGGCACGACCCTGGAGTTCCTCTCGCCTTTCCTGAGGAGAGCGCCTCCTCTTGAGATGCGACGGGAACGCCGGGAATTCTTTCCCTACGAAACAGGGAAAGGATCCCTCATCTCGAGCTAGGAGGAGGTAACGGGGCTCCCCTGGATGTGTGCGGGACCCCACGTGCTTCCTCTCGAGTGGAGACGGGTATGTCGGGGAACTTCTTGAGTTGCAGCAAGGGTGTGAAGGACCCTTTGGAAGTTCCAGTGGTTAGACGTGATTAGCCTCGAGAAGCCTCAGCGGAAATGGGCCTCATCTCGCCTGGAGGGCAAAACCTCCTGGATTTTCTCGAGTTGCGGCAGGTGCTCTCGACTTACGACGGGGACGTCAGGGACCCGCTCTGGTGGCCTCAGGAAAGGCCAGTCCCCAGGCGAGTTCCTCGGGGGCCTCTCGGCATTCCTCTCCCGTCGATGCCGGGGCCGAAGACCTTGTGTGGAGTCGGGGCCGGAACCTGAGGATTCCTCTCCAGTGCTGACATGGATCTTGGGGTACTTCTGGAGTCTCCCCAGGGGAGTCAGTCCTCGTCTCGAATGCGGGCATGCACTTGCGCTTTCCTCCAGAGCGGTAGCAGCAGAGTCACGCAGTCCGCCGCGTGGATTAAATGATCTATGGTTTTCCCTCGAGTCTTTCCCACGAGGCTTTCCCACGAGGCTTTCCCACAGGGCTGTCCCACGTGCACACGTGGTGGGAGTCGATCCTCGGCTTGAACGTCAAGGCAGTGCAGGGAAAACAGGTTCCTCTGGAATGGACTGACACATCTGGGGGACTCTTGGAATGGTGGCACGACCCTTCAGTTCCTCTCGCCTTTCCTGTGGAGAGCGCCTCCTCTTGAGATGCGACGGGAACGCCGGGAATTCTTTCCCTACGAAACAGGGAAAGGATCCCTCATCTCGAGCTAGGAGGCGGAAACGGGGCTCCCCTGGATGTGTGCGGGACCCCACGTGCTTCCTCTCGAGTGGAGACGGGTATGTCGGGGAACTTCTTGAGTTGCAGCAAGGGTGTGAAGGACCCTTTGGAAGTTCCAGTGGTTAGACGTGATTAGCCTCGAGAAGCCTCAGCGGAAATGGGCCTCATCTCGCCTGGAGGGCAAAACCTCCTGGATTTTCTCGAGTTGCGGCAGGTGCTCTCGACTTACGACGGGGACCTCAGGGACCCGCTCTGGTGGCCTCAGGAAAGGCCAGTCCCCATGCGAGTTCCTCGGGGGCCTCTCGGGATTCCTCTCCCGTCGATGCCGGGGCCTAAGACCTTGTGTGGAGTGGGGGCCGGAACCTGAGGATTCCTCTCCAGTGCTGACATGGATCTTGGGGTACTTCTGGAGTCTCCCCAGGGGAGTCAGTCCTCGTCTCGAATGCGGGCATGCACTTGCGCTTTCCTCCAGAGCGGTAGCAGCAGTGTCACGCAGTCCGCCGCGTGGATCAAAGGATCTATGGTTTTCCCTCGAGTCTTTCCCACGAGGCTTTCCCACGAGGCTTTCCCACAGGGCTGTCCCACGTGCACACGTGGTGGGAGTCGATCCTCGGCTTGAACGTCAAGGCAGTGCAGGGAAAACAGGTTCCTCTGGAATGGACTGACACATCTGGGGGACTCTTGGAATGGTGGCACGACCCTGGAGTTCCTCTCGCCTTTCCTGTGGAGAGCGCCTCCTCTTGAGATGCGACGGGAACGCCAGGAATTCTTTCCCTACGAAACAGGGAAAGGATCCCTCATCTCGAGCTAGGAGGCGGAAACGGGGCTCCCCTGGATGTGTGCGGGACACCATGTGCTTCCTCTCGAATGGAGACGGGTATGTCGGGGAACTTCTTGAGTTGCAGCAAGGGTGTGAAGCACCCTTTGGAAGTTCCAGTGGTTAGACGTGATTAGCCTCGAGAAGCCTCAGCGGAAATGGGCCTCATCTCGCCTGGAGGGCAAAACCTCCTGGATTTTCTCGAGTTGCGGCAGGTGCTCTCGACTTAAGACGGGGACCTCAGGGACCCGCTCTGGTGGCCTCAGGAAAGGCCAGTCCCCATGCGAGTTCCTCGGGGGCCTCTCGGGATTCCTCTCCCGTCGATGCCTTGGCCTAAGACATTGTGTGGAGTCGGGACCGGAACCTGAGGATTCCTCTCCAGTGCTGACATGGATCTTGGGGTACTTCTGGAGTCTCCCCAGGGGAGTCAGTCCTCGTCTCGAATGCGGGCATGCACTTGCGCTTTCCTCCAGAGCGGTAGCAGCAGTGTCACGCAGTCCGCCGCGTGGATCAAAGGATCTATGGTTTTCCCTCGAGTCTTTCCCACGAGGCATTCCCACGAGGCTTTCCCACAGGGCTGTCCCACGTGCACACGTGGTGGGAGTGGATCCTCGGCTTGAACGTCTAGGCAGTGCAGGGAAAACAGGTTCCTCTGGAATGGACTGACACATCTGGGGGACTCTTGGAATGGTGGCACGACCCTGGAGTTCCTCTCGCCTTTCCTGTGGAGAGCGCCTCCTCTTGAGATGCGACGGGAACGCCGGGAATTCTTTCCCTACGAAACAGGGAAAGGATCCCTCATCTCGAGCTAGGAGGCGGAAACGGGGCTCCCCTGGATGTGTGCGGGACCCCACGTGCTTCCTCTCGAGTGGAGACGGGTATGTCGCGGAACTGCTTGAGTTGCAGCAAGGGTGTGAAGGACCCTTTGGAAGTTCCAGTGGTTAGACGTGATTAGCCTCGAGAAGCCTCAGCGGAAATGGGCCTCATCTCGCCTGGAGGGCAAAACCTCCTGGATTTTCTCGAGTTGCGGCAGGTGCTCTCGACTTACGACGGGGACGTCAGGGACCCGCTCTGGTGGCCTCAGGAAAGGCCTGTCCCCAGGCGAGTTCCTCGGGGGCCTCTCGGCATTCCTCTCCCGTCGATGCCGGGGCCGAAGACCTTGTGTGGAGTCGGGGCCGGAACCTGAGGATTCCTCTCCAGTGCTGACATGGATCTTGGGGTACTTCTGGAGTCTCCCCAGGGGAGTCAGTCCTCGTCTCGAATGCGGGCATGCACTTGCGCTTTCCTCCAGAGCGGTAGCAGCAGTGTCACGCAGTCCGCCGCGTGGATTAAAGGATCTATTGTTTTCCCTCGAGTCTTTCCCACGAGGCTTTCCCACGAGGCTTTCCCACAGGGCTGTCCCACGTGCACACGTGGTGGGAGTCGATCCTCGGCTTGAACGTCAAGGCAGTGCAGGGAAAACAGGTTCCTCTGGAATGGACTGACACATCTGGGGGACTCTTGGAATGGTGGCACGACCCTTCAGTTCCTCTCGCCTTTCCTGTGGAGAGCGCCTCCTCTTGAGATGCGACGGGAACGCCGGGAATTCTTTCCCTACGAAACAGGGAAAGGATCCCTCATCTCGAGCTAGGAGGCGGAAACGGGGCTCCCCTGGATGTGTGCGGGACCCAACGTGCTTCCTCTCGAGTGGAGACGGGTATGTCGGGGAACTTCTTGAGTTGCAGCAAGGGTGTGAAGGACCCTTTGGAAGTTCCAGTGGTTAGACGTGATTATCCTCGAGAAGCCTCAGCGGAAATGGGCCTCATCTCGCCTGGAGGGCAAAACCTCCTGGATTTTCTCGAGTTGCGGCAGGTGCTCTCGACTTACGACGGGGACCTCAGGGACCCGCTCTGGTGGCCTCAGGAAAGGCCAGTCCCCATGCGAGTTCCTCGGGGGCCTCTCGGCATTCCTCTCCCGTCGATGCCGGGCCTAAGACCTTGTGTGGAGTCGGGGCCGGAACCTGAGGATTCCTCTCCAGTGCTGACATGGATCTTGGGGTACTTCTGGAGTCTCCCCAGGGGAGTCAGTCCTCGCCTCCAATGCGGGCATGCACTTGCGCTTTCCTCCAGAGCGGTAGCAGCAGTGTCACGCAGTCCGCCGCGTGGATCAAAGGATCTATGGTTTTCCCTCGAGTCTTTCC
This sequence comes from Ovis canadensis, assembly GCF_042477335.2. Lineage (NCBI taxonomy): Eukaryota > Metazoa > Chordata > Mammalia > Artiodactyla > Bovidae > Ovis > Ovis canadensis. The sequence goes on along the minus strand of NC_091249.1, from coordinate 1,832,047 downwards.
CACGAGGCTTTCCCACGAGGCTTTCCCACAGGGCTGTCCCACGTGCACACGTGGTGGGAGTCGATCCTCGGCTTGAACGTCAAGGCAGTGCAGGGAAAACAGGTTCCTCTGGAATGGACTGACACATCTGGGGGACTCTTGGAATGGTGGCACGACCCTGGAGTTCCTCTCGCCTTTCCTGTGGAGAGCGCCTCCTCTTGAGATGCGACGGAAACGCCGGGAATTCTTTCCCTACGGAACAGGGAAAGGATCCCTCATCTCGAGCTAGGAGGCGGAAACGGGGCTCCCCTGGATGTGTGCGGGACCCCACGTGCTTCCTCTCGAGTGGAGACGGGTATGTCAGGGAACTTCTTGAGTTGCAGCAAGGGTGTGAAGGACCCTTTGGAAGTTTCAGTGGTTAGACGTGATTCGCCTCGAGAAGCCTCAGCGGATATGGGCCTCATCTCGCCTGAAGGGCAAAACCTCCTGGATTTTCTCGAGTTGCGGCAGGTGCTCTCGACTTACGACGGGGACCTCAGGGACCCGGTCTGGTGGCCTCAGGAAAGGCCAGTCCCCATGCGAATTCCTCGGAGGCCTCTCGGGATTCCTCTCCCGTCGATACCGGGGCCTAAGACCTTGTGTGGAGTCGGGGCCGGAACCTGAGGATTCCTCTCCAGTGCTGACATGGATCTTGGGGTACTTCTGGAGTCTCCCCAAGGGAGTCAGTCCTCGTCTCGAATGCGGGCATGCACTTGCGCTTTCCTCTAGAGCGGTAGCAGCAGTGTTACGCAATCCGCCGCGTGGATCAAAGGATCTATGGTTTTCCCTCGAGTCTTTCCCACGAGGCTTTCCCACGAGGCTTTCCCACAGGGCTGTCCCACGTGCACACGTGGTGGGAGTCGATCCTCGGCTTGAAAGTCAAGGCAGTGCTGGGAAAACAGGTTCCTCTGTAATCGACTGACACATCTGGGCGTCTCTTGGAATGGTGGCACGACCCTGGAGTTCCTCTCGCCTCTCCTGTGGAGAGCCCCTCCTCTTGAGATGCGACGGGAACGCCGGGAATTCTTTCCCTAAGAAACAGGGAAAGGATCCCTCATCTCGAGCTAGGAGGCGGAAACGGGGCTCCCCTGGATGTGTGCAGGACCCCACGTGCTTCCTCTCGAGTGGAGACGGGTATGTCGGGGAACTTCTTGAGTTGCAGCAAGGGTGTGAAGGACCCTTTGGAAGTTCCAGTGGTTAGATGTGATTAGCCTCGAGAAGCCTCTGCGGAAATGGGCCTCATCTCGCCTGGAGGGCAAAACCTCCTGGATTTTCTCGAGTTGAGGCATGTGCTCTCGACTTACGACTGGGACCTCGGGGACCCGCTCTGGTGACCTCAGGAAATGCCAGTCCCCATGCGATTTCCTCAGGGGCCTCTCGGCATTCCTCTCCCGTCCATGCCGGGGCCTAAGACCTTGTGTGGAGTCGGGGCCGGAACCTGAGGATTCCTCTCCAGTGCTGACATGGATCTTGGGGTACTTCTGGAGTCTCCCCAGGGGAGTCAGTCCTCGTCTCGAATGCGGGCATGCACTTGCGCTTTCCTCCAGAGCGGTAGCAGCAGTGTCACGCAGTCCGCCGCGTGGATCAAAGGATCTATGGTTTTCCCTCGAGTCTTTCCCACGAGGCTTTCCCACGAGGCTTTCCCACAGGGCTGTCCCACGTGCACACGTGGTGGGAGTCGATCCTCGGCTTGAACGTCAAGGCAGTGCAGGGAAAACAGGTTCCTCTGGAATGGACTGACACATCTGGGGGACTCTTGGAATGGTGGCACGACCCTGGAGTTCCTCTCGCCTTTCCTGTGGAGAGCGCCTCCTCTTGAGATGCGACGGGAACGCCGGGAATTCTTTCCCTACGAAACAGGGAAAGGATCCCTCATCTCGAGCTAGGAGGCCGAAACGGGGCTCCCCTGGATGTGTGCGGGACCCCACGTGCTTCCTCTCGAGTGGAGACGGGTATGTCGGGAACTTCTTGAGTTGCAGCAAGGGTGTGAAGGACCCTTTGGAAATTCCAGTGGTTAGACGTGATTCGCCTCGAGAAGCCTCAGCGGAAATGGGCCTCATCTCGCCTGGAGGGCAAAACCTCCTGGATTTTCTCGAGTTGCGGCAGGTGCTCTCGACTTACGACGGGGACCTCAGGGACCCGCTCTGGTGGCCTCAGGAAAGGCCAGTCCCCATGCGAGTTCCTCGGGGGCCTCTCGGGATTCCTCTCCCGTCGATGCCGGGGCCTAAGACCTTGTGTGGAGTCGGGACCGGAACCTGAGGATTCCTCTCCAGTGCTGACATGGATCTTGGGGTACTTTTGGAGTCTCCCCAGGGGAGTCAGTCCTCGTCTCGAATGCGGGCATGCACTTGCGCTTTCCTCCAGAGCGGTAGCAGCAGTGTCACGCAGTCCGCCGCGTGGATCAAAGGATCTATGGTTTTCCCTCGAGTCTTTCCCACGAGGCATTCCCACGAGGCTTTCCCACAGGGCTGTCCCACGTGCACACGTGGTGGGAGTGGATCCTCGGCTTGAACGTCTAGGCAGTGCAGGGAAAACAGGTTCCTCTGGAATGGACTGACACATCTGGTGGACTCTTGGAATGGTGGCACGACCCTGGAGTTCCTCTCGCCTTTCCTGTGGAGAGCGCCTCCTCTTGAGATGCGACGGGAACGCCGGGAATTCTTTCCCTACGAAACAGGGAAAGGATCCCTCATCTCGAGCTAGGAGGCGGAAACGGGGCTCCCCTGGATGTGTGCGGGACCCCACGTGCTTCCTCTCGAGTGGAGACGGGTATGTCGCGGAACTGCTTGAGTTGCAACAAGGGTGTGAAGGACCCTTTGGAAGTTCCAGCGGTTAGATGTGATTAGCCTCGAGAAGCCTCAGCGGAAATGGGCCTCATCTCGCCTGGAGGGCAAAACCTCCTGGATTTTCTCGAGTTGCGGCAGGTGCTCTCGACTTACGATGGGGACCTCAGGGACCCGCTCTGGTGGTCTCAGGAAAGGCCAGTCCCCATGCGAGTTCCTCGGGGTCCTCTCGGCATTCCTCTCCCGTCGATGCCGGGCCTAAGACCTTGTGTGGAGTCGGGGCCGGAACCTGAGGATTCCTCTCCAGTGCTGACATGGATCTTGGGGTACTTCTGGAGTCTCCCCAGGGGAGTTAGTCCTCGCCTCCAATGCGGGCATGCACTTGCGCTTTCCTCCAGAGCGGTAGCAGCAGTGTCACGCAGTCCGCCGCGTGGATCAAAGGATCTATGGTTTTCCCTCGAGTCTTTCCCACGAGGCTTTCCCACGAGGCTTTCCCACAGGGCTGTCCCACGTGCACACGTGGTGGGAGTCGATCCTCGGCTTCAAAGTCAAGGCAGTGCAGGGAAAACAGGTTCCTCTGGAATGGACTGACACATCTGGGGGACTCTTGGAATGGTGGCACGACCCTGGAGTTCCTCTCGCCTTTCCTGTGGAGAGCGCCTCCTCTTGAGATGCGACGGGAACGCCGGGAATTCTTTCCCTACGAAACAGGGAAAGGATCCCTCATCTCGAGCTAGGAGGCGGAAACGGGGCTCCCCTGGATGTGTGCGGGACCCCACGTGCTTCCTCTCGAGTGGAGACGGGTATGTCGGGGAACTTCTTGAGTTGCAGCAAGGGTGTGAAGGACCCTTTGGAAGTTCCAGTGGTTAGACGTGATTAGCCTCGAGAAGCCTCAGCGGAAATGGGCCTCATCTCGCCTGGAGGGCAAAACCTCCTGGATTTTCTCGAGTTGCGGCAGGTGCTCTCGACTTACGACGGGGACCTCAGGGACCCGCTCTGGTGGCCTCAGGAAAGGCCAGTCCCCAGGCGAGTTCCTCGGGGGCCTCTCGGCATTCCTCTCCCGTCGATGCCGGGGCCGAAGACCTTGTGTGGAGTCGGGGCCGGAACCTGAGGATTCCTCTCCAGTGCTGACATGGATCTTGGGGTACTTCTGGAGTCTCCCCAGGGGAGTCAGTCCTCGTCTCGAATGCGGGCATGCACTTGCGCTTTCCTCCAGAGCGGTAGCAGCAGTGTCACGCAGTCCGCCGCGTGGATCAAAGGATCTATGGTTTTCCCTCGAGTCTTTCCCACGAGGCTTTCCCACGAGGCTTTCCCACAGGGCTGTCCCACGTGCACACGTGGTGGGAGTCGATCCTCGGCTTGAACGTCAAGGCAGTGCAGGGAAAACAGGTTCCTCTGGAATGGACTGACACATCTGGGGGACTCTTGGAATGGTGGCACGACCCTGGAGTTCCTCTCGCCTTTCCTGTGGAGAGCGCCTCCTCTTGAGATGCGACGGGAACGCCGGGAATTCTTTCCCTACGAAACAGGGAAAGGATCCCTCATCTCGAGCTAGGAGGCGGAAACGGGGCTCCCCTGGATGTGTGCGGGACCCCACGTGCTTCCTCTCGAGTGGAGACGGGTATGTCGCGGAACTGCTTGAGTTGCAGCAAGGGTGTGAAGCACCCTTTGGAAGTTCCAGTGGTTAGACGTGATTATCCTCGAGAAGCCTCAGCGGAAATGGGCCTCATCTCGCCTGGAGGGCAAAACCTCCTGGATTTTCTCGAGTTGCGGCAGGTGCTCTCGACTTACGACGGGGACTTCAGGGACCCGCTCTGGTGCCCACAGGAAAGGCCAGTCCCCATGCGAGTTCCTCGGGGGCCTCTCGGGATTCCTCTCCCGTCGATGCCGGGGCCTAAGACCTTGTGTGGAGTCGGGGCCGGAACTTGAGGATTCCTCTCCAGTGCTGACATGGATCTTGGGGTACTTCTGGAGTCTCCCCAGGGGAGTCAGTCCTCGTCTCGAATGCGGGCATGCACTTGCGCTTTCCTCCAGAGCGGTAGCAGCAGTGTCACGCAGTCCGCCGCGTGGATCAAAGGATCTATGGTTTTCCCTCGAGTCTTTCCCACGAGGCTTTCCCACGAGGCTTTCCCACAGGGCTGTCCCAAGTGCACACGTGGTGGGAGTGGATCTTCGGCTTGAACGTCAAGGCAGTGCAGGGAAAACAGGTTCCTCTGGAATGGAATGACACATCTGGGGGACTCTTGGAATGGTGGCACGACCCTGGAGTTCCTCTCGCCTTTCCTGTGGAGAGCGCCTCCTCTTGAGATGCGACGGGAACGCCGGGAATTCTTTCCCTACGAAACAGGGAAAGGATCCCTCATCTCGAGCTAGGAGGCGGAAACGGGGCTCCCCTGGATGTGTGCGGGACCGAACGTGCTTCCTCTCGAGTGGAGACGGGTATGTCCGGGAACTTCTTGAGTTGCAGCAAGGGTGTGAAGGACCCTTTGGAAGTTCCAGTGGTTAGACGTGATTAGCCTCGAGAAGCCTCAGCGGAAATGGGCCTCATCTCGCCTGGAGGGCAAAACCTCCTGGATTTTCTCGAGTTGCGGCAGGTGCTCTCGACTTACGACGGGGACCTCAGGGACCCACTCTGGTGGCCTCAGGAAAGGCCAGTCCCCAGGCGAGTTCCTCGGGGGCCTCTCGGGATTCCTCTCCCGTCCATGCCGGGGCCTAAGACCTTGTGTGGAGTCGGGGCCGGAACCTGAGGATTCCTCTCCAGTGCTGACATGGAACTTGGGGTACTTCTGGAGTCTCCCCAGGGGAGTCAGTCCTCGTCTCGAATGCGGGCATGCACTTGCGCTTCCCTCCAGAGCGGTAGTAGCAGTGTCACGCAGTCCGCCGCGTGGATCAAAGGATCTATGGTTTTCCCTCGAGTCTTTCCCACGAGGCTTTCCCACGAGGCTTTCCCACAGGGCTGTCCCACGTGCACACGTGGTGGGAGTGGATCCTCGGCTTGAACGTCAAGGCAGTGCAGGGAAAACAGGTTCCTCTGGAATGGACTGACACATCTGGGGGTCTCTTGGAATGGTGGCACGACCCTGGAGTTCCTCTCGCCTTTCCTGTGGAGAGCGCCTCCTCTTGAGATGCGACGGGAACGCCGGGAATTCTTTCCCTAGGAAACAGGGAAAGGATCCCTCATCTCGAGCTAGGAGGCGGAAACGGGGCTCCCCTGGATGTGTGCGGGACCCCACGTGCTTCCTCTCGAGTGGAGACGGGTATGTCGGGGAACTTCTTGAGTTGCAGTAAGGGTGTGAAGGACCCTTTGGAAGTTCCAGTGGTTAGACGTGATTAGCCTCGAGAAGCCTCAGCGGAATTGGGCCTCATCTCGCCTGGAGGGCAAAACCTCCTGGATTTTCTCGAGTTGCGGCAGGTGCTCTCGACTTACGACGGGGACCTCAGGGACCCGCTCTGGTGGCCTCAGGAAAGGCCAATCCCCATGCGAGTTCCTCGGGGGCCTCTCGGCATTCCTCTCCCGTCGATGCCGGGGCCTAAGACCTTGTGTGGAGTCGGGGCCGGAACCTGAGGATTCCTCTCCAGTGCTGACATGGATCTTGGGGTACTTCTGGAGTCTCCCCAGGGGAGTCAGTCCTCGTCTCGAATGCGGGCATGCACTTGCGCTTTCCTCCAGAGCGGTAGCAGCAGTGTCACGCAGTCCGCCGCGTGGATCAAAGGATCTATGGTTTTCCCTCGAGTCTTTCCCACGAGGCTTTCCCACGAGGCTTTCCCACAGGGCTGTCCCACGTGCACACGTGGTGGGAGTCGATCCTCGGCTTGAACGTCAAGGCAGTGCAGGGAAAACAGGTTCCTCTGGAATAGACTGACACATCTGGGGGACTCTTGGAATGGTGGCACGACCCTGGAGTTCCTCTCGCCTTTCCTGTGGAGAGCGCCTCCTCTTGAGATGCGACTGGAACGCCGGGAATTCTTTCCCTAAGAAACAGGGAAAGGATCCCTCATCTCGAGCTAGGAGGCGGAAACGGGGCTCCCCTGGATGTGTGCGGGACCCCACGTGCTTCCTCTCGAGTGGAGACGGGTATGTCGGGGAACTTCTTGAGTTGCAGCAAGGGTGTGAAGGACCCTTTGGAAGTTCCAGTGGTTAGACGTGATTAGCCTCGAGAAGCCTCAGCGGAAATGGGCCTCATCTCGCCTGGAGGGCAAAACCTCCTGGATTTTCTCGAGTTGCGGCAGGTGCTCTCGACTTACGATGGGGACCTCAGGGACCCGCTCTGGTGGCCTCAGGAAAGGCCAGTCCCCATGCGAGTTCCTCGGGGGCCTCTCGGCATTCCTCTCCCGTCGATGCCGGGCCTAAGACCTTGTGTGGAGTCGGGGCCGGAACCTGAGGATTCCTCTCCAGTGCTGACATGGATCTTGGGGTACTTCTGGAGTCTCCCCAGGGGAGTCAGTCCTCGCCTCCAATGCGGGCATGCACTTGCGCTTTCCTCCAGAGCGGTAGCAGCAGTGTCACGCAGTCCGCCGCGTGGATCAAAGGATCTATGGTTTTCCCTCGAGTCTTTCCCACGAGGCTTTCCCACGAGGCTTTCCCACAGGGCTGTCCCACGTGCACACGTGGTGGGAGTCGATCCTCGGCTTCAACGTCAAGGCAGTGCAGGGAAAACAGGTTCCTCTGGAATGGACTGACACATCTGGGGGACTCTTGGAATGGTGGCACGACCCTGGAGTTCCTCTCGCCTTTCCTGTGGAGAGCGCCTCCTCTTGAGATGCGACGGGAACGCCGGGAATTCTTTCCCTACGAAACAGGGAAAGGATCCCTCATCTCGAGCTAGGAGGCGGAAACGGGGCTCCCCTGGATGTGTGCGGGACCCCACGTGCTTCCTCTCGAGTGGAGACGGGTATGTCGGGGAACTTCTTGAGTTGCAGCAAGGGTGTGAAGGACCCTTTGGAAGTTCCAGTGGTTAGACGTGATTAGCCTCGAGAAGCCTCAGCGGAAATGGGCCTCATCTCGCCTGGAGGGCAAAACCTCCTGGATTTTCTCGAGTTGCGGCAGGTGCTCTCGACTTACGACGGGGACGTCAGGGATACGCTCTGGTGGCCTCAGGAAAGGCCAGTCCCCAGGCGAGTTCCTTGGGGGCCTCTCGGCATTCCTCTCCCGTCGATGCCGGGGCCGAAGACCTTGTGTGGAGTCGGGGCCGGAACCTGAGGATTCCTCTCCAGTGCTGACATGGATCTTGGGGTACTTCTGGAGTCTCCCCAGGGGAGTCAGTCCTCGTCTCGAATGCGGGCATGCACTTGCGCTTTCCTCCAGAGCGGTAGCAGCAGTGTCACGCAGTCCGCCGCGTGGATTAAAGGATCTATTGTTTTCCCTCGAGTCTTTCCCAGGAGGCTTTCCCACGAGGCTTTCCCACAGGGCTGTCCCACGTGCACACGTGGTGGGAGTCGATCCTCGGCTTGAACGTCAAGGCAGTGCAGGGAAAACAGGTTCCTCTGGAATGGACTGACACATCTGGGGGACTCTTGGAATGGTGGCACGACCCTTCAGTTCCTCTCGCCTTTCCTGTGGAGAGCGCCTCCTCTTGAGATGCGACGGGAACGCCGGGAATTCTTTCCCTACGAAACAGGGAAAGGATCCCTCATCTCGAGCTAGGAGGCGGAAACGGGGCTCCCCTGGATGTGTGCGGGACCCAACGTGCTTCCTCTCGAGTGGAGACGGGTATGTCGGGGAACTTCTTGAGTTGCAGCAAGGGTGTGAAGGACCCTTTGGAAGTTCCAGTGGTTAGACGTGATTAGCCTCGAGAAGCCTCAGCGGAAATGGGCCTCATCTCGCCTGGAGGGCAAAACCTCCTGGATTTTCTCGAGTTGCGGCAGGTGCTCTCGACTTACGACGGGGACCTCAGGGACCCGCTCTGGTGGCCTCAGGAAAGGCCAGTCCCCATGCGAGTTCCTCGGGGGCCTCTCGGCATTCCTCTCCCGTCGATGCCGGGCCTAAGACCTTGTGTGGAGTCGGGGCCGGAACCTGAGGATTCCTCTCCAGTGCTGACATGGATCTTGGGGTACTTCTGGAGTCTCCCCAGGGGAGTCAGTCCTCGCCTCCAATGCGGGCATGCACTTGCGCTTTCCTCCAGAGCGGTAGCAGCAGTGTCACGCAGTCCGCCGCGTGGATCAAAGGATCTATGGTTTTCCCTCGAGTCTTTCCCACGAGGCTTTCCCACGAGGCTTTCCCACAGGGCTGTCCCACGTGCACACGTGGTGGGAGTCGATCCTCGGCTTGAACGTCAAGGCAGTGCAGGGAAAACAGGTTCCTCTGGAATGGACTGACACATCTGGGGGACTCTTGGAATGGTGGCACGACCCTGGAGTTCCTCTCGCCTTTCCTGTGGAGAGCGCCTCCTCTTGAGATGCGACGGGAACGCCGGGAATTCTTTCCCTACGAAACAGGGAAAGGATCCCTCATCTCGAGCTAGGAGGCGGAAACGGGGCTCCCCTGGATGTGTGCGGGACCCCACGTGCTTCCTCTCGAGTGGAGACGGGTATGTCCGGGAACTTCTTGAGTTGCAGCAAGGGTGTGAAGGACCCTTTGGAAGTTCCAGTGGTTAGACGTGATTAGCCTCGAGAAGCCTCAGCGGAAATGGGCCTCATCTCGCCTGGAGGGCAAAACCTCCTGGATTTTCTCGAGTTGCGGCAGGTGCTCTCGACTTACGACGGGGACCTCAGGGACACACTCTGGTGGCCTCAGGAAAGGCCAGTCCCCATGCGAGTTCCTCGGGGGCCTCTCGGGATTCCTCTCCCGTCCATGCCGGGGCCTAAGACCTTGTGTGGAGTCGGGGCCGGAACCTGAGGATTCCTCTCCAGTGCTGACATGGATCTTGGGGTACTTCTGGAGTCTCCCCAGGGGAGTCAGTCCTCGTCTCGAATGCGGGCATGCACTTGCGCTTTCCTCCAGAGCGGTAGCAGCAGTGTCACGCAGTCCGCCGCGTGGATCAAAGGATCTATGGTTTTCCCTCGAGTCTTTCCCACGAGGCTTTCCCACGAGGCTTTCCCACAGGGCTGTCCCACGTGCACACGTGGTGGGAGTCGATCCTCGGCTTGAACGTCAAGGCAGTGCAGGGAAAACAGGTTCCTCTGGAATAGACTGACACATCTGGGGGACTCTTGGAATGGTGGCACGACCCTGGAGTTCCTCTCGCCTTTCCTGTGGAGAGCGCCTCCTCTTGAGATGCGACTGGAACGCCGGGAATTCTTTCCCTAAGAAACAGGGAAAGGATCCCTCATCTCGAGCTAGGAGGCGGAAACGGGGCTCCCCTGGATGTGTGCGGGACCCCACGTGCTTCCTCTCGAGTGGAGACGGGTATGTCGGGGAACTTCTTGAGTTGCAGCAAGGGTGTGAAGGACCCTTTGGAAGTTCCAGTGGTTAGACGTGATTAGCCTCGAGAAGCCTCAGCGGAAATGGGCCTCATCTCGCCTGGAGGGCAAAACCTCCTGGATTTTCTCGAGTTGCGGCAGGTGCTCTCGACTTACGATGGGGACCTCAGGGACCCGCTCTGGTGGCCTCAGGAAAGGCCAGTCCCCATGCGAGTTCCTCGGGGGCCTCTCGGCATTCCTCTCCCGTCGATGCCGGGCCTAAGACCTTGTGTGGAGTCGGGGCCGGAACCTGAGGATTCCTCTCCAGTGCTGACATGGATCTTGGGGTACTTCTGGAGTCTCCCCAGGGGAGTCAGTCCTCGCCTCCAATGCGGGCATGCACTTGCGCTTTCCTCCAGAGCGGTAGCAGCAGTGTCACGCAGTCCGCCGCGTGGATCAAAGGATCTATGGTTTTCCCTCGAGTCTTTCCCACGAGGCTTTCCCACGAGGCTTTCCCACAGGGCTGTCCCACGTGCACACGTGGTGGGAGTCGATCCTCGGCTTCAACGTCAAGGCAGTGCAGGGAAAACAGGTTCCTCTGGAATGGACTGACACATCTGGGGGACTCTTGGAATGGTGGCACGACCCTGGAGTTCCTCTCGCCTTTCCTGTGGAGAGCGCCTCCTCTTGAGATGCGACGGGAACGCCGGGAATTCTTTCCCTACGAAACAGGGAAAGGATCCCTCATCTCGAGCTAGGAGGCGGAAACGGGGCTCCCCTGGATGTGTGCGGGACCCCACGTGCTTCCTCTCGAGTGGAGACGGGTATGTCGGGGAACTTCTTGAGTTGCAGCAAGGGTGTGAAGGACCCTTTGGAAGTTCCAGTGGTTAGACGTGATTAGCCTCGAGAAGCCTCAGCGGAAATGGGCCTCATCTCGCCTGGAGGGCAAAACCTCCTGGATTTTCTCGAGTTGCGGCAGGTGCTCTCGACTTACGACGGGGACGTCAGGGACCCGCTCTGGTGGCCTCAGGAAAGGCCAGTCCCCATGCGAGTTCCTCGGGGGCCTCTCGGCATTCCTCTCCCGTCGATGCCGGGCCTAAGACCTTGTGTGGAGTCGGGGCCGGAACCTGAGGATTCCTCTCCAGTGCTGACATGGATCTTGGGGTACTTCTGGAGTCTCCCCAGGGGAGTCAGTCCTCGCCTCCAATGCGGGCATGCACTTGCGCTTTCCTCCAGAGCGGTAGCAGCAGTGTCACGCAGTCCGCCGCGTGGTTCAAAGGATCTATGGTTTTCCCTCGAGTCTTTCCCACGAGGCTTTCCCACGAGGCTTTCCCACAGGGCTGTCCCACGTGCACACGTGGTGGGAGTCGATCCTCGGCTTCAACGTCAAGGCAGTGCAGGGAAAACAGGTTCCTCTGGAATGGACTGACACATCTGGGGGACTCTTGGAATGGTGGCACGACCCTGGAGTTCCTCTCGCCTTTCCTGAGGAGAGCGCCTCCTCTTGAGATGCGACGGGAACGCCGGGAATTCTTTCCCTACGAAACAGGGAAAGGATCCCTCATCTCGAGCTAGGAGGAGGTAACGGGGCTCCCCTGGATGTGTGCGGGACCCCACGTGCTTCCTCTCGAGTGGAGACGGGTATGTCGGGGAACTTCTTGAGTTGCAGCAAGGGTGTGAAGGACCCTTTGGAAGTTCCAGTGGTTAGACGTGATTAGCCTCGAGAAGCCTCAGCGGAAATGGGCCTCATCTCGCCTGGAGGGCAAAACCTCCTGGATTTTCTCGAGTTGCGGCAGGTGCTCTCGACTTACGACGGGGACGTCAGGGACCCGCTCTGGTGGCCTCAGGAAAGGCCAGTCCCCAGGCGAGTTCCTCGGGGGCCTCTCGGCATTCCTCTCCCGTCGATGCCGGGGCCGAAGACCTTGTGTGGAGTCGGGGCCGGAACCTGAGGATTCCTCTCCAGTGCTGACATGGATCTTGGGGTACTTCTGGAGTCTCCCCAGGGGAGTCAGTCCTCGTCTCGAATGCGGGCATGCACTTGCGCTTTCCTCCAGAGCGGTAGCAGCAGAGTCACGCAGTCCGCCGCGTGGATTAAATGATCTATGGTTTTCCCTCGAGTCTTTCCCACGAGGCTTTCCCACGAGGCTTTCCCACAGGGCTGTCCCACGTGCACACGTGGTGGGAGTCGATCCTCGGCTTGAACGTCAAGGCAGTGCAGGGAAAACAGGTTCCTCTGGAATGGACTGACACATCTGGGGGACTCTTGGAATGGTGGCACGACCCTGGAGTTCCTCTCGCCTTTCCTGTGGAGAGCGCCTCCTCTTGAGATACGACGGGAACGCCAGGAATTCTTTCCCTACGAAACAGGGAAAGGATCCCTCATCTCGAGCTAGGAGGCGGAAACGGGGCTCCCCTGGATGTGTGCGGGACCCCACGTGCTTCCTCTCGAATGGAGACGGGTATGTCGGGGAACTTCTTGAGTTGCAGCAAGGGTGTGAAGCACCCTTTGGAAGTTCCAGTGGTTAGACGTGATTAGCCTCGAGAAGCCTCAGCGGAAATGGGCCTCATCTCCCCTGGAGGGCAAAACCTCCTGGATTTTCTCGAGTTGCGGCAGGTGCTCTCGACTTAAGACGGGGACCTCAGGGACCCGCTCTGGTGGCCTCAGGAAAGGCCAGTCCCCATGCGAGTTCCTCGGGGGCCTCTCGGGATTCCTCTCCCGTCGATGCCTTGGCCTAAGACATTGTGTGGAGTCAGGACCGGAACCTGAGGATTCCTCTCCAGTGCTGACATGGATCTTGGGGTACTTCTGGAGTCTCCCCAGGGGAGTCAGTCCTCGTCTCGAATGCGGGCATGCACTTGCGCTTTCCTCCAGAGCGGTAGCAGCAGTGTCACGCAGTCCGCCGCGTGGATCAAAGGATCTATGGTTTTCCCTCGAGTCTTTCCCACGAGGCATTCCCACGAGGCTTTCCCACAGGGCTGTCCCACGTGCACACGTGGTGGGAGTGGATCCTCGGCTTGAACGTCTAGGCAGTGCAGGGAAAACAGGTTCCTCTGGAATGGACTGACACATCTGGGGGACTCTTGGAATGGTGGCACGACCCTGGAGTTCCTCTCGCCTTTCCTGTGGAGAGCGCCTCCTCTTGAGATGCGACGGGAACGCCGGGAATTCTTTCCCTACGAAACAGGGAAAGGATCCCTCATCTCGAGCTAGGAGGCGGAAACGGGGCTCCCCTGGATGTGTGCGGGACCCCACGTGCTTCCTCTCGAGTGGAGACGGGTATGTCGGGGAACTTCTTGAGTTGCAGCAAGGGTGTGAAGGACCCTTTGGAAGTTCCAGTGGTTAGACGTGATTAGCCTCGAGAAGCCTCAGCGGAAATGGGCCTCATCTCGCCTGGAGGGCAAAACCTCCTGGATTTTCTCGAGTTGCGGCAGGTGCTCTCGACTTACGATGGGGACCTCAGGGACCCGCTCTGGTGGCCTCAGGAAAGGCCAGTCCCCATGCGAGTTCCTCGGGGGCCTCTCGGCATTCCTCTCCCGTCGATGCCGGGCCTAAGACCTTGTGTGGAGTCGGGGCCGGAACCTGAGGATTCCTCTCCAGTGCTGACATGGATCTTGGGGTACTTCTGGAGTCTCCCCAGGGGAGTCAGTCCTCGCCTCCAATGCGGGCATGCACTTGCGCTTTCCTCCAGAGCGGTAGCAGCAGTGTCACGCAGTCCGCCGCGTGGATCAAAGGATCTATGGTTTTCCCTCGAGTCTTTCCCACGAGGCTTTCCCACGAGGCTTTCCCACAGGGCTGTCCCACGTGCACACGTGGTGGGAGTCGATCCTCGGCTTCAACGTCAAGGCAGTGCAGGGAAAACAGGTTCCTCTGGAATGGACTGACACATCTGGGGGACTCTTGGAATGGTGGCACGACCCTGGAGTTCCTCTCGCCTTTCCTGTGGAGAGCGCCTCCTCTTGAGATGCGACGGGAACGCCGGGAATTCTTTCCCTACGAAACAGGGAAAGGATCCCTCATCTCGAGCTAGGAGGCGGAAACGGGGCTCCCCTGGATGTGTGCGGGACCCCACGTGCTTCCTCTCGAGTGGAGACGGGTATGTCGGGGAACTTCTTGAGTTGCAGCAAGGGTGTGAAGGACCCTTTGGAAGTTCCAGTGGTTAGACGTGATTAGCCTCGAGAAGCCTCAGCGGAAATGGGCCTCATCTCGCCTGGAGGGCAAAACCTCCTGGATTTTCTCGAGTTGCGGCAGGTGCTCTCGACTTACGACGGGGACGTCAGGGATACGCTCTGGTGGCCTCAGGAAAGGCCAGTCCCCAGGCGAGTTCCTTGGGGGCCTCTCGGCATTCCTCTCCCGTCGATGCCGGGGCCGAAGACCTTGTGTGGAGTCGGGGCCGGAACCTGAGGATTCCTCTCCAGTGCTGACATGGATCTTGGGGTACTTCTGGAGTCTCCCCAGGGGAGTCAGTCCTCGTCTCGAATGCGGGCATGCACTTGCGCTTTCCTCCAGAGCGGTAGCAGCAGTGTCACGCAGTCCGCCGCGTGGATTAAAGGATCTATTGTTTTCCCTCGAGTCTTTCCCAGGAGGCTTTCCCACGAGGCTTTCCCACAGGGCTGTCCCACGTGCACACGTGGTGGGAGTCGATCCTCGGCTTGAACGTCAAGGCAGTGCAGGGAAAACAGGTTCCTCTGGAATGGACTGACACATCTGGGGGACTCTTGGAATGGTGGCACGACCCTTCAGTTCCTCTCGCCTTTCCTGTGGAGAGCGCCTCCTCTTGAGATGCGACGGGAACGCCGGGAATTCTTTCCCTACGAAACAGGGAAAGGATCCCTCATCTCGAGCTAGGAGGCGGAAACGGGGCTCCCCTGGATGTGTGCGGGACCCAACGTGCTTCCTCTCGAGTGGAGACGGGTATGTCGGGGAACTTCTTGAGTTGCAGCAAGGGTGTGAAGGACCCTTTGGAAGTTCCAGTGGTTAGACGTGATTAGCCTCGAGAAGCCTCAGCGGAAATGGGCCTCATCTCGCCTGGAGGGCAAAACCTCCTGGATTTTCTCGAGTTGCGGCAGGTGCTCTCGACTTACGACGGGGACCTCAGGGACCCGCTCTGGTGGCCTCAGGAAAGGCCAGTCCCCATGCGAGTTCCTCGGGGGCCTCTCGGCATTCCTCTCCCGTCGATGCCGGGCCTAAGACCTTGTGTGGAGTCGGGGCCGGAACCTGAGGATTCCTCTCCAGTGCTGACATGGATCTTGGGGTACTTCTGGAGTCTCCCCAGGGGAGTCAGTCCTCGCCTCCAATGCGGGCATGCACTTGCGCTTTCCTCCAGAGCGGTAGCAGCAGTGTCACGCAGTCCGCCGCGTGGATCAAAGGATCTATGGTTTTCCCTCGAGTCTTTCCCACGAGGCTTTCCCACGAGGCTTTCCCACAGGGCTGTCCCACGTGCACACGTGGTGGGAGTCGATCCTCGGCTTGAACGTCAAGGCAGTGCAGGGAAAACAGGTTCCTCTGGAATGGACTGACACATCTGGGGGACTCTTGGAATGGTGGCACGACCCTGGAGTTCCTCTCGCCTTTCCTGTGGAGAGCGCCTCCTCTTGAGATGCGACGGGAACGCCGGGAATTCTTTCCCTACGAAACAGGGAAAGGATCCCTCATCTCGAGCTAGGAGGCGGAAACGGGGCTCCCCTGGATGTGTGCGGGACCCCACGTGCTTCCTCTCGAGTGGAGACGGGTATGTCCGGGAACTTCTTGAGTTGCAGCAAGGGTGTGAAGGACCCTTTGGAAGTTCCAGTGGTTAGACGTGATTAGCCTCGAGAAGCCTCAGCGGAAATGGGCCTCATCTCGCCTGGAGGGCAAAACCTCCTGGATTTTCTCGAGTTGCGGCAGGTGCTCTCGACTTACGACGGGGACCTCAGGGACACACTCTGGTGGCCTCAGGAAAGGCCAGTCCCCATGCGAGTTCCTCGGGGGCCTCTCGGGATTCCTCTCCCGTCCATGCCGGGGCCTAAGACCTTGTGTGGAGTCGGGGCCGGAACCTGAGGATTCCTCTCCAGTGCTGACATGGATCTTGGGGTACTTCTGGAGTCTCCCCAGGGGAGTCAGTCCTCGTCTCGAATGCGGGCATGCACTTGCGCTTTCCTCCAGAGCGGTAGCAGCAGTGTCACGCAGTCCGCCGCGTGGATCAAAGGATCTATGGTTTTCCCTCGAGTCTTTCCCACGAGGCTTTCCCACGAGGCTTTCCCACAGGGCTGTCCCACGTGCACACGTGGTGGGAGTCGATCCTCGGCTTGAACGTCAAGGCAGTGCAGGGAAAACAGGTTCCTCTGGAATAGACTGACACATCTGGGGGACTCTTGGAATGGTGGCACGACCCTGGAGTTCCTCTCGCCTTTCCTGTGGAGAGCGCCTCCTCTTGAGATGCGACTGGAACGCCGGGAATTCTTTCCCTAAGAAACAGGGAAAGGATCCCTCATCTCGAGCTAGGAGGCGGAAACGGGGCTCCCCTGGATGTGTGCGGGACCCCACGTGCTTCCTCTCGAGTGGAGACGGGTATGTCGGGGAACTTCTTGAGTTGCAGCAAGGGTGTGAAGGACCCTTTGGAAGTTCCAGTGGTTAGACGTGATTAGCCTCGAGAAGCCTCAGCGGAAATGGGCCTCATCTCGCCTGGAGGGCAAAACCTCCTGGATTTTCTCGAGTTGCGGCAGGTGCTCTCGACTTACGATGGGGACCTCAGGGACCCGCTCTGGTGGCCTCAGGAAAGGCCAGTCCCCATGCGAGTTCCTCGGGGGCCTCTCGGCATTCCTCTCCCGTCGATGCCGGGCCTAAGACCTTGTGTGGAGTCGGGGCCGGAACCTGAGGATTCCTCTCCAGTGCTGACATGGATCTTGGGGTACTTCTGGAGTCTCCCCAGGGGAGTCAGTCCTCGCCTCCAATGCGGGCATGCACTTGCGCTTTCCTCCAGAGCGGTAGCAGCAGTGTCACGCAGTCCGCCGCGTGGATCAAAGGATCTATGGTTTTCCCTCGAGTCTTTCCCACGAGGCTTTCCCACGAGGCTTTCCCACAGGGCTGTCCCACGTGCACACGTGGTGGGAGTCGATCCTCGGCTTCAACGTCAAGGCAGTGCAGGGAAAACAGGTTCCTCTGGAATGGACTGACACATCTGGGGGACTCTTGGAATGGTGGCACGACCCTGGAGTTCCTCTCGCCTTTCCTGTGGAGAGCGCCTCCTCTTGAGATGCGACGGGAACGCCGGGAATTCTTTCCCTACGAAACAGGGAAAGGATCCCTCATCTCGAGCTAGGAGGCGGAAACGGGGCTCCCCTGGATGTGTGCGGGACCCCACGTGCTTCCTCTCGAGTGGAGACGGGTATGTCGGGGAACTTCTTGAGTTGCAGCAAGGGTGTGAAGGACCCTTTGGAAGTTCCAGTGGTTAGACGTGATTAGCCTCGAGAAGCCTCAGCGGAAATGGGCCTCATCTCGCCTGGAGGGCAAAACCTCCTGGATTTTCTCGAGTTGCGGCAGGTGCTCTCGACTTACGACGGGGACGTCAGGGACCCGCTCTGGTGGCCTCAGGAAAGGCCAGTCCCCATGCGAGTTCCTCGGGGGCCTCTCGGCATTCCTCTCCCGTCGATGCCGGGCCTAAGACCTTGTGTGGAGTCGGGGCCGGAACCTGAGGATTCCTCTCCAGTGCTGACATGGATCTTGGGGTACTTCTGGAGTCTCCCCAGGGGAGTCAGTCCTCGCCTCCAATGCGGGCATGCACTTGCGCTTTCCTCCAGAGCGGTAGCAGCAGTGTCACGCAGTCCGCCGCGTGGATCAAAGGATCTATGGTTTTCCCTCGAGTCTTTCCCACGAGGCTTTCCCACGAGGCTTTCCCACAGGGCTGTCCCACGTGCACACGTGGTGGGAGTCGATCCTCGGCTTCAACGTCAAGGCAGTGCAGGGAAAACAGGTTCCTCTGGAATGGACTGACACATCTGGGGGACTCTTGGAATGGTGGCACGACCCTGGAGTTCCTCTCGCCTTTCCTGAGGAGAGCGCCTCCTCTTGAGATGCGACGGGAACGCCGGGAATTCTTTCCCTACGAAACAGGGAAAGGATCCCTCATCTCGAGCTAGGAGGAGGTAACGGGGCTCCCCTGGATGTGTGCGGGACCCCACGTGCTTCCTCTCGAGTGGAGACGGGTATGTCGGGGAACTTCTTGAGTTGCAGCAAGGGTGTGAAGGACCCTTTGGAAGTTCCAGTGGTTAGACGTGATTAGCCTCGAGAAGCCTCAGCGGAAATGGGCCTCATCTCGCCTGGAGGGCAAAACCTCCTGGATTTTCTCGAGTTGCGGCAGGTGCTCTCGACTTACGACGGGGACGTCAGGGACCCGCTCTGGTGGCCTCAGGAAAGGCCAGTCCCCAGGCGAGTTCCTCGGGGGCCTCTCGGCATTCCTCTCCCGTCGATGCCGGGGCCGAAGACCTTGTGTGGAGTCGGGGCCGGAACCTGAGGATTCCTCTCCAGTGCTGACATGGATCTTGGGGTACTTCTGGAGTCTCCCCAGGGGAGTCAGTCCTCGTCTCGAATGCGGGCATGCACTTGCGCTTTCCTCCAGAGCGGTAGCAGCAGAGTCACGCAGTCCGCCGCGTGGATTAAATGATCTATGGTTTTCCCTCGAGTCTTTCCCACGAGGCTTTCCCACGAGGCTTTCCCACAGGGCTGTCCCACGTGCACACGTGGTGGGAGTCGATCCTCGGCTTGAACGTCAAGGCAGTGCAGGGAAAACAGGTTCCTCTGGAATGGACTGACACATCTGGGGGACTCTTGGAATGGTGGCACGACCCTGGAGTTCCTCTCGCCTTTCCTGTGGAGAGCGCCTCCTCTTGAGATACGACGGGAACGCCAGGAATTCTTTCCCTACGAAACAGGGAAAGGATCCCTCATCTCGAGCTAGGAGGCGGAAACGGGGCTCCCCTGGATGTGTGCGGGACCCCACGTGCTTCCTCTCGAATGGAGACGGGTATGTCGGGGAACTTCTTGAGTTGCAGCAAGGGTGTGAAGCACCCTTTGGAAGTTCCAGTGGTTAGACGTGATTAGCCTCGAGAAGCCTCAGCGGAAATGGGCCTCATCTCGCCTGGAGGGAAAAACCTCCTGGATTTTCTCGAGTTGCGGCAGGTGCTCTCGACTTAAGACGGGGACCTCAGGGACCCGCTCTGGTGGCCTCAGGAAAGGCCAGTCCCCATGCGAGTTCCTCGGGGGCCTCTCGGGATTCCTCTCCCGTCGATGCCTTGGCCTAAGACATTGTGTGGAGTCAGGACCGGAACCTGAGGATTCCTCTCCAGTGCTGACATGGATCTTGGGGTACTTCTGGAGTCTCCCCAGGGGAGTCAGTCCTCGTCTCGAATGCGGGCATGCACTTGCGCTTTCCTCCAGAGCGGTAGCAGCAGTGTCACGCAGTCCGCCGCGTGGATCAAAGGATCTATGGTTTTCCCTCGAGTCTTTCCCACGAGGCATTCCCACGAGGCTTTCCCACAGGGCTGTCCCACGTGCACACGTGGTGGGAGTGGATCCTCGGCTTGAACGTCTAGGCAGTGCAGGGAAAACAGGTTCCTCTGGAATGGACTGACACATCTGGGGGACTCTTGGAATGGTGGCACGACCCTGGAGTTCCTCTCGCCTTTCCTGTGGAGAGCGCCTCCTCTTGAGATGCGACGGGAACGCCGGGAATTCTTTCCCTACGAAACAGGGAAAGGATCCCTCATCTCGAGCTAGGAGGCGGAAACGGGGCTCCCCTGGATGTGTGCGGGACCCCACGTGCTTCCTCTCGAGTGGAGACGGGTATGTCGCGGAACTGCTTGAGTTGCAGCAAGGGTGTGAAGGACCCTTTGGAAGTTCCAGTGGTTAGACGTGATTAGCCTCGAGAAGCCTCAGCGGAAATGGGCCTCATCTCGCCTGGAGGGCAAAACCTCCTGGATTTTCTCGAGTTGCGGCAGGTGCTCTCGACTTACGACGGGGACGTCAGGGACCCGCTCTGGTGGCCTCAGGAAAGGCCTGTCCCCAGGCGAGTTCCTCGGGGGCCTCTCGGCATTCCTCTCCCGTCGATGCCGGGGCCGAAGACCTTGTGTGGAGTCGGGGCCGGAACCTGAGGATTCCTCTCCAGTGCTGACATGGATCTTGGGGTACTTCTGGAGTCTCCCCAGGGGAGTCAGTCCTCGTCTCGAATGCGGGCATGCACTTGCGCTTTCCTCCAGAGCGGTAGCAGCAGTGTCACGCAGTCCGCCGCGTGGATTAAAGGATCTATTGTTTTCCCTCGAGTCTTTCCCACGAGGCTTTCCCACGAGGCTTTCCCACAGGGCTGTCCCACGTGCACACGTGGTGGGAGTCGATCCTCGGCTTGAACGTCAAGGCAGTGCAGGGAAAACAGGTTCCTCTGGAATGGACTGACACATCTGGGGGACTCTTGGAATGGTGGCACGACCCTTCAGTTCCTCTCGCCTTTCCTGTGGAGAGCGCCTCCTCTTGAGATGCGACGGGAACGCCGGGAATTCTTTCCCTACGAAACAGGGAAAGGATCCCTCATCTCGAGCTAGGAGGCGGAAACGGGGCTCCCCTGGATGTGTGCGGGACCCAACGTGCTTCCTCTCGAGTGGAGACGGGTATGTCGGGGAACTTCTTGAGTTGCAGCAAGGGTGTGAAGGACCCTTTGGAAGTTCCAGTGGTTAGACGTGATTATCCTCGAGAAGCCTCAGCGGAAATGGGCCTCATCTCGCCTGGAGGGCAAAACCTCCTGGATTTTCTCGAGTTGCGGCAGGTGCTCTCGACTTACGACGGGGACGTCAGGGACCCGCTCTGGTGGCCTCAGGAAAGGCCAGTCCCCATGCGAGTTCCTCGGGGGCCTCTCGGCATTCCTCTCCCGTCGATGCCGGGCCTAAGACCTTGTGTGGAGTCGGGGCCGGAACCTGAGGATTCCTCTCCAGTGCTGACATGGATCTTGGGGTACTTCTGGAGTCTCCCCAGGGGAGTCAGTCCTCGCCTCCAATGCGGGCATGCACTTGCGCTTTCCTCCAGAGCGGTAGCAGCAGTGTCACGCAGTCCGCCGCGTGGATCAAAGGATCTATGGTTTTCCCTCGAGTCTTTCCCACGAGGCTTTCCCACGAGGCTTTCCCACAGGGCTGTCCCACGTGCACACGTGGTGGGAGTCGATCCTCGGCTTCAACGTCAAGGCAGTGCAGGGAAAACAGGTTCCTCTGGAATGGACTGACACATCTGGGGGACTCTTGGAATGGTGGCACGACCCTGGAGTTCCTCTCGCCTTTCCTGAGGAGAGCGCCTCCTCTTGAGATGCGACGGGAACGCCGGGAATTCTTTCCCTACGAAACAGGGAAAGGATCCCTCATCTCGAGCTAGGAGGAGGTAACGGGGCTCCCCTGGATGTGTGCGGGACCCCACGTGCTTCCTCTCGAGTGGAGACGGGTATGTCGGGGAACTTCTTGAGTTGCAGCAAGGGTGTGAAGGACCCTTTGGAAGTTCCAGTGGTTAGACGTGATTAGCCTCGAGAAGCCTCAGCGGAAATGGGCCTCATCTCGCCTGGAGGGCAAAACCTCCTGGATTTTCTCGAGTTGCGGCAGGTGCTCTCGACTTACGACGGGGACGTCAGGGACCCGCTCTGGTGGCCTCAGGAAAGGCCAGTCCCCAGGCGAGTTCCTCGGGGGCCTCTCGGCATTCCTCTCCCGTCGATGCCGGGGCCGAAGACCTTGTGTGGAGTCGGGGCCGGAACCTGAGGATTCCTCTCCAGTGCTGACATGGATCTTGGGGTACTTCTGGAGTCTCCCCAGGGGAGTCAGTCCTCGTCTCGAATGCGGGCATGCACTTGCGCTTTCCTCCAGAGCGGTAGCAGCAGAGTCACGCAGTCCGCCGCGTGGATTAAATGATCTATGGTTTTCCCTCGAGTCTTTCCCACGAGGCTTTCCCACGAGGCTTTCCCACAGGGCTGTCCCACGTGCACACGTGGTGGGAGTCGATCCTCGGCTTGAACGTCAAGGCAGTGCAGGGAAAACAGGTTCCTCTGGAATGGACTGACACATCTGGGGGACTCTTGGAATGGTGGCACGACCCTGGAGTTCCTCTCGCCTTTCCTGTGGAGAGCGCCTCCTCTTGAGATACGACGGGAACGCCAGGAATTCTTTCCCTACGAAACAGGGAAAGGATCCCTCATCTCGAGCTAGGAGGCGGAAACGGGGCTCCCCTGGATGTGTGCGGGACCCCACGTGCTTCCTCTCGAATGGAGACGGGTATGTCGGGGAACTTCTTGAGTTGCAGCAAGGGTGTGAAGCACCCTTTGGAAGTTCCAGTGGTTAGACGTGATTAGCCTCGAGAAGCCTCAGCGGAAATGGGCCTCATCTCGCCTGGAGGGCAAAACCTCCTGGATTTTCTCGAGTTGCGGCAGGTGCTCTCGACTTAAGACGGGGACCTCAGGGACCCGCTCTGGTGGCCTCAGGAAAGGCCAGTCCCCATGCGAGTTCCTCGGGGGCCTCTCGGGATTCCTCTCCCGTCGATGCCTTGGCCTAAGACATTGTGTGGAGTCAGGACCGGAACCTGAGGATTCCTCTCCAGTGCTGACATGGATCTTGGGGTACTTCTGGAGTCTCCCCAGGGGAGTCAGTCCTCGTCTCGAATGCGGGCATGCACTTGCGCTTTCCTCCAGAGCGGTAGCAGCAGTGTCACGCAGTCCGCCGCGTGGATCAAAGGATCTATGGTTTTCCCTCGAGTCTTTCCCACGAGGCATTCCCACGAGGCTTTCCCACAGGGCTGTCCCACGTGCACACGTGGTGGGAGTGGATCCTCGGCTTGAACGTCTAGGCAGTGCAGGGAAAACAGGTTCCTCTGGAATGGACTGACACATCTGGGGGACTCTTGGAATGGTGGCACGACCCTGGAGTTCCTCTCGCCTTTCCTGTGGAGAGCGCCTCCTCTTGAGATGCGACGGGAACGCCGGGAATTCTTTCCCTACGAAACAGGGAAAGGATCCCTCATCTCGAGCTAGGAGGCGGAAACGGGGCTCCCCTGGATGTGTGCGGGACCCCACGTGCTTCCTCTCGAGTGGAGACGGGTATGTCGCGGAACTGCTTGAGTTGCAGCAAGGGTGTGAAGGACCCTTTGGAAGTTCCAGTGGTTAGACGTGATTAGCCTCGAGAAGCCTCAGCGGAAATGGGCCTCATCTCGCCTGGAGGGCAAAACCTCCTGGATTTTCTCGAGTTGCGGCAGGTGCTCTCGACTTACGACGGGGACGTCAGGGACCCGCTCTGGTGGCCTCAGGAAAGGCCTGTCCCCAGGCGAGTTCCTCGGGGGCCTCTCGGCATTCCTCTCCCGTCGATGCCGGGGCCGAAGACCTTGTGTGGAGTCGGGGCCGGAACCTGAGGATTCCTCTCCAGTGCTGACATGGATCTTGGGGTACTTCTGGAGTCTCCCCAGGGGAGTCAGTCCTCGTCTCGAATGCGGGCATGCACTTGCGCTTTCCTCCAGAGCGGTAGCAGCAGTGTCACGCAGTCCGCCGCGTGGATTAAAGGATCTATTGTTTTCCCTCGAGTCTTTCCCACGAGGCTTTCCCACGAGGCTTTCCCACAGGGCTGTCCCACGTGCACACGTGGTGGGAGTCGATCCTCGGCTTGAACGTCAAGGCAGTGCAGGGAAAACAGGTTCCTCTGGAATGGACTGACACATCTGGGGGACTCTTGGAATGGTGGCACGACCCTTCAGTTCCTCTCGCCTTTCCTGTGGAGAGCGCCTC
Organism: Ovis canadensis; assembly: GCF_042477335.2. Taxonomy (NCBI): domain Eukaryota; kingdom Metazoa; phylum Chordata; class Mammalia; order Artiodactyla; family Bovidae; genus Ovis; species Ovis canadensis. The sequence continues at coordinate 1,808,142 of NC_091249.1, read as the reverse complement.
CTCTTGAGATGCGACGGGAACGCCGGGAATTCTTTCCCTACGAAACAGGGAAAGGATCCCTCATCTCGAGCTAGGAGGCGGAAACGGGGCTCCCCTGGATGTGTGCGGGACCCAACGTGCTTCCTCTCGAGTGGAGACGGGTATGTCGGGGAACTTCTTGAGTTGCAGCAAGGGTGTGAAGGACCCTTTGGAAGTTCCAGTGGTTAGACGTGATTATCCTCGAGAAGCCTCAGCGGAAATGGGCCTCATCTCGCCTGGAGGGCAAAACCTCCTGGATTTTCTCGAGTTGCGGCAGGTGCTCTCGACTTACGACGGGGACCTCAGGGACCCGCTCTGGTGGCCTCAGGAAAGGCCAGTCCCCATGCGAGTTCCTCGGGGGCCTCTCGGCATTCCTCTCCCGTCGATGCCGGGCCTAAGACCTTGTGTGGAGTCGGGGCCGGAACCTGAGGATTCCTCTCCAGTGCTGACATGGATCTTGGGGTACTTCTGGAGTCTCCCCAGGGGAGTCAGTCCTCGCCTCCAATGCGGGCATGCACTTGCGCTTTCCTCCAGAGCGGTAGCAGCAGTGTCACGCAGTCCGCCGCGTGGATCAAAGGATCTATGGTTTTCCCTCGAGTCTTTCCCACGAGGCTTTCCCACGAGGCTTTCCCACAGGGCTGTCCCACGTGCACACGTGGTGGGAGTCGATCCTCGGCTTGAACGTCAAGGCAGTGCAGGGAAAACAGGTTCCTCTGGAATGGACTGACACATCTGGGGGACTCTTGGAATGGTGGCACGACCCTGGAGTTCCTCTCGCCTTTCCTGTGGAGAGCGCCTCCTCTTGAGATGCGACGGGAACGCCGGGAATTCTTTCCCTACGGAACAGGGAAAGGATCCCTCATCTCGAGCTAGGAGGCGGAAACGGGGCTCCCCTGGATGTGTGCGGGACCCCACGTGCTTCCTCTCGAGTGGAGACGGGTATGTCAGGGAACTTCTTGAGTTGCAGCAAGGGTGTGAAGGACCCTTTGGAAGTTTCAGTGGTTAGACGTGATTCGCCTCGAGAAGCCTCAGCGGATATGGGCCTCATCTCGCCTGAAGGGCAAAACCTCCTGGATTTTCTCGAGTTGCGGCAGGTGCTCTCGACTTACGACGGGGACCTCAGGGACCCGGTCTGGTGGCCTCAGGAAAGGCCAGTCCCCATGCGAATTCCTCGGAGGCCTCTCGGGATTCCTCTCCCGTCGATACCGGGGCCTAAGACCTTGTGTGGAGTCGGGGCCGGAACCTGAGGATTCCTCTCCAGTGCTGACATGGATCTTGGGGTACTTCTGGAGTCTCCCCAGGGGAGTCAGTCCTCGTCTCGAATGCGGGCATGCACTTGCGCTTTCCTCCAGAGCGGTAGCAGCAGTGTCACGCAGTCCGCCGCGTGGATCAAAGGATCTATGGTTTTCCCTCGAGTCTTTCCCACGAGGCTTTCCCACTAGGCTTTCCCACAGGGCTGTCCCACGTGCACACGTGGTGGGAGTCGATCCTCGGCTTGAACGTCAAGGCAGTGCAGGGAAAACAGGTTCCTCTGGAATGGACTGACACATCTGGGGGACTCTTGGAATGGTGGCACGACCCTGGAGTTCCTCTCGCCTTTCCTGTGGAGAGCGCCTCCTCTTGAGATGCGACGGGAACGCCAGGAATTCTTTCCCTACGAAACAGGGAAAGGATCCCTCATCTCGAGCTAGGAGGCGGAAACGGGGCTCCCCTGGATGTGTGCGGGACCCCACGTGCTTCCTCTCGAATGGAGACGGGGATGTCGGGGAACTTCTTGAGTTGCAGCAAGGGTGTGAAGCACCCTTTGGAAGTTCCAGTGGTTAGACGTGATTCGCCTCGAGAAGCCTCAGCGGAAATGGGCCTCATCTCGCCTGGAGGGCAAAACCTCCTGGATTTTCTCGAGTTGCGGCAGGTGCTCTCGACTTAAGACGGGGACCTCAGGGACCCGCTCTGGTGGCCTCAGGAAAGGCCAGTCCCCATGCGAGTTCCTCGGGGGCCTCTCGGGATTCCTCTCCCGTCGATGCCTTGGCCTAAGACATTGTGTGGAGTCGGGACCGGAACCTGAGGATTCCTCTCCAGTGCTGACATGGATCTTGGGGTACTTCTGGAGTCTCCCCAGGGGAGTCAGTCCTCGTCTCGAATGCGGGCATGCACTTGCGCTTTCCTCCAGAGCGGTAGCAGCAGTGTCACGCAGTCCGCCGCGTGGATCAAAGGATCTATGGTTTTCCCTCGAGTCTTTCCCACGAGGCATTCCCACGAGGCTTTCCCACAGGGCTGTCCCACGTGCACACGTGGTGGGAGTGGATCCTCGGCTTGAACGTCTAGGCAGTGCAGGGAAAACAGGTTCCTCTGGAATGGACTGACACATCTGGGGGACTCTTGGAATGGTGGCACGACCCTGGAGTTCCTCTCGCCTTTCCTGTGGAGAGCGCCTCCTCTTGAGATGCGACGGGAACGCCGGGAATTCTTTCCCTACGAAACAGGGAAAGGATCCCTCATCTCGAGCTAGGAGGCGGAAACGGGGCTCCCCTGGATGTGTGCGGGACCCCACGTGCTTCCTCTCGAGTGGAGACGGGTATGTCGCGGAACTGCTTGAGTTGCAGCAAGGGTGTGAAGGACCCTTTGGAAGTTCCAGTGGTTAGACGTGATTAGCCTCGAGAAGCCTCAGCGGAAATGGGCCTCATCTCGCCTGGAGGGCAAAACCTCCTGGATTTTCTCGAGTTGCGGCAGGTGCTCTCGACTTACGACGGGGACGTCAGGGACCCGCTCTGGTGGCCTCAGGAAAGGCCTGTCCCCAGGCGAGTTCCTCGGGGGCCTCTCGGCATTCCTCTCCCGTCGATGCCGGGGCCGAAGACCTTGTGTGGAGTCGGGGCCGGAACCTGAGGATTCCTCTCCAGTGCTGACATGGATCTTGGGGTACTTCTGGAGTCTCCCCAGGGGAGTCAGTCCTCGTCTCGAATGCGGGCATGCACTTGCGCTTTCCTCCAGAGCGGTAGCAGCAGTGTCACGCAGTCCGCCGCGTGGATTAAAGGATCTATTGTTTTCCCTCGAGTCTTTCCCACGAGGCTTTCCCACGAGGCTTTCCCACAGGGCTGTCCCACGTGCACACGTGGTGGGAGTCGATCCTCGGCTTGAACGTCAAGGCAGTGCAGGGAAAACAGGTTCCTCTGGAATGGACTGACACATCTGGGGGACTCTTGGAATGGTGGCACGACCCTTCAGTTCCTCTCGCCTTTCCTGTGGAGAGCGCCTCCTCTTGAGATGCGACGGGAACGCCGGGAATTCTTTCCCTACGAAACAGGGAAAGGATCCCTCATCTCGAGCTAGGAGGCGGAAACGGGGCTCCCCTGGATGTGTGCGGGACCCAACGTGCTTCCTCTCGAGTGGAGACGGGTATGTCGGGGAACTTCTTGAGTTGCAGCAAGGGTGTGAAGGACCCTTTGGAAGTTCCAGTGGTTAGACGTGATTATCCTCGAGAAGCCTCAGCGGAAATGGGCCTCATCTCGCCTGGAGGGCAAAACCTCCTGGATTTTCTCGAGTTGCGGCAGGTGCTCTCGACTTACGACGGGGACCTCAGGGACCCGCTCTGGTGGCCTCAGGAAAGGCCAGTCCCCATGCGAGTTCCTCGGGGGCCTCTCGGCATTCCTCTCCCGTCGATGCCGGGCCTAAGACCTTGTGTGGAGTCGGGGCCGGAACCTGAGGATTCCTCTCCAGTGCTGACATGGATCTTGGGGTACTTCTGGAGTCTCCCCAGGGGAGTCAGTCCTCGCCTCCAATGCGGGCATGCACTTGCGCTTTCCTCCAGAGCGGTAGCAGCAGTGTCACGCAGTCCGCCGCGTGGATCAAAGGATCTATGGTTTTCCCTCGAGTCTTTCCCACGAGGCTTTCCCACGAGGCTTTCCCACAGGGCTGTCCCACGTGCACACGTGGTGGGAGTCGATCCTCGGCTTGAACGTCAAGGCAGTGCAGGGAAAACAGGTTCCTCTGGAATGGACTGACACATCTGGGGGACTCTTGGAATGGTGGCACGACCCTGGAGTTCCTCTCGCCTTTCCTGTGGAGAGCGCCTCCTCTTGAGATGCGACGGGAACGCCGGGAATTCTTTCCCTACGGAACAGGGAAAGGATCCCTCATCTCGAGCTAGGAGGCGGAAACGGGGCTCCCCTGGATGTGTGCGGGACCCCACGTGCTTCCTCTCGAGTGGAGACGGGTATGTCAGGGAACTTCTTGAGTTGCAGCAAGGGTGTGAAGGACCCTTTGGAAGTTTCAGTGGTTAGACGTGATTCGCCTCGAGAAGCCTCAGCGGATATGGGCCTCATCTCGCCTGAAGGGCAAAACCTCCTGGATTTTCTCGAGTTGCGGCAGGTGCTCTCGACTTACGACGGGGACCTCAGGGACCCGGTCTGGTGGCCTCAGGAAAGGCCAGTCCCCATGCGAATTCCTCGGAGGCCTCTCGGGATTCCTCTCCCGTCGATACCGGGGCCTAAGACCTTGTGTGGAGTCGGGGCCGGAACCTGAGGATTCCTCTCCAGTGCTGACATGGATCTTGGGGTACTTCTGGAGTCTCCCCAGGGGAGTCAGTCCTCGTCTCGAATGCGGGCATGCACTTGCGCTTTCCTCCAGAGCGGTAGCAGCAGTGTCACGCAGTCCGCCGCGTGGATCAAAGGATCTATGGTTTTCCCTCGAGTCTTTCCCACGAGGCTTTCCCACGAGGCTTTCCCACAGGGCTGTCCCACGTGCACACGTGGTGGGAGTCGATCCTCGGCTTGAACGTCAAGGCAGTGCAGGGAAAACAGGTTCCTCTGGAATGGACTGACACATCTGGGGGACTCTTGGAATGGTGGCACGACCCTTCAGTTCCTCTCGCCTTTCCTGTGGAGAGCGCCTCCTCTTGAGATGCGACGGGAACGCCGGGAATTCTTTCCCTACGAAACAGGGAAAGGATCCCTCATCTCGAGCTAGGAGGCGGAAACGGGGCTCCCCTGGATGTGTGCGGGACCCCACGTGCTTCCTCTCGAGTGGAGACGGGTATGTCGGGGAACTTCTTGAGTTGCAGCAAGGGTGTGAAGCACCCTTTGGAAGTTCCAGTGGTTAGACGTGATTATCCTCGAGAAGCCTCAGCGGAAATGGGCCTCATCTCGCCTGGAGGGCAAAACCTCCTGGATTTTCTCGAGTTGCGGCAGGTGCTCTCGACTTACGACGGGGACTTCAGGGACCCGCTCTGGTGCCCACAGGAAAGGCCAGTCCCCATGCGAGTTCCTCGGGGGCCTCTCGGGAGTCCTCTCCCGTCGATGCCGGGGCCTAAGACCTTGTGTGGAGTCGGGGCCGGAACTTGAGGATTCCTCTCCAGTGCTGACATGGATCTTGGGGTACTTCTGGAGTCTCCCCAGGGGAGTCAGTCCTCGTCTCGAATGCGGGCATGCACTTGCGCTTTCCTCCAGAGCGGTAGCAGCAGTGTCACGCAGTCCGCCGCGTGGATCAAAGGATCTATGGTTTTCCCTCGAGTCTTTCCCACGAGGCTTTCCCACGAGGCTTTCCCACAGGGCTGTCCCAAGTGCACACGTGGTGGGAGTGGATCTTCGGCTTGAACGTCAAGGCAGTGCAGGGAAAACAGGTTCCTCTGGAATGGAATGACACATCTGGGGGACTCTTGGAATGGTGGCACGACCCTGGAGTTCCTCTCGCCTTTCCTGTGGAGAGCGCCTCCTCTTGAGATGCGACGGGAACGCCAGGAATTCTTTCCCTACGAAACAGGGAAAGGATCCCTCATCTCGAGCTAGGAGGCGGAAACGGGGCTCCCCTGGATGTGTGCGGGACCGAACGTGCTTCCTCTCGAGTGGAGACGGGTATGTCCGGGAACTTCTTGAGTTGCAGCAAGGGTGTGAAGGACCCTTTGGAAGTTCCAGTGGTTAGACGTGATTAGCCTCGAGAAGCCTCAGCGGAAATGGGCCTCATCTCGCCTGGAGGGCAAAACCTCCTGGATTTTCTCGAGTTGCGGCAGGTGCTCTCGACTTACGACGGGGACCTCAGGGACCCACTCTGGTGGCCTCAGGAAAGGCCAGTCCCCAGGCGAGTTCCTCGGGGGCCTCTCGGGATTCCTCTCCCGTCCATGCCGGGGCCTAAGACCTTGTGTGGAGTCGGGGCCGGAACCTGAGGATTCCTCTCCAGTGCTGTCATGGATCTTGGGGTACTTCTGGAGTCTCCCCAGGGGAGTCAGTCCTCGTCTCGAATGCGGGCATGCACTTGCGCTTCCCTCCAGAGCGGTAGCAGCAGTGTCACGCAGTCCGCCGCGTGGATCAAAGGATCTATGGTTTTCCCTCGAGTCTTTCCCACGAGGCTTTCCCACGAGGCTTTCCCACAGGGCTGTCCCACGTGCACACGTGGTGGGAGTGGATCCTCGGCTTGAACGTCAAGGCAGTGCAGGGAAAACAGGTTCCTCTGGAATGGACTGACACATCTGGGGGTCTCTTGGAATGGTGGCACGACCCTGGAGTTCCTCTCGCCTTTCCTGTGGAGAGCGCCTCCTCTTGAGATGCGACGGGAACGCCGGGAATTCTTTCCCTAGGAAACAGGGAAAGGATCCCTCATCTCGAGCTAGGAGGCGGAAACGGGGCTCCCCTGGATGTGTGCGGGACCCCACGTGCTTCCTCTCGAGTGGAGACGGGTATGTCGGGGAACTTCTTGAGTTGCAGTAAGGGTGTGAAGGACCCTTTGGAAGTTCCAGTGGTTAGACGTGATTAGCCTCGAGAAGCCTCAGCGGAATTGGGCCTCATCTCGCCTGGAGGGCAAAACCTCCTGGATTTTCTCGAGTTGCGGCAGGTGCTCTCGACTTACGACGGGGACCTCAGGGACCCGCTCTGGTGGCCTCAGGAAAGGCCAATCCCCATGCGAGTTCCTCGGGGGCCTCTCGGCATTCCTCTCCCGTCGATGCCGGGGCCTAAGACCTTGTGTGGAGTCGGGGCCGGAACCTGAGGATTCCTCTCCAGTGCTGACATGGATCTTGGGGTACTTCTGGAGTCTCCCCAGGGGAGTCAGTCCTCGTCTCGAATGCGGGCATGCACTTGCGCTTTCCTCCAGAGCGGTAGCAGCAGTGTCACGCAGTCCGCCGCGTGGATCAAAGGATCTATGGTTTTCCCTCGAGTCTTTCCCACGAGGCTTTCCCACGAGGCTTTCCCACAGGGCTGTCCCACGTGCACACGTGGTGGGAGTCGATCCTCGGCTTGAACGTCAAGGCAGTGCAGGGAAAACAGGTTCCTCTGGAATAGACTGACACATCTGGGGGACTCTTGGAATGGTGGCACGACCCTGGAGTTCCTCTCGCCTTTCCTGTGGAGAGCGCCTCCTCTTGAGATGCGACTGGAACGCCGGGAATTCTTTCCCTAAGAAACAGGGAAAGGATCCCTCATCTCGAGCTAGGAGGCGGAAACGGGGCTCCCCTGGATGTGTGCGGGACCCCACGTGCTTCCTCTCGAGTGGAGACGGGTATGTCGGGGAACTTCTTGAGTTGCAGCAAGGGTGTGAAGGACCCTTTGGAAGTTCCAGTGGTTAGACGTGATTAGCCTCGAGAAGCCTCAGCGGAAATGGGCCTCATCTCGCCTGGAGGGCAAAACCTCCTGGATTTTCTCGAGTTGCGGCAGGTGCTCTCGACTTACGATGGGGACCTCAGGGACCCGCTCTGGTGGCCTCAGGAAAGGCCAGTCCCCATGCGAGTTCCTCGGGGGCCTCTCGGCATTCCTCTCCCGTCGATGCCGGGCCTAAGACCTTGTGTGGAGTCGGGGCCGGAACCTGAGGATTCCTCTCCAGTGCTGACATGGATCTTGGGGTACTTCTGGAGTCTCCCCAGGGGAGTCAGTCCTCGCCTCCAATGCGGGCATGCACTTGCGCTTTCCTCCAGAGCGGTAGCAGCAGTGTCACGCAGTCCGCCGCGTGGATCAAAGGATCTATGGTTTTCCCTCGAGTCTTTCCCACGAGGCTTTCCCACGAGGCTTTCCCACAGGGCTGTCCCACGTGCACACGTGGTGGGAGTCGATCCTCGGCTTCAACGTCAAGGCAGTGCAGGGAAAACAGGTTCCTCTGGAATGGACTGACACATCTGGGGGACTCTTGGAATGGTGGCACCACCCTGGAGTTCCTCTCGCCTTTCCTGTGGAGAGCGCCTCCTCTTGAGATGCGACGGGAACGCCGGGAATTCTTTCCCTACGAAACAGGGAAAGGATCCCTCATCTCGAGCTAGGAGGCGGAAACGGGGCTCCCCTGGATGTGTGCGGGACCCCACGTGCTTCCTCTCGAGTGGAGACGGGTATGTCGGGGAACTTCTTGAGTTGCAGCAAGGGTGTGAAGGACCCTTTGGAAGTTCCAGTGGTTAGACGTGATTAGCCTCGAGAAGCCTCAGCGGAAATGGGCCTCATCTCGCCTGGAGGGCAAAACCTCCTGGATTTTCTCGAGTTGCGGCAGGTGCTCTCGACTTACGACGGGGACGTCAGGGACCCGCTCTGGTGGCCTCAGGAAAGGCCAGTCCCCAGGCGAGTTCCTTGGGGGCCTCTCGGCATTCCTCTCCCGTCGATGCCGGGGCCGAAGACCTTGTGTGGAGTCGGGGCCGGAACCTGAGGATTCCTCTCCAGTGCTGACATGGATCTTGGGGTACTTCTGGAGTCTCCCCAGGGGAGTCAGTCCTCGTCTCGAATGCGGGCATGCACTTGCGCTTTCCTCCAGAGCGGTAGCAGCAGTGTCACGCAGTCCGCCGCGTGGATTAAAGGATCTATTGTTTTCCCTCGAGTCTTTCCCAGGAGGCTTTCCCACGAGGCTTTCCCACAGGGCTGTCCCACGTGCACACGTGGTGGGAGTCGATCCTCGGCTTGAACGTCAAGGCAGTGCAGGGAAAACAGGTTCCTCTGGAATGGACTGACACATCTGGGGGACTCTTGGAATGGTGGCACGACCCTTCAGTTCCTCTCGCCTTTCCTGTGGAGAGCGCCTCCTCTTGAGATGCGACGGGAACGCCGGGAATTCTTTCCCTACGAAACAGGGAAAGGATCCCTCATCTCGAGCTAGGAGGCGGAAACGGGGCTCCCCTGGATGTGTGCGGGACCCAACGTGCTTCCTCTCGAGTGGAGACGGGTATGTCGGGGAACTTCTTGAGTTGCAGCAAGGGTGTGAAGGACCCTTTGGAAGTTCCAGTGGTTAGACGTGATTATCCTCGAGAAGCCTCAGCGGAAATGGGCCTCATCTCGCCTGGAGGGCAAAACCTCCTGGATTTTCTCGAGTTGCGGCAGGTGCTCTCGACTTACGACGGGGACCTCAGGGACCCGCTCTGGTGGCCTCAGGAAAGGCCAGTCCCCATGCGAGTTCCTCGGGGGCCTCTCGGCATTCCTCTCCCGTCGATGCCGGGCCTAAGACCTTGTGTGGAGTCGGGGCCGGAACCTGAGGATTCCTCTCCAGTGCTGACATGGATCTTGGGGTACTTCTGGAGTCTCCCCAGGGGAGTCAGTCCTCGCCTCCAATGCGGGCATGCACTTGCGCTTTCCTCCAGAGCGGTAGCAGCAGTGTCACGCAGTCCGCCGCGTGGATCAAAGGATCTATGGTTTTCCCTCGAGTCTTTCCCACGAGGCTTTCCCACGAGGCTTTCCCACAGGGCTGTCCCACGTGCACACGTGGTGGGAGTCGATCCTCGGCTTGAACGTCAAGGCAGTGCAGGGAAAACAGGTTCCTCTGGAATGGACTGACACATCTGGGGGACTCTTGGAATGGTGGCACGACCCTGGAGTTCCTCTCGCCTTTCCTGTGGAGAGCGCCTCCTCTTGAGATGCGACGGGAACGCCGGGAATTCTTTCCCTACGAAACAGGGAAAGGATCCCTCATCTCGAGCTAGGAGGCGGAAACGGGGCTCCCCTGGATGTGTGCGGGACCGAACGTGCTTCCTCTCGAGTGGAGACGGGTATGTCCGGGAACTTCTTGAGTTGCAGCAAGGGTGTGAAGGACCCTTTGGAAGTTCCAGTGGTTAGACGTGATTAGCCTCGAGAAGCCTCAGCGGAAATGGGCCTCATCTCGCCTGGAGGGCAAAACCTCCTGGATTTTCTCGAGTTGCGGCAGGTGCTCTCGACTTACGACGGGGACCTCAGGGACACACTCTGGTGGCCTCAGGAAAGGCCAGTCCCCATGCGAGTTCCTCGGGGGCCTCTCGGGATTCCTCTCCCGTCCATGCCGGGGCCTAAGACCTTGTGTGGAGTCGGGGCCGGAACCTGAGGATTCCTCTCCAGTGCTGACATGGATCTTGGGGTACTTCTGGAGTCTCCCCAGGGGAGTCAGTCCTCGTCTCGAATGCGGGCATGCACTTGCGCTTTCCTCCAGAGCGGTAGCAGCAGTGTCACGCAGTCCGCCGCGTGGATCAAAGGATCTATGGTTTTCCCTCGAGTCTTTCCCACGAGGCTTTCCCACGAGGCTTTCCCACAGGGCTGTCCCACGTGCACACGTGGTGGGAGTCGATCCTCGGCTTGAACGTCAAGGCAGTGCAGGGAAAACAGGTTCCTCTGGAATAGACTGACACATCTGGGGGACTCTTGGAATGGTGGCACGACCCTGGAGTTCCTCTCGCCTTTCCTGTGGAGAGCGCCTCCTCTTGAGATGCGACTGGAACGCCGGGAATTCTTTCCCTAAGAAACAGGGAAAGGATCCCTCATCTCGAGCTAGGAGGCGGAAACGGGGCTCCCCTGGATGTGTGCGGGACCCCACGTGCTTCCTCTCGAGTGGAGACGGGTATGTCGGGGAACTTCTTGAGTTGCAGCAAGGGTGTGAAGGACCCTTTGGAAGTTCCAGTGGTTAGACGTGATTAGCCTCGAGAAGCCTCAGCGGAAATGGGCCTCATCTCGCCTGGAGGGCAAAACCTCCTGGATTTTCTCGAGTTGCGGCAGGTGCTCTCGACTTACGATGGGGACCTCAGGGACCCGCTCTGGTGGCCTCAGGAAAGGCCAGTCCCCATGCGAGTTCCTCGGGGGCCTCTCGGCATTCCTCTCCCGTCGATGCCGGGCCTAAGACCTTGTGTGGAGTCGGGGCCGGAACCTGAGGATTCCTCTCCAGTGCTGACATGGATCTTGGGGTACTTCTGGAGTCTCCCCAGGGGAGTCAGTCCTCGCCTCCAATGCGGGCATGCACTTGCGCTTTCCTCCAGAGCGGTAGCAGCAGTGTCACGCAGTCCGCCGCGTGGATCAAAGGATCTATGGTTTTCCCTCGAGTCTTTCCCACGAGGCTTTCCCACGAGGCTTTCCCACAGGGCTGTCCCACGTGCACACGTGGTGGGAGTCGATCCTCGGCTTCAACGTCAAGGCAGTGCAGGGAAAACAGGTTCCTCTGGAATGGACTGACACATCTGGGGGACTCTTGGAATGGTGGCACGACCCTGGAGTTCCTCTCGCCTTTCCTGTGGAGAGCGCCTCCTCTTGAGATGCGACGGGAACGCCGGGAATTCTTTCCCTACGAAACAGGGAAAGGATCCCTCATCTCGAGCTAGGAGGCGGAAACGGGGCTCCCCTGGATGTGTGCGGGACCCCACGTGCTTCCTCTCGAGTGGAGACGGGTATGTCGGGGAACTTCTTGAGTTGCAGCAAGGGTGTGAAGGACCCTTTGGAAGTTCCAGTGGTTAGACGTGATTAGCCTCGAGAAGCCTCAGCGGAAATGGGCCTCATCTCGCCTGGAGGGCAAAACCTCCTGGATTTTCTCGAGTTGCGGCAGGTGCTCTCGACGTACGACGGGGACGTCAGGGACCCGCTCTGGTGGCCTCAGGAAAGGCCAGTCCCCATGCGAGTTCCTCGGGGGCCTCTCGGCATTCCTCTCCCGTCGATGCCGGGCCTAAGACCTTGTGTGGAGTCGGGGCCGGAACCTGAGGATTCCTCTCCAGTGCTGACATGGATCTTGGGGTACTTCTGGAGTCTCCCCAGGGGAGTCAGTCCTCGCCTCCAATGCGGGCATGCACTTGCGCTTTCCTCCAGAGCGGTAGCAGCAGTGTCACGCAGTCCGCCGCGTGGATCAAAGGATCTATGGTTTTCCCTCGAGTCTTTCCCACGAGGCTTTCCCACGAGGCTTTCCCACAGGGCTGTCCCACGTGCACACGTGGTGGGAGTCGATCCTCGGCTTCAACGTCAAGGCAGTGCAGGGAAAACAGGTTCCTCTGGAATGGACTGACACATCTGGGGGACTCTTGGAATGGTGGCACGACCCTGGAGTTCCTCTCGCCTTTCCTGAGGAGAGCGCCTCCTCTTGAGATGCGACGGGAACGCCGGGAATTCTTTCCCTACGAAACAGGGAAAGGATCCCTCATCTCGAGCTAGGAGGAGGTAACGGGGCTCCCCTGGATGTGTGCGGGACCCCACGTGCTTCCTCTCGAGTGGAGACGGGTATGTCGGGGAACTTCTTGAGTTGCAGCAAGGGTGTGAAGGACCCTTTGGAAGTTCCAGTGGTTAGACGTGATTAGCCTCGAGAAGCCTCAGCGGAAATGGGCCTCATCTCGCCTGGAGGGCAAAACCTCCTGGATTTTCTCGAGTTGCGGCAGGTGCTCTCGACTTACGACGGGGACGTCAGGGACCCGCTCTGGTGGCCTCAGGAAAGGCCAGTCCCCAGGCGAGTTCCTCGGGGGCCTCTCGGCATTCCTCTCCCGTCGATGCCGGGGCCGAAGACCTTGTGTGGAGTCGGGGCCGGAACCTGAGGATTCCTCTCCAGTGCTGACATGGATCTTGGGGTACTTCTGGAGTCTCCCCAGGGGAGTCAGTCCTCGTCTCGAATGCGGGCATGCACTTGCGCTTTCCTCCAGAGCGGTAGCAGCAGAGTCACGCAGTCCGCCGCGTGGATTAAATGATCTATGGTTTTCCCTCGAGTCTTTCCCACGAGGCTTTCCCACGAGGCTTTCCCACAGGGCTGTCCCACGTGCACACGTGGTGGGAGTCGATCCTCGGCTTGAACGTCAAGGCAGTGCAGGGAAAACAGGTTCCTCTGGAATGGACTGACACATCTGGGGGACTCTTGGAATGGTGGCACGACCCTTCAGTTCCTCTCGCCTTTCCTGTGGAGAGCGCCTCCTCTTGAGATGCGACGGGAACGCCGGGAATTCTTTCCCTACGAAACAGGGAAAGGATCCCTCATCTCGAGCTAGGAGGCGGAAACGGGGCTCCCCTGGATGTGTGCGGGACCCCACGTGCTTCCTCTCGAGTGGAGACGGGTATGTCGGGGAACTTCTTGAGTTGCAGCAAGGGTGTGAAGGACCCTTTGGAAGTTCCAGTGGTTAGACGTGATTAGCCTCGAGAAGCCTCAGCGGAAATGGGCCTCATCTCGCCTGGAGGGCAAAACCTCCTGGATTTTCTCGAGTTGCGGCAGGTGCTCTCGACTTCAGACGGGGACCTCAGGGACCCGCTCTGGTGGCCTCAGGAAAGGCCAGTCCCCATGCGAGTTCCTCGGGGGCCTCTCGGGATTCCTCTCCCGTCGATGCCGGGGCCTAAGACCTTGTGTGGAGTGGGGGCCGGAACCTGAGGATTCCTCTCCAGTGCTGACATGGATCTTGGGGTACTTCTGGAGTCTCCCCAGGGGAGTCAGTCCTCGTCTCGAATGCGGGCATGCACTTGCGCTTTCCTCCAGAGCGGTAGCAGCAGTGTCACGCAGTCCGCCGCGTGGATCAAAGGATCTATGGTTTTCCCTCGAGTCTTTCCCACGAGGCTTTCCCACGAGGCTTTCCCACAGGGCTGTCCCACGTGCACACGTGGTGGGAGTCGATCCTCGGCTTGAACGTCAAGGCAGTGCAGGGAAAACAGGTTCCTCTGGAATGGACTGACACATCTGGGGGACTCTTGGAATGGTGGCACGACCCTGGAGTTCCTCTCGCCTTTCCTGTGGAGAGCGCCTCCTCTTGAGATGCGACGGGAACGCCAGGAATTCTTTCCCTACGAAACAGGGAAAGGATCCCTCATCTCGAGCTAGGAGGCGGAAACGGGGCTCCCCTGGATTTGTGCGGGACCCCACGTGCTTCCTCTCGAGTGGAGACGGGTATGTCGCGGAACTGCTTGAGTTGCAGCAAGGGTGTGAAGGACCCTTTGGAAGTTCCAGTGGTTAGACGTGATTAGCCTCGAGAAGCCTCAGCGGAAATGGGCCTCATCTCGCCTGGAGGGCAAAACCTCCTGGATTTTCTCGAGTTGCGGCAGGTGCTCTCGACTTACGACGGGGACGTCAGGGACCCGCTCTGGTGGCCTCAGGAAAGGCCTGTCCCCAGGCGAGTTCCTCGGGGGCCTCTCGGCATTCCTCTCCCGTCGATGCCGGGGCCGAAGACCTTGTGTGGAGTCGGGGCCGGAACCTGAGGATTCCTCTCCAGTGCTGACATGGATCTTGGGGTACTTCTGGAGTCTCCCCAGGGGAGTCAGTCCTCGTCTCGAATGCGGGCATGCACTTGCGCTTTCCTCCAGAGCGGTAGCAGCAGTGTCACGCAGTCCGCCGCGTGGATTAAAGGATCTATTGTTTTCCCTCGAGTCTTTCCCACGAGGCTTTCCCACGAGGCTTTCCCACAGGGCTGTCCCACGTGCACACGTGGTGGGAGTCGATCCTCGGCTTGAACGTCAAGGCAGTGCAGGGAAAACAGGTTCCTCTGGAATGGACTGACACATCTGGGGGACTCTTGGAATGGTGGCACGACCCTTCAGTTCCTCTCGCCTTTCCTGTGGAGAGCGCCTCCTCTTGAGATGCGACGGGAACGCCGGGAATTCTTTCCCTACGAAACAGGGAAAGGATCCCTCATCTCGAGCTAGGAGGCGGAAACGGGGCTCCCCTGGATGTGTGCGGGACCCAACGTGCTTCCTCTCGAGTGGAGACGGGTATGTCGGGGAACTTCTTGAGTTGCAGCAAGGGTGTGAAGGACCCTTTGGAAGTTCCAGTGGTTAGACGTGATTAGCCTCGAGAAGCCTCAGCGGAAATGGGCCTCATCTCGCCTGGAGGGCAAAACCTCCTGGATTTTCTCGAGTTGCGGCAGGTGCTCTCGACTTACGACGGGGACCTCAGGGACCCGCTCTGGTGGCCTCAGGAAAGGCCAGTCCCCATGCGAGTTCCTCGGGGGCCTCTCGGCATTCCTCTCCCGTTGATGCCGGGCCTAAGACCTTGTGTGGAGTCGGGGCCGGAACCTGAGGATTCCTCTCCAGTGCTGACATGGATCTTGGGGTACTTCTGGAGTCTCCCCAGGGGAGTCAGTCCTCGCCTCCAATGCGGGCATGCACTTGCGCTTTCCTCCAGAGCGGTAGCAGCAGTGTCACGCAGTCCGCCGCGTGGATCAAAGGATCTATGGTTTTCCCTCGAGTCTTTCCCACGAGGCTTTCCCACGAGGCTTTCCCACAGGGCTGTCCCACGTGCACACGTGGTGGGAGTCGATCCTCGGCTTGAACGTCAAGGCAGTGCAGGGAAAACAGGTTCCTCTGGAATGGACTGACACATCTGGGGGACTCTTGGAATGGTGGCACGACCCTGGAGTTCCTCTCGCCTTTCCTGTGGAGAGCGCCTCCTCTTGAGATGCGACGGGAACGCCGGGAATTCTTTCCCTACGGAACAGGGAAAGGATCCCTCATCTCGAGCTAGGAGGCGGAAACGGGGCTCCCCTGGATGTGTGCGGGACCCCACGTGCTTCCTTTCGAGTGGAGACGGGTATGTCAGGGAACTTCTTGAGTTGCAGCAAGGGTGTGAAGGACCCTTTGGAAGTTTCAGTGGTTAAACGTGATTCGCCTCGAGAAGCCTCAGCGGATATGGGCCTCATCTCGCCTGAAGGGCAAAACCTCCTGGATTTTCTCGAGTTGCGGCAGGTGCTCTCGACTTACGACGGGGCCCTCAGGGACCCGGTCTGGTGGCCTCAGGAAAGGCCAGTCCCCATGCGAATTCCTCGGAGGCCTCTCGGGATTCCTCTCCCGTCGATACCGGGGCCTAAGACCTTGTGTGGAGTCGGGGCCGGAACCTGAGGATTCCTCTCCAGTGCTGACATGGATCTTGGGGTACTTCTGGAGTCTCCCCAAGGGAGTCAGTCCTCGTCTCGAATGCGGGCATGCACTTGCGCTTTCCTCTAGAGCGGTAGCAGCAGTGTTACGCAATCCGCCGCGTGGATCAAAGGATCTATGGTTTTCCCTCGAGTCTTTCCCACGAGGCTTTCCCACGAGGCTTTCCCACAGGGCTGTCCCACGTGCACACGTGGTGGGAGTCGATCCTCGGCTTGAACGTCAAGGCAGTGCAGGGAAAACAGGTTCCTCTGGAATGGACTGACACATCTGGGGGACTCTTGGAATGGTGGCACGACCCTGGAGTTCCTCTCGCCTTTCCTGTGGAGAGCGCCTCCTCTTGAGATGCGACGGGAACGCCGGGAATTCTTTCCCTACGAAACAGGGAAAGGATCCCTCATCTCGAGCTAGGAGGCCGAAACGGGGCTCCCCTGGATGTGTGCGGGACCCCACGTGCTTCCTCTCGAGTGGAGACGGGTATGTCGGGAACTTCTTGAGTTGCAGCAAGGGTGTGAAGGACCCTTTGGAAATTCCAGTGGTTAGACGTGATTCGCCTCGAGAAGCCTCAGCGGAAATGGGCCTCATCTCGCCTGGAGGGCAAAACCTCCTGGATTTTCTCGAGTTGCGGCAGGTGCTCTCGACTTACGACGGGGACCTCAGGGACCCGCTCTGGTGGCCTCAGGAAAGGCCAGTCCCCATGCGAGTTCCTCGGGGGCCTCTCGGGATTCCTCTCCCGTCGATGCCGGGGCCTAAGACCTTGTGTGGAGTCGGGACCGGAACCTGAGGATTCCTCTCCAGTGCTGACATGGATCTTGGGGTACTTTTGGAGTCTCCCCAGGGGAGTCAGTCCTCGTCTCGAATGCGGGCATGCACTTGCGCTTTCCTCCAGAGCGGTAGCAGCAGTGTCACGCAGTCCGCCGCGTGGATCAAAGGATCTATGGTTTTCCCTCGAGTCTTTCCCACGAGGCATTCCCACGAGGCTTTCCCACAGGGCTGTCCCACGTGCACACGTGGTGGGAGTGGATCCTCGGCTTGAACGTCTAGGCAGTGCAGGGAAAACAGGTTCCTCTGGAATGGACTGACACATCTGGTGGACTCTTGGAATGGTGGCACGACCCTGGAGTTCCTCTCGCCTTTCCTGTGGAGAGCGCCTCCTCTTGAGATGCGACGGGAACGCCGGGAATTCTTTCCCTACGAAACAGGGAAAGGATCCCTCATCTCGAGCTAGGAGGCGGAAACGGGGCTCCCCTGGATGTGTGCGGGACCCCACGTGCTTCCTCTCGAGTGGAGACGGGTATGTCGGGGAACTTCTTGAGTTGCAGCAAGGGTGTGAAGGACCCTTTGGAAGTTCCAGTGGTTAGACGTGATTAGCCTCGAGAAGCCTCAGCGGAAATGGGCCTCATCTCGCCTGGAGGGCAAAACCTCCTGGATTTTCTCGAGTTGCGGCAGGTGCTCTCGACTTACGACGGGGACCTAAGGGACCCGCTCTGGTGGCCTCAGGAAAGGCCAGTCCCCAGGCGAGTTCCTCGGGGGCCTCTCGGCATTCCTCTCCCGTCGATGCCGGGGCCGAAGACCTTGTGTGGAGTCGGGGCCGGAACCTGAGGATTCCTCTCCAGTGCTGACATGGATCTTGGGGTACTTCTGGAGTCTCCCCAGGGGAGTCAGTCCTCGTCTCGAATGCGGGCATGCACTTGCGCTTTCCTCCAGAGCGGTAGCAGCAGTGTCACGCAGTCCGCCGCGTGGATCAAAGGATCTATGGTTTTCCCTCGAGTCTTTCCCACGAGGCTTTCCCACGAGGCTTTCCCACAGGGCTGTCCCACGTGCACACGTGGTGGGAGTCGATCCTCGGCTTGAACGTCAAGGCAGTGCAGGGAAAACAGGTTCCTCTGGAATGGACTGACACATCTGGGGGACTCTTGGAATGGTGGCACGACCCTTCAGTTCCTCTCGCCTTTCCTGTGGAGAGCGCCTCCTCTTGAGATGCGACGGGAACGCCGGGAATTCTTTCCCTACGAAACAGGGAAAGGATCCCTCATCTCGAGCTAGGAGGCGGAAACGGGGCTCCCCTGGATGTGTGCGGGACCCCACGTGCTTCCTCTCGAGTGGAGACGGGTATGTCGCGGAACTGCTTGAGTTGCAGCAAGGGTGTGAAGCACCCTTTGGAAGTTCCAGTGGTTAGACGTGATTATCCTCGAGAAGCCTCAGCGGAAATGGGCCTCATCTCGCCTGGAGGGCAAAACCTCCTGGATTTTCTCGAGTTGCGGCAGGTGCTCTCGACTTACGACGGGGACTTCAGGGACCCGCTCTGGTGCCCACAGGAAAGGCCAGTCCCCATGCGAGTTCCTCGGGGGCCTCTCGGGATTCCTCTCCCGTCGATGCCGGGGCCTAAGACCTTGTGTGGAGTCGGGGCCGGAACTTGAGGATTCCTCTCCAGTGCTGACATGGATCTTGGGGTACTTCTGGAGTCTCCCCAGGGGAGTCAGTCCTCGTCTCGAATGCGGGCATGCACTTGCGCTTTCCTCCAGAGCGGTAGCAGCAGTGTCACGCAGTCCGCCGCGTGGATCAAAGGATCTATGGTTTTCCCTCGAGTCTTTCCCACGAGGCTTTCCCACGAGGCTTTCCCACAGGGCTGTCCCAAGTGCACACGTGGTGGGAGTGGATCTTCGGCTTGAACGTCAAGGCAGTGCAGGGAAAACAGGTTCCTCTGGAATGGAATGACACATCTGGGGGACTCTTGGAATGGTGGCACGACCCTGGAGTTCCTCTCGCCTTTCCTGTGGAGAGCGCCTCCTCTTGAGATGCGACGGGAACGCCGGGAATTCTTTCCCTACGAAACAGGGAAAGGATCCCTCATCTCGAGCTAGGAGGCGGAAACGGGGCTCCCCTGGATGTGTGCGGGACCGAACGTGCTTCCTCTCGAGTGGAGACGGGTATGTCCGGGAACTTCTTGAGTTGCAGCAAGGGTGTGAAGGACCCTTTGGAAGTTCCAGTGGTTAGACGTGATTAGCCTCGAGAAGCCTCAGCGGAAATGGGCCTCATCTCGCCTGGAGGGCAAAACCTCCTGGATTTTCTCGAGTTGCGGCAGGTGCTCTCGACTTACGACGGGGACCTCAGGGACCCACTCTGGTGGCCTCAGGAAAGGCCAGTCCCCAGGCGAGTTCCTCGGGGGCCTCTCGGGATTCCTCTCCCGTCCATGCCGGGGCCTAAGACCTTGTGTGGAGTCGGGGCCGGAACCTGAGGATTCCTCTCCAGTGCTGACATGGATCTTGGGGTACTTCTGGAGTCTCCCCAGGGGAGTCAGTCCTCGTCTCGAATGCGGGCATGCACTTGCGCTTCCCTCCAGAGCGGTAGCAGCAGTGTCACGCAGTCCGCCGCGTGGATCAAAGGATCTATGGTTTTCCCTCGAGTCTTTCCCACGAGGCTTTCCCACGAGGCTTTCCCACAGGGCTGTCCCACGTGCACACGTGGTGGGAGTGGATCCTCGGCTTGAACGTCAAGGCAGTGCAGGGAAAACAGGTTCCTCTGGAATGGACTGACACATCTGGGGGTCTCTTGGAATGGTGGCACGACCCTGGAGTTCCTCTCGCCTTTCCTGTGGAGAGCGCCTCCTCTTGAGATGCGACGGGAACGCCGGGAATTCTTTCCCTAGGAAACAGGGAAAGGATCCCTCATCTCGAGCTAGGAGGCGGAAACGGGGCTCCCCTGGATGTGTGCGGGACCCCACGTGCTTCCTCTCGAGTGGAGACGGGTATGTCGGGGAACTTCTTGAGTTGCAGTAAGGGTGTGAAGGACCCTTTGGAAGTTCCAGTGGTTAGACGTGATTAGCCTCGAGAAGCCTCAGCGGAATTGGGCCTCATCTCGCCTGGAGGGCAAAACCTCCTGGATTTTCTCGAGTTGCGGCAGGTGCTCTCGACTTACGACGGGGACCTCAGGGACCCGCTCTGGTGGCCTCAGGAAAGGCCAATCCCCATGCGAGTTCCTCGGGGGCCTCTCGGCATTCCTCTCCCGTCGATGCCGGGGCCTAAGACCTTGTGTGGAGTCGGGGCCGGAACCTGAGGATTCCTCTCCAGTGCTGACATGGATCTTGGGGTACTTCTGGAGTCTCCCCAGGGGAGTCAGTCCTCGTCTCGAATGCGGGCATGCACTTGCGCTTTCCTCCAGAGCGGTAGCAGCAGTGTCACGCAGTCCGCCGCGTGGATCAAAGGATCTATGGTTTTCCCTCGAGTCTTTCCCACGAGGCTTTCCCACGAGGCTTTCCCACAGGGCTGTCCCACGTGCACACGTGGTGGGAGTCGATCCTCGGCTTGAACGTCAAGGCAGTGCAGGGAAAACAGGTTCCTCTGGAATAGACTGACACATCTGGGGGACTCTTGGAATGGTGGCACGACCCTGGAGTTCCTCTCGCCTTTCCTGTGGAGAGCGCCTCCTCTTGAGATGCGACTGGAACGCCGGGAATTCTTTCCCTAAGAAACAGGGAAAGGATCCCTCATCTCGAGCTAGGAGGCGGAAACGGGGCTCCCCTGGATGTGTGCGGGACCCCACGTGCTTCCTCTCGAGTGGAGACGGGTATGTCGGGGAACTTCTTGAGTTGCAGCAAGGGTGTGAAGGACCCTTTGGAAGTTCCAGTGGTTAGACGTGATTAGCCTCGAGAAGCCTCAGCGGAAATGGGCCTCATCTCGCCTGGAGGGCAAAACCTCCTGGATTTTCTCGAGTTGCGGCAGGTGCTCTCGACTTACGATGGGGACCTCAGGGACCCGCTCTGGTGGCCTCAGGAAAGGCCAGTCCCCATGCGAGTTCCTCGGGGGCCTCTCGGCATTCCTCTCCCGTCGATGCCGGGCCTAAGACCTTGTGTGGAGTCGGGGCCGGAACCTGAGGATTCCTCTCCAGTGCTGACATGGATCTTGGGGTACTTCTGGAGTCTCCCCAGGGGAGTCAGTCCTCGCCTCCAATGCGGGCATGCACTTGCGCTTTCCTCCAGAGCGGTAGCAGCAGTGTCACGCAGTCCGCCGCGTGGATCAAAGGATCTATGGTTTTCCCTCGAGTCTTTCCCACGAGGCTTTCCCACGAGGCTTTCCCACAGGGCTGTCCCACGTGCACACGTGGTGGGAGTCGATCCTCGGCTTCAACGTCAAGGCAGTGCAGGGAAAACAGGTTCCTCTGGAATGGACTGACACATCTGGGGGACTCTTGGAATGGTGGCACCACCCTGGAGTTCCTCTCGCCTTTCCTGTGGAGAGCGCCTCCTCTTGAGATGCGACGGGAACGCCGGGAATTCTTTCCCTACGAAACAGGGAAAGGATCCCTCATCTCGAGCTAGGAGGCGGAAACGGGGCTCCCCTGGATGTGTGCGGGACCCCACGTGCTTCCTCTCGAGTGGAGACGGGTATGTCGGGGAACTTCTTGAGTTGCAGCAAGGGTGTGAAGGACCCTTTGGAAGTTCCAGTGGTTAGACGTGATTAGCCTCGAGAAGCCTCAGCGGAAATGGGCCTCATCTCGCCTGGAGGGCAAAACCTCCTGGATTTTCTCGAGTTGCGGCAGGTGCTCTCGACTTACGACGGGGACGTCAGGGACCCGCTCTGGTGGCCTCAGGAAAGGCCAGTCCCCAGGCGAGTTCCTTGGGGGCCTCTCGGCATTCCTCTCCCGTCGATGCCGGGGCCGAAGACCTTGTGTGGAGTCGGGGCCGGAACCTGAGGATTCCTCTCCAGTGCTGACATGGATCTTGGGGTACTTCTGGAGTCTCCCCAGGGGAGTCAGTCCTCGTCTCGAATGCGGGCATGCACTTGCGCTTTCCTCCAGAGCGGTAGCAGCAGTGTCACGCAGTCCGCCGCGTGGATTAAAGGATCTATTGTTTTCCCTCGAGTCTTTCCCAGGAGGCTTTCCCACGAGGCTTTCCCACAGGGCTGTCCCACGTGCACACGTGGTGGGAGTCGATCCTCGGCTTGAACGTCAAGGCAGTGCAGGGAAAACAGGTTCCTCTGGAATGGACTGACACATCTGGGGGACTCTTGGAATGGTGGCACGACCCTTCAGTTCCTCTCGCCTTTCCTGTGGAGAGCGCCTCCTCTTGAGATGCGACGGGAACGCCGGGAATTCTTTCCCTACGAAACAGGGAAAGGATCCCTCATCTCGAGCTAGGAGGCGGAAACGGGGCTCCCCTGGATGTGTGCGGGACCCCACGTGCTTCCTCTCGAGTGGAGACGGGTATGTCGGGGAACTTCTTGAGTTGCAGCAAGGGTGTGAAGGACCCTTTGGAAGTTCCAGTGGTTAGACGTGATTAGCCTCGAGAAGCCTCAGCGGAAATGGGCCTCATCTCGCCTGGAGGGCAAAACCTCCTGGATTTTCTCGAGTTGCGGCAGGTGCTCTCGACTTACGACGGGGACCTCAGGGACCCGCTCTGGTGGCCTCAGGAAAGGCCAGTCCCCATGCGAGTTCCTCGGGGGCCTCTCGGCATTCCTCTCCCGTCGATGCCGGGCCTAAGACCTTGTGTGGAGTCGGGGCCGGAACCTGAGGATTCCTCTCCAGTGCTGACATGGATCTTGGGGTACTTCTGGAGTCTCCCCAGGGGAGTCAGTCCTCGCCTCCAATGCGGGCATGCACTTGCGCTTTCCTCCAGAGCGGTAGCAGCAGTGTCACGCAGTCCGCCGCGTGGATCAAAGGATCTATGGTTTTCCCTCGAGTCTTTCCCACGAGGCTTTCCCACGAGGCTTTCCCACAGGGCTGTCCCACGTGCACACGTGGTGGGAGTCGATCCTCGGCTTCAACGTCAAGGCAGTGCAGGGAAAACAGGTTCCTCTGGAATGGACTGACACATCTGGGGGACTCTTGGAATGGTGGCACGACCCTGGAGTTCCTCTCGCCTTTCCTGTGGAGAGCGCCTCCTCTTGAGATGCGACGGGAACGCCGGGAATTCTTTCCCTACGAAACAGGGAAAGGATCCCTCATCTCGAGCTAGGAGGCGGAAACGGGGCTCCCCTGGATGTGTGCGGGACCGAACGTGCTTCCTCTCGAGTGGAGACGGGTATGTCCGGGAACTTCTTGAGTTGCAGCAAGGGTGTGAAGGACCCTTTGGAAGTTCCAGTGGTTAGACGTGATTAGCCTCGAGAAGCCTCAGCGGAAATGGGCCTCATCTCGCCTGGAGGGCAAAACCTCCTGGATTTTCTCGAGTTGCGGCAGGTGCTCTCGACTTACGACGGGGACCTCAGGGACACACTCTGGTGGCCTCAGGAAAGGCCAGTCCCCATGCGAGTTCCTCGGGGGCCTCTCGGGATTCCTCTCCCGTCCATGCCGGGGCCTAAGACCTTGTGTGGAGTCGGGGCCGGAACCTGAGGATTCCTCTCCAGTGCTGACATGGATCTTGGGGTACTTCTGGAGTCTCCCCAGGGGAGTCAGTCCTCGTCTCGAATGCGGGCATGCACTTGCGCTTTCCTCCAGAGCGGTAGCAGCAGTGTCACGCAGTCCGCCGCGTGGATCAAAGGATCTATGGTTTTCCCTCGAGTCTTTCCCACGAGGCTTTCCCACGAGGCTTTCCCACAGGGCTGTCCCACGTGCACACGTGGTGGGATTCGATCCTCGGCTTGAACGTCAAGGCAGTGCAGGGAAAACAGGTTCCTCTGGAATAGACTGACACATCTGGGGGACTCTTGGAATGGTGGCACGACCCTGGAGTTCCTCTCGCCTTTCCTGTGGAGAGCGCCTCCTCTTGAGATGCGACTGGAACGCCGGGAATTCTTTCCCTAAGAAACAGGGAAAGGATCCCTCATCTCGAGCTAGGAGGCGGAAACGGGGCTCCCCTGGATGTGTGCGGGACCCCACGTGCTTCCTCTCGAGTGGAGACGGGTATGTCGGGGAACTTCTTGAGTTGCAGCAAGGGTGTGAAGGACCCTTTGGAAGTTCCAGTGGTTAGACGTGATTAGCCACGAGAAGCCTCAGCGGAAATGGGCCTCATCTCGCCTGGAGGGCAAAACCTCCTGGATTTTCTCGAGTTGCGGCAGGTGCTCTCGACTTACGATGGGGACCTCAGGGACCCGCTCTGGTGGCCTCAGGAAAGGCCAGTCCCCATGCGAGTTCCTCGGGGGCCTCTCGGCATTCCTCTCCCGTCGATGCCGGGCCTAAGACCTTGTGTGGAGTCGGGGCCGGAACCTGAGGATTCCTCTCCAGTGCTGACATGGATCTTGGGGTACTTCTGGAGTCTCCCCAGGGGAGTCAGTCCTCGCCTCCAATGCGGGCATGCACTTGCGCTTTCCTCCAGAGCGGTAGCAGCAGTGTCACGCAGTCCGCCGCGTGGATCAAAGGATCTATGGTTTTCCCTCGAGTCTTTCCCACGAGGCTTTCCCACGAGGCTTTCCCACAGGGCTGTCCCACGTGCACACGTGGTGGGAGTCGATCCTCGGCTTCAACGTCAAGGCAGTGCAGGGAAAACAGGTTCCTCTGGAATGGACTGACACATCTGGGGGACTCTTGGAATGGTGGCACGACCCTGGAGTTCCTCTCGCCTTTCCTGTGGAGAGCGCCTCCTCTTGAGATGCGACGGGAACGCCGGGAATTCTTTCCCTACGAAACAGGGAAAGGATCCCTCATCTCGAGCTAGGAGGCGGAAACGGGGCTCCCCTGGATGTGTGCGGGACCCCACGTGCTTCCTCTCGAGTGGAGACGGGTATGTCGGGGAACTTCTTGAGTTGCAGCAAGGGTGTGAAGGACCCTTTGGAAGTTCCAGTGGTTAGACGTGATTAGCCTCGAGAAGCCTCAGGGGAAATGGGCCTCATCTCGCCTGGAGGGCAAAACCTCCTGGATTTTCTCGAGTTGCGGCAGGTGCTCTCGACTTACGATGGGGACGTCAGGGACCCGCTCTGGTGGCCTCAGGAAAGGCCAGTCCCCAGGCGAGTTCCTCGGGGGCCTCTCGGCATTCCTCTCCCGTCGATGCCGGGGCCGAAGACCTTGTGTGGAGTCGGGGCCGGAACCTGAGGATTCCTCTCCAGTGCTGACATGGATCTTGGGGTACTTCTGGAGTCTCCCCAGGGGAGTCAGTCCTCGTCTCGAATGCGGGCATGCACTTGCGCTTTCCTCCAGAGCGGTAGCAGCAGTGTCACGCAGTCCGCCGCGTGGATCAAAGGATCTATGGTTTTCCCTCGAGTCTTTCCCATGAGGCTTTCCCACGAGGCTTTCCCACAGGGCTGTCCCACGTGCACACGTGGTGGGAGTCGATCCTCGGCTTGAACGTCAAGGCAGTGCAGGGAAAACAGGTTCCTCTGGAATGGACTGACACATCTGGGGGACTCTTGGAATGGTGGCACGACCCTTCAGTTCCTCTCGCCTTTCCTGTGGAGAGCGCCTCCTCTTGAGATGCGACGGGAACGCCGGGAATTCTTTCCCTACGAAACAGGGAAAGGATCCCTCATCTCGAGCTAGGAGGCGGAAACGGGGCTCCCCTGGATGTGTGCGGGACCCCACGTGCTTCCTCTCGAGTGGAGACGGGTATGTCGCGGAACTGCTTGAGTTGCAGCAAGGGTGTGAAGGACCCTTTGGAAGTTCCAGTGGTTAGACGTGATTATCCTCGAGAAGCCTCAGCGGAAATGGGCCTCATCTCGCCTGGAGGGCAAAACCTCCTGGATTTTCTCGAGTTGCGGCAGGTGCTCTCGACTTACGACGGGGACTTCAGGGACCCGCTCTGGTGCCCACAGGAAAGGCCAGTCCCCATGCGAGTTCCTCGGGGGCCTCTCGGGATTCCTCTCCCGTCGATGCCGGGGCCTAAGACCTTGTGTGGAGTCGGGGCCGGAACTTGAGGATTCCTCTCCAGTGCTGACATGGATCTTGGGGTACTTCTGGAGTCTCCCCAGGGGAGTCAGTCCTCGTCTCGAATGCGGGCATGCACTTGCGCTTTCCTCCAGAGCGGTAGCAGCAGTGTCACGCAGTCCGCCGCGTGGATCAAAGGATCTATGGTTTTCCCTCGAGTCTTTCCCACGAGGCTTTCCCACGAGGCTTTCCCACAGGGCTGTCCCAAGTGCACACGTGGTGGGAGTGGATCTTCGGCTTGAACGTCAAGGCAGTGCAGGGAAAACAGGTTCCTCTGGAATGGAATGACACATCTGGGGGACTCTTGGAATGGTGGCACGACCCTGGAGTTCCTCTCGCCTTTCCTGTGGAGAGCGCCTCCTCTTGAGATGCGACGGGAACGCCGGGAATTCTTTCCCTACGAAACAGGGAAAGGATCCCTCATCTCGAGCTAGGAGGCGGAAACGGGGCTCCCCTGGATGTGTGCGGGACCGAACGTGCTTCCTCTCGAGTGGAGACGGGTATGTCCGGGAACTTCTTGAGTTGCAGCAAGGGTGTGAAGGACCCTTTGGAAGTTCCAGTGGTTAGACGTGATTAGCCTCGAGAAGCCTCAGCGGAAATGGGCCTCATCTCGCCTGGAGGGCAAAACCTCCTGGATTTTCTCGAGTTGCGGCAGGTGCTCTCGACTTACGACGGGGACCTCAGGGACCCACTCTGGTGGCCTCAGGAAAGGCCAGTCCCCAGGCGAGTTCCTCGGGGGCCTCTCGGGATTCCTCTCCCGTCCATGCCGGGGCCTAAGACCTTGTGTGGAGTCGGGGCCGGAACCTGAGGATTCCTCTCCAGTGCTGACATGGATCTTGGGGTACTTCTGGAGTCTCCCCAGGGGAGTCAGTCCTCGTCTCGAATGCGGGCATGCACTTGCGCTTCCCTCCAGAGCGGTAGCAGCAGTGTCACGCAGTCCGCCGCGTGGATCAAAGGATCTATGGTTTTCCCTCGAGTCTTTCCCACGAGGCTTTCCCACGAGGCTTTCCCACAGGGCTGTCCCACGTGCACACGTGGTGGGAGTGGATCCTCGGCTTGAACGTCAAGGCAGTGCAGGGAAAACAGATTCCTCTGGAATGGACTGACACATCTGGGGGTCTCTTGGAATGGTGGCACGACCCTGGAGTTCCTCTCGCCTTTCCTGTGGAGAGCGCCTCCTCTTGAGATGCGACGGGAACGCCGGGAATTCTTTCCCTAGGAAACAGGGAAAGGATCCCTCATCTCGAGCTAGGAGGCGGAAACGGGGCTCCCCTGGATGTGTGCGGGACCCCACGTGCTTCCTCTCGAGTGGAGACGGGTATGTCGGGGAACTTCTTGAGTTGCAGTAAGGGTGTGAAGGACCCTTTGGAAGTTCCAGTGGTTAGACGTGATTAGCCTCGAGAAGCCTCAGCGGAATTGGGCCTCATCTCGCCTGGAGGGCAAAACCTCCTGGATTTTCTCGAGTTGCGGCAGGTGCTCTCGACTTACGACGGGGACCTCAGGGACCCGCTCTGGTGGCCTCAGGAAAGGCCAATCCCCATGCGAGTTCCTCGGGGGCCTCTCGGCATTCCTCTCCCGTCGATGCCGGGGCCTAAGACCTTGTGTGGAGTCGGGGCCGGAACCTGAGGATTCCTCTCCAGTGCTGACATGGATCTTGGGGTACTTCTGGAGTCTCCCCAGGGGAGTCAGTCCTCGTCTCGAATGCGGGCATGCACTTGCGCTTTCCTCCAGAGCGGTAGCAGCAGTGTCACGCAGTCCGCCGCGTGGATCAAAGGATCTATGGTTTTCCCTCGAGTCTTTCCCACGAGGCTTTCCCACGAGGCTTTCCCACAGGGCTGTCCCACGTGCACACGTGGTGGGAGTCGATCCTCGGCTTGAACGTCAAGGCAGTGCAGGGAAAAGAGGTTCCTCTGGAATAGACTGACACATCTGGGGGACTCTTGGAATGGTGGCACGACCCTGGAGTTCCTCTCGCCTTTCCTGTGGAGAGCGCCTCCTCTTGAGATGCGACTGGAACGCCGGGAATTCTTTCCCTAAGAAACAGGGAAAGGATCCCTCATCTCGAGCTAGGAGGCGGAAACGGGGCTCCCCTGGATGTGTGCGGGACCCCACGTGCTTCCTCTCGAGTGGAGACGGGTATGTCGGGGAACTTCTTGAGTTGCAGCAAGGGTGTGAAGGACCCTTTGGAAGTTCCAGTGGTTAGACGTGATTAGCCTCGAGAAGCCTCAGCGGAAATGGGCCTCATCTCGCCTGGAGGGCAAAACCTCCTGGATTTTCTCGAGTTGCGGCAGGTGCTCTCGACTTACGATGGGGACCTCAGGGACCCGCTCTGGTGGCCTCAGGAAAGGCCAGTCCCCATGCGAGTTCCTCGGGGGCCTCTCGGCATTCCTCTCCCGTCGATGCCGGGCCTAAGACCTTGTGTGGAGTCGGGGCCGGAACCTGAGGATTCCTCTCCAGTGCTGACATGGATCTTGGGGTACTTCTGGAGTCTCCCCAGGGGAGTCAGTCCTCGCCTCCAATGCGGGCATGCACTTGCGCTTTCCTCCAGAGCGGTAGCAGCAGTGTCACGCAGTCCGCCGCGTGGATCAAAGGATCTATGGTTTTCCCTCGAGTCTTTCCCACGAGGCTTTCCCACGAGGCTTTCCCACAGGGCTGTCCCACGTGCACACGTGGTGGGAGTCGATCCTCGGCTTCAACGTCAAGGCAGTGCAGGGAAAACAGGTTCCTCTGGAATGGACTGACACATCTGGGGGACTCTTGGAATGGTGGCACGACCCTGGAGTTCCTCTCGCCTTTCCTGTGGAGAGCGCCTCCTCTTGAGATGCGACGGGAACGCCGGGAATTCTTTCCCTACGAAACAGGGAAAGGATCCCTCATCTCGAGCTAGGAGGCGGAAACGGGGCTCCCCTGGATGTGTGCGGGACCCAACGTGCTTCCTCTCGAGTGGAGACGGGTATGTCGGGGAACTTCTTGAGTTGCAGCAAGGGTGTGAAGGACCCTTTGGAAGTTCCAGTGGTTAGACGTGATTATCCTCGAGAAGCCTCAGCGGAAATGGGCCTCATCTCGCCTGGAGGGCAAAACCTCCTGGATTTTCTCGAGTTGCGGCAGGTGCTCTCGACTTACGACGGGGACCTCAGGGACCCGCTCTGGTGGCCTCCGGAAAGGCCAGTCCCCATGCGAGTTCCTCGGGGGCCTCTCGGCATTCCTCTCCCGTCGATGCCGGGCCTAAGACCTTGTGTGGAGTCGGGGCCGGAACCTGAGGATTCCTCTCCAGTGCTGACATGGATCTTGGGGTACTTCTGGAGTCTCCCCAGGGGAGTCAGTCCTCGCCTCCAATGCGGGCATGCACTTGCGCTTTCCTCCAGAGCAGTAGCAGCAGTGTCACGCAGTCCGCCGCGTGGATCAAAGGATCTATGGTTTTCCCTCGAGTCTTTCCCACGAGGCTTTCCCACGAGGCTTTCCCACAGGGCTGTCCCACGTGCACACGTGGTGGGAGTCGATCCTCGGCTTGAACGTCAAGGCAGTGCAGGGAAAACAGGTTCCTCTGGAATGGACTGACACATCTGGGGGACTCTTGGAATGGTGGCACGACCCTGGAGTTCCTCTCGCCTTTCCTGTGGAGAGCGCCTCCTCTTGAGATGCGACGGGAACGCCGGGAATTCTTTCCCTACGAAACAGGGAAAGGATCCCTCATCTCGAGCTAGGAGGCGGAAACGGGGCTCCCCTGGATGTGTGCGGGACCGAACGTGCTTCCTCTCGAGTGGAGACGGGTATGTCCGGGAACTTCTTGAGTTGCAGCAAGGGTGTGAAGGACCCTTTGGAAGTTCCAGTGGTTAGACGTGATTAGCCTCGAGAAGCCTCAGCGGAAATGGGCCTCATCTCGCCTGGAGGGCAAAACCTCCTGGATTTTCTCGAGTTGCGGCAGGTGCTCTCGACTTACGACGGGGACCTCAGGGACACACTCTGGTGGCCTCAGGAAAGGCCAGTCCCCATGCGAGTTCCTCGGGGGCCTCTCGGGATTCCTCTCCCGTCCATGCCGGGGCCTAAGACCTTGTGTGGAGTCGGGGCCGGAACCTGAGGATTCCTCTCCAGTGCTGACATGGATCTTGGGGTACTTCTGGAGTCTCCCCAGGGGAGTCAGTCCTCGTCTCGAATGCGGGCATGCACTTGCGCTTTCCTCCAGAGCGGTAGCAGCAGTGTCACGCAGTCCGCCGCGTGGATCAAAGGATCTATGGTTTTCCCTCGAGTCTTTCCCACGAGGCTTTCCCACGAGGCTTTCCCACAGGGCTGTCCCACGTGCACACGTGGTGGGAGTCGATCCTCGGCTTGAACGTCAAGGCAGTGCAGGGAAAACAGGTTCCTCTGGAATAGACTGACACATCTGGGGGACTCTTGGAATGGTGGCACGACCCTGGAGTTCCTCTCGCCTTTCCTGTGGAGAGCGCCTCCTCTTGAGATGCGACTGGAACGCCGGGAATTCTTTCCCTAAGAAACAGGGAAAGGATCCCTCATCTCGAGCTAGGAGGCGGAAACGGGGCTCCCCTGGATGTGTGCGGGACCCCACGTGCTTCCTCTCGAGTGGAGACGGGTATGTCGGGGAACTTCTTGAGTTGCAGCAAGGGTGTGAAGGACCCTTTGGAAGTTCCAGTGGTTAGACGTGATTAGCCTCGAGAAGCCTCAGCGGAAATGGGCCTCATCTCGCCTGGAGGGCAAAACCTCCTGGATTTTCTCGAGTTGCGGCAGGTGCTCTCGACTTACGATGGGGACCTCAGGGACCCGCTCTGGTGGCCTCAGGAAAGGCCAGTCCCCATGCGAGTTCCTCGGGGGCCTCTCGGCATTCCTCTCCCGTCGATGCCGGGCCTAAGACCTTGTGTGGAGTCGGGGCCGGAACCTGAGGATTCCTCTCCAGTGCTGACATGGATCTTGGGGTACTTCTGGAGTCTCCCCAGGGGAGTCAGTCCTCGCCTCCAATGCGGGCATGCACTTGCGCTTTCCTCCAGAGCGGTAGCAGCAGTGTCACGCAGTCCGCCGCGTGGATCAAAGGATCTATGGTTTTCCCTCGAGTCTTTCCCACGAGGCTTTCCCACGAGGCTTTCCCACAGGGCTGTCCCACGTGCACACGTGGTGGGAGTCGATCCTCGGCTTCAACGTCAAGGCAGTGCAGGGAAAACAGGTTCCTCTGGAATGGACTGACACATCTGGGGGACTCTTGGAATGGTGGCACGACCCTGGAGTTCCTCTCGCCTTTCCTGTGGAGAGCGCCTCCTCTTGAGATGCGACGGGAACGCCGGGAATTCTTTCCCTACGAAACAGGGAAAGGATCCCTCATCTCGAGCTAGGAGGCGGAAACGGGGCTCCCCTGGATGTGTGCGGGACCCAACGTGCTTCCTCTCGAGTGGAGACGGGTATGTCGGGGAACTTCTTGAGTTGCAGCAAGGGTGTGAAGGACCCTTTGGAAGTTCCAGTGGTTAGACGTGATTATCCTCGAGAAGCCTCAGCGGAAATGGGCCTCATCTCGCCTGGAGGGCAAAACCTCCTGGATTTTCTCGAGTTGCGGCAGGTGCTCTCGACTTACGACGGGGACCTCAGGGACCCGCTCTGGTGGCCTCCGGAAAGGCCAGTCCCCATGCGAGTTCCTCGGGGGCCTCTCGGCATTCCTCTCCCGTCGATGCCGGGCCTAAGACCTTGTGTGGAGTCGGGGCCGGAACCTGAGGATTCCTCTCCAGTGCTGACATGGATCTTGGGGTACTTCTGGAGTCTCCCCAGGGGAGTCAGTCCTCGCCTCCAATGCGGGCATGCACTTGCGCTTTCCTCCAGAGCAGTAGCAGCAGTGTCACGCAGTCCGCCGCGTGGATCAAAGGATCTATGGTTTTCCCTCGAGTCTTTCCCACGAGGCTTTCCCACGAGGCTTTCCCACAGGGCTGTCCCACGTGCACACGTGGTGGGAGTCGATCCTCGGCTTGAACGTCAAGGCAGTGCAGGGAAAACAGGTTCCTCTGGAATGGACTGACACATCTGGGGGACTCTTGGAATGGTGGCACGACCCTGGAGTTCCTCTCGCCTTTCCTGTGGAGAGCGCCTCCTCTTGAGATGCGACGGGAACGCCGGGAATTCTTTCCCTACGAAACAGGGAAAGGATCCCTCATCTCGAGCTAGGAGGCGGAAACGGGGCTCCCCTGGATGTGTGCGGGACCGAACGTGCTTCCTCTCGAGTGGAGACGGGTATGTCCGGGAACTTCTTGAGTTGCAGCAAGGGTGTGAAGGACCCTTTGGAAGTTCCAGTGGTTAGACGTGATTAGCCTCGAGAAGCCTCAGCGGAAATGGGCCTCATCTCGCCTGGAGGGCAAAACCTCCTGGATTTTCTCGAGTTGCGGCAGGTGCTCTCGACTTACGACGGGGACCTCAGGGACACACTCTGGTGGCCTCAGGAAAGGCCAGTCCCCATGCGAGTTCCTCGGGGGCCTCTCGGGATTCCTCTCCCGTCCATGCCGGGGCCTAAGACCTTGTGTGGAGTCGGGGCCGGAACCTGAGGATTCCTCTCCAGTGCTGACATGGATCTTGGGGTACTTCTGGAGTCTCCCCAGGGGAGTCAGTCCTCGTCTCGAATGCGGGCATGCACTTGCGCTTTCCTCCAGAGCGGTAGCAGCAGTGTCACGCAGTCCGCCGCGTGGATCAAAGGATCTATGGTTTTCCCTCGAGTCTTTCCCACGAGGCTTTCCCACGAGGCTTTCCCACAGGGCTGTCCCACGTGCACACGTGGTGGGAGTCGATCCTCGGCTTGAACGTCAAGGCAGTGCAGGGAAAACAGGTTCCTCTGGAATAGACTGACACATCTGGGGGACTCTTGGAATGGTGGCACGACCCTGGAGTTCCTCTCGCCTTTCCTGTGGAGAGCGCCTCCTCTTGAGATGCGACTGGAACGCCGGGAATTCTTTCCCTAAGAAACAGGGAAAGGATCCCTCATCTCGAGCTAGGAGGCGGAAACGGGGCTCCCCTGGATGTGTGCGGGACCCCACGTGCTTCCTCTCGAGTGGAGACGGGTATGTCGGGGAACTTCTTGAGTTGCAGCAAGGGTGTGAAGGACCCTTTGGAAGTTCCAGTGGTTAGACGTGATTAGCCTCGAGAAGCCTCAGCGGAAATGGGCCTCATCTCGCCTGGAGGGCAAAACCTCCTGGATTTTCTCGAGTTGCGGCAGGTGCTCTCGACTTACGATGGGGACCTCAGGGACCCGCTCTGGTGGCCTCAGGAAAGGCCAGTCCCCATGCGAGTTCCTCGGGGGCCTCTCGGCATTCCTCTCCCGTCGATGCCGGGCCTAAGACCTTGTGTGGAGTCGGGGCCGGAACCTGAGGATTCCTCTCCAGTGCTGACATGGATCTTGGGGTACTTCTGGAGTCTCCCCAGGGGAGTCAGTCCTCGCCTCCAATGCGGGCATGCACTTGCGCTTTCCTCCAGAGCGGTAGCAGCAGTGTCACGCAGTCCGCCGCGTGGATCAAAGGATCTATGGTTTTCCCTCGAGTCTTTCCCACGAGGCTTTCCCACGAGGCTTTCCCACAGGGCTGTCCCACGTGCACACGTGGTGGGAGTCGATCCTCGGCTTCAACGTCAAGGCAGTGCAGGGAAAACAGGTTCCTCTGGAATGGACTGACACATCTGGGGGACTCTTGGAATGGTGGCACGACCCTGGAGTTCCTCTCGCCTTTCCTGTGGAGAGCGCCTCCTCTTGAGATGCGACGGGAACGCCGGGAATTCTTTCCCTACGAAACAGGGAAAGGATCCCTCATCTCGAGCTAGGAGGCGGAAACGGGGCTCCCCTGGATGTGTGCGGGACCCCACGTGCTTCCTCTCGAGTGGAGACGGGTATGTCGGGGAACTTCTTGAGTTGCAGCAAGGGTGTGAAGGACCCTTTGGAAGTTCCAGTGGTTAGACGTGATTAGCCTCGAGAAGCCTCAGCGGAAATGGGCCTCATCTCGCCTGGAGGGCAAAACCTCCTGGATTTTCTCGAGTTGCGGCAGGTGCTCTCGACTTACGATGGGGACCTCAGGGACCCGCTCTGGTGGCCTCAGGAAAGGCCAGTCCCCATGCGAGTTCCTCGGGGGCCTCTCGGCATTCCTCTCCCGTCGATGCCGGGCCTAAGACCTTGTGTGGAGTCGGGGCCGGAACCTGAGGATTCCTCTCCAGTGCTGACATGGATCTTGGGGTACTTCTGGAGTCTCCCCAGGGGAGTCAGTCCTCGCCTCCAATGCGGGCATGCACTTGCGCTTTCCTCCAGAGCGGTAGCAGCAGTGTCACGCAGTCCGCCGCGTGGATCAAAGGATCTATGGTTTTCCCTCGAGTCTTTCCCACGAGGCTTTCCCACGAGGCTTTCCCACAGGGCTGTCCCACGTGCACACGTGGTGGGAGTCGATCCTCGGCTTCAACGTCAAGGCAGTGCAGGGAAAACAGGTTCCTCTGGAATGGACTGACACATCTGGGGGACTCTTGGAATGGTGGCACGACCCTGGAGTTCCTCTCGCCTTTCCTGTGGAGAGCGCCTCCTCTTGAGATGCGACGGGAACGCCGGGAATTCTTTCCCTACGAAACAGGGAAAGGATCCCTCATCTCGAGCTAGGAGGCGGAAACGGGGCTCCCCTGGATGTGTGCGGGACCCAACGTGCTTCCTCTCGAGTGGAGACGGGTATGTCGGGGAACTTCTTGAGTTGCAGCAAGGGTGTGAAGGACCCTTTGGAAGTTCCAGTGGTTAGACGTGATTAGCCTCGAGAAGCCTCAGCGGAAATGGGCCTCATCTCGCCTGGAGGGCAAAACCTCCTGGATTTTCTCGAGTTGCGGCAGGTGCTCTCGACTTACGACGGGGACCTCAGGGACCCGCTCTGGTGGCCTCAGGAAAGGCCAGTCCCCATGCGAGTTCCTCGGGGGCCTCTCGGCATTCCTCTCCCGTCGATGCCGGGCCTAAGACCTTGTGTGGAGTCGGGGCCGGAACCTGAGGATTCCTCTCCAGTGCTGACATGGATCTTGGGGTACTTCTGGAGTCTCCCCAGGGGAGTCAGTCCTCGCCTCCAATGCGGGCATGCACTTGCGCTTTCCTCCAGAGCAGTAGCAGCAGTGTCACGCAGTCCGCCGCGTGGATCAAAGGATCTATGGTTTTCCCTCGAGTCTTTCCCACGAGGCTTTCCCACGAGGCTTTCCCACAGGGCTGTCCCACGTGCACACGTGGTGGGAGTCGATCCTCGGCTTGAACGTCAAGGCAGTGCAGGGAAAACAGGTTCCTCTGGAATGGACTGACACATCTGGGGGACTCTTGGAATGGTGGCACGACCCTGGAGTTCCTCTCGCCTTTCCTGTGGAGAGCGCCTCCTCTTGAGATGCGACGGGAACGCCGGGAATTCTTTCCCTACGAAACAGGGAAAGGATCCCTCATCTCGAGCTAGGAGGCGGAAACGGGGCTCCCCTGGATGTGTGCGGGACCGAACGTGCTTCCTCTCGAGTGGAGACGGGTATGTCCGGGAACTTCTTGAGTTGCAGCAAGGGTGTGAAGGACCCTTTGGAAGTTCCAGTGGTTAGACGTGATTAGCCTCGAGAAGCCTCAGCGGAAATGGGCCTCAT
Source organism: Ovis canadensis (assembly GCF_042477335.2). Classification (NCBI taxonomy): domain Eukaryota; kingdom Metazoa; phylum Chordata; class Mammalia; order Artiodactyla; family Bovidae; genus Ovis; species Ovis canadensis. Next base: position 1,772,737 of record NC_091249.1, on the reverse strand, counting down.
CTCGCCTGGAGGGCAAAACCTCCTGGATTTTCTCGAGTTGCGGCAGGTGCTCTCGACTTACGACGGGGACCTCAGGGACACACTCTGGTGGCCTCAGGAAAGGCCAGTCCCCATGCGAGTTCCTCGGGGGCCTCTCGGGATTCCTCTCCCGTCCATGCCGGGGCCTAAGACCTTGTGTGGAGTCGGGGCCGGAACCTGAGGATTCCTCTCCAGTGCTGACATGGATCTTGGGGTACTTCTGGAGTCTCCCCAGGGGAGTCAGTCCTCGTCTCGAATGCGGGCATGCACTTGCGCTTTCCTCCAGAGCGGTAGCAGCAGTGTCACGCAGTCCGCCGCGTGGATCAAAGGATCTATGGTTTTCCCTCGAGTCTTTCCCACGAGGCTTTCCCACGAGGCTTTCCCACAGGGCTGTCCCACGTGCACACGTGGTGGGAGTCGATCCTCGGCTTGAACGTCAAGGCAGTGCAGGGAAAACAGGTTCCTCTGGAATAGACTGACACATCTGGGGGACTCTTGGAATGGTGGCACGACCCTGGAGTTCCTCTCGCCTTTCCTGTGGAGAGCGCCTCCTCTTGAGATGCGACTGGAACGCCGGGAATTCTTTCCCTAAGAAACAGGGAAAGGATCCCTCATCTCGAGCTAGGAGGCGGAAACGGGGCTCCCCTGGATGTGTGCGGGACCCCACGTGCTTCCTCTCGAGTGGAGACGGGTATGTCGGGGAACTTCTTGAGTTGCAGCAAGGGTGTGAAGGACCCTTTGGAAGTTCCAGTGGTTAGACGTGATTAGCCTCGAGAAGCCTCAGCGGAAATGGGCCTCATCTCGCCTGGAGGGCAAAACCTCCTGGATTTTCTCGAGTTGCGGCAGGTGCTCTCGACTTACGATGGGGACCTCAGGGACCCGCTCTGGTGGCCTCAGGAAAGGCCAGTCCCCATGCGAGTTCCTCGGGGGCCTCTCGGCATTCCTCTCCCGTCGATGCCGGGCCTAAGACCTTGTGTGGAGTCGGGGCCGGAACCTGAGGATTCCTCTCCAGTGCTGACATGGATCTTGGGGTACTTCTGGAGTCTCCCCAGGGGAGTCAGTCCTCGCCTCCAATGCGGGCATGCACTTGCGCTTTCCTCCAGAGCGGTAGCAGCAGTGTCACGCAGTCCGCCGCGTGGATTAAAGGATCTATTGTTTTCCCTCGAGTCTTTCCCACGAGGCTTTCCCACGAGGCTTTCCCACAGGGCTGTCCCACGTGCACACGTGGTGGGAGTCGATCCTCGGCTTGAACGTCAAGGCAGTGCAGGGAAAACAGGGTCCTCTGGAATGGACTGACACATCTGGGGGACTCTTGGAATGGTGGCACGACCCTTCAGTTCCTCTCGCCTTTCCTGTGGAGAGCGCCTCCTCTTGAGATGCGACGGGAACGCCGGGAATTCTTTCCCTACGAAACAGGGAAAGGATCCCTCATCTCGAGCTAGGAGGCGGAAACGGGGCTCCCCTGGATGTGTGCGGGACCCAACGTGCTTCCTCTCGAGTGGAGACGGGTATGTCGCGGAACTGCTTGAGTTGCAGCAAGGGTGTGAAGGACCCTTTGGAAGTTCCAGTGGTTAGACGTGATTAGCCTCGAGAAGCCTCAGCGGAAATGGGCCTCATCTCGCCTGGAGGGCAAAACCTCCTGGATTTTCTCGAGTTGCGGCAGGTGCTCTCGACTTACGACGGGGACCTCAGGGACCCGCTCTGGTGGCCTCAGGAAAGGCCAGTCCCCATGCGAGTTCCTCGGGGGCCTCTCGGCATTCCTCTCCCGTCGATGCCGGGCCTAAGACCTTGTGTGGAGTCGGGGCCGGAACCTGAGGATTCCTCTCCAGTGCTGACATGGATCTTGGGGTACTTCTGGAGTCTCCCCAGGGGAGTCAGTCCTCGCCTCCAATGCGGGCATGCACTTGCGCTTTCCTCCAGAGCGGTAGCAGCAGTGTCACGCAGTCCGCCGCGTGGATCAAAGGATCTATGGTTTTCCCTCGAGTCTTTCCCACGAGGCTTTCCCACGAGGCTTTCCCACAGGGCTGTCCCACGTGCACACGTGGTGGGAGTCGATCCTCGGCTTGAACGTCAAGGCAGTGCAGGGAAAACAGGTTCCTCTGGAATGGACTGACACATCTGGGGGACTCTTGGAATGGTGGCACGACCCTGGAGTTCCTCTCGCCTTTCCTGTGGAGAGCGCCTCCTCTTGAGATGCGACGGGAACGCCGGGAATTCTTTCCCTACGAAACAGGGAAAGGATCCCTCATCTCGAGCTAGGAGGCGGAAACGGGGCTCCCCTGGATGTGTGCGGGACCGAACGTGCTTCCTCTCGAGTGGAGACGGGTATGTCCGGGAACTTCTTGAGTTGCAGCAAGGGTGTGAAGGACCCTTTGGAAGTTCCAGTGGTAAGACGTGATTAGCCTCGAGAAGCCTCAGCGGAAATGGGCCTCATCTCGCCTGGAGGGCAAAACCTCCTGGATTTTCTCGAGTTGCGGCAGGTGCTCTCGACTTACGACGGGGACCTCAGGGACACACTCTGGTGGCCTCAGGAAAGGCCAGTCCCCATGCGAGTTCCTCGGGGGCCTCTCGGGATTCCTCTCCCGTCCATGCCGGGGCCTAAGACCTTGTGTGGAGTCGGGGCCGGAACCTGAGGATTCCTCTCCAGTGCTGACATGGATCTTGGGGTACTTCTGGAGTCTCCCCAGGGGAGTCAGTCCTCGCCTCCAATGCGGGCATGCACTTGCGCTTTCCTCCAGAGCGGTAGCAGCAGTGTCACGCAGTCCGCCGCGTGGATCAAAGGATCTATGGTTTTCCCTCGAGTCTTTCCCACGAGGCTTTCCCACGAGGCTTTCCCACAGGGCTGTCCCACGTGCACACGTGGTGGGAGTCGATCCTCGGCTTCAACGTCACGGCAGTGCAGGGAAAACAGGTTCCTCTGTAATGGACTGACACATCTGGGCGTCTCTTGGAATGGTGGCACGACCCTGGAGTTCCTCTCGCCTCTCCTGTGGAGAGCCCCTCCTCTTGAGATGCGACGGGAACGCCGGGAATTCTTTCCCTACGGAACAGGGAAAGGATCCCTCATCTCGAGCTAGGAGGCGGAAACGGGGCTCCCCTGGATGTGTGCGGGACCCCACGTGCTTCCTCTCGAGTGGAGACGGGTATGTCAGGGAACTTCTTGAGTTGCAGCAAGGGTGTGAAGGACCCTTTGGAAGTTTCAGTGGTTAGACGTGATTCGCCTCGAGAAGCCTCAGCGGATATGGGCCTCATCTCGCCTGAAGGGCAAAACCTCCTGGATTTTCTCGAGTTGCGGCAGGTGCTCTCGACTTACGACGGGGACCTCAGGGACCCGGTCTGGTGGCCTCAGGAAAGGCCAGTCCCCATGCGAATTCCTCGGAGGCCTCTCGGGATTCCTCTCCCGTCGATACCGGGGCCTAAGACCTTGTGTGGAGTCGGGGCCGGAACCTGAGGATTCCTCTCCAGTGCTGACATGGATCTTGGGGTACTTCTGGAGTCTCCCCAAGGGAGTCAGTCCTCGTCTCGAATGCGGGCATGCACTTGCGCTTTCCTCTAGAGCGGTAGCAGCAGTGTTACGCAATCCGCCGCGTGGATCAAAGGATCTATGGTTTTCCCTCGAGTCTTTCCCACGAGGCTTTCCCACGAGGCTTTCCCACAGGGCTGTCCCACGTGCACACGTGGTGGGAGTCGATCCTCGGCTTGAAAGTCAAGGCAGTGCTGGGAAAACAGGTTCCTCTGTAATCGACTGACACATCTGGGCGTCTCTTGGAATGGTGGCACGACCCTGGAGTTCCTCTCGCCTCTCCTGTGGAGAGCCCCTCCTCTTGAGATGCGACGGGAACGCCGGGAATTCTTTCCCTACGAAACAGGGAAAGGATCCCTCATCTCGAGCTAGGAGGCGGAAACGGGGCTCCCCTGGATGTGTGCGGGACCCCACGTGCTTCCTCTCGAGTGGAGACGGGTATGTCGGGGAACTTCTTGAGTTGCAGCAAGGGTGTGAAGGACCCTTTGGAAGTTCCAGTGGTTAGATGTGATTAGCCTCGAGAAGCCTCTGCGGAAATGGGCCTCATCTCGCCTGGAGGGCAAAACCTCCTGGATTTTCTCGAGTTGAGGCATGTGCTCTCGACTTACGACTGGGACCTCGGGGACCCGCTCTGGTGACCTCAGGAAATGCCAGTCCCCATGCGAGTTCCTCAGGGGCCTCTCGGCATTCCTCTCCCGTCCATGCCGGGGCCTAAGACCTTGTGTGGAGTCGGGGCCGGAACCTGAGGATTCCTCTCCAGTGCTGACATGGATCTTGGGGTACTTCTGGAGTCTCCCCAGGGGAGTCAGTCCTCGTCTCGAATGCGGGCATGCACTTGCGCTTTCCTCCAGAGCGGTAGCAGCAGTGTCACGCAGTCCGCCGCGTGGATCAAAGGATCTATGGTTTTCCCTCGAGTCTTTCCCACGAGGCTTTCCCACGAGGCTTTCCCACAGGGCTGTCCCACGTGCACACGTGGTGGGAGTCGATCCTCGGCTTGAACGTCAAGGCAGTGCAGGGAAAACAGGTTCCTCTGGAATGGACTGACACATCGGGGGGACTCTTGGAATGGTGGCACGACCCTGGAGTTCCTCTCGCCTTTCCTGTGGAGAGCGCCTCCTCTTGAGATGCGACGGGAACGCCGGGAATTCTTTCCCTACGAAACAGGGAAAGGATCCCTCATCTCGAGCTAGGAGGCGGAAACGGGGCTCCCCTGGATGTGTGCGGGACCCCACGTGCTTCCTCTCGAGTGGAGACGGGTATGTCGGGAACTTCTTGAGTTGCAGCAAGGGTGTGAAGGACCCTTTGGAAATTCCAGTGGTTAGACGTGATTCGCCTCGAGAAGCCTCAGCGGAAATGGGCCTCATCTCGCCTGGAGGGCAAAACCTCCTGGATTTTCTCGAGTTGCGGCAGGTGCTCTCGACTTACGACGGGGACCTCAGGGACCCGCTCTGGTGGCCTCAGGAAAGGCCAGTCCCCATGCGAGTTCCTCGGGGGCCTCTCGGGATTCCTCTCCCGTCGATGCCGGGGCCTAAGACCTTGTGTGGAGTCGGGACCGGAACCTGAGGATTCCTCTCCAGTGCTGACATGGATCTTGGGGTACTTTTGGAGTCTCCCCAGGGGAGTCAGTCCTCGTCTCGAATGCGGGCATGCACTTGCGCTTTCCTCCAGAGCGGTAGCAGCAGTGTCACGCAGTCCGCCGCGTGGATCAAAGGATCTATGGTTTTCCCTCGAGTCTTTCCCACGAGGCATTCCCACGAGGCTTTCCCACAGGGCTGTCCCACGTGCACACGTGGTGGGAGTGGATCCTCGGCTTGAACGTCTAGGCAGTGCAGGGAAAACAGGTTCCTCTGGAATGGACTGACACATCTGGTGGACTCTTGGAATGGTGGCACGACCCTGGAGTTCCTCTCGCCTTTCCTGTGGAGAGCGCCTCCTCTTGAGATGCGACGGGAACGCCGGGAATTCTTTCCCTACGAAACAGGGAAAGGATCCCTCATCTCGAGCTAGGAGGCGGAAACGGGGCTCCCCTGGATGTGTGCGGGACCCCACGTGCTTCCTCTCGAGTGGAGACGGGTATGTCGCGGAACTGCTTGAGTTGCAACAAGGGTGTGAAGGACCCTTTGGAAGTTCCAGCGGTTAGATGTGATTAGCCTCGAGAAGCCTCAGCGGAAATGGGCCTCATCTCGCCTGGAGGGCAAAACCTCCTGGATTTTCTCGAGTTGCGGCAGGTGCTCTCGACTTACGATGGGGACCTCAGGGACCCGCTCTGGTGGTCTCAGGAAAGGCCAGTCCCCATGCGAGTTCCTCGGGGGCCTCTCGGCATTCCTCTCCCGTCGATGCCGGGCCTAAGACCTTGTGTGGAGTCGGGGCCGGAACCTGAGGATTCCTCTCCAGTGCTGACATGGATCTTGGGGTACTTCTGGAGTCTCCCCAGGGGAGTTAGTCCTCGCCTCCAATGCGGGCATGCACTTGCGCTTTCCTCCAGAGCGGTAGCAGCAGTGTCACGCAGTCCGCCGCGTGGATCAAAGGATCTATGGTTTTCCCTCGAGTCTTTCCCACGAGGCTTTCCCACGAGGCTTTCCCACAGGGCTGTCCCACGTGCACACGTGGTGGGAGTCGATCCTCGGCTTCAAAGTCAAGGCAGTGCAGGGAAAACAGGTTCCTCTGGAATGGACTGACACATCTGGGGGACTCTTGGAATGGTGGCACGACCCTGGAGTTCCTCTCGCCTTTCCTGTGGAGAGCGCCTCCTCTTGAGATGCGACGGGAACGCCGGGAATTCTTTCCCTACGAAACAGGGAAAGGATCCCTCATCTCGAGCTAGGAGGCGGAAACGGGGCTCCCCTGGATGTGTGCGGGACCCCACGTGCTTCCTCTCGAGTGGAGACGGGTATGTCGGGGAACTTCTTGAGTTGCAGCAATGGTGTGAAGGACCCTTTGGAAGTTCCAGTGGTTAGACGTGATTAGCCTCGAGAAGCCTCAGGGGAAATGGGCCTCATCTCGCCTGGAGGGCAAAACCTCCTGGATTTTCTCGAGTTGCGGCAGGTGCTCTCGACTTACGACGGGGACGTCAGGGACCCGCTCTGGTGGCCTCAGGAAAGGCCAGTCCCCAGGCGAGTTCCTCGGGGGCCTCTCGGCATTCCTCTCCCGTCGATGCCGGGGCCGAAGACCTTGTGTGGAGTCGGGGCCGGAACCTGAGGATTCCTCTCCAGTGCTGACATGGATCTTGGGGTACTTCTGGAGTCTCCCCAGGGGAGTCAGTCCTCGTCTCGAATGCGGGCATGCACTTGCGCTTTCCTCCAGAGCGGTAGCAGCAGTGTCACGCAGTCCGCCGCGTGGATCAAAGGATCTATGGTTTTCCCTCGAGTCTTTCCCACGAGGCTTTCCCACGAGGCTTTCCCACAGGGCTGTCCCACGTGCACACGTGGTGGGAGTCGATCCTCGGCTTGAACGTCAAGGCAGTGCAGGGAAAACAGGTTCCTCTGGAATGGACTGACACATCTGGGGGACTCTTGGAATGGTGGCACGACCCTGGAGTTCCTCTCGCCTTTCCTGTGGAGAGCGCCTCCTCTTGAGATGCGACGGGAACGCCGGGAATTCTTTCCCTACGAAACAGGGAAAGGATCCCTCATCTCGAGCTAGGAGGCGGAAACGGGGCTCCCCTGGATGTGTGCGGGACCCCACGTGCTTCCTCTCGAGTGGAGACGGGTATGTCGCGGAACTGCTTGAGTTGCAGCAAGGGTGTGAAGCACCCTTTGGAAGTTCCAGTGGTTAGACGTGATTAGCCTCGAGAAGCCTCAGCGGAAATGGGCCTCATCTCGCCTGGAGGGCAAAACCTCCTGGATTTTCTCGAGTTGCGGCAGGTGCTCTCGACTTACGACGGGGACTTCAGGGACCCGCTCTGGTGCCCACAGGAAAGGCCAGTCCCCATGCGAGTTCCTCGGGGGCCTCTCGGGATTCCTCTCCCGTCGATGCCGGGGCCTAAGACCTTGTGTGGAGTCGGGGCCGGAACTTGAGGATTCCTCTCCAGTGCTGACATGGATCTTGGGGTACTTCTGGAGTCTCCCCAGGGGAGTCAGTCCTCGTCTCGAATGCGGGCATGCACTTGCGCTTTCCTCCAGAGCGGTAGCAGCAGTGTCACGCAGTCCGCCGCGTGGATCAAAGGATCTATGGTTTTCCCTCGAGTCTTTCCCACGAGGCTTTCCCACGAGGCTTTCCCACAGGGCTGTCCCAAGTGCACACGTGGTGGGAGTGGATCTTCGGCTTGAACGTCAAGGCAGTGTAGGGAAAACAGGTTCCTCTGGAATGGAATGACACATCTGGGGGACTCTTGGAATGGTGGCACGACCCTGGAGTTCCTCTCGCCTTTCCTGTGGAGAGCGCCTCCTCTTGAGATGCGACGGGAACGCCGGGAATTCTTTCCCTAGGAAACAGGGAAAGGATCCCTCATCTCGAGCTAGGATGCGGAAACGGGGCTCCCCTGGATGTGTGCGGGACCCCACGTGCTTCCTCTCGAGTGGAGACGGGTATGTCGGGGAACTTCTTGAGTTGCAGCAAGGGTGTGAAGGACCCTTTGGAAGTTCCAGTGGTTAGACGTGATTAGCCTCGAGAAGCCTCAGCGGAAATGGGCCTCATCTCGCCTGGAGGGCAAAACCTCCTGGATTTTCTCGAGTTGCGGCAGGTGCTCTCGACTTACGACGGGGACCTCAGGGACCCGCTCTGGTGGCCTCAGGAAAGGCCAGTCCCCATGCGAGTTCCTCGGGGGCCTCTCGGGATTCCTCTCCCGTCGATGACGGGGCCTAAGACCTTGTGTGGAGTCGGGACCGGAACCTGAGGATTCCTCTCCAGTGCTGACATGGATCTTGGGGTACTTCTGGAGTCTCCCCAGGGGAGTCAGTCCTCGTCTCGAATGCGGGCATGCACTTGCGCTTTCCTCCAGAGCGGTAGCAGCAGTGTCACGCAGTCCGCCGCGTGGATCAAAGGATCTATGGTTTTCCCTCGAGTCTTTCCCACGAGGCTTTCCCACGAGGCTTTCCCACAGGGCTGTCCCACGTTCACACGTGGTGGGAGTCGATCCTCGGCTTGAACGTCAAGGCAGTGCAGGGAAAACAGGTTCCTCTGGAATGGACTGACACATCTGGGGGACTCTTGGAATGGTGGCACGACCCTGGAGTTCCTCTCGCCTTTCCTGTGGAGAGCGCCTCCTCTTGAGATGCGACGGGAACACCGGGAATTCTTTCCCTACGAAACAGGGAAAGGATCCCTCATCTCGAGCTAGGAGGCGGAAACGGGGCTCCCCTGGATGTGTGCGGGACCCCACGTGCTTCCTCTCGAGTGGAGACGGGTATGTCGGGGATCTTCTTGAGTTGCAGTAAGGGTGTGAAGGACCCTTTGGAAGTTCCAGTGGTTAGACGTGATTAGCCTCGAGAAGCCTCAGCGGAATTGGGCCTCATCTCGCCTGGAGGGCAAAACCTCCTGGATTTTCTCGAGTTGCGGCAGGTGCTCTCGACTTACGACGGGGACCTCAGGGACCCGCTCTGGTGGCCTCAGGAAAGGCCAATCCCCATGCGAGTTCCTCGGGGGCCTCTCGGCATTCCTCTCCCGTCGATGTCTGGGCCTAAGACCTTGTGTGGAGTCGGGGCCGGAACCTGAGGATTCCTCTCCAGTGCTGACATGGATCTTGGGGTACTTCTGGAGTCTCCCCAGGGGAGTCAGTCCTCGTCTCGAATGCGGGCATGCACTTGCGCTTTCCTCCAGAGCGGTAGCAGCAGTGTCACGCAGTCCGCCGCGTGGATCAAAGGATCTATGGTTTTCCCTCGAGTCTTTCCCACGAGGCTTTCCCACGAGGCTTTCCCACAGGGCTGTCCCACGTGCACACGTGGTGGGAGTCGATCCTCGGCTTGAACGTCAAGGCAGTGCAGGGAAAACAGGTTCCTCTGGAATAGACTGACACATCTGGGGGACTCTTGGAATGGTGGCACGACCCTGGAGTTCCTCTCGCCTTTCCTGTGGAGAGCGCCTCCTCTTGAGATGCGACTGGAACGCCGGGAATTCTTTCCCTAAGAAACAGGGAAAGGATCCCTCATCTCGAGCTAGGAGGCGGAAACGGGGCTCCCCTGGATGTGTGCGGGACCCCACGTGCTTCCTCTCGTGTGGAGACGGGTATGTCGGGGAACTTCTTGAGTTGCAGCAAGGGTGTGAAGGACCCTTTGGAAGTTCCAGTGGTTAGACGTGATTAGCCTCGAGAAGCCTCAGCGGAAATGGGCCTCATCTCGCCTGGAGGGCAAAACCTCCTGGATTTTCTCGAGTTGCGGCAGGTGCTCTCGACTTACGACGGGGACCTCAGGGACCCGCTCTGGTGGCCTCAGGAAAGGCCAGTCCCCATGCGAGTTCCTCGGGGGCCTCTCGGGATTCCTCTCCCGTCGATGCCGGGGCCTAAGACCTTGTGTGGAGTCGGGGCCGGAACCTGAGGATTCCTCTCCAGTGCTGACATGGATCTTGGGGTACTTCTGGAGTCTCCCCAGGGGAGTCAGTCCTCGTCTCGAATGCGGGCATGCACTTGCGCTTTCCTCCAGAGCGGTAGCAGCAGTGTCACGCAGTCCGCCGCGTGGATCAAAGGATCTATGGTTTTCCCTCGAGTCTTTCCCACGAGGCTTTCCCACGAGGCTTTCCCACAGGGCTGTCCCACGTGCACACGTGGTGGGAGTGGATCCTCGGCTTGAACGTCAAGGCAGTGCAGGGAAAACAGGTTCCTCTGAAATGGACTGACACATCTGGGGGACTCTTGGAATGGTGGCACGACCCTGGAGTTCCTCTCGCCTTTCCTGTGGAGGGCGCCTCCACTTGAGATGCGACGGGAACGCCGGGAATTCTTTCCCTACGAAACAGGGAAAGGATCCCTCATCTCGAGCTAGGAGGCGGAAACGGGGCTCCCCTGGATGTGTGCGGGACCCCACGTGCTTCCTCTCGAGTGGAGACGGGTATGTCGGGGAACTTCTTGAGTTGCAGCAAGGGTGTGAAGGACCCTTTGGAAGTTCCAGTGGTTAGATGTGATTAGCCTCGAGAAGCCTCTGCGGAAATGGGCCTCATCTCGCCTGGAGGGCAAAACCTCCTGGATTTTCTCGAGTTGAGGCATGTGCTCTCGACTTACGACTGGGACCTCGGGGACCCGCTCTGGTGACCTCAGGAAATGCCAGTCCCCATGCGAGTTCCTCAGGGGCCTCTCGGCATTCCTCTCCCGTCCATGCCGGGGCCTAAGACCTTGTGTGGAGTCGGGGCCGGAACCTGAGGATTCCTCTCCAGTGCTGACATGGATCTTGGGGTACTTCTGGAGTCTCCCCAGGGGAGTCAGTCCTCGTCTCGAATGCGGGCATGCACTTGCGCTTTCCTCCAGAGCGGTAGCAGCAGTGTCACGCAGTCCGCCGCGTGGATCAAAGGATCTATGGTTTTCCCTCGAGTCTTTCCCACGAGGCTTTCCCACGAGGCTTTCCCACAGGGCTGTCCCACGTGCACACGTGGTGGGAGTCGATCCTCGGCTTGAACGTCAAGGCAGTGCAGGGAAAACAGGTTCCTCTGGAATGGACTGACACATCTGGGGGACTCTTGGAATGGTGGCACGACCCTGGAGTTCCTCTCGCCTTTCCTGTGGAGAGCGCCTCCTCTTGAGATGCGACGGGAACGCCGGGAATTCTTTCCCTACGAAACAGGGAAAGGATCCCTCATCTCGAGCTAGGAGGCCGAAACGGGGCTCCCCTGGATGTGTGCGGGACCCCACGTGCTTCCTCTCGAGTGGAGACGGGTATGTCGGGAACTTCTTGAGTTGCAGCAAGGGTGTGAAGGACCCTTTGGAAATTCCAGTGGTTAGACGTGATTCGCCTCGAGAAGCCTCAGCGGAAATGGGCCTAATCTCGCCTGGAGGGCAAAACCTCCTGGATTTTCTCGAGTTGCGGCAGGTGCTCTCGACTTACGACGGGGACGTCAGGGACCCGCTCTGGTGGCCTCAGGAAAGGCCAGTCCCCATGCGAGTTCCTCGGGGGCCTCTCGGGATTCCTCTCCCGTCGATGCCGGGGCCTAAGACCTTGTGTGGAGTCGGGACCGGAACCTGAGGATTCCTCTCCAGTGCTGACATGGATCTTGGGGTACTTTTGGAGTCTCCCCAGGGGAGTCAGTCCTCGTCTCGAATGCGGGCATGCACTTGCGCTTTCCTCCAGAGCGGTAGCAGCAGTGTCACGCAGTCCGCCGCGTGGATCAAAGGATCTATGGTTTTCCCTCGAGTCTTTCCCACGAGGCATTCCCACGAGGCTTTCCCACAGGGCTGTCCCACGTGCACACGTGGTGGGAGTGGATCCTCGGCTTGAACGTCTAGACAGTGCAGGGAAAACAGGTTCCTCTGGAATGGACTGACACATCTGGGGGACTCTTGGAATGGTGGCACGACCCTGGAGTTCCTCTCGCCTTTCCTGTGGAGAGCGCCTCCTCTTGAGATGCGACGGGAACGCCGGGAATTCTTTCCCTACGAAACAGGGAAAGGATCCCTCATCTCGAGCTAGGAGGCGGAAACGGGGCTCCCCTGGATGTGTGCGGGACCCCACGTGCGTCCTCTCGAGTGGAGACGGGTATGTCGCGGAACTGCTTGAGTTGCAACAAGGGTGTGAAGGACCCTTTGGAAGTTCCAGCGGTTAGATGTGATTAGCCTCGAGAAGCCTCAGCGGAAATGGGCCTCATCTCGCCTGGAGGGCAAAACCTCCTGGATTTTCTCGAGTTGCGGCAGGTGCTCTCGACTTACGATGGGGACCTCAGGGACCCGCTCTGGTGGTCTCAGGAAAGGCCAGTCCCCATGCGAGTTCCTCGGGGGCCTCTCGGCATTCCTCTCCCGTCGATGCCGGGCCTAAGACCTTGTGTGGAGTCGGGGCCGGAACCTGAGGATTCCTCTCCAGTGCTGACATGGATCTTGGGGTACTTCTGGAGTCTCCCCAGGGGAGTTAGTCCTCGCCTCCAATGCGGGCATGCACTTGCGCTTTCCTCCAGAGCGGTAGCAGCAGTGTCACGCAGTCCGCCGCGTGGATCAAAGGATCTATGGTTTTCCCTCGAGTCTTTCCCACGAGGCTTTCCCACGAGGCTTTCCCACAGGGCTGTCCCACGTGCACACGTGGTGGGAGTCGATCCTCGGCTTCAAAGTCAAGGCAGTGCAGGGAAAACAGGTTCCTCTGGAATGGACTGACACATCTGGGGGACTCTTGGAATGGTGGCACGACCCTGGAGTTCCTCTCGCCTTTCCTGTGGAGAGCGCCTCCTCTTGAGATGCGACGGGAACGCCGGGAATTCTTTCCCTACGAAACAGGGAAAGGATCCCTCATCTCGAGCTAGGAGGCGGAAACGGGGCTCCCCTGGATGTGTGCGGGAACCCACGTGCTTCCTCTCGAGTGGAGACGGGTATGTCGGGGAACTTCTTGAGTTGCAGCAAGGGTGTGAAGGACCCTTTGGAAGTTCCAGTGGTTAGACGTGATTAGCCTCGAGAAGCCTCAGGGGAAATGGGCCTCATTTCGCCTGGAGGGCAAAACCTCCTGGATTTTCTCGAGTTGCGGCAGGTGCCCTCGACTTACGACGGGGACGTCAGGGACCCGCTCTGGTGGCCTCAGGAAAGGCCAGTCCCCAGGCGAGTTCCTCGGGGGCCTCTCGGCATTCCTCTCCCGTCGATGCCGGGGCCGAAGACCTTGTGTGGAGTCGGGGCCGGAACCTGAGGATTCCTCTCCAGTGCTGACATGGATCTTGGGGTACTTCTGGAGTCTCCCCAGGGGAGTCAGTCCTCGTCTCGAATGCGGGCATGCACTTGCGCTTTCCTCCAGAGCGGTAGCATCAGTGTCACGCAGTCCGCCGCGTGGATCAAAGGATCTATGGTTTTCCCTCGAGTCTTTCCCACGAGGCTTTCCCACGAGGCTTTCCCACAGGGCTGTCCCACGTGCACACGTGGTGGGAGTCGATCCTCGGCTTGAACGTCAAGGCAGTGCAGGGAAAACAGGTTCCTCTGGAATGGACTGACACATCTGGGGGACTCTTGGAATGGTGGCACGACCCTTCAGTTCCTCTCGCCTTTCCTGTGGAGAGCGCCTCCTCTTGAGATGCGACGGGAACGCCGGGAATTCTTTCCCTACGAAACAGGGAAAGGATCCCTCATCTCGAGCTAGGAGGCGGAAACGGGGCTCCCCTGGATGTGTGCGGGACCCCACGTGCTTCCTCTCGAGTGGAGACGGGTATGTCGCGGAACTGCTTGAGTTGCAGCAAGGGTGTGAAGCACCCTTTGGAAGTTCCAGTGGTTAGACGTGATTAGCCTCGAGAAGCCTCAGCGGAAATGGGCCTCATCTCGCCTGGAGGGCAAAACCTCCTGGATTTTCTCGAGTTGCGGCAGGTGCTCTCGACTTACGACGGGGACTTCAGGGACCCGCTCTGGTGCCCACAGGAAAGGCCAGTCCCCATGCGAGTTCCTCGGGGGCCTCTCGGGATTCCTCTCCCGTCGATGCCGGGGCCTAAGACCTTGTGTGGAGTCGGGGCCGGAACTTGAGGATTCCTCTCCAGTGCTGACATGGATCTTGGGGTACTTCTGGAGTCTCCCCAGGGGAGTCAGTCCTCGTCTCGAATGCGGGCATGCACTTGCGCTTTCCTCCAGAGCGGTAGCAGCAGTGTCACGCAGTCCGCCGCGTGGATCAAAGGATCTATGGTTTTCCCTCGAGTCTTTCCCACGAGGCTTTCCCACGAGGCTTTCCCACAGGGCTGTCCCAAGTGCACACGTGGTGGGAGTGGATCTTCGGCTTGAACGTCAAGGCAGTGCAGGGAAAACAGGTTCCTCTGGAATGGAATGACACATCTGGGGGACTCTTGGAATGGTGGCACGACCCTGGAGTTCCTCTCGCCTTTCCTGTGGAGAGCGCCTCCTCTTGAGATGCGACGGGAACGCCGGGAATTCTTTCCCTACGAAACAGGGAAAGGATCCCTCATCTCGAGCTAGGAGGCGGAAACGGGGCTCCCCTGGATGTGTGCGGGACCGAACGTGCTTCCTCTCGAGTGGAGACGGGTATGTCCGGGAACTTCTTGAGTTGCAGCAAGGGTGTGAAGGACCCTTTGGAAGTTCCAGTGGTTAGACGTGATTAGCCTCGAGAAGCCTCAGCGGAAATGGGCCTCATCTCGCCTGGAGGGCAAAACCTCCTGGATTTTCTCGAGTTGCGGCAGGTGCTCTCGACTTACGACGGGGACCTCAGGGACCCACTCTGGTGGCCTCAGGAAAGGCCAGTCCCCAGGCGAGTTCCTCGGGGGCCTCTCGGGATTCCTCTCCCGTCCATGCCGGGGCCTAAGACCTTGTGTGGAGTCGGGGCCGGAACCTGAGGATTCCTCTCCAGTGCTGACATGGATCTTGGGGTACTTCTGGAGTCTCCCCAGGGGAGTCAGTCCTCGTCTCGAATGCGGGCATGCACTTGCGCTTTCCTCCAGAACGGTAGCAGCAGTGTCACGCAGTCCGCCGCGTGGATCAAAGGATCTATGGTTTTCCCTCGAGTCTTTCCCAAGAGGCTTTCCCACGAGGCTTTCCCACAGGGCTGTCCCACGTGCACACGTTGTGGGAGTCGATCCTCGGCTTGAACGTCAAGGCAGTGCAGGGAAAACAGGTTCCTCTGGAATGGACTGACACATCTGGGGGACTCTTGGAATGGTGGCACGACCCTGGAGTTCCTCTCGCCTTTCCTGTGGAGAGCGCCTCCTCTTGAGATGCGACGGGAACGCCGGGAATTCTTTCCCTACGAAACAGGGAAAGGATCCCTCATCTCGAGCTAGGAGGCTGAAACGGGGCTCCCCTGGATGTGTGCGGAACCCCACGTGCTTCCTCTCGAGTGGAGACGGGTATGTCGGGCAACTTCTTGAGTTGCAGCAAGGGTGTGAAGGACCCTTTGGAAGTTCCAGTGGTTAGACGTGATTAGCCTCGAGAAGCCTCAGCGGAAATGGGCCTCATCTCGCCTGGAGGGCAAAACCTCCTGGATTTTCTCGAGTTGCGGCAGGTGCTCTCGACTTACGACGGGGACCTCAGGGACCCGCTCTGGTGGCCTCAGTAAAGGCCAGTCCCATGCGAGTTCCTCGGGGGCGTCTCGGGATTCCTCGCCCATCGATGCCGGGGCCTAAGACCTTGTGTGGAGTCGGGGCCGGAACCTGAGGATTCCTCTCCAGTGCTGACATGGATCTTGGGGTACTTCTGGAGTCTCCCCAGGGGAGTCAGTCCTCGTCTCGAATGCGGGCATGCACTTGCGCTTTCCTCCAGAGCGGTAGCAGCAGTGTCACGCAGTCCGCCGCGTGGATCAAAGGATCTATGGTTTTCCCTCGAGTCTTTCCCACGAGGCTTTCCCACGAGGCTTTCCCACAGGGCTGTCCCACGTGCACACGTGGTGGGATTCGATCCTCGGCTTGAACGTCAAGGCAGTGCAGGGAAAACAGGTTCCTCTGGAATGGACTGACACATCTGGGGGACTCTTGGAATGGTGGCACGACCCTGGAGTTCCTCTCGCCTTTCCTGTGGAGAGCGCCTCCTCTTGAGATGCGACTGGAACGCCGGGAATTCTTTCCCTACGAAACAGGGAAAGGATCCCTCATCTCGAGCTAGGAGGCGGAAACGGGGCTCCCCTGGATGTGTGCGGGACCCCACGTGCTTCCTCTCGAGTGGAGACGGGTATGTCGGGGAACTTCTTGAGTTGCAGCAAGGGTGTGAAGGACCCTTTGGAAGTTCCAGTGGTTAGACGTGATTAGCCTCGAGAAGCCTCAGCGGAAATGGGCCTCATCTCGCCTGGAGGGCAAAAGTCCTGGATTTTCTCGAGTTGCGGCAGGTGCTCTCGACTTACGACGGGGACCTCAGGGACCCGCTCTGGTGGCCTCAGGAAAGGCCAGTCCCCATGCGAATTCCTCGCGGGCCTCTCGGGATTCCTCTCCCGTCGATGCCGGGGCCTAAGGCCTTGTGTGGAGTCGGGGCCGGAACCTGAGGATTCCTCTCCCGTGCTGACATGGATCTTGGGGTACTTCTGGAGTCTCCCCAGGGGAGTCAGTCCTCGTCTCGAATGCGGGCATGCACTTGCGCTTTCCTCCAGAGCGGTAGCAGCAGTGTCACGCAGTCCGCCGCGTGGATCAAAGGATCTATGGTTTTCCCTCGAGTCTTTCCCACGAGGCTTTCCCACGAGGCTTTCCCACAGGGCTGTCCCACGTGCACACGTGGTGGGAGTCGATCCTCGGCTTGAACGTCAAGGCAGTGCAGGGAAAACAGGTTCCTCTGGAATGGACTGACACATCTGGGGGACTCTTGGAATGGTGGCACGACCCTGGAGTTCCTCTTGCCTTTCCTGTGGAGTGCGCCTCCTCTTGAGATGCGACGGGAACGCCGGGAATTCTTTCCCTACGAAACAGGGAAAGGATCCCTCATCTCGAGCTAGGAGGCGGAAACGGGTCTCCCCTGGATGTGTGCGGGACCCCATGTGCTTCCTCTCGAGTGGAGACGGGTATGTCGGGGAACTTCTTGAGATGCAGCAAGGGTGTGAAGGACCCTTTGGAAGTTCCAGTGGTTAGACGTGATTAGCATCGAGTTGCCTCAGCGGAAATGGGCCTCATCTCGCCTGGAGGGCAAAACCTCCTGGATTTTCTCGAGTTGCGGCAGGTGCTCTCGACTTACGATGGGGACCTCAGGGACCCGCTCTGGTGGCCTCAGGAAAGGCCAGTCCCCATGCGAGTTCCTCGGGGGCCTCTCAGCATTCCTCTCCCGTCGATGCCGGGGCCTAAGACCTTGTGTGGGTCGGGGTAGGAACCTGAGGATTCCTCTCCAGTGCTGACATGGATCTTGGGGTACTTCTGGAGTCTCCCCAGGGGAGTCAGTCCTCGTCTCGAATGCGGGCATGCACTTGCGCTTTCCTCCAGAGCGGTAGCAGCAGTGTCACGCAGTCCGCCGCGTGGATCAAAGGATCTATGGTTTTCCCTCGAGTCTTTCCCACGAGGCTTTCCCACGAGGCTTTCCCACAGGGCTGTCCCACGTGCACACGTGGTGGGAGTGGATCCTCGGCTTGAACGTCAAGGCAGTGCAGGGAAAAAAGGTTCCTCTGGAATGAACTGACACATCTGGGGGACTCTTGGAATGGTGGCACGACCCTGGAGTTCCTCTCGCCTTTCCTGTGGAGAGCGCCTCCTCTTGAGATGCGACGGGAACGCCGGGAATTCTTTCCCTACGAAACAGGGAAAGGATCCCTCATCTCGAGCTAGGAGGCCGAAACGGGGCTCCCCTGGATGTGTGCGGGACCCCACGTGCTTCCTCTCGAGTGGAGACGGGTATGTCGGGGAACTTCTTGAGTTGCAGCAAGGGTGTGAAGGACCCTTTGGAAGTTCCAGTGGTTAGACGTGATTAGCCTCGAGAAGCCTCATCGGAAATGGGCCTTATCTCGCCTGGAGGGCAAAACCTCCTGGATTTTCTCGAGTTGCGGCAGGTGCTCTCGACTTACGACGGGGACCTCAGGGACCCGCTCTGGTGGCCTCAGGAAAGGCCAGTCCCCATGCGAGTTCCTCGGGGGCCTCTCGGGATTCCTCTCCCGTCGATGCCGGGGCCTAAGACCTTGTGTGGAGTCGGGGCCGGAACCTGAGGATTCCTCTCCAGTGCTGACATGGATCTTGGGGTACTTCTGGAGTCTCCCCAGGGGAGTCAGTCCTCGTCTCGAATGCGGGCATGCACTTGCGCTTTCCTCCAGAGCGGTAGCAGCAGTGTCACGCAGTCCCCCGCGTGGATCAAAGGATCTATGGTTTTCCCTCGAGTCTTTCCCACGAGGCTTTCCCACGAGGCTTTCCCACAGGGCTGTCCCACGTGCACACGTGGTGGGAGTCGATCCTCGGCTTGAACGTCAAGGCAGTGCAGGGAAAACAGGTTCCTCTGGAATGGACTGACACATCTGGGGGACTCTTGGAATGGTGGCACGACCCTGGAGTTCCTCTCGCCTTTCCTGTGGAGAGCGCCTCCACTTGAGATGCGACGGGAACGCCGGGAATTCTTTCCCTACGAAACAGGGAAAGGATCCCTCATCTCGAGCTAGGAGGCGGAAACGGGGCTCCCCTGGATGTGTGCGGGACCCCACGTGCTTCCTCTCGAGTGGAGACGGGTATGTCGGGGAACTTCTTGAGTTGCAGCAAGGGTGTGAAGGACCCTTTGGAAGTTCCAGTGGTTAGACGTGATTAGCCTCGAGAAGCCTCAGCGGAAATGGGCCTCATCTCGCCTGGAGGGCAAAAGTCCTGGATTTTCTCGAGTTGCGGCAGGTGCTCTCGACTTACGACGGGGACCTCAGGGACCCGCTCTGGTGGCCTCAGGAAAGGCCAGTCCCCATGCGAGTTCCTCGGTGGCGTCTCGGGATTCCTCTCCCGTCGATGCCGGGGCCTAAGACCTTGTGTGGAGTCGGGGCCGGAACCTGAGGATTCCTCTCCAGTGCTGACATGGATCTTGGGGTACTTCTGGAGTCTCCCCAGGGGAGTCAGTCCTCGTCTCGAATGCGGGCATGCACTTGCGCTTTCCTCCAGAGCGGTAGCAGCAGTGTCACGCAGTCCGCCGCGTGGATCAAAGGATCTATGGTTTTCCCTCGAGTCTTTCCCACGAGGCTTTCCCACGAGGCTTTCCCACAGGGCTGTCCCACGTGCACACGTGGTGGGAGTCGATCCTCGGCTTGAACGTCAAGGCAGTGCAGGGAAAACAGGTTCCTCTGGAATGGACTGACACATCTGGGGGACTCTTGGAATTGTGGCACGACCCTGGAGTTCCTCTCGCCTTTCCTGTGGAGAGCGCCTCCTCTGGAGATGCGACGGGAACGCCGGGAATTCTTTCCCTACGAAACAGGGAAAGGATCCCTCATCTCGAGCTAGGAGGCGGAAA
Source organism: Ovis canadensis (assembly GCF_042477335.2). NCBI lineage: Eukaryota > Metazoa > Chordata > Mammalia > Artiodactyla > Bovidae > Ovis > Ovis canadensis. The sequence goes on along the minus strand of NC_091249.1, from coordinate 1,753,280 downwards.
CGGGGCTCCCCTGGATGTGTGCGGGACCCCACGTGCTTCCTCTCGAGTGGAGACGGGTATGTCGGGGAACTTCTTGAGTTGCAGCAAGGGTGTGAAGCACCGTTTGGAAGTTCCAGTGGTTAGACGTGATTAGCCTCGAGAAGCCTCAGCGGAAATGGGCCTCATCTCGCCTGGAGGGCAAAACCTCCTGGATTTTCTCGAGTTGCGGCAGGTGCTCTCGACTTACGACGGGGACCTCAGGGACCCGCTCTGGTGGCCTCAGGAAAGGCCAGTCCCCATGCGAGTTCCTCAGGGGCCTCTCGGGATTCCTCTCCCGTAGATGCCGGGGCCTAAGACCTTGTGTGGAGACGGGGCCGGAACCTGAGGATTCCTCTGCAGTGCTGACATGGATCTTGGGGTACTTCTGGAGTCTCCCCAGGGGAGTCAGTCCTCGTCTCGAATGCGGGCATGCACTTGCGCTTTCCTCCAGAGCGGTAGCAGCAGTGTCACGCAGTCCGCCGCGTGGATCAAAGGATCTATGGTTTTCCCTCGAGTCTTTCCCACGAGGCTTTCCCACGAGGCTTTCCCACAGGGCTGTCCCACGTGCACACGTGGTGGGAGTCGATCTTCGGCTTGAACGTCAAGGCAGTGCAGGGAAAACAGGTTCCTCTGGAATGGACTGACACATCTGGGGGACTCTTGGAATGGTGGCACGATCCTGGAGTTCCTCTCGCCTTTCCTGTGGAGAGCGCCTCCTCTTGAGATGCGACGGGAACGCCGGGAATTCTTTCCCTACGAAACAGGGAAAGGATCCCTCATCTCGAGCTAGGAGGCGGAAACGGGGCTCCCTTGGATGTGTGCGGGACCCCACGTGCTTCCTCTCGAGTGGAGACGGGTATGTCGGGGAACTTCTTGAGTTGCAGCAAGGGTGTGAAGGACCCTTTGGAAGTTCCAGTGGTTAGACGTGATTAGCCTCGAGAAGCCTCAGCGGAAATGGGCCTCATCTCGCCTGGAGGGCAAAACCTCCTGGATTTTCTCGAGTTGCGGCAGGTGCTCTCGACTTACGACGGGGACCTCAGGGACCCGCTCTGGTGGCCTCAGGAAAGGCCAGTCCCCATGCGAGTTCCTCGGGGGCCTCTCGGGATTCCTCTCCCGTCGATGCCGGGGCCTAAGACCTTGTGTGGAGTCGGGGCCGGAACCTGAGGATTCCTCTGCAGTGCTGACATGGATCTTGGGGTACTTCTGGAGTCTCCCCAGGGGAGTCAGTCCTCGTCTCGAATGCGGGCATGCACTTGCGCTTTCCTCCAGAGCGGTAGCAGCAGTGTCACGCAGTCCGCCGCGTGGATCAAAGGATCTATGGTTTTCCCTCGAGTCTTTCCCACGAGGCTTTCCCACGAGGCTTTCCCACAGGGCTGTCCCACGTGCACACATGGTGGCAGTCGATCCTCGGCTTGAACGTCAAGGCAGTGCAGGGAAAACCGGTTCCTCTGGAATGGACTGACACATCTGGGGGACTCTTGGAATTGTGGCACGACCCTGGAGTTCCTCTTGCCTTTCCTGTGGAGAGCGCCTCCTCTTGAGATGCGACGGGAACGCCGGGAATTCTTTCCCTACGAAACAGGGAAAGGATCCCTCATCTCGAGCTAGGAGGCGGAAACGGGTCTCCCCTGGATGTGTGCGAGACCCCATGTGCTTCCTCTCGAGTGGAGACGGGTATGTCGGGGAACTTCTTGAGATGCAGCAAGGGTGTGAAGGACCCTTTGGAAGTTCCAGTGGTTAGACGTGATTAGCCTCGAGAAGCCTCAGCGGAAATGGGCCTCATCTCGCCTGGAGGGCAAAACCTCCTGGATTTTCTCGAGTTGCGGCAGGTGCTCTCGACTTACGACGGGGACCTCAGGGACCCGCTCTGGTGGCCTCAGGAAAGGCCAGTCCCCAGGCGAGTTCCTCGGGGGCCTCTCGGGATTCCTCTCCCGTCCATGCCGGGGCCTAAGACCTTGTGTGGAGTCGGGGCCGGAACCTGAGGATTCCTCTCCAGTGCTGACATGGATCTTGGGGTACTTCTGGAGTCTCCCCAGGGGAGTCAGTCCTCGTCTCGAATGCGGGCATGCACTTGCGCTTTCCTCCAGAGCGGTAGCAGCAGTGTCACGCAGTCCGCCGCGTGGATCAAAGGATCTATGGTTTTCCCTCGAGTCTTTCCCACGAGGCTTTCCCACGAGGCTTTCCCACAGGGCTGTCCCACGTGCACACGTGGTGGGAGTCGATCCTCGGCTTGAACGTCAAGGCAGTGCAGGGAAAACAGGTTCCTCTGGAATGGACTGACACATCTGGGGGTCTCTTGGAATGGTGCCACGACCCTGGAGTTCCTCTCGCCTTTCCTGTGGAGAGCGCCTCCTCTTGAGATGCGACGGGAACGCCGGGAATTCTTTCCCTACGAAACAGGGAAAGGATCCCTCATCTCGAGCTAGGAGGCGGAAACGGGGCTCCCCTGGATGTGTGCGGGACCCTACGTGCTTCCTCTCGAGTGGATACGGGTATGTCGCGGAAATGCTTGAGTTGCAGCAAGGGTGTGAAGGACCCTTTGGAAGTTCCAGTGGTTAGACGTGATTAGCATCGAGTTGCCTCAGCGGAAATGGGCCTCATCTCGCCTGGAGGGCAAAACCTCCTGGATTTTCTCGAGTTGCGGAAGGTGCTCTCGACTTACGATGGGGACCTCAGGGACCCGCTCTGGTGGCCTCAGGAAAGGCCAGTCCCCATGCGAGTTCCTCGGGGGCCTCTCGGCATTCCTCTCCCGTCGATGCCGGGGCCTAAGACCTTGTGTGGGTCGGGGTAGGAACCTGAGGATTCCTCTCCAGTGCTGACATGGATCTTGGGGTACTTCTGGAGTCTCCCCAGGGGAGTCAGTCCTCGTCTCGAATGCGGGCATGCACTTGCGCTTTCCTCCAGAGCGGTAGCAGCAGTGTCACGCAGTCCGCCGCGTGGATCAAAGGATCTATGGTTTTCCCTCGAGTCTTTCCCACGAGGCTTTCCCACGAGGCTTTCCCACAGGGCTGTCCCACGTGCACACGTGGTGGGAGTGGATCCTCGGCTTGAACGTCAAGGCAGTGCAGGGAAAAAAGGTTCCTCTGGAATGAACTGACACATCTGGGGGACTCTTGGAATGGTGGCACGACCCTGGAGTTCCTCTCGCCTTTCCTGTGGAGAGCGCCTCCTCTTGAGATGCGACGGGAACGCCGGGAATTCTTTCCCTACGAAACAGAGAAAGGATCCCTCATCTCGAGCTAGGAGGCGGAAACGGGGCTCCCCTGGATGTGTGCGGGACCCCACGTGCTTCCTCTCGAGTGGAGACGGGTATGTCGGGGAACTTCTTGAGTTGCAGCAAGGGTGTGAAGGACCCTTTGGAAGTTCCAGTGGTTAGACGTGATTAGCCTCGAGAAGCCTCATCGGAAATGGGCCTTATCTCGCCTGGAGGGCAAAACCTCCTGGATTTTCTCGAGTTGCGGCAGGTGCTCTCGACTTACGACGGGGACCTCAGGGACCCGCTCTGGTGGCCTCAGGAAAGGCCAGTCCCCATGCGAGTTCCTCGGGGGCCTCTCGGCATACCTCTCCCGTCGATGCCGGGGCCTAAGACCTTGTGTGGGTCGGGGTAGGAACCTGAGGATTCCTCTCCAGTGCTGACATGGATCTTGGGGTACTTCTGGAGTCTCCCCAGGGGAGTCAGTCCTCGTCTCGAATGCGGGCATGCACTTGCGCTTTCCTCCAGAGCGGTAGCAGCAGTGTCACGCAGTCCGCCGCGTGGATCAAAGGATCTATGGTTTTCCCTCGAGTCTTTCCCACGAGGCTTTCCCACGAGGCTTTCCCACAGGGCTGTCCCACGTGCACACGTGGTGGGAGTGGATCCTCGGCTTGAACGTCAAGGCAGTGCAGGGAAAAAAGGTTCCTCTGGAATGAACTGACACATCTGGGGGACTCTTGGAATGGTGGCACGACCCTGGAGTTCCTCTCGCCTTTCCTGTGGAGAGCGCCTCCTCTTGAGATGCGACGGGAACGCCGGGAATTCTTTCCCTACGAAACAGGGAAAGGATCCCTCATCTCGAGCTAGGAGGCGGAAACGGGGCTCCCCTGGATGTGTGCGGGACCCCACGTGCTTCCTCTCGAGTGGAGACGGGTATGTCGGGGAACTTCTTGAGTTGCAGCAAGGGTGTGAAGGACCCTTTGGAAGTTCCAGTGGTTAGACGTGATTAGCCTCGAGAAGCCTCATCGGAAATGGGCCTTATCTCGCCTGGAGGGCAAAACCTCCTGGATTTTCTCGAGTTGCGGCAGGTGCTCTCGACTTACGACGGGGACCTCAGGGACCCGCTCTGGTGGCCTCAGGAAAGGCCAGTCCCCATGCGAGTTCCTCGGGGGCCTCTCGGCATTCCTCTCCCGTCGATGCCGGGGCCTAAGACCTTGTGTGGAGTCGGGGCCGGAACCTGAGGATTCCTCTCCAGTGCTGACATGGATCTTGGGGTACTTCTGGAGTCTCCCCAGGGGAGTCAGTCCTCGTCTCGAATGCGGGCATGCACTTGCGCTTTCCTCCAGAGCGGTAGCAGCAGTGTCACGCAGTCCGCCGCGTGGATCAAAGGATCTATGGTTTTCCCTCGAGTCTTTCCCACGAGGCTTTCCCACGAGGCTTTCCCACAGGGCTGTCCCACGTGCACACGTGGTGGGAGTCGATCCTCGGCTTGAACGTCAAGGCAGTGCAGGGAAAACAGGTTCCTCTGGAATGGACTGACACATCTGGGGGACTCTTGGAATGGTGGCACGACCCTGGAGTTCCTCTCGCCTTTCCTGTGGAGAGCGCCTCCACTTGAGATGCGACGGGAACGCCCGGGAATTCTTTCCCTACGAAACAGGGAAAGGATCCCTCATCTGGAGCTAGGAGGCGGAAACGGGGCTCCCCTGGATGTGTGCGGGACCCCACGTGCTTCCTCTCGAGTGGAGACGGGTATGTCGGGGAACTTCTTGAGTTGCAGCAAGGGTGTGAAGGACCCTTTGGAAGTTCCAGTGGTTAGACGTGATTAGCCTCGAGAAGCCTCAGCGGAAATGGGCCTCATCTCGCCTGGAGGGCAAAAGTCCTGGATTTTCTCGAGTTGCGGCAGGTGCTCTCGACTTACGACGGGGACCTCAGGGACCCGCGCTGGTGGCCTCAGGAAAGGCCAGTCCCCATGCGAGTTCCTCGGTGGCGTCTCGGGATTCCTCTCCCGTCGATGCCGGGGCCTAAGACCTTGTGTGGAGTCGGGGCCGGAACCTGAGGATTCCTCTCCAGTGCTGACATGGATCTTGGGGTACTTCTGGAGTCTCCCCAGGGGAGTCAGTCCTCGTCTCGAATGCGGGCATGCACTTGCGCTTTCCTCCAGAGCGGTAGCAGCAGTGTCACGCAGTCCGCCGCGTGGATCAAAGGATCTATGGTTTTCCCTCGAGTCTTTCCCACGAGGCTTTCCCACGAGGCTTTCCCACAGGGCTGTCCCACGTGCACACGTGGTGGGAGTCGATCCTCGGCTTGAACGTCAAGGCAGTGCAGGGAAAACAGGTTCCTCTGGAATGGACTGACACATCTGGGGGACTCTTGGAATGGTGGCACGACCCTGGAGTTCCTCTCGCCTTTCCTGTGGAGAGCGCCTCCTCTTGAGATGCGACGGGAACGCCGGGAATTCTTTCCCTACGAAACAGGGAAAGGATCCCTCATCTCGAGCTAGGAGGCGGAAACGGGGCTCCCCTGGATGTGTGAGGGACCCCACGTGCTTCCTCTCGAGTGGAGACGGGTATGTCGGGGAACTTCTTGAGTTGCAGCAAGGGTGTGAAGGACCCTTTGGAAGTTCCAGTGGTTAGACGTGATTAGCCTCGAGAAGCCTCAGCGGAAATGGGCCTCATCTCGCCTGGAGGGCAAAACCTCCTGGATTTTCTCGAGTTGCGGCAGGTGCTCTCGACTTACGACGGGGACCTCAGGGACCCGCTCTGGTGGCCTCAGGAAAGGCCAGTCCCCAGGCGAGTTCCTCGGGGGCCTCTCGGGATTCCTCTCCCGTCGATGCCGGGGCCTAAGACCTTGTGTGGAGTCGGGGCCGGAACCTGAGGATTCCTCTCCAGTGCTGACATGGATCTTGGGGTACTTCTGGAGTCTCCCCAGGGGAGTCAGTCCTCGTCTCGAATGCGGGCATGCACTTGCGCTTTCCTCCAGAGCGGTAGCAGCAGTGTCACGCAGTCCGCCGCGTGGATCAAAGGATCTATGGTTTTCCCTCGAGTCTTTCCCACGAGGCTTTCCCACGAGGCTTTCCCACAGGGCTGTCCCACGTGCACACGTGGTGGGAGTGGATCCTCGGCTTGAACGTCAAGGCAGTGCAGGGAAAACAGGTTCCTCTGGAATGGACTGACACATCTGGGGGACTCTTGGAATGGTGGCACGACCCTGGAGTTCCTCTCGCCTTTCCTGTGGAGAGCGCCTCCTCTTGAGATGCGACGGGAACGCCGGGAATTCTTTCCCTACGAAACAGGGAAAGGATCCCTCATCTCGAGCTAGGAGGCGGAAACGGGGCTCCCCTGGATGTGTGCGGGACCCCACGTGCTTCCTCTCGAGTGGAGACGGGTATGTCGGGGAACTTCTTGAGATGCAGCAAGGGTGTGAAGGACCCTTTGGAAGTTCCAGTGGTTAGACGTGATTAGCCTCGAGAAGCCTCAGCGGAAATGGGCCTCATCTCGCCTGGAGGGCAAAACCTCCTGGATTTTCTCGAGTTGCGGCAGGTGCTCTCGACTTACGACGGGGACCTCAGGGATCCGCTCTGGTGGCCTCAGGAAAGGCCAGTCCCCATGCGAGTTCCTCGGGGGCCTCTCGGGATTCCTCTCCCGTCGATGCCGGGGCCTAAGACCTTGTGTGGAGTCGGGGCCGGAACCTGAGGATTCCTCTCCAGTGCTGACATGGATCTTGGGGTACGTCTGGAGTCTCCCCAGGGGAGTCAGTCCTCGTCTCGAATGCGGGCATGCACTTGCGCTTTCCTCCAGAGCGGTAGCATCAGTGTCACGCAGTCCGCCGCGTGGATCAAAGGATCTATGGTTTTCCCTCGAGTCTTTCCCACGAGGCTTTCCCACGAGGCTTTCCCACAGGGCTGTCCCACGTGCACACGTGGTGGGAGTCGATCCTCGGCTTGAACGTAAAGGCAGTGCAGGGAAAACAGGTTCCTCTGGAATGGACTGACACATCTGGGGGACTCTTGGAATGGTGGCACGACCCTGGAGTTCCTCTCGCCTTTCCTGTGGAGAGTGCCTCCTCTTGAGATGCGACGGGAACGCCGGGAATTCTTTCCCTACGAAACAGGGAAAGGATCCCTCATCTCGAGCTAGGAGGCGGAAACAGGGCTCCCCTGGATGTGTGAGGGACCCCACGTGCTTCCTCTCGAGTGGAGACGGGTATGTCGGGGAACTTCTTGAGTTGCAGCAAGGGTGTGAAGGACCCTTTGGAAGTTCCAGTGGTTAGACGTGATTAGCCTCGAGAAGCCTCAGCGGAAATGGGCCTCATCTCGCCTGGAGGGCAAAACCTCCTGGATTTTCTCGAGTTGCGGCAGGTGCTCTCGACTTACGACGGGGACCTCAGGGACCCGCTCTGGTGGCCTCAGGAAAGGCCAGTCCCCATGCGAGTTCCTCGGGGGCGTCTCGGGATTCCTCTCCCGTCGATGCCGGGGCCTAAGACCTTGTGTGGAGTCGGCGCCGGAACCTGAGGATTCCTCTCCAGTGCTGACATGGATCTTGGGGTACTTCTGGAGTCTCCCCAGGGGAGTCAGTCCTCGTCTCGAATGCGGACATGCAGTTGCGCTTTCCTCCAGAGCGGTAGCAGCAGTGTCACGCAGTCCGCCGCGTGGATCAAAGGATCTATGGTTTTCCCTCGAGTCTTTCCCACGAGGCTTTCCCACGAGGCTTTCCCACAGGGCTGTCCCACGTGCACACGTGGTGGGAGTCGATCCTCGGCTTGAACGTCAAGGCAGTGCAGGGAAAACAGGTTCCTCTGGAATGGACTGACACATCTGGGGGACTCTTGGAATGGTGGCACGACCCTGGAGTTCCTCTCGCCTTTCCTGTGGAGAGCGCCTCCTCTTGAGATGCGACGGGAACGCCGGGAATTCTTTCCCTATGAAACAGGGAAAGGATCCCTCATCTCGAGCTAGGAGGCGGAAACGGGGCTCCCCTGGATGTGTGCGGGACCCCACGTGCTTCCTCTCGAGTGGAGACGGGTATGTCGGGGAACTTCTTGAGATGCAGCAAGGGTGTGAAGGACCCTTTGGAAGTTCCAGTGGTTAGACGTGATTAGCCTCGAGAAGCCTCAGCGGAAATGGGCCTCATCTCGCCTGGAGGGCAAAACCTCCTGGATTTTCTCGAGTTGCGGCAGGTGCTCTCGACTTACGACGGGAACCTCAGGGATCCGCTCTGGTGGCCTCAGGAAAGGCCAGTCCCCATGCGAGTTCCTCGGGGGCCTCTCGGGATTCCTCTCCCGTCGATGCCGGGGCCTAAGACCTTGTGTGGAGTCGGGGCCGGAACCTGAGGATTCCTCTCCAGTGCTGACATGGATCTTCGGGTAATTCTGGAGTCTCCCCAGGGGAGTCAGTCCTCGTCTCGAATGCGGGCATGCACTTGCGCTTTCCTCCAGAGCGGTAGCAGCAGTGTCACGCAGTCCGCCGCGTGGATCAAAGGATCTATGGTTTTCCCTCGAGTCTTTCCCACGAGGCTTTCCCACGAGGCTTTCCCACAGGGCTGTCCCACGTGCACACGTGGTGGGAGTCGATCCTCGGCTTGAACGTCAAGGCAGTGCAGGGAAAACAGGTTCCTCTGGAATGGACTGACACATCTGGGGGACTCTTGGAATGGTGGCACGACCCTGGAGTTCCTCTCGCCTTTCCTGTGGAGAGCGCCTCCTCTTGAGATGCGACGGGAACGCCAGGAATTCTTTCCCTACGAAACAGGGAAAGGATCCCTCATCTCGAGCTAGGAGGCGGAAACGGGGCTCCCCTGGATGTGTGCGGGACCCCACGTGCTTCCTCTCGAGTGGAGACGGGTATGTCGGGGAACTTCTTGAGTTGCAGCAAGGGTGTGAAGCACCCTTTGGAAGTTCCAGTGGTTAGACGTGATTAGCCTCGAGAAGCCTCAGCGGAAATGGGCCTCATCTCGCCTGGAGGGCAAAACCTCCTGGATTTTCTCGAGTTGCGGCAGGTGCTCTCGACTTACGACGGGGACCTCAGGGACCCGCTCTGGTGGCCTCAGGAAAGGCCAGTCCCCATGCGAGTTCCTCGGGGGCCTCTCGGGATTCCTCTCCCGTCGATGCCGGGGCCTAAGACCTTGTGTGGAGTCGGGGCCGGAACCTGAGGATTCCTCTCCAGTGCTGACATGGATCTTCGGGTAATTCTGGAGTCTCCCCAGGGGAGTCAGTCCTCGTCTCGAATGCGGGCATGCACTTGCGCTTTCCTCCAGAGCGGTAGCAGCAGTGTCACGCAGTCCGCCGCGTGGATCAAAGGATCTATGGTTTTCCCTCGAGTCTTTCCCACGAGGCTTTCCCACGAGGCTTTCCCACAGGGCTGTCCCACGTGCACACGTGGTGGGAGTGGATCCTCGGCTTGAACGTCAAGGCAGTGCAGGGAAAACAGGTTCCTCTGGAATGGACTGACACATCTGGGGGACTCTTGGAATGGTGGCACGACCCTGGAGTTCCTCTCGCCTTTCCTGTGGAGAGCGCCTCCTCTTGAGATGCGACGGGAACGCCGGGAATTCTTTCCCTACGAAACAGGGAAAGGATCCCTCATCTCGAGCTAGGAGGCGGAAACGGGGCTCCCCTGGATGTGTGCGGGACCCCACGTGCTTCCTCTCGAGTGGAGACGTGTATGTCGGGGAACTTCTTGAGTTGCAGCAAGGGTGTGAAGGACCCTTTGGAAGTTCCAGTGGTTAGACGTGATTAGCCTCGAGAAGCCTCAGCGGAAATGGGCCTCATCTCGCCTGGAGGGCAAAACCTCCTGGATTTTCTCGAGTTGCGGCAGGTGCTCTCGACTTACGACGGGGACCTCAGGGACCCGCTCTGGTGGCCTCAGGAAAGGCCAGTCCCCATGCGAGTTCCTCGGGGGCCTCTCGGGATTCCTCTCCCGTCGATGCCGGGGCCTAAGACCTTGTGTGGAGTCGGGGCCGGAACCTGAGGATTCCTCTCCAGTGCTGACATGGATCTTGGGGTACTTCTGGAGTCTCCCCAGGGGAGTCAGTCCTCGTCTCGAATGCGGGCATGCACTTGCGCTTTCCTCCAGAGCGGTAGCAGCAGTGTCACTCAGTCCGCCGCGTGGATCAAAGGATCTAGGGTTTTCCCTCGAGTCTTTCCGACGAGGCTTTCCCACGAGGCTTTCCCACAGGGCTGTCCCACGTGCACACGTGGTGGGAGTCGATCCTCGGCTTGAACGTCAAGGCAGTGCAGGGAAAACAGGTTCCTCTGGAATGGACTGACACATCTGGGGGACTCTTGGAATGGTGGCACGACCCTGGAGTTCCTCTCGCCTTTCCTGTGGAGAGCGCCTCCTCTTGAGATGCGACGGGAACGCCGGGAATTCTTTCCCTACGAAATAGGGAAAGGATCCCTCATCTCGAGCAAGAAGGCGGAAACGGGGCTCGCCTGGATGTGTGAGGGACCCCACGTGCTTCCTCTCGAGTGGAGACGGGTATGTCGGGGAACTTCTTGAGTTGCAGCAAGGGTGTGAAGGACCCTTTGGAAGTTCCAGTGGTTAGACGTGATTAGCCTCGAGAAGCCTCAGCGGAAATGGGCCTCATCTCGCCTGGAGGGCAAAACCTCCTGGATTTTCTCGAGTTGCGGCAGGTGCTCTCGACTTACGACGGGGACATCAGGGACCCGCTCTGGTGGCCTCAGGAAAGGCCAGTCCCCATGCGAGTTCCTCGGGGGCGTCTCGGGATTCCTCTCCCGTCGATGCCGGGGCCTAAGACCTTGTGTGGAGTCGACGCCGGAACCTGAGGATTCCTCTCCAGTGCTGACATGGATCTTGGGGTACTTCTGGAGTCTCCCCAGGGGAGTCAGTCCTCGTCTCGAATGCGGACATGCACTTGCGCTTTCCTCCAGAGCGGTAGCAGCAGTGTCACGCAGTCCGCCGCGTGGATCAAAGGATCTATGGTTTTCCCTCGAGTCTTTCCCACGAGGCTTTCCCACGAGGCTTTCCCACAGGGCTGTCCCACGTGCACACGTGGTGGGAGTCGATCCTCGGCTTGAACGTCAAGGCAGTGCTGGGAAAACAGGTTCCTCTGGAATGGACTGACACATCTGGGGGACTCTTGGAATGGTGGCACGACCCTGGAGTTCCTCTCGCCTTTCCTGTGGAGAGCGCCTCCTCTTGAGATGCGACGGGAACGCCAGGAATTCTTTCCCTACGAAACAGGGAAAGGATCCCTCATCTCGAGCTAGGAGGCGGAAACGGGGCTCCCCTGGATGTGTGCGGGACCCCACGTGCTTCCTCTCGAGTGGAGACGGGTATGTCGGGGAACTTCTTGAGTTGCAGCAAGGGTGTGAAGGACCCTTTGGAAGTTCCAGTGGTTAGACGTGATTAGCCTCGAGAAGCCTCAGCGGAAATGGGCCTCATCTCGCCTGGAGGGCAAAACCTCCTGGATTTTCTCGAGTTGCGGCAGGTGCTCTCGACTTACGACGGGGACCTCAGGGACCCGCTCTGGTGGCCTCAGGAAAGGCCAGTCCCCATGCGAGTTCCTCGGGGGCCTCTCGGCATTCCTCTCCCGTCGATGCCGGGGCCTAAGACCTTGTGTGGAGTCGGGGCCGGAACCTGAGGATTCCTCTCCAGTGCTGACATGGATCTTGGGGTACTTCTGGAGTCTCCCCAGGGGAGTCAGTCCTCGTCTCGAATGCGGGCATGCACTTGCGCTTTCCTCCAGAGCGGTAGCAGCAGTGTCTCGCAGTCCGCCGCGTGGATCAAAGGATCTATGGTTTTCCCTCGAGTCTTTCCCACGAGGCTTTCCCACGAGGCTTTCCCACAGGGCTGTCCCACGTGCACACGTGGTGGGAGTCGATCCTCGGCTTGAACGTCAAGGCAGTGCAGGGAAAACAGGTTCCTCTGGAATGGACTGACATATCTGGGGGACTCTTGGAATGGTGGCACGACCCTGGAGTTCCTCTCGACTTTCCTGTGGAGAGCGCCTCCTCTTGAGATGCGACGGGAACGCCGGGAATTCTTTCCCTACGAAACAGGGAAAGGATCCCTCATCTCGAGCTAGGAGGCGGAAACGGGGCTCCCCTGGATGTGTGCGGGACCCCACGTGCTTCCTCTCGAGTGGAGACGTGTATGTCGGGGAACTTCTTGAGTTGCAGCAAGGGTGTGAAGGACTCTTTGGAAGTTCCAGTGGTTAGACGTGATTAGCCTCGAGAAGCCTCAGCGGAAATGGGCCTCATCTCGCCTGGAGGGCAAAACGTCCTGGATTTTCTCGAGTTGCGGCAGGTGCTCTCGACTTACGACGGGGACCTCAGGGACCCGCTCTGGTGGCCTCAGGAAAGGCCAGTCCCCATGCGAGTTCCTCGGGGGCCTCTCGGGATTCCTCTCCCGTCGATGCCGGGGCCTAAGACCTTGTGTGGAGTCGGGGCCGGAACCTGAGGATTCCTCTCCAGTGCTGACATGGATCTTGGGGTACTTCTGGAGTCTCCCCAGGGGAGTCAGTCCTCGTCTCGAATGCGGGCATGCACTTGCGCTTTCCTCCAGAGCGGTAGCAGCAGTGTCACGCAGTCCGCTGCGTGGATCAAAGGATCTATGGTTTTCCCTCGAGTCTTTCCCACGAGGCTTTCCCACGAGGCTTTCCCACAGGGCTGTCCCACGTGCACACGTGGTGGGAGTCGATCCTCGGCTTGAACGTCAAGGCAGTGCAGGGAAAACAGGTTCCTCTGGAATGGACTGACACATCTGGGGGACTCTTGGAATGGTGGCACGACCCTGGAGTTCCTCTCGCCTTTCCTGTGGAGAGCGCCTCCTCTTGAGATGCGAAGGGAACGCCGGGAATTCTTTCCCTACGAAACAGGGAAAGGATCCCTGATCTCGAGCTAGGAGGCGGAAACGGGGCTCCCCTGGATGTGTGCGGGACCCCACGTGCTTCCTCTCGAGTGGAGACGGGTTTGTCGGGGAACTTCTTGAGATGCAGCAAGGGTGTGAAGGACCCTTTGGAAGTTCCAGTGGTTAGACGTGATTAGCCTCGAGAAGCCTCAGCGGAAATGGGCCTCATCTCGCCTGGAGGGCAAAACCTCCTGGATTTTCTCGAGTTGCGGCAGGTGCTCTCGACTTACGACGGGGACCTCAGGGACCCGCTCTGGTGGCCTCAGGAAAGGCCAGTCCCCATGCGAGTTCCTCGGGGGCCTCTCGGGATTCCTCTCCCGTCGATGCCGGGGCCTAAGACCTTGTGTGGAGTCGGGGCCGGAACCTGAGGATTCCTCTCCAGTGCTGACATGGATCTTCGGGTAATTCTGGATTCTCCCCAGGGGAGTCAGTCCTCGTCTCGAATGCGGGCATGCACTTGCGCTTACCTCCAGAGCGGTAGTAGCAGTGTCACGCAGTCCGCCGCGTGGATCAAAGGATCTATGGTTTTCCCTCGAGTCTTTCCCACGAGGCTTTCCCACGAGGCTTTCCCACAGGGCTGTCCCAGGTGCACACGTGGTGGGAGTCGATCCTCGGCTTGAACGTCAAGGCAGTGCAGGGAAAACAGGTTCCTCTGGAATGGACTGACACATCTGGGGGACTCTTGGAATGGTGGCACGACCCTGGAGTTCCTCTCGCCTTTCCTGTGGAGAGCGCCTCCTCTTGAGATGCGACGGGAACGCCGGGAATTCTTTCCCTACGAAACAGGGAAAGGATCCCTCATCTCGAGCTAGGAGGCGGAAACGGGGCTCCCCTGGATGTGTGAGGGACCCCACGTGCTTCCTCTCGAGTGGAGACGGGTATGTCGGGGAACTTCTTGAGTTGCAGCAAGGGTGTGAAGGACCCTTTGGAAGTTCCAGTGGTTAGACGTGATTAGCCTCGAGAAGCCTCAGCGGAAATGGGCCTCATCTCGCCTGGAGGGCAAAAGTCCTGGATTTTCTCGAGTTGCGGCAGGTGCTCTCGACTTACGACGGGGACCTCAGGGACCCGCTCTGGTGGCCTCAGGAAAGGCCAGTCCCCATGCGAGTTCCTCGGTGGCGTCTCGGGATTCCTCTCCCGTCGATGCCGGGGCCTAAGACCTTGTGTGGAGTCGGGGCCGGAACCTGAGGATTCCTCTCCAGTGCTGACATGGATCTTGGGGTACTTCTGGAGTCTCCCCAGGGGAGTCAGTCCTCGTCTCGAATGCGGGCATGCACTTGCGCTTTCCTCCAGAGCGGTAGCAGCAGTGTCACGCAGTCCGCCGCGTGGATCAAAGGATCTATGGTTTTCCCTCGAGTCTTTCCCACGAGGCTTTCCCACGAGGCTTTCCCACAGGGCTGTCCCACGTGCACACGTGGTGGGAGTCGATCCTCGGCTTGAACGTCAAGGCAGTGCAGGGAAAACAGGTTCCTCTGGAATGGACTGACACATCTGGGGGACTCTTGGAATGGTGGCACGACCCTGGAGTTCCTCTCGCCTTTCCTGTTTAGAGCGCCTCCTCTGGAGATGCGACGGGAACGCCGGGAATTCTTTCGCTACGAAACAGGGAAAGGATCCCTCATCTCGAGCTAGGAGGCGGAAACGGGGCTCCCCTGGATGTGTGAGGGACCCCACGTGCTTCCTCTCGAGTGGAGACGGGTTTGTCGGGGAACTTCTTGAGTTGCAGCAAGGGTGTGAAGCACCGTTTGGAAGTTCCAGTGGTTAGACGTGATTAGCCTCGAGAAGCCTCAGCGGAAATGGGCCTCATCTCGCCTGGAGGGCAAAACCTCCTGGATTTTCTCGAGTTGCGGCAGGTGCTCTCGACTTACGACGGGGACCTCAGGGACCCGCTCTGGTGGCCTCAGGAAAGGCCAGTCCCCATGCGAGTTCCTCGGGGGCCTCTCGGCATTCCTCACCCGTCGATGCCGGGGCCTAAGACCTTGTGTGGAGTCGGGGCCGGAACCTGTGGATTCCTCTCCAGTACTGACATTGATCTTGGGGTACTTCTGGAGTCTCCCCAGGGGAGTCAGTCCTCGTCTCGAATGCGGGCATGCACTTGCGCTTTCCTCCAGAGCGGTAGCAGCAGTGTCACGCAGTCCGCCGCGTGGATCAAAGGATCTATGGTTTTCCCTCGAGTCTTTCCCACGAGGCTTTCCCACGAGGCTTTCCCACAGGGCTGTCCCACGTGCACACGTGGTGGGAGTCGATCCTCGGCTTGAACGTCAAGGCAGTGCAGGGAAAACAGGTTCCTCTGGAATGGACTGACACATCTGGGGGACTCTTGGAATGGTGGCACGATCCTGGAGTTCCTCTCGCCTTTCCTGTGGAGAGCGCCTCCTCTTGAGATGCGACGGGAACGCCGGGAATTCTTTCCCTACGAAACAGGGAAAGGATCCCTCATCTCGAGCTAGGAGGCGGAAACGGGGCTCCCTTGGATGTGTGCGGGACCCCACGTGCTTCCTCTCGAGTGGATACGAGTATGTCGCGGAAATGCTTGAGTTGCAGCAAGGGTGTGAAGGACCCTTTGGAAGTTCCAGTGGTTAGACGTGATTAGCCTCGAGTTGCCTCAGCGGAAATGGGCCTCATCTCGCCTGGAGGGCAAAACCTCCTGGATTTTCTCGAGTTGCGGCAGGTGCTCTCGACTTACGACGGGGACCTCAGGGACCCGCTCTGGTGGCCTCAGGAAAGGCCAGTCCCCATGCGAGTTCCTCGGGGTCCTCTCGGGATTCCTCTCCCGTCGATGCCGGGGCCTGAGACCTTGTGTGGAGTCGGGGCCGGAACCTGAGGATTCCTCTCCAGTGCTGACATGGATCTTGGGGTACTTCTGGAGTCTCCCCAGGGGAGTCAGTCCTCGTCTCGAATGCGGGCATGCACTTGCGCCTTCCTCCAGAGCGGTAGCAGCAGTGTCACGCAGTCCGCCGCGTGGATCAAAGGATCTATGGTTTTCCCTCGAGTCTTTCCCACGAGGCTTTCCCACGAGGCTTTCCCACAGGGCTGTCCCACGTGCACACGTGGTGGGAGTCGATCCTCGGCTTGAACGTCAAGGCAGTGCAGGGAAAACAGGTTCCTCTGGAATGGACTGACACATCTGGGGGACTCTTGGAATGGTGGCACGACCCTGGAGTTCCTCTCGCCTTTCCTGTGGAGAGCGCCTCCTCTTGAGATGCGACGGGAACGCCGGGAATTCTTTCCCTACGAAACAGGGAAAGGATCCCTCATCTCGAGCTAGGAGGCGGAAACGGGGCTCCCCTGGATGTGTGAGGGACCCCACGTGCTTCCTCTCGAGTGGAGACGGGTATGTCGGGGAACTTCTTGAGTTGCAGCAAGGGTGTGAAGGACCCTTTGGAAGTTCCAGTGGTTAGACGTGATTAGCCTCGAGAAGCCTCAGCGGAAATGGGCCTCATCTCGCCTGGAGGGCAAAACCTCCTGGATTTTCTCGAGTTGCGGCAGGTGCTCTCGACTTACGACGGGGACCTCAGGGACCCGCTCTGGTGGCCTCAGGAAAGGCCAGTCCCCATGCGAGTTCCTCGGGGGCCTCTCGGGATTCCTCTCCCGTCGATGCCAGGGCCTAAGACCTTGTGTGGAGTCGGCGCCGGAACCTGAGGATTCCTCTCCAGTGCTGACATGGATCTTGGGGTACTTCTGGAGTCTCCCCAGGGGAGTCAGTCCTCGTCTCGAATGCGGACATGCACTTGCGCTTTCCTCCAGAGCGGTAGCAGCAGTGTCACGCAGTCCGCCGCGTGGATCAAAGGATCTATGGTTTTCCCTCGAGTCTTTGCCACGAGGCTTTCCCACGAGGCTTTCCCACAGGGCTGTCCCACGTGCACACGTGGTGGGAGTGGATCCTCGGCTTGAACGTCAAGGCAGTGCAGGGAAAACAGGTTCCTCTGGAATGGACTGACACATCTCGGGGACTCTTGGAATGGTGGCACGACCCTGGAGTTCCTCTCGCCTTTCCTGTGGAGAGCGCCTCCTCTTGAGATGCGACGGGAACGCCGGGAATTCTTTCCCTACGAAACAGGGAAAGGATCCCTCATCTCGTGCTAGGAGGCGGAAACGGGGCTCCCCTGGATGTGTGAGGGACCCCACGTGCTTCCTCTCGAGTGGAGACGGGTATGTCGGGGAACTTCTTGAGTTGCAGCAAGGGTGTGAAGGACCCTTTGGAAGTTCCAGTGGTTAGACGTGATTAGCCTCGAGAAGCCTCAGCGGAAATGGGCCTCATCTCGCCTGGAGGGCAAAACCTCCTGGATTTTCTCGAGTTGCGGCAGGTGCTCTCGACTTACGACGGGGACCTCAGGGACCCGCTCTGGTGGCCTCAGGAAAGGCCAGTCCCCATGCGAGTTCCTCGGGGGCGTCTCGGGATTCCTCTCCCGTCGATGCCGGGGCCTAAGACCTTGTGTGGAGTCGGCGCCGGAACCTGAGGATTCCTCTCCAGTGCTGACATGGATCTTGGGGTACTTCTGGAGTCTCCCCAGGGGAGTCAGTCCTCGTCTCGAATGCGGACATGCACTTGCGCTTTCCTCCAGAGCGGTAGCAGCAGTGTCACGCAGTCCGCCGCGTGGATCAAAGGATCTATGGTTTTCCCTCGAGTCTTTCCCACGAGGCTTTCCCACGAGGCTTTCCCACAGGGCTGTCCCACGTGCACACGTGGTGGGAGTGGATCCTCGGCTTGAACGTCAAGGCAGTGCAGGGAAAACAGGTTCCTCTGGAATGGACTGACACATCTGGGGGACTCTTGGAATGGTGGCACGCCCTGGAGTTCCTCTCGCCTTTCCTGTGGAGAGCGCCTCCTCTTGAGATGCGACGGGAACGCCGGGAATTCTTTCCCTACGAAACAGGGAAAGGATCCCTCATCTCGAGCTAGGAGGCGGAAACGGGGCTCCCCTGGATGTGTGCGGGACCCCACGTGCTTCCTCTCGAGTGGAGACGGGTATGTCGGGGAACTTCTTGAGTTGCAGCAAGGGTGTGAAGGACCCTTTGGAAGTTCCAGTGGTTAGACGTGATTTGCCTCGAGAAGCCTCAGCGGAAATGGGCCTCATCTCGCCTGGAGGGCAAAACCTCCTGGATTTTCTCGAGTTGCGGCAGGTGCTCTCGACTTACGACGGGGACCTCAGGGACCCGCTCTGGTGGCCTCAGGAAAGGCCAGTCCCCATGCGAGTTCCTCGGGGTCCTCTCGGGATTCCTCTCCCGTCGATGCCGGGGCCTGAGACCTTGTGTGGAGTCGGGGCCGGAACCTGAGGATTCCTCTCCAGTGCTGACATGGATCTTGGGGTACTTCTGGAGTCTCCCCAGGGGAGTCAGTCCTCGTCTCGAATGCGGGCATGCACTTGCGCCTTCCTCCAGAGCGGTAGCAGCAGTGTCACGCAGTCCGCCGCGTGGATCAAAGGATCTATGGTTTTCCCTCGAATCTTTCCCACGAGGCTTTCCCACGAGGCTTTCCCACAGGGCTGTCCCACGTGCACACGTGGTGGGAGTCGATCCTCGGCTTGAACGTCAAGGCAGTGCAGGGAAAACAGGTTCCTCTGGAATGGACTGACACATCTGGGGGACTCTTGGAATGGTGGCACGACCCTGGAGTTCCTCTCGCCTTTCCTGTGGAGAGCGCCTCCTCTTGAGATGCGACGGGAACGCCGGGAATTCTTTCCCTACGAAACAGGGAAAGGATCCCTCATCTCGAGCTAGGAGGCGGAAACGGGGCTCCCCTGGATGTGTGAGGGACCCCACGTGCTTCCTCTCGAGTGGAGACGGGTATGTCGGGGAACTTCTTGAGTTGCAGCAAGGGTGTGAAGGACCCTTTGGAAGTTCCAGTGGTTAGACGTGATTAGCCTCGAGAAGCCTCAGCGGAAATGGGCCTCATCTCGCCTGGAGGGCAAAACCTCCTGGATTTTCTCGAGTTGCGGCAGGTGCTCTCGACTTACGACGGGGACCTCAGGGACCCGCTCTGGTGGCCTCAGGAAAGGCCAGTCCCCATGCGAGTTCCTCGGGGGCCTCTCGGGATTCCTCTCCCGTCGATGCCAGGGCCTAAGACCTTGTGTGGAGTCGGCGCCGGAACCTGAGGATTCCTCTCCAGTGCTGACATGGATCTTGGGGTACTTCTGGAGTCTCCCCAGGGGAGTCAGTCCTCGTCTCGAATGCGGACATGCACTTGCGCTTTCCTCCAGAGCGGTAGCAGCAGTGTCACGCAGTCCGCCGCGTGGATCAAAGGATCTATGGTTTTCCCTCGAGTCTTTGCCACGAGGCTTTCCCACGAGGCTTTCCCACAGGGCTGTCCCACGTGCACACGTGGTGGGAGTGGATCCTCGGCTTGAACGTCAAGGCAGTGCAGGGAAAACAGGTTCCTCTGGAATGGACTGACACATCTCGGGGACTCTTGGAATGGTGGCACGACCCTGGAGTTCCTCTCGCCTTTCCTGTGGAGAGCGCCTCCTCTTGAGATGCGACGGGAACGCCGGGAATTCTTTCCCTACGAAACAGGGAAAGGATCCCTCATCTCGTGCTAGGAGGCGGAAACGGGGCTCCCCTGGATGTGTGAGGGACCCCACGTGCTTCCTCTCGAGTGGAGACGGGTATGTCGGGGAACTTCTTGAGTTGCAGCAAGGGTGTGAAGGACCCTTTGGAAGTTCCAGTGGTTAGACGTGATTAGCCTCGAGAAGCCTCAGCGGAAATGGGCCTCATCTCGCCTGGAGGGCAAAACCTCCTGGATTTTCTCGAGTTGCGGCAGGTGCTCTCGACTTACGACGGGGACCTCAGGGACCCGCTCTGGTGGCCTCAGGAAAGGCCAGTCCCCATGCGAGTTCCTCGGGGGCGTCTCGGGATTCCTCTCCCGTCGATGCCGGGGCCTAAGACCTTGTGTGGAGTCGGCGCCGGAACCTGAGGATTCCTCTCCAGTGCTGACATGGATCTTGGGGTACTTCTGGAGTCTCCCCAGGGGAGTCAGTCCTCGTCTCGAATGCGGACATGCACTTGCGCTTTCCTCCAGAGCGGTAGCAGCAGTGTCACGCAGTCCGCCGCGTGGATCAAAGGATCTATGGTTTTCCCTCGAGTCTTTCCCACGAGGCTTTCCCACGAGGCTTTCCCACAGGGCTGTCCCACGTGCACACGTGGTGGGAGTGGATCCTCGGCTTGAACGTCAAGGCAGTGCAGGGAAAACAGGTTCCTCTGGAATGGACTGACACATCTGGGGGACTCTTGGAATGGTGGCACGCCCTGGAGTTCCTCTCGCCTTTCCTGTGGAGAGCGCCTCCTCTTGAGATGCGACGGGAACGCCGGGAATTCTTTCCCTACGAAACAGGGAAAGGATCCCTCATCTCGAGCTAGGAGGCGGAAACGGGGCTCCCCTGGATGTGTGCGGGACCCCACGTGCTTCCTCTCGAGTGGAGACGGGTATGTCGGGGAACTTCTTGAGATGCAGCAAGGGTGTGAAGGACCCTTTGGAAGTTCCAGTGGTTAGACGTGATTAGCCTCGAGAAGCCTCAGCGGAAATGGGCCTCATCTCGCCTGGAGGGCAAAACCTCCTGGATTTTCTCGAGTTGCGGCAGGTGCTCTCGACTTACGACGGGGACCTCAGGGATCCGCTCTGGTGGCCTCAGGAAAGGCCAGTCCCCATGCGAGTTCCTCGGGGGCCTCTCGGGATTCCTCTCCCGTCGATGCCGGGGCCTAAGACCTTGTGTGGAGTCGGGGCCGGAACCTGAGGATTCCTCTCCAGTGCTGACATGGATCTTCGGGTAATTCTGGAGTCTCCCCAGGGGAGTCAGTCCTCGTCTCGAATGCGGACATGCACTTGCGCTTTCCTCCAGAGCGGTAGCAGCAGTGTCACGCAGTCCGCCGCGTGGATCAAAGGATCTATGGTTTTCCCTCGAGTCTTTGCCACGAGGCTTTCCCACGAGGCTTTCCCACAGGGCTGTCCCACGTGCACACGTGGTGGGAGTGGATCCTCGGCTTGAACGTCAAGGCA
Source organism: Ovis canadensis (assembly GCF_042477335.2). Taxonomy (NCBI): domain Eukaryota; kingdom Metazoa; phylum Chordata; class Mammalia; order Artiodactyla; family Bovidae; genus Ovis; species Ovis canadensis. Next base: position 1,732,208 of record NC_091249.1, on the reverse strand, counting down.
GTGCAGGGAAAACAGGTTCCTCTGGAATGGACTGACACATCTCGGGGACTCTTGGAATGGTGGCACGACCCTGGAGTTCCTCTCGCCTTTCCTGTGGAGAGCGCCTCCTCTTGAGATGCGACGGGAACGCCGGGAATTCTTTCCCTACGAAACAGGGAAAGGATCCCTCATCTCGTGCTAGGAGGCGGAAACGGGGCTCCCCTGGATGTGTGAGGGACCCCACGTGCTTCCTCTCGAGTGGAGACGGGTATGTCGGGGAACTTCTTGAGTTGCAGCAAGGGTGTGAAGGACCCTTTGGAAGTTCCAGTGGTTAGACGTGATTAGCCTCGAGAAGCCTCAGCGGAAATGGGCCTCATCTCGCCTGGAGGGCAAAACCTCCTGGATTTTCTCGAGTTGCGGCAGGTGCTCTCGACTTACGACGGGGACCTCAGGGACCCGCTCTGGTGGCCTCAGGAAAGGCCAGTCCCCATGCGAGTTCCTCGGGGGCGTCTCGGGATTCCTCTCCCGTCGATGCCGGGGCCTAAGACCTTGTGTGGAGTCGGCGCCGGAACCTGAGGATTCCTCTCCAGTGCTGACATGGATCTTGGGGTACTTCTGGAGTCTCCCCAGGGGAGTCAGTCCTCGTCTCGAATGCGGACATGCACTTGCGCTTTCCTCCAGAGCGGTAGCAGCAGTGTCACGCAGTCCGCCGCGTGGATCAAAGGATCTATGGTTTTCCCTCGAGTCTTTCCCACGAGGCTTTCCCACGAGGCTTTCCCACAGGGCTGTCCCACGTGCACACGTGGTGGGAGTGGATCCTCGGCTTGAACGTCAAGGCAGTGCAGGGAAAACAGGTTCCTCTGGAATGGACTGACACATCTGGGGGACTCTTGGAATGGTGGCACGCCCTGGAGTTCCTCTCGCCTTTCCTGTGGAGAGCGCCTCCTCTTGAGATGCGACGGGAACGCCGGGAATTCTTTCCCTACGAAACAGGGAAAGGATCCCTCATCTCGAGCTAGGAGGCGGAAACGGGGCTCCCCTGGATGTGTGCGGGACCCCACGTGCTTCCTCTCGAGTGGAGACGGGTATGTCGGGGAACTTCTTGAGATGCAGCAAGGGTGTGAAGGACCCTTTGGAAGTTCCAGTGGTTAGACGTGATTAGCCTCGAGAAGCCTCAGCGGAAATGGGCCTCATCTCGCCTGGAGGGCAAAACCTCCTGGATTTTCTCGAGTTGCGGCAGGTGCTCTCGACTTACGACGGGGACCTCAGGGATCCGCTCTGGTGGCCTCAGGAAAGGCCAGTCCCCATGCGAGTTCCTCGGGGGCCTCTCGGGATTCCTCTCCCGTCGATGCCGGGGCCTAAGACCTTGTGTGGAGTCGGGGCCGGAACCTGAGGATTCCTCTCCAGTGCTGACATGGATCTTCGGGTAATTCTGGAGTCTCCCCAGGGGAGTCAGTCCTCGTCTCGAATGCGGGCATGCACTTGCGCTTTCCTCCAGAGCGGTAGCAGCAGTGTCACGCAGTCCGCCGCGTGGATCAAAGGATCTATGGTTTTCCCTCGAGTCTTTCCCATGAGGCTTTCCCACGAGGCTTTCCCACAGGGCTGTCCCACGTGCACACGTGGTGGGAGTCGATCCTCGGCTTGAACGTCAAGGCAGTGCAGGGAAAACAGGTTCCTCTGGAATGGACTGACACATCTGGGGGACTCTTGGAATGGTGGCACGACCCTGGAGTTCCTCTCGCCTTTCCTGTGGAGAGCGCCTCCTCTTGAGATGCGACGGGAACGCCAGGAATTCTATCCCTACGAAACAGGGAAAGGATCCCTCATCTCGAGCTAGGAGGCGGAAACGGGGCTCCCCTGGATGTGTGCGGGACCCCACGTGCTTCCTTTCGAGTGGAGACGGGTATGTCGGGGAACTTCTTGAGTTGCAGCAAGGGTGTGAAGGACCCTTTGGAAGTTCCAGTGGTTAGACGTGATTAGCCTCGAGAAGCCTCAGCGGAAATGGGCCTCATCTCGCCTGGAGGGCAAAACCTCCTGGATTTTCTCGAGTTGCGGCAGGTGCTCTCGACTTACGACGGGGACCTCAGGGACCCGCTCTGGTGGCCTCAGGAAAGGCCAGTCCCCATGCGAGTTCCTCGGGGGCCTCTCGGGATTCCTCTCCCGTCGATGCCGGGGCCTAAGACCTTGTGTGGAGTCGGGGCCGGAACCTGAGGATTCCTCTCCAGTGCTGACATGGATCTTCGGGTAATTCTGGAGTCTCCCCAGGGGAGTCAGTCCTCGTCTCGAATGCGGGCATGCACTTGCACTTTCCTCCAGAGCGGTAGCAGCAGTGTCACGCAGTCCGCCGCGTGGATCAAAGGATCTATGGTTTTCCCTCGAGTCTTTCCCACGAGGCTTTCCCACGAGGCTTTCCCACAGGGCTGTCCCACGTGCACACGTGGTGGGAGTGGATCCTCGGCTTGAACGTCAAGGCAGTGCAGGGAAAACAGGTTCCTCTGGAATGGACTGACACATCTGGGGGACTCTTGGAATGGTGGCACGACCCTGGAGTTCCTCTCGCCTTTCCTGTGGAGAGCGCCTCCTCTTGAGATGCGACGGGAACGCCGGGAATTCTTTCCCTACGAAACAGGGAAAGGATCCCTCATCTCGAGCTAGGAGGCGGAAACGGGGCTCCCCTGGATGTGTGCGGGACCCCACGTGCTTCCTCTCGAGTGGAGACGGGTATGTCGGGGAACTTCTTGAGTTGCAGCAAGGGTGTGAAGGACCCTTTGGAAGTTCCAGTGGTTAGACGTGATTAGCCTCGAGAAGCCTCAGCGGAAATGGGCCTCATCTCGCCTGGAGGGCAAAACCTCCTGGATTTTCTCGAGTTGCGGCAGGTGCTCTCGACTTACGACGGGGACCTCAGGGACCCGCTCTGGTGGCCTCAGGAAAGGCCAGTCCCCATGCGAGTTCCTCGGGGGCCTCTCGGGATTCCTCTCCCGTCGATGCCGGGGCCTAAGACCTTGTGTGGAGTCGGGGCCGGAACCTGAGGATTCCTCTCCAGTGCTGACATGGATCTTGGGGTACTTCTGGAGTCTCCCCAGGGGAGTCAGTCCTCGTCTCGAATGCGGGCATGCACTTGCGCTTTCCTCCAGAGCAGTAGCAGCAGTGTCACTCAGTCCGCCGCGTGGATCAAAGGATCTATGGTTTTCCCTCGAGTCTTTCCCACGAGGCTTTCCCACGAGGCTTTCCCACAGGGCTGTCCCACGTGCACACGTGGTGGGAGTCGATCCTCGGCTTGAACGTCAAGGCAGTGCAGGGAAAACAGGTTCCTCTGGAATGGACTGACACATCTGGGGGACTCTTGGAATGGTGGCACGACCCTGGAGTTCCTCTCGCCTTTCCTGTGGAGAGCGCCTCCTCTTGAGATGCGACGGGAACGCCGGGAATTCTTTCCCTACGAAACAGGGAAAGGATCCCTCATCTCGAGCTAGGAGGCGGAAACGGGGCTCCCCTGGATGTGTGAGGGACCCCACGTGCTTCCTCTCGAGTGGAGACGGGTATGTCGGGGAACTTCTTGAGTTGCAGCAAGGGTGTGAAGGACCCTTTGGAAGTTCCAGTGGTTAGACGTGATTAGCCTCGAGAAGCCTCAGCGGAAATGGGCCTCATCTCGCCTGGAGGGCAAAACCTCCTGGATTTTCTCGAGTTGCGGCAGGTGCTCTCGACTTACGACGGGGACCTCAGGGACCCGCTCTGGTGGCCTCAGGAAAGGCCAGTCCCCATGCGAGTTCCTCGGGGGCGTCTCGGGATTCCTCTCCCGTCGATGCCGGGGCCTAAGACCTTGTGTGGAGTCGGGGCCGGAACCTGAGGATTCCTCTCCAGTGCTGACATGGATCTTGGGGTACTTCTGGAGTCTCCCCAGGGGAGTCAGTCCTCGTCTCGAATGCGGACATGCACTTGCGCTTTCCTCCAGAGCGGTAGCAGCAGTGTCACGCAGTCCGCCGCGTGGATCAAAGGATCTATGGTTTTCCCTCGAGTCTTTCCCACGAGGCTTTCCCACGAGGCTTTCCCACAGGGCTGTCCCACGTGCACACGTGGTGGGAGTCGATCCTCGGCTTGAACGTCAAGGCAGTGCAGGGAAAACAGGTTCCTCTGGAATGGACTGACACATCTGGGGGACTCTTGGAATGGTGGCACGACCCTGGAGTTCCTCTCGCCTTTCCTGTGGAGAGCGCCTCCTCTTGAGATGCGACGGGAACGCCAGGAATTCTTTCCCTACGAAACAGGGAAAGGATCCCTCATCTCGAGCTAGGAGGCGGAAACGGGGCTCCCCTGGATGTGTGCGGGACCCCACGTGCTTCCTCTCGAGTGGTGACGGGTATGTCGGGGAACTTCTTGAGTTTCAGCAAGGGTGTGAAGGACCCTTTGGAAGTTCCAGTGGTTAGACGTGATTAGCCTCGAGAAGCCTCAGCGGAAATGGGCCTCATCTCGCCTGGAGGGCAAAAGCTCCTGGATTTTCTCGAGTTGCGGCAGGTGCTCTCGACTTACGACGGGGACCTCAGGGACCCGCTCTGGTGGCCTCAGGAAAGGCCAGTCCCCATGCGAGTTCCTCGGGGGCCTCTCGGGATTCCTCTCCCGTCGATGCCGGGGCCTAAGACCTTGTGTGGAGTCGGGGCCGGAACCTGAGGATTCCTCTCCAGTGCTGACATGGATCTTCGGGTAATTCTGGATTCTCCCCAGGGGAGTCAGTCCTCGTCTCGAATGCGGGCATGCACTTGCGCTTACCTCCAGAGCGGTAGCAGCAGTGTCACGCAGTCAGCCGCGTGGATCAAAGGATCTATGGTTTTCCCTCGAGTCTTTCCCACGAGGCTTTCCCACGAGGCTTTCCCACAGGGCTGTCCCAGGTGCACACGTGGTGGGAGTCGATCCTCGGCTTGAACGTCAAGGCAGTGCAGGGAAAACAGGTTCCTCTGGAATGGACTGACACATCTGGGGGACTCTTGGAATGGTGGCACGACCCTGGAGTTCCTCTCGCCTTTCCTGTGGAGAGCGCCTCCTCTTGAGATGCGACGGGAATGCCGGGAATTCTTTCCCTACGAAACAGGGAAAGGATCCCTCATCTCGAGCTAGGAGGCGAAACGGGGCTCCCCTGGATGTGTGAGGGACCCCACGTGCTTCCTCTCGAGTGGAGACGGGTATGTCGGGGAACTTCTTGAGTTGCAGCAAGGGTGTGAAGGACCCTTTGGAAGTTCCAGTGGTTAGACGTGATTAGCCTCGAGAAGCCTCAGCGGAAATGGGCCTCATCTCGCCTGGAGGGCAAAACCTCCTGGATTTTCTCGAGTTGCGGCAGGTGCTCTCGACTTACGACGGGGACCTCAGGGACCCGCTCTGGTGGCCTCAGGAAAGGCCAGTCCCCATGCGAGTTCCTCGGGGGCCTCTCGGCATTCCTCTCCCGTCGATGCCGGGGCCTAAGACCTTGTGTGGAGTCGGGGCCGGAACCTGAGGATTCCTCTCCAGTGCTGACATGGATCTTGGGGTACTTCTGGAGTCTCCCCAGGGGAGTCAGTCCTCGTCTCGAATGCGGACATGCACTTGCGCTTTCCTCCAGAGCGGTAGCAGCAGTGTCACGCAGTCCGCCGCGTGGATCAAAGGATCTATGGTTTTCCCTCGAGTCTTTCCCACGAGGCTTTCCCACGAGGCTTTCCCACAGGGCTGTCCCACGTGCACACGTGGTGGGAGTCGATCCTCGGCTTGAACGTCAAGGCAGTGCAGGGAAAACAGGTTCCTCTGGAATGGACTGACACATCTGGGGGACTCTTGGAATGGTGGCACGACTCTGGAGTTCCTCTCGCCTTTCCTGTGGAGAGCGCCTCCTCTTGAGATGCGACGGGAACGCCGGGAATTCTTTCCCTACGAAACAGGGAAAGGATCCCTAATCTCGAGCTAGGAGGCGGAAACGGGGCTCCCCTGGATGTGTGCGGGACCCCACGTGCTTCCTCTCGAGTGGAGACGGGTATGTCGGGGAACTTCTTGAGATGCAGCAAGGGTGTGAAGGACCCTTTGGAAGTTCCAGTGGTTAGACGTGATTAGCCTCGAGAAGCCTCAGCGGAAATGGGCCTCATCTCGCCTGGAGGGCAAAACCTCCTGGATTTTCTCGAGTTGCGGCAGGTGCTCTCGACTTACGACGGGGACCTCAGGGACCCGCTCTGGTGGCCTCAGGAAAGGCCAGTCCCCATGCGAGTTCCTCGGGGGCCTATCGGGATTCCTCTCCCGTCGATGCCGGGGCCTAAGACCTTGTGTGGAGTCGGGGCCGGAACCTGAGGATTCCTCTCCAGTGCTGACATGGATCTTGGGGTACTCCTGGAGTCTCCCCAGGGGAGTCAGTCCTCGTCTCGAATGCGGGCATGCACTTGCGCTTTCCTCCAGAGCGGTAGCAGCAGTGTCACGCAGTCCGCCGCGTGGATCAAAGGATCTATGGTTTTCCCTCGAGTCTTTCCCACGAGGCTTTCCCACGAGGCTTTCCCACAGGGCTGTCCCACGTGCACACGTGGTGGGAGTCGATCCTCGGCTTGAACGTCAAGGCAGTGCAGGGAAAACAGGTTCCTCTGGAATGGACTGACACATCTGGGGGACTCTTGGAATGGTGGCACGACCCTTCAGTTCCTCTCGCCTTTCCTGTGGAGAGCGCCTCCTCTTGAGATGCGACGGGAACGCCGGGAATTCTTTCCCTACGAAACAGGGAAAGGATCCCTCATCTCGAGCTAGGAGGCGGAAACGGGGCTCCCCTGGATGTGTGCGGGACCCCACGTGCTTCCTCTCGAGTGGAGACGGGTATGTCGGGGAACTTCTTGAGTTGCAGCAAGGGTGTGAAGGACCCTTTGGAAGTTCCAGTGGTTAGACGTGATTAGCCTCGAGAAGCCTCAGCGGAAATGGGCCTCATCTCGCCTGGAGGGCAAAACCTCCTGGATTTTCTCGAGTTGCGGCAGGTGCTCTCGACTTACGACGGGGACCTCAGGGACCCGCTCTGTTGGCCTCAGGAAAGGCCAGTCCCCATGCGAGTTCCTCGGGGGCCTCTCGGGATTCCTCTCCCGTCGATGCCGGGGCCTAAGACCTTGTGTGGAGTCGGGGCCGGAACCTGAGGATTCCTCTCCAGTGCTGACATGGATCTTGGGGTACTTCTGGAGTCTCCCCAGGGGAGTCAGTCCTCGTCTCGAATGCGGGCATGCACTTGCGCTTTCCTCCAGAGCGGTAGCAGCAGTGTCACGCAGTCCGCCGCGTGGATCAAAGGATCTATGGTTTTCCCTCGAGTCTTTCCCACGAGGATTTCCCACGAGCCTTTCCCACAGGGCTGTCCCACGTGCACACGTGGTGGGAGTCGATCCTCGGCTTGAACGTCAAGGCAGTGCAGGGAAAACAGGTTCCTCTGGAATGGACTGACACATCTGGGGGACTCTTGGAATGGTGGCACGACCCTGGAGTTCCTCTCGCCTTTCCTGTGGAGAGCGCCTCCTCTTGAGATGCGAAGGGAACGCCGGGAATTCTTTCCCTACGAAACAGGGAAAGGATCCCTCATCTCGAGCTAGGAGGCGGAAACGGGGCTCCCCTGGATGTGTGCGGGATCCCACGTGCTTCCTCTCGAGTGGAGACGGGTTTGTCGGGGAACTTCTTGAGATGCAGCAAGGGTGTGAAGGACCCTTTGGAAGTTCCAGTGGTTAGACGTGATTAGCCTCGAGAAGCCTCAGCGGAAATGGGCCTCATCTCGCCTGAAGGGCAAAACCTCCTGGATTTTCTCGAGTTGCGGCAGGTGCTCTCGACTTACGACGGGGACCTCAGGGACCCGGTCTGGTGGCCTCAGGAAAGGCCAGTCCCCATGCGAGTTCCTCGGGGGCCTCTCGGGATTCCTCTCCCGTCGATGCCGGGGCCTAAGACCTTGTGTGGAGTCGGGGCCGGAACCTGAGGATTCCTCTCCAGTGCTGACATGGATCTTGGGGTACTTCTGGAGTCTCCCCAGGGGAGTCAGTCCTCGTCTCAAATGCGGGCATGCACTTGCGCTTTCCTCCAGAGCGGTAGCAGCAGTGTCACGCAGTCCGCCGCGTGGATCAAAGGATCTATGGTTTTCCCTCGAGTCTTTCCCACGAGGCTTTCCCACGAGGCTTTCCCACAGGGCTGTCCCACGTGCACACGTGGTGGGAGTCGATCCTCGGCTTGAACGTCAAGGCAGTGCAGGGAAAACAGGTTCCTCTGGAATGGACTGACACATCTGGGGGACTCTTGGAATGGTGGCACGACCCTGGAGTTCCTCTCGCCTTTCCTGTGGAGAGCGCCTCCTCTTGAGATGCGACGGGAACGCCGGGAATTCTTTCCCTACGAAACAGGGAAAGGATCCCTCATCTCGAGCTAGGAGGCGGAAACGGGGCTCCCCTGGATGTGTGCGGGACTCCACGTGCTTCCTCTCGAGTGTAGACGGGTATGTCGCGGAAATGCTTGAGTTGCAGCAAGGGTGTGAAGGACCCTTTGGAAGTTCAGTGGTTAGATGTGATTAGGCTCGAGAAGCCTCAGCGGAAACGGGCCTCATCTCGCCTGGAGGGCAAAACCTCCTGGATTTTCTCGAGTTGCGGCAGGTGCTCTCGACTTACGATGGGGACCTCAGGGACCCGCTCTGGTGGCCTCAGGAAAGGCCAGTCCCCATGCGAGTTCCTCGGGGGCCTCTCGGGATTCCTCTCCCGTCGATGCCGGGGCCTAAGACCTTGTGTGGAGTCGGGGCCGGAACCTGAGGATTCCTCTCCAGTGCTGACATGGATCTTGGGGTACTTCTGGAGTCTCCCCAGGGGAGTCAGTCCTCGTCTCGAATGCGGGCATGCACTTGCGCTTTCCTCCAGAGCGGTAGCAGCAGTGTCACGCAGTCCGCCGCGTGGATCAAAGGATCTATGGTTTTCCCTCGAGTCTTTCCCACGAGGCTTTCCCACGAGGCTTTCCCACAGGGCTGTCCCACATGCACACGTGGTGGGAGTCGATCCTCGGCTTGAACGTCAAGGCAGTGCAGGGGAAACAGGTTCCTCTGGAAAGGACTGACACATCTGGGGGACTCTTGGAATGGTGGCATGACCCTGGAGTTCCTCTCGCCTTTCCTGTGGAGAGCGCCTCCTCTTGAGATGCGACGGGAACGCCGGGAATTCTTTCCCTACGAAACAGGGAAAGGATCCCTCATCTCGAGCTAGGAGGCGGAAACGGGGCTCCCCTGGATGTGTGCGGGACACCACGTGCTTCCTCTCGAGTGGAGACGGGTATGTCGGGGAACTTCTTGAGTTGCAGCAAGGGTGTGAAGGACCCTTTGGAAGTTCCAGTGGTTAGATGTGATTGGCCTCGAGAAGCCTCAGCGGAAATGGGCCTCATCTCACCTGGAGGGCAAAACTTCCTGGATTTTCTCGAGTTGCGGCAGGTGCTCTCGACTTACGACGGGGACCTCAGGGACCCGCTCTGGTAGCCTCAGGAAAGGCCAGTCCCCAGGCGAGTTCCTCGGGGGCCTCTCGGGATTCCTCTCCCGTCCATGCCGGGGCCTAAGACCTTGTGTGGAGTCGGGGCCGGAACCTGAGGATTCCTCTCCAGTGCTGACATGGATCTTGGGGTACTTCTGGAGTCTCCCCAGGGGAGTCAGTCCTCGTCTCGAATGCGGGCATGCACTTGCGCTTTCCTCCAGAGCGGTAGCAGCAGTGTCACGCAGTCCGCCGCGTGGATCAAAGGATCTATGGTTTTCCCTAGAGTCTTTCCCACGAGGCTTTCCCACGAGGCTTTCCCACAGGGCTGTCCCACGTGCACACGTGGTGGGAGTCGATCCTCGGCTTGAACGTCAAGGCAGTGCAGGGAAAACAGGTTCCTCTGGAATGGACTGACACATCTGAGGGACTCTTGGAATGGTGGCACGACCCTGGAGTTCCTCTCGCCTTTCCTGTGGAGAGCGCCTCCTCTTGAGATGCGACGGGAACGCCGGGAATTCTTTCCCTACGAAACAGGGAAAGGATCCCTCATCTCGAGCTAGGAGGCGGAAACGGGGCTCCCCTGGATGTGTGCGGGACAAACGTGCTTCCTCTCGAGTGGAGACGGGTATGTCGGGGAACTTCTTGAGTTGCAGCAAGGGTGTGAAGGACCCTTTGGAAGTTCCAGTTGTTAGACGTGATTAGCCTCGAGAAGCCTCAGCGGAAATGGGCCTCATCTCGCCTGGAGGGCAAAACCTCCTGGATTTTCTCGAGTTGCGGCAGGTGCTCTCGACTTACGACGGGGACCTCAGGGACCCGCTCTGTTGGCCCCTGGAAAGGCCAGTCCCCATTCGAGTTCCTCGGGGGCCTCTCGGGATTCCTCTCCCGTCGATGCCGGGGCCTAAGACCTTGTGTGGAGTCGGGGCCGGAACCTGAGGATTCCTCTCCAGTGCTGACATGGATCTTGGGGTACTTCTGGAGTTTCCCCGGGGAGTCAGTCCTCGTCTCGAATGCGGGCATGCACTTGCGCTTTCCTCCAGAGCGGTAGCAGCAGTGTCACGCAGTCCGCCGCGTGGATCAAAGGATCTATGGTTTTCCCTCGAGTTTTTCCCACGAGGCTTTCCCACGAGGCTTTCCCACAGGGCTGTCCCACGTGCACACGTGGTGGGAGTGGATCCTCGGCTTGAACGTCAAGGCAGTGCAGGGAAAACAGGTTCCTCTGGAATGGACTGACACATCTGGGGGACTCTTGGAATGGTGGCACGACCTTGGAGTTCCTCTCGCCTTTCCTGTGGAGAGCGCCTCCTCTTGAGATGCGACGGGAACGCCGGGAATTCTATCCCTACGAAACAGGGAAAGGATCCCTCATCTCGAGCTAGGAGGCGGAAACGGGGCTCCCCTGGATGTGTGCGGGACCCCACGTGCTTCCTCTCGAGTGGAGACGGGTATGTCGGGGAACTTCTTGAGTTGCAGCAAGGGTGTGAATGACCCTTTGGAAGTTCCAGTGGTTAGATGTGATTGGCCTCGAGAAGCCTCAGCGGAAATGGGCCTCATCTCGCCTGGAGGGCAAAACCTCCTGGATTTTCTCGAGTTGCGGCAGGTGCTCTCGACTTACGACGGGGACCTCAGGGAACCGCTCTGGTGGCCTCAGGAAAGGCCAGTCCCCATGCGAGTTCCTCGGGGGCGTCTCGGGATTCCTCTCCCGTCCATGCCGGGGCCTAAGACCTTGTGTGGAGTCGGGGCCGGAACCTGAGGATTCCTCTCCAGTGCTGACATGGATCTTGGGGTACTTGTGGAGTCTCCCCAGGGGAGTCAGTCCTCGTCTCGAATGCGGGCATGCACTTGTGCTTTCCTCCAGAGGGGTAGCAGCAGTGTCACGCAGTCCGCCGCGTGGATCAAAGGATCTATGGTTTTCCCTCGAGTCTTTCCCACGAGGCTTTCCCACGAGGCTTTCCCACAGGGCTGTCCCACGTGCACACGTGGTGGGAGTCGATCCTCGGCTTGAACGTCAAGGCAGTGCAGGGAAAACAGGTTCCTCTGGAATGGACTGACACATCTGGGGGACTCTTGGAATGGTGGCATGACCCTGGAGTTCCTCTCGCCTTTCCTGTGGAGAGCGCCTCCTCTTGAGATGCGACGGGAACGCCGGGAATTCTTTCCCTACGAAACAGGGAAAGGATCCCTCATCTCGAGCTAGGAGGCGGAAACGGGGCTCCCCTGGATGTGTGCGGGACCCCACGTGCTTCCTCTCGAGTGGAGACGGGTATGTCGGGGAACTTCTTGAGATGCAGCAAGGGTGTGAAGGACCCTTTGGAAGTTCCAGTGGTTAGATGTGATTGGCCTCGAGAAGCCTCAGCGGAAATGGGCCTCATCTCGCCTGGAGGGCAAAACCTCCTGGATTTTCTCAAGTTGCGGCAGGTGCTCTCGACTTACGACGGGGACCTCAGGGACCCGCTCTGGTGGCCTCAGGAAAGGCCAGTCCCCATGCGAGTTCCTCGGGGGCCTCTCGGGATTCCTCTCCCGTCGATGCCGGGGCCTAAGACCTTGTGTGGAGTCGGGGCCGGAACCTGAGGATTCCTCTCCAGTGCTGACATGGATCTTGGGGTACTTCTGGAGTCTCCCCAGGGGAGTCAGTCCTCGTCTCGAATGCGGGCATGCACTTGCGCTTTCCTCCAGAGCGGTAGCAGCAGTGTCACGCAGTCCGCCGCGTGGATCAAAGGATCTATGGTTTTCCCTCGAGTCTTTCCCACGAGGCTTTCCCACGAGGCTTTCCCACAGGGCTGTCCCACGTGCACACGTGGTGGGAGTCGATCCTCGGCTTGAACGTCAAGGCAGTGCAGGGAAAACAGGTTCCTCTGGAATGGACTGACACATCTGGGGGACTCTTGGAATGGTGGCACGACCCTGGAGTTCCTCTCGCCTTTCCTGTGGAGAGCGCCTCCTCTTGAGATGCGAAGGGAACGCCGGGAATTCTTTCCCTACGAAACAGGGAAAGGATCCCTCATCTCGAGCTAGGAGGCGGAAACGGGGCTCCCCTGGATGTGTGCGGGACCCCACGTGCTTCCTCTCGAGTGGAGACGGGTATGTCGGGGAACTTCTTGAGTTGCAGCAAGGGTGTGAAGGACCCTTTGGAAGTTCCAGTGGTTAGACGTGATTAGCCTCGAGAAGCCTCAGCGGAAATGGGCCTCATCTCGCCTGGAGGGCAAAACCTCCTGGATTTTCTCGAGTTGCGGCAGGTGCTCTCGACTTACGACGGGGACCTCAGGGACCCGCTCTGGTGGCCTCAGGAAAGGCCAGTCCCCATGCGAGTTCCTCGGGGGCCTCTCGGGATCCCTCTCCCGTCGATGCCGGGGCCTAAGACCTTGTGTGGAATTCGGGGCCGAAACCTGAGGATTCCTCTCGAGTGCTGACATGGATCTTGGGGTACTTCTGGAGTCTCCCCAGGGGAGTCAGTCCTCGTCTCGAATGCGGGCATGCACTTGCGCTTTCCTCCAGAGCGGTAGCAGCAGTGTCACGCAGTCCGCCGCGTGGATCAAAGGATCTATGGTTTTCCCTCGAGTCTTTCCCACGAGGCTTTCCCACAGGGCTGTCCCACGTGCACACGTGGTGGGAGTCGATCCTCGGCATGAACGTCAAGACAGTGCAGGGAAAGCAGGTTCCTCTGGAATGGACTGACACATCTGGGGGTCTCTTGGATTGGTGCCACGACCCTGGAGTTCCTCTCGCCTTTCCTGTGGAGAGCGCCACCTCTTGAGATGCGAACGGAACGCCGGGAATTCTTTCCCTACGAAACAGGGAAAGGATCCCTCATCTCCAGCTATGAGGCGGAAACGGGGCTCCGCTGGATGTGTGCGGGACTCCACGTGCTTCCTCTCGAGTGTAGACGGGTATGTCGCGGAAATGCTTGAGTTGCAGCAAGGGTGTGAAGGACCCTTTGGAAGTTCAGTGGTTAGATGTGATTAGGCTCGAGAAGCCTCAGCGGAAACGGGCCTCATCTCGCCTGGAGGGCAAAACCTCCTGGATTTTCTCGAGTTGCGGCAGGTGCTCTCGACTTACGATGGGGACCTCAGGGACCCGCTCTGGTGGCCTCAGGAAAGGCCAGTCCCCATGCGAGTTCCTCGGGGGCCTCTCGGGATTCCTCTCCCGTCGATGCCGGGGCCTAAGACCTTGTGTGGAGTCGGGGCCGGAACCTGAGGATTCCTCTCCAGTGCTGACATGGATCTTGGGGTACTTCTGGAGTCTCCCCAGGGGAGTCAGTCCTCGTCTCGAATGCGGGCATGCACTTGCGCTTTCCTCCAGAGCGGTAGCAGCAGTGTCACGCAGTCCGCCGCGTGGATCAAAGGATCTATGGTTTTCCCTCGAGTCTTTCCCACGAGGCTTTCCCACGAGGCTTTCCCACAGGGCTGTCCCACATGCACACGTGGTGGGAGTCGATCCTCGGCTTGAACGTCAAGGCAGTGCAGGGGAAACAGGTTCCTCTGGAATGGACTGACACATCTGGGGGACTCTTGGAATGGTGGCATGACCCTGGAGTTCCTCTCGCCTTTCCTGTGGAGAGCGCCTCCTCTTGAGATGCGACGGGAACGCCGGGAATTCTTTCCCTACGAAACAGGGAAAGGATCCCTCATCTCGAGCTAGGAGGCGGAAACGGGGCTCCCCTGGATGTGTGCGGGACACCACGTGCTTCCTCTCGAGTGGAGACGGGTATGTCGGGGAACTTCTTGAGTTGCAGCAAGGGTGTGAAGGACCCTTTGGAAGTTCCAGTGGTTAGATGTGATTGGCCTCGAGAAGCCTCAGCGGAAATGGGCCTCATCTCGCCTGGAGGGCAAAACCTCCTGGATTTTCTCGAGTTGCGGCAGGTGCTCTCGACTTACGACGGGGACCTCAGGGAACCGCTCTGGTGGCCTCAGGAAAGGCCAGTCCCCATGCGAGTTCCTCGGGGGCGTCTCGGGATTCCTCTCCCGTCCATGCCGGGGCCTAAGACCTTGTGTGGAGTCGGGGCCGGAACCTGAGGATTCCTCTCCAGTGCTGACATGGATCTTGGGGTACTTGTGGAGTCTCCCCAGGGGAGTCAGTCCTCGTCTCGAATGCGGGCATGCACTTGTGCTTTCCTCCAGAGGGGTAGCAGCAGTGTCACGCAGTCCGCCGCGTGGATCAAAGGATCTATGGTTTTCCCTCGAGTCTTTCCCACGAGGCTTTCCCACGAGGCTTTCCCACAGGGCTGTCCCACGTGCACACGTGGTGGGAGTCGATCCTCGGCTTGAACGTCAAGGCAGTGCAGGGAAAACAGGTTCCTCTGGAATGGACTGACACATCTGGGGGACTCTTGGAATGGTGGCATGACCCTGGAGTTCCTCTCGCCTTTCCTGTGGAGAGCGCCTCCTCTTGAGATGCGACGGGAACGCCGGGAATTCTTTCCCTACGAAACAGGGAAAGGATCCCTCATCTCGAGCTAGGAGGCGGAAACGGGGCTCCCCTGGATGTGTGCGGGACCCCACGTGCTTCCTCTCGAGTGGAGACGGGTATGTCGGGGAACTTCTTGAGATGCAGCAAGGGTGTGAAGGACCCTTTGGAAGTTCCAGTGGTTAGATGTGATTGGCCTCGAGAAGCCTCAGCGGAAATGGGCCTCATCTCGCCTGGAGGGCAAAACCTCCTGGATTTTCTCAAGTTGCGGCAGGTGCTCTCGACTTACGACGGGGACCTCAGGGACCCGCTCTGGTGGCCTCAGGAAAGGCCAGTCCCCATGCGAGTTCCTCGGGGGCCTCTCGGGATTCCTCTCCCGTCGATGCCGGGGCCTAAGACCTTGTGTGGAGTCGGGGCCGGAACCTGAGGATTCCTCTCCAGTGCTGACATGGATCTTGGGGTACTTCTGGAGTCTCCCCAGGGGAGTCAGTCCTCGTCTCGAATGCGGGCATGCACTTGCGCTTTCCTCCAGAGCGGTAGCAGCAGTGTCACGCAGTCCGCCGCGTGGATCAAAGGATCTATGGTTTTCCCTCGAGTCTTTCCCACGAGGCTTTCCCACGAGGCTTTCCCACAGGGCTGTCCCACGTGCACACGTGGTGGGAGTCGATCCTCGGCTTGAACGTCAAGGCAGTGCAGGGAAAACAGGTTCCTCTGGAATGGACTGACACATCTGGGGGACTCTTGGAATGGTGGCACGACCCTGGAGTTCCTCTCGCCTTTCCTGTGGAGAGCGCCTCCTCTTGAGATGCGAAGGGAACGCCGGGAATTCTTTCCCTACGAAACAGGGAAAGGATCCCTCATCTCGAGCTAGGAGGCGGAAACGGGGCTCCCCTGGATGTGTGCGGGACCCCACGTGCTTCCTCTCGAGTGGAGACGGGTATGTCGGGGAACTTCTTGAGTTGCAGCAAGGGTGTGAAGGACCCTTTGGAAGTTCCAGTGGTTAGACGTGATTAGCCTCGAGAAGCCTCAGCGGAAATGGGCCTCATCTCGCCTGGAGGGCAAAACCTCCTGGATTTTCTCGAGTTGCGGCAGGTGCTCTCGACTTACGACGGGGACCTCAGGGACCCGCTCTGGTGGCCTCAGGAAAGGCCAGTCCCCATGCGAGTTCCTCGGGGGCCTCTCGGGATCCCTCTCCCGTCGATGCCGGGGCCTAAGACCTTGTGTGGAATTCGGGGCCGAAACCTGAGGATTCCTCTCGAGTGCTGACATGGATCTTGGGGTACTTCTGGAGTCTCCCCAGGGGAGTCAGTCCTCGTCTCGAATGCGGGCATGCACTTGCGCTTTCCTCCAGAGCGGTAGCAGCAGTGTCACGCAGTCCGCCGCGTGGATCAAAGGATCTATGGTTTTCCCTCGAGTCTTTCCCACGAGGCTTTCCCACAGGGCTGTCCCACGTGCACACGTGGTGGGAGTCGATCCTCGGCATGAACGTCAAGACAGTGCAGGGAAAGCAGGTTCCTCTGGAATGGACTGACACATCTGGGGGTCTCTTGGATTGGTGCCACGACCCTGGAGTTCCTCTCGCCTTTCCTGTGGAGAGCGCCACCTCTTGAGATGCGAACGGAACGCCGGGAATTCTTTCCCTACGAAACAGGGAAAGGATCCCTCATCTCCAGCTATGAGGCGGAAACGGGGCTCCGCTGGATGTGTGCGGGACTCCACGTGCTTCCTCTCGAGTGTAGACGGGTATGTCGCGGAAATGCTTGAGTTGCAGCAAGGGTGTGAAGGACCCTTTGGAAGTTCAGTGGTTAGATGTGATTAGGCTCGAGAAGCCTCAGCGGAAACGGGCCTCATCTCGCCTGGAGGGCAAAACCTCCTGGATTTTCTCGAGTTGCGGCAGGTGCTCTCGACTTACGATGGGGACCTCAGGGACCCGCTCTGGTGGCCTCAGGAAAGGCCAGTCCCCATGCGAGTTCCTCGGGGGCCTCTCGGGATTCCTCTCCCGTCGATGCCGGGGCCTAAGACCTTGTGTGGAGTCGGGGCCGGAACCTGAGGATTCCTCTCCAGTGCTGACATGGATCTTGGGGTACTTCTGGAGTCTCCCCAGGGGAGTCAGTCCTCGTCTCGAATGCGGGCATGCACTTGCGCTTTCCTCCAGAGCGGTAGCAGCAGTGTCACGCAGTCCGCCGCGTGGATCAAAGGATCTATGGTTTTCCCTCGAGTCTTTCCCACGAGGCTTTCCCACGAGGCTTTCCCACAGGGCTGTCCCACATGCACACGTGGTGGGAGTCGATCCTCGGCTTGAACGTCAAGGCAGTGCAGGGGAAACAGGTTCCTCTGGAATGGACTGACACATCTGGGGGACTCTTGGAATGGTGGCATGACCCTGGAGTTCCTCTCGCCTTTCCTGTGGAGAGCGCCTCCTCTTGAGATGCGACGGGAACGCCGGGAATTCTTTCCCTACGAAACAGGGAAAGGATCCCTCATCTCGAGCTAGGAGGCGGAAACGGGGCTCCCCTGGATGTGTGCGGGACACCACGTGCTTCCTCTCGAGTGGAGACGGGTATGTCGGGGAACTTCTTGAGTTGCAGCAAGGGTGTGAAGGACCCTTTGGAAGTTCCAGTGGTTAGATGTGATTGGCCTCGAGAAGCCTCAGCGGAAATGGGCCTCATCTCACCTGGAGGGCAAAACTTCCTGGATTTTCTCGAGTTGCGGCAGGTGCTCTCGACTTACGACGGGGACCTCAGGGACCCGCTCTGGTAGCCTCAGGAAAGGCCAGTCCCCAGGCGAGTTCCTCGGGGGCCTCTCGGGATTCCTCTCCCGTCCATGCCGGGGCCTAAGACCTTGTGTGGAGTCGGGGCCGGAACCTGAGGATTCCTCTCCAGTGCTGACATGGATCTTGGGGTACTTCTGGAGTCTCCCCAGGGGAGTCAGTCCTCGTCTCGAATGCGGGCATGCACTTGCGCTTTCCTCCAGAGCGGTAGCAGCAGTGTCACGCAGTCCGCCGCGTGGATCAAAGGATCTATGGTTTTCCCTAGAGTCTTTCCCACGAGGCTTTCCCACGAGGCTTTCCCACAGGGCTGTCCCACGTGCACACGTGGTGGGAGTCGATCCTCGGCTTGAACGTCAAGGCAGTGCAGGGAAAACAGGTTCCTCTGGAATGGACTGACACATCTGAGGGACTCTTGGAATGGTGGCACGACCCTGGAGTTCCTCTCGCCTTTCCTGTGGAGAGCGCCTCCTCTTGAGATGCGACGGGAACGCCGGGAATTCTTTCCCTACGAAACAGGGAAAGGATCCCTCATCTCGAGCTAGGAGGCGGAAACGGGGCTCCCCTGGATGTGTGCGGGACAAACGTGCTTCCTCTCGAGTGGAGACGGGTATGTCGGGGAACTTCTTGAGTTGCAGCAAGGGTGTGAAGGACCCTTTGGAAGTTCCAGTTGTTAGACGTGATTAGCCTCGAGAAGCCTCAGCGGAAATGGGCCTCATCTCGCCTGGAGGGCAAAACCTCCTGGATTTTCTCGAGTTGCGGCAGGTGCTCTCGACTTACGACGGGGACCTCAGGGACCCGCTCTGTTGGCCCCTGGAAAGGCCAGTCCCCATTCGAGTTCCTCGGGGGCCTCTCGGGATTCCTCTCCCGTCGATGCCGGGGCCTAAGACCTTGTGTGGAGTCGGGGCCGGAACCTGAGGATTCCTCTCCAGTGCTGACATGGATCTTGGGGTACTTCTGGAGTTTCCCCGGGGAGTCAGTCCTCGTCTCGAATGCGGGCATGCACTTGCGCTTTCCTCCAGAGCGGTAGCAGCAGTGTCACGCAGTCCGCCGCGTGGATCAAAGGATCTATGGTTTTCCCTCGAGTTTTTCCCACGAGGCTTTCCCACGAGGCTTTCCCACAGGGCTGTCCCACGTGCACACGTGGTGGGAGTGGATCCTCGGCTTGAACGTCAAGGCAGTGCAGGGAAAACAGGTTCCTCTGGAATGGACTGACACATCTGGGGGACTCTTGGAATGGTGGCACGACCTTGGAGTTCCTCTCGCCTTTCCTGTGGAGAGCGCCTCCTCTTGAGATGCGACGGGAACGCCGGGAATTCTATCCCTACGAAACAGGGAAAGGATCCCTCATCTCGAGCTAGGAGGCGGAAACGGGGCTCCCCTGGATGTGTGCGGGACCCCACGTGCTTCCTCTCGAGTGGAGACGGGTATGTCGGGGAACTTCTTGAGTTGCAGCAAGGGTGTGAAGGACCCTTTGGAAGTTCCAGTGGTTAGATGTGATTGGCCTCGAGAAGCCTCAGCGGAAATGGGCCTCATCTCGCCTGGAGGGCAAAACCTCCTGGATTTTCTCGAGTTGCGGCAGGTGCTCTCGACTTACGACGGGGACCTCAGGGAACCGCTCTGGTGGCCTCAGGAAAGGCCAGTCCCCATGCGAGTTCCTCGGGGGCGTCTCGGGATTCCTCTCCCGTCCATGCCGGGGCCTAAGACCTTGTGTGGAGTCGGGGCCGGAACCTGAGGATTCCTCTCCAGTGCTGACATGGATCTTGGGGTACTTGTGGAGTCTCCCCAGGGGAGTCAGTCCTCGTCTCGAATGCGGGCATGCACTTGTGCTTTCCTCCAGAGGGGTAGCAGCAGTGTCACGCAGTCCGCCGCGTGGATCAAAGGATCTATGGTTTTCCCTCGAGTCTTTCCCACGAGGCTTTCCCACGAGGCTTTCCCACAGGGCTGTCCCACGTGCACACGTGGTGGGAGTCGATCCTCGGCTTGAACGTCAAGGCAGTGCAGGGAAAACAGGTTCCTCTGGAATGGACTGACACATCTGGGGGACTCTTGGAATGGTGGCATGACCCTGGAGTTCCTCTCGCCTTTCCTGTGGAGAGCGCCTCCTCTTGAGATGCGACGGGAACGCCGGGAATTCTTTCCCTACGAAACAGGGAAAGGATCCCTCATCTCGAGCTAGGAGGCGGAAACGGGGCTCCCCTGGATGTGTGCGGGACCCCACGTGCTTCCTCTCGAGTGGAGACGGGTATGTCGGGGAACTTCTTGAGTTGCAGCAAGGGTGTGAAGGACCCTTTGGAAGTTCCAGTTGTTAGACGTGATTAGCCTCGAGAAGCCTCAGCGGAAATGGGCCTCATCTCGCCTGGAGGGCAAAACCTCCTGGATTTTCTCGAGTTGCGGCAGGTGCTCTCGACTTACGACGGGGACCTCAGGGACCCGCTCTGTTGGCCCCTGGAAAGGCCAGTCCCCATTCGAGTTCCTCGGGGGCCTCTCGGGATTCCTCTCCCGTCGATGCCGGGGCCTAAGACCTTGTGTGGAGTCGGGGCCGGAACCTGAGGATTCCTCTCCAGTGCTGACATGGATCTTGGGGTACTTCTGGAGTTTCCCCGGGGAGTCAGTCCTCGTCTCGAATGCGGGCATGCACTTGCGCTTTCCTCCAGAGCGGTAGCAGCAGTGTCACGCAGTCCGCCGCGTGGATCAAAGGATCTATGGTTTTCCCTCGAGTTTTTCCCACGAGGCTTTCCCACGAGGCTTTCCCACAGGGCTGTCCCACGTGCACACGTGGTGGGAGTGGATCCTCGGCTTGAACGTCAAGGCAGTGCAGGGAAAACAGGTTCCTCTGGAATGGACTGACACATCTGGGGGACTCTTGGAATGGTGGCACGACCTTGGAGTTCCTCTCGCCTTTCCTGTGGAGAGCGCCTCCTCTTGAGATGCGACGGGAACGCCGGGAATTCTATCCCTACGAAACAGGGAAAGGATCCCTCATCTCGAGCTAGGAGGCGGAAACGGGGCTCCCCTGGATGTGTGCGGGACCCCACGTGCTTCCTCTCGAGTGGAGACGGGTATGTCGGGGAACTTCTTGAGTTGCAGCAAGGGTGTGAAGGACCCTTTGGAAGTTCCAGTGGTTAGATGTCATTGGCCTCGAGAAGCCTCAGCGGAAATGGGCCTCATCTCGCCTGGAGGGCAAAACCTCCTGGATTTTCTCGAGTTGCGGCAGGTGCTCTCGACTTACGACGGGGACCTCAGGGAACCGCTCTGGTGGCCTCAGGAAAGGCCAGTCCCCATGCGAGTTCCTCGGGGGCGTCTCGGGATTCCTCTCCCGTCCATGCCGGGGCCTAAGACCTTGTGTGGAGTCGGGGCCGGAACCTGAGGATTCCTCTCCAGTGCTGACATGGATCTTGGGGTACTTGTGGAGTCTCCCCAGGGGAGTCAGTCCTCGTCTCGAATGCGGGCATGCACTTGTGCTTTCCTCCAGAGGGGTAGCAGCAGTGTCACGCAGTCCGCCGCGTGGATCAAAGGATCTATGGTTTTCCCTCGAGTCTTTCCCACGAGGCTTTCCCACGAGGCTTTCCCACAGGGCTGTCCCACGTGCACACGTGGTGGGAGTCGATCCTCGGCTTGAACGTCAAGGCAGTGCAGGGAAAACAGGTTCCTCTGGAATGGACTGACACATCTGGGGGACTCTTGGAATGGTGGCATGACCCTGGAGTTCCTCTCGCCTTTCCTGTGGAGAGCGCCTCCTCTTGAGATGCGACGGGAACGCCGGGAATTCTTTCCCTACGAAACAGGGAAAGGATCCCTCATCTCGAGCTAGGAGGCGGAAACGGGGCTCCCCTGGATGTGTGCGGGACCCCACGTGCTTCCTCTCGAGTGGAGACGGGTATGTCGGGGAACTTCTTGAGATGCAGCAAGGGTGTGAAGGACCCTTTGGAAGTTCCAGTGGTTAGATGTGATTGGCCTCGAGAAGCCTCAGCGGAAATGGGCCTCATCTCGCCTGGAGGGCAAAACCTCCTGGATTTTCTCAAGTTGCGGCAGGTGCTCTCGACTTACGACGGGGACCTCAGGGACCCGCTCTGGTGGCCTCAGGAAAGGCCAGTCCCCATGCGAGTTCCTCGGGGGCCTCTCGGGATTCCTCTCCCGTCGATGCCGGGGCCTAAGACCTTGTGTGGAGTCGGGGCCGGAACCTGAGGATTCCTCTCCAGTGCTGACATGGATCTTGGGGTACTTCTGGAGTCTCCCCAGGGGAGTCAGTCCTCGTCTCGAATGCGGGCATGCACTTGAGCTTTCCTCCAGAGCGGTAGCAGCAGTGTCACGCAGTCCGCCGCGTGGATCAAAGGATCTATGGTTTTCCCTCGAGTCTTTCCCACGAGGCTTTCCCACGAGGCTTTCCCACAGGGCTGTCCCACGTGCACACGTGGTGGGAGTCGATCCTCGGCTTGAACGTCAAGGCAGTGCAGGGAAAACAGGTTCCTCTGGAATGGACTGACACATCTGGGGGACTCTTGGAATGGTGGCACGACCCTGGAGTTCCTCTCGCCTTTCCTGTGGAGAGCGCCTCCTCTTGAGATGCGACGGGAACGCCGGGAATTCTTTCCCTACGAAACAGGGAAAGGATCCCTCATCTCGAGCTAGGAGGCGGAAACGGGGCTCCCCTGGATGTGTGCGGGACCCCACGTGCTTCCTCTCGAGTGGAGACGGGTATGTCGGGGAACTTCTTGAGTTGCAGCAAGGGTGTGAAGGACCCTTTGGAAGTTCCAGTGGTTAGACGTGATTGGCCTCGAGAAGCCTCAGCGGAAATGGGCCTCATCTCGCCTGGAGGGCAAAACCTCCTGGATTTTCTCGAGTTGCGGCAGGTGCTCTCGACTTACGACGGGGACCTCAGGGACCCGCTCTGGTGGCCTCAGGAAAGGCCAGTCCCCATGCGAGTTCCTCGGGGGCCTCTCGGGATTCCTCTCCCGTCGATGCCGGGGCCTAAGACCTTGTGTGGATTCGGGGCCGGAACCTGAGGATTCCTCTCCAGTGCTGACATGGATCTTGGGGTACTTCTGGAGTTTCCCCGGGGAGTCAGTCCTCGTCTCGAATGCGGGCATGCACTTGCGCTTTCCTCCAGAGCGGTAGCAGCAGTGTCACGCAGTCCGCCGCGTGGATCAAAGGATCTATGGTTTTCCCTCGAGTTTTTATCACGAGGCTTTCCCACGAGGCTTTCCCACAGGGCTGTCCCACGTGCACACGTGGTGGGAGTCGATCCTCGGCTTGAACGTCAAGGCAGTGCAGGGAAAACAGGTTCCTCTGGAATGGACTGACACATCTGGGGGACTCTTGGAATGGTGGCACGACCCTGGAGTTCCTCTCGCCTTTCCTGTGGAGAGCGCCTCCTCTTGAGATGCGACGGGAACGCCGGGAATTCTTTCCCTACGAAACAGGGAAAGGATCCCTCATCTCGAGCTAGGAGGCGGAAACGGGGCTCCCCTGGATGTGTGCGGGACCCCACGTGCTTCCTCTCGAGTGGAGACGGGTATGTCGGGGAACTTCTTGAGTTGCAGCAAGGCTGTGAAGGACCCTTTGGAAGTTCCAGTGGTTAGACGTGATTAGCCTCGAGAAGCCTCAGCGGAAATGGGCCTCATCTCGCCTGGAGGGCAAAACCTCCTGGATTTTCTCGAGTTGCGGCAGGTGCTCTCGACTTACGACGGGGACGTCAGGGACCCGCTCTGGTGGCTTCAGGAAAGGTCAGTCCCCAGGCGAGTTCCTCGGGGGCCTCTCGGCATTCCTCTCCCGTCGATGCCGGCGCCTAAGACCTTGTGTGGAGTCGGGGCCGGAACCTGAGGATTCCTCTCCAGTGCTGACATGGATCTTGGGGTACTTCTGGAGTCTCCCCAGGGGAGTCAGTCCTCGTCTCGAATGCGGGCATGCACTTGCGCTTTCCTCCAGAGCGGTAGCAGCAGTGTCACGCAGTCCGCCGCGTGGATCAAAGGATCTATGGTTTTCCCTCGAGTTTTCCCACGAGGCTTTCCCACGAGGCTTTCCCACAGGGCTGTACCTCGTGCACACGTGGTGGGAGTGGATCCTCGGCTTGAACGTCAAGGCAGTGCAGGGAAAACAGGTTCCTCTGGAATGGACTGACACATCTGGGGGACTCTTGGAATGGTGGCACGACCCTGGAGTTCCTCTCGCCTTTCCTGTGGAGAGCGCCTCCTCTTGAGATGCGACGGGAACACCGGGAATTCTTTCCCTAAGAAACAGGGAAAGGATCCCTCATCTCGAGCTAGGAGGCGGAAACGGGGCTCCCCTGGATGTGTGCGGGATACCACGTGCTTCCTATCGAGTGGAGACGGGTATGTCGGGGAACTTCTTGAGTAGCAGCAAGGGTGTGAAGGACCCTTTGGAAGTTCCAGTGGTTAGATGTGATTGGCCTCGAGAAGCCTCAGCGGAAATGGGCCTCATCTCGCCTGGAGGGCAAAACCTCCTGGATTTTCTCGAGTTGCGGCAGGTGCTCTCGACTTACGACGGGGACCTCAGGGACCCGCTCTGGTGGCCTCAGGAAAGGCCAGTCCCCATGCGAGTTCCTCGGGGGCCTCTCGGGATTCCTCTCCCGTCGATGCCGGGGCCTAAGACCTTGTGTGGAGTCGGGGCCGGAACCTGAGGATTCCTCTCCAGTGCTGACATGGATCTTGGGGTACTTCTGGAGTCTCCCCAGGGGAGTCAGTCCTCGTCTCGAATGCGGGCATGCACTTGCGCTTTCCTCCAGAGCGGTAGCAGCAGTGTCACGCAGTCCGCCGCGTGGATCAAAGGATCTATGGTTTTCCCTCGAGTCTTTCCCACGAGGCTTTCCCACGAGGCTTTCCCACAGGGCTGTCCCACGTGCACACGTGGTGGGAGTCGATCCTCGGCTTGAACGTCAAGGCAGTGCAGGGAAAACAGGTTCCTCTGGAATGGACTGTCACATCTGGGGGACTCTTGGAATGGTGGCACGACCCTGGAGTTCCTCTCGCCTTTCCTGTGGAGAGCGCCTCCTCTTGAGATGCGACGGGAACGCCGGGAATTCTTTCCCTACGAAACAGGGAAAGGATCCCTCATCTCGAGCTAGTATGCGGAAACGGGGCTCCCCTGGATGTGTGCGGGACCCCACGTGCTTCCTCTCGTGTGGAGACGGGTATGTCGGGGAACTTCTTGAGTTGCAGCAAGGGTGTGAATTACCCTTTGGAAGTTCCAGTGGTTAGACGTGATTAGCCTCGTGAAGCCTCAGCGGAAATGGGCCTCATCTCGCCTGGAGGGCAAAACCTCCTGGATTTTCTCGAGTTGCGCCATGTGCTCTCGACATACGACGGGGACCTCAGGGACCCGCTCTGGTGACCTCAGGAAAGGCCAGTCCCCATGCGAGTTCCTCGGGGGCCTCTCGGGATTCCTCTCCCGTCGATGCCGGGGCCTAAGACCTTGTGTGGAGTCGGGGCCGGAACCTGAGGATTCCTCTCCAGTGCTGACATGGATCTTGGGGTACTTCTGGAGTCTCCCCAGGGGAGTCAGTCCTCGTCTCGAATGCGGGCATGCACTTGCGCTTTCCTCCAGAGCGGTAGCAGCAGTGTCACGCAGTCCGCCGCGTGGATCAAAGGATCTATGGTTTTCCCTCGAGTTTTCCCACGAGGCTTTCCCACGAGGCTTTCCCACAGGGCTGTACCTCGTGCACACGTGGTGGGAGTGGATCCTCGGCTTGAACGTCAAGGCAGTGCAGGGAAAACAGGTTCCTCTGGAATGGACTGACACATCTGGGGGACTCTTGGAATGGTGGCACGACCCTGGAGTTCCTCTCGCCATTCCTGTGGAGAGCGCCTCCTCTTGAGATGCGACGGGAACACCGGGAATTCTTTCCCTACGAAACAGGGAAAGGATCCCTCATCTCGAGCTAGGAGGCGAAAACGGGGCTCCCCTGGATGTGTGCGGGATACCACGTGCTTCCTATCGAGTGGAGACGGGTATGTCGGGGAACTTCTTGAGTAGCAGCAAGGGTGTGAAGGACCCTTTGGAAGTTCCAGTGGTTAGATGTGATTGGCCTCGAGAAGCCTCAGCGGAAATGGGCCTCATCTCGCCTGGAGGGCAAAACCTCCTGGATTTTCTCGAGTTACGGCAGGTGCTCTCGACTTACGACGGGGACCTCAGGGACCCGCTCTGGTGGCCTCAGGAAAGGCCAGTCCACATGCGAGTTCCTCGGGGGCCTCTCGGGATTCCTCTCCCGTCGATGCCGGGGCCTAAGA
The DNA here is from genome assembly GCF_042477335.2 of Ovis canadensis. Lineage (NCBI taxonomy): Eukaryota > Metazoa > Chordata > Mammalia > Artiodactyla > Bovidae > Ovis > Ovis canadensis. The sequence goes on along the minus strand of NC_091249.1, from coordinate 1,706,361 downwards.
CCTTGTGTGGAGTCGGGGCCGGAACCTGAGGATTCCTCTCCAGTGCTGACATGGATCTTGGGGTACTTCTGGAGTCTCCCCAGGGGAGTCAGTCCTCGTCTCGAATGCGGGCATGCACTTGCGCTTTCCTCCAGAGCGGTAGCAGCAGTGTCACGCAGTCCGCCGCGTGGATCAAAGGATCTATGGTTTTCCCTCGAGTCTTTCCCACGAGGCTTTCCCACGAGGCTTTCCCACAGGGCTGTCCCACGTGCACACGTGGTGGGAGTCGATCCTCGGCTTGAACGTCAAGGCAGTGCAGGGAAAACAGGTTCCTCTGGAATGGACTGACACATCTGGGGGACTCTTGGAATGGTGGCACGACCCTGGAGTTCCTCTCGCCTTTCCTGTGGAGAGCGCCTCCTCTTGAGATGCGACGGGAACGCCGGGAATTCTTTCCCTACGAAACAGGGAAAGGATCCCTCATCTCGAGCTAGGAGGCGGAAACGGGGCTCCCCTGGATGTGTGCGGGACCCCACGTGCTTCCTCTCGAGTGGAGACGGGTATGTCGGGAACTTCTTGAGTTGCAGCAAGGGTGTGAAGGACCCTTTGGAAATTCCAGTGGTTAGACGTGATTCGCCTCGAGAAGCCTCAGCCGAAATGGGCCTAATCTCGCCTGGAGGGCAAAACCTCCTGGATTTTCTCGAGTTGCGGCAGGTGCTCTCGACTTACGACGGGGACGTCAGGGACCCGCTCTGGTGGCCTCAGGAAAGGCCAGTCCCCATGCGAGTTCCTCGGGGGCCTCTCGGGATTCCTCTCCCGTCGATGCCGGGGCCTAAGACCTTGTGTGGAGTCGGGACCGGAACCTGAGGATTCCTCTCCAGTGCTGACATGGATCTTGGGGTACTTCTGGAGTCTCCCCAGGGGAGTCAGTCCTCGTCTCGAATGCGGGCATGCACTTGCGCTTTCCTCCAGAGCGGTAGCAGCAGTGTCACGCAGTCCGCCGCGTGGATCAAAGGATCTATGGTTTTCCCTCGAGTCTTTCCCACGAGGCATTCCCACGAGGCTTTCCCACAGGGCTGTCCCACGTGCACACGTGGTGGGAGTGGATCCTCGGCTTGAACGTCTAGGCAGTGCAGGGAAAACAGGTTCCTCTGGAATGGACTGACACATCTGGTGGACTCTTGGAATGGTGGCACGACCCTGGAGTTCCTCTCGCCTTTCCTGTGGAGAGCGCCTCCTCTTGAGATGCGACGGGAACGCCAGGAATTCTTTCCCTACGAAACAGGGAAAGGATCCCTCATCTCGAGCTAGGAGGCGGAAACGGGGCTCCCCTGGATGTGTGCGGGACCCCACGTGCTTCCTCTCGAGTGGAGACGGGTATGTCGCGGAACTGCTTGAGTTGCAGCAAGGGTGTGAAGGACCCTTTGGAAGTTCCAGCGGTTAGATGTGATTAGCCTCGAGAAGCCTCAGCGGAAATGGGCCTCATCTCGCCTGGAGGGCAAAACCTCCTGGATTTTCTCGAGTTGCGGCAGGTGCTCTCGACTTACGATGGGGACCTCAGGGACCCGCTCTGGTGGCCTCAGGAAAGGCCAGTCCCCATGCGAGTTCCTCGGGGGCCTCTCGGCATTCCTCTCCCGTCGATGCCGGGCCTAAGACCTTGTGTGGAGTCGGGGCCGGAACCTGAGGATTCCTCTCCAGTGCTGACATGGATCTTGGGGTACTTCTGGAGTCTCCCCAGGGGAGTCAGTCCTCGCCTCCAATGCGGGCATGCACTTGCGCTTTCCTCCAGAGCGGTAGCAGCAGTGTCACGCAGTCCGCCGCGTGGATCAAAGGATCTATGGTTTTCCCTCGAGTCTTTCCCACGAGGCTTTCCCACGAGGCTTTCCCACAGGGCTGTCCCACGTGCACACGTGGTGGGAGTCGATCCTCGGCTTCAACGTCAAGGCAGTGCAGGGAAAACAGGTTCCTCTGGAATGGACTGACACATCTGGGGGACTCTTGGAATGGTGGCACGACCCTGGAGTTCCTCTCGCCTTTCCTGTGGAGAGCGCCTCCTCTTGAGATGCGACGGGAACGCCGGGAATTCTTTCCCTACGAAACAGGGAAAGGATCCCTCATCTCGAGCTAGGAGGCGGAAACGGGGCTCCCCTGGATGTGTGCGGGACCCCACGTGCTTCCTCTCGAGTGGAGACGGGTATGTCGGGGAACTTCTTGAGTTGCAGCAAGGGTGTGAAGGACCCTTTGGAAGTTCCAGTGGTTAGACGTGATTAGCCTCGAGAAGCCTCAGCGGAAATGGGCCTCATCTCGCCTGGAGGGCAAAACCTCCTGGATTTTCTCGAGTTGCGGCAGGTGCTCTCGACTTACGACGGGGACGTCAGGGACCCGCTCTGGTGGCCTCAGGAAAGGCCAGTCCCCAGGCGAGTTCCTCGGGGGCCTCTCGGCATTCCTCTCCCGTCGATGCCGGGGCCGAAGACCTTGTGTGGAGTCGGGGCCGGAACCTGAGGATTCCTCTCCAGTGCTGACATGGATCTTGGGGTACTTCTGGAGTCTCCCCAGGGGAGTCAGTCCTCGTCTCAAATGCGGGCATGCACTTGCGCTTTCCTCCAGAGCGGTAGCAGCAGTGTCACGCAGTCCGCCGCGTGGATTAAAGGATCTATGGTTTTCCCTCGAGTCTTTCCCACGAGGCTTTCCCACGAGGCTTTCCCACAGGGCTGTCCCACGTGCACACGTGGTGGGAGTCGATCCTCGGCTTGAACGTCAAGGCAGTGCAGGGAAAACAGGTTCCTCTGGAATGGACTGACACATCTGGGGGACTCTTGGAATGGTGGCACGACCCTGGAGTTCCTCTCGCCTTTCCTGTGGAGAGCGCCTCCTCTTGAGATGCGACGGGAACGCCGGGAATTCTTTCCCTACGAAACAGGGAAAGGATCCCTCATCTCGAGCTAGGAGGCGGAAACGGGGCTCCCCTGGATGTGTGCGGGACCCCACGTGCTTCCTCTCGAGTGGAGACGGGTATGTCGGGGAACTTCTTGAGTTGCAGCAAGGGTGTGAAGGACCCTTTGGAAGTTCCAGCGGTTAGACGTGATTATCCTCGAGAAGCCTCAGCGGAAATGGGCCTCATCTCGCCTGGAGGGCAAAACCTCCTGGATTTTCTCGAGTTGCGGCAGGTGCTCTCGACTTACGATGGGGACCTCAGGGACCCGCTCTGGTGGCCTCAGGAAAGGCCAGTCCCCAGGCGAGTTCCTCGGGGGCCTCTCGGCATTCCTCTCCCGTCGATGCCGGGCCTAAGACCTTGTGTGGAGTCGGGGCCGGAACCTGAGGATTCCTCTCCAGTGCTGACATGGATCTTGGGGTACTTCTGGAGTCTCCCCAGGGGAGTCAGTCCTCGCCTCCAATGCGGGCATGCACTTGCGCTTTCCTCCAGAGCGGTAGCAGCAGTGTCACGCAGTCCGCCGCGTGGATCAAAGGATCTATGGTTTTCCCTCGAGTCTTTCCCACGAGGCTTTCCCACGAGGCTTTCCCACAGGGCTGTCCCACGTGCACACGTGGTGGGAGTCGATCCTCGGCTTCAACGTCAAGGCAGTGCAGGGAAAACAGGTTCCTCTGGAATGGACTGACACATCTGGGGGACTCTTGGAATGGTGGCACGACCCTGGAGTTCCTCTCGCCTTTCCTGTGGAGAGCGCCTCCTCTTGAGATGCGACGGGAACGCCGGGAATTCTTTCCCTACGAAACAGGGAAAGGATCCCTCATCTCGAGCTAGGAGGCGGAAACGGGGCTCCCCTGGATGTGTGCGGGACCCCACGTGCTTCCTCTCGAGTGGAGACGGGTATGTCGGGGAACTTCTTGAGTTGCAGCAAGGGTGTGAAGGACCCTTTGGAAGTTCCAGTGGTTAGACGTGATTAGCCTCGAGAAGCCTCAGCGGAAATGGGCCTCATCTCGCCTGGAGGGCAAAACCTCCTGGATTTTCTCGAGTTGCGGCAGGTGCTCTCGACTTACGACGGGGACGTCAGGGACCCGCTCTGGTGGCCTCAGGAAAGGCCAGTCCCCAGGCGAGTTCCTCGGGGGCCTCTCGGCATTCCTCTCCCGTCGATGCCGGGGCCGAAGACCTTGTGTGGAGTCGGGGCCGGAACCTGAGGATTCCTCTCCAGTGCTGACATGGATCTTGGGGTACTTCTGGAGTCTCCCCAGGGGAGTCAGTCCTCGTCTCGAATGCGGGCATGCACTTGCGCTTTCCTCTAGAGCGGTAGCAGCAGTGTCACGCAGTCCGCCGCGTGGATTAAAGGATCTATGGTTTTCCCTCGAGTCTTTCCCACGAGGCTTTCCCACGAGGCTTTCCCACAGGGCTGTCCCACGTGCACACGTGGTGGGAGTCGATCCTCGGCTTGAACGTCAAGGCAGTGCAGGGAAAACAGGTTCCTCTGGAATGGACTGACACATCTGGGGGACTCTTGGAATGGTGGCACGACCCTGGAGTTCCTCTCGCCTTTCCTGTGGAGAGCGCCTCCTCTTGAGATGCGACGGGAACGCCGGGAATTCTTTCCCTACGAAACAGGGAAAGGATCCCTCATCTCGAGCTAGGAGGCGGAAACGGGGCTCCCCTGGATGTGTGCGGGACCCCACGTGCTTCCTCTCGAGTGGAGACGGGTATGTCGGGGAACTTCTTGAGTTGCAGCAAGGGTGTGAAGGACCCTTTGGAAGTTCCAGTGGTTAGACGTGATTATCCTCGAGAAGCCTCAGCGGAAATGGGCCTCATCTCGCCTGGAGGGCAAAACCTCCTGGATTTTCTCGAGTTGCGGCAGGTGCTCTCGACTTACGACGGGGACCTCAGGGACCCGCTCTTGTGGCCTCAGGAAAGGCCAGTCCCCATGCGAGTTCCTCGGGGGCCTCTCGGGATTCCTCTCCCGTCGATGCCGGGCCTAAGACCTTGTGTGGAGTCGGGGCCGGAACCTGAGGATTCCTCTCCAGTGCTGACATGGATCTTGGGGTACTTCTGGAGTCTCCCCAGGGGAGTCAGTCCTCGCCTCCAATGCGGGCATGCACTTGCGCTTTCCTCCAGAGCGGTAGCAGCAGTGTCACGCAGTCCGCCGCGTGGATCAAAGGATCTATGGTTTTCCCTCAAGTCTTTCCCACGAGGCTTTCCCACGAGGCTTTCCCACAGGGCTGTCCCACGTGCACAGGTGGTGGGAGTCGATCCTCGGCTTGAACGTCAAGGCAGTGCAGGGAAAACAGGTTCCTCTGGAATGGACTGACACATCTGGGGGACTCTTGGAATGGTGGCACGACCCTGGAGTTCCTCTCGCCTTTCCTGTGGAGAGCGCCTCCTCTTGAGATGCGACGGGAACGCCGGGAATTCTTTCCCTATGAAACAGGGAAAGGATCCCTCATCTCGAGCTAGGAGGCGGAAACGGGGCTCCCCTGGATGTGTGCGGGACCGAACGTGCTTCCTCTCGAGTGGAGACGGGTATGTCCGGGAACTTCTTGAGTTGCAGCAAGGGTGTGAAGGACCCTTTGGAAGTTCCAGTGGTTAGACGTGATTAGCCTCGAGAAGCCTCAGCGGAAATGGGCCTCATCTCGCCTGGAGGGCAAAACCTCCTGGATTTTCTCGAGTTGCGGCAGGTGCTCTCGACTTACGACGGGGACCTCAGGGACACACTCTGGTGGCCTCAGGAAAGGCCAGTCCCCATGCGAGTTCCTCGGGGGCCTCTCGGGATTCCTCTCCCGTCGATGCCGGGGCCTAAGACCTTGTGTGGAGTCGGGGCCGGAACCTGAGGATTCCTCTCCAGTGCTGACATGGATCTTGGGGTACTTCTGGAGTCTCCCCAGGGGAGTCAGTCCTCGTCTCGAATGCGGGCATGCACTTGCGCTTTCCTCCAGAGCGGTAGCAGCAGTGTCACGCAGTCCGCCGCGTGGATCAAAGGATCTATGGTTTTCCCTCGAGTCTTTCCCACGAGGCTTTCCCACGAGGCTTTCCCACAGGGCTGTCCCACGTGCACACGTGGTGGGAGTCGATCCTCGGCTTGAACGTCAAGGCAGTGCAGGGAAAACAGGTTCCTCTGTAATGGACTGACACATCTGGGCGTCTCTTGGAATGGTGGCACGACCCTGGAGTTCCTCTCGCCTCTCCTGTGGAGAGCCCCTCCTCTTGAGATGCGACGGGAACGCCGGGAATTCTTTCCCTAAGAAACAGGGAAAGGATCCCTCATCTCGAGCTAGGAGGCGGAAACGGGGCTCCCCTGGATGTGTGCGGGACCCCACGTGCTTCCTCTCGAGTGGAGACGGGTATGTCGGGGAACTTCTTGAGTTGCAGCAAGGGTGTGAAGGACCCTTTGGAAGTTCCAGTGGTTAGATGTGATTAGCCTCGAGAAGCCTCAGCGGAAATGGGCCTCATCTCGCCTGGAGGGCAAAACCTCCTGGATTTTCTCGAGTTGCGGCATGTGCTCTCGACTTACGACGGGGACCTCGGGGACCCGCTCTGGTGACCTCAGGAAATGCCAGTCCCCATGCGAGTTCCTCAGGGGCCTCTCGGCATTCCTCTCCCGTCCATGCCGGGGCCTAAGACCTTGTGTGGAGTCGGGGCCGGAACCTGAGGATTCCTCTCCAGTGCTGACATGGATCTTGGGGTACTTCTGGAGTCTCCCCAGGGGAGTCAGTCCTCGTCTCGAATGCGGGCATGCACTTGCGCTTTCCTCCAGAGCGGTAGCAGCAGTGTCACGCAGTCCGCCGCGTGGATCAAAGGATCTATGGTTTTCCCTCGAGTCTTTCCCACGAGTCTTTCCCACGAGGCTTTCCCACAGGGCTGTCCCACGTGCACACGTGGTGGGAGTCGATCCTCGGCTTGAACGTCAAGGCAGTGCAGGGAAAACACGTTCCTCTGGAATGGACTGACACATCTGGGGGACTCTTGGAATGGTGGCACGACCCTGGAGTTCCTCTCGCCTTTCCTGTGGAGAGCGCCTCCTCTTGAGATGCGACGGGAACGCCGGGAATTCTTTCCGTACGAAACAGGGAAAGGATCCCTCATCTCGAGCTAGGAGGCGGAAACGGGGCTCCCCTGGATGTGTGCGGGACCCCACGTGCTTCCTCTCGAGTGGAGACGGGTATGTCGGGAACTTCTTGAGTTGCAGCAAGGGTGTGAAGGACCCTTTGGAAATTCCAGTGGTTAGACGTGATTCGCCTCGAGAAGCCTCAGCGGAAATGGGCCTAATCTCGCCTGGAGGGCAAAACCTCCTGGATTTTCTCGAGTTGCGGCAGGTGCTCTCGACTTACGACGGGGACGTCAGGGACCCGCTCTGGTGGCCTCAGGAAAGGCCAGTCCCCATGCGAGTTCCTCGGGGGCCTCTCGGGATTCCTCTCCCGTCGATGCCGGGGCCTAAGACCTTGTGTGGAGTCGGGACCGGAACCTGAGGATTCCTCTCCAGTGCTGACATGGATCTTGGGGTACTTCTGGAGTCTCCCCAGGGGAGTCAGTCCTCGTCTCGAATGCGGGCATGCACTTGCGCTTTCCTCCAGAGCGGTAGCAGCAGTGTCACGCAGTCCGCCGCGTGGATCAAAGGATCTATGGTTTTCCCTCGAGTCTTTCCCACGAGGCATTCCCACGAGGCTTTCCCACAGGGCTGTCCCACGTGCACACGTGGTGGGAGTGGATCCTCGGCTTGAACGTCTAGGCAGTGCAGGGAAAACAGGTTCCTCTGGAATGGACTGACACATCTGGTGGACTCTTGGAATGGTGGCACGACCCTGGAGTTCCTCTCGCCTTTCCTGTGGAGAGCGCCTCCTCTTGAGATGCGACGGGAACGCCGGGAATTCTTTCCCTACGAAACAGGGAAAGGATCCCTCATCTCGAGCTAGGAGGCGGAAACGGGGCTCCCCTGGATGTGTGCGGGACCCCACGTGCTTCCTCTCGAGTGGAGACGGGTATATCGCGGAACTGCTTGAGTTGCAGCAAGGGTGTGAAGGACCCTTTGGAAGTTCCAGTGGTTAGACGTGATTAGCCTCGAGAAGCCTCAACGGAAATGGGCCTCATCTCGCCTGGAGGGCAAAACCTCCTGGATTTTCTCGAGTTGCGGCAGGTGCTCTCGACTTACGACGGGGACGTCAGGGACCCGCTCTGGTGGCCTCAGGAAAGGCCAGTCCCCAGGCGAGTTCCTCGGGGGCCTCTCGGCATTCCTCTCCCGTCGATGCCGGGGCCGAAGACCTTGTGTGGAGTCGGGGCCGGAACCTGAGGATTCCTCTCCAGTGCTGACATGGATCTTGGGGTACTTCTGGAGTCTCCCCAGGGGAGTCAGTCCTCGTCTCGAATGCGGGCATGCACTTGCGCTTTCCTCCAGAGCGGTAGCAGCAGTGTCACGCAGTCCGCCGCGTGGATTAAATGATCTATGGTTTTCCCTCGAGTCTTTCCCACGAGGCTTTCCCACGAGGCTTTCCCACAGGGCTGTCCCACGTGCACACGTGGTGGGAGTCGATCCTCGGCTTGAACGTCAAGGCAGTGCAGGGAAAACAGGTTCCTCTGGAATGGACTGACACATCTGGGGGACTCTTGGAATGGTGGCACGACCCTTCAGTTCCTCTCGCCTTTCCTGTGGAGAGCGCCTCCTCTTGAGATGCGACGGGAACGCCGGGAATTCTTTCCCTACGAAACAGGGAAAGGATCCCTCATCTCGAGCTAGGAGGCGGAAACGGGGCTCCCCTGGATGTGTGCGGGACCCCACGTGCTTCCTCTCGAGTGGAGACGGGTATGTCGGGGAACTTCTTGAGTTGCAGCAAGGGTGTGAAGGAACCTTTGGAAGTTCCAGTGGTTAGACGTGATTAGCCTCGAGAAGCCTCAGCGGAAATGGGCCTCATCTCGCCTGGAGGGCAAAACCTCCTGGATTTTCTCGAGTTGCGGCAGGTGCTCTCGACTTACGACGGGGACCTCAGGGACCCGCTCTGGTGGCCTCAGGAAAGGCCAGTCCCCATGCGAGTTCCTCGGGGGCCTCTCGGGATTCCTCTCCCGTCGATGCCGGGGCCTAAGACCTTGTGTGGAGTGGGGGCCGGAACCTGAGGATTCCTCTCCAGTGCTGACATGGATCTTGGGGTACTTCTGGAGTCTCCCCAGGGGAGTCAGTCCTCGTCTCGAATGCGGGCATGCACTTGCGCTTTCCTCCAGAGCGGTAGCAGCAGTGTCACGCAGTCCGCCGCGTGGATCAAAGGATCTATGGTTTTCCCTCGAGTCTTTCCCACGAGGCTTTCCCACGAGGCTTTCCCACAGGGCTGTCCCACGTGCACACGTGGTGGGAGTCGATCCTCGGCTTGAACGTCAAGGCAGTGCAGGGAAAACAGGTTCCTCTGGAATGGACTGACACATCTGGGGGACTCTTGGAATGGTGGCACGACCCTGGAGTTCCTCTCGCCTTTCCTGTGGAGAGCGCCTCCTCTTGAGATGCGACGGGAACGCCAGGAATTCTTTCCCTACGAAACAGGGAAAGGATCCCTCATCTCGAGCTAGGAGGCGGAAACGGGGCTCCCCTGGATGTGTGCGGGACCCCACGTGCTTCCTCTCGAATGGAGACGGGTATGTCGGGGAACTTCTTGAGTTGCAGCAAGGGTGTGAAGCACCCTTTGGAAGTTCCAGTGGTTAGACGTGATTAGCCTCGAGAAGCCTCAGCGGAAATGGGCCTCATCTCGCCTGGAGGGCAAAACCTCCTGGATTTTCTCGAGTTGCGGCAGGTGCTCTCGACTTACGACAGGGACCTCAGGGACACACTCTGGTGGCCTCAGGAAAGGCCAGTCCCCATGCGAGTTCCTCGGGGTCCTCTCGGGATTCCTCTCCCGTCCATGCCGGGTCCTAAGACCTTGTGTGGAGTCGGGGCCTGAACCTGAGGATTCCTCTCCAGTGTTGACATGGATCTTGGGGTACTTCTGGAGTCTCCCCAGGGGAGTCAGTCCTCGTCTCGAATGCGGGCATGCACTTGCGCTTTCCTCCAGAGCGGTAGCAGCAGTGTCACGCAGTCCGCCGCGTGGATCAAAGGATCTATGGTTTTCCCTCGAGTCTTTCCCACGAGGCTTTCCCACGAGGCTTTCCCACAGGGCTGTCCCACGTGCACAGGTGGTGGGAGTCGATCCTCGGCTTGAACGTCAAGGCAGTGCAGGGAAAACAGGTTCCTCTGTAATGGACTGACACATCTGGGCGTCTCTTGGAATGGTGGCACGACCCTGGAGTTCCTCTCGCCTCTCCTGTGGAGAGCCCCTCCTCTTGAAATGCGACGGGAACGCCGGGAATTCTTTCCCTACGAAACAGGGAAAGGATCCCTCATCTCGAGCTAGGAGGCGGAAACGGGGCTCCCCTGGATGTGTGCGGGACCACACGTGCTTCCTCTCGAGTGGAGACGGGTATGTCGGGGAACTTCTTGAGTTGCAGCAAGGGTGTGAAGGACCCTTTGGAAGTTTCAGTGGTTAGACGTGATTCGCCTCGAGAAGCCTCAGCGGATATGGGCCTCATCTCGCCTGAAGGGCAAAACCTCCTGGATTTTCTCGAGTTGCGGCAGGTGCTCTCGACTTACGACGGGGACCTCAGGGACCCGCTCTGGTGGCCTCAGGAAAGGCCAGTCCCCATGCGAATTCCTCGGAGGCCTCTCGGGATTCCTCTCCCGTCGATACCGGGGCCTAAGACCTTGTGTGGAGTCGGGGCCGGAACCTGAGGATTCCTCTCCAGTGCTGACATGGATCTTGGGGTACTTCTGGAGTCTCCCCAGGGGAGTCAGTCCTCGTCTCGAATGCGGGCATGCACTTGCGCTTTCCTCTAGAGCGGTAGCAGCAGTGTTACGCAATCCGCCGCATGGATCAAAGGATCTATGGTTTTCCCTCGAGTCTTTCCCACGAGGCTTTCCCACGAGGCTTTCCCACAGGGCTGTCCCACGTGCACACGTGGTGGGAGTCGATCCTCGGCTTGAAAGTCAAGGCAGTGCAGGGAAAACAGGTTCCTCTGTAATGGACTGACACATCTGGGCGTCTCTTGGAATGGTGGCACGACCCTGGAGTTCCTCTCGCCTCTCCTGTGGAGAGCCCCTCCTCTTGAGATGCGACGGGAACGCCGGGAATTCTTTCCCTAAGAAACAGGGAAAGGATCCCTCATCTCGAGCTAGGAGGCGGAAACGGGGCTCCCCTGGATGTGTGCGGGACCCCACGTGCTTCCTCTCGAGTGGAGACGGGTATGTCGGGGAACTTCTTGAGTTGCAGCAAGGGTGTGAAGGACCCTTTGGAAGTTCCAGTGGTTAGATGTGATTAGCCTCGAGAAGCCTCAGCGGAAATGGGCCTCATCTCGCCTGGAGGGCAAAACCTCCTGGATTTTCTCGAGTTGCGGCATGTGCTCTCGACTTACGACGGGGACCTCGGGGACCCGCTCTGGTGACCTCAGGAAATGCCAGTCCCCATGCGAGTTCCTCAGGGGCCTCTCGGCATTCCTCTCCCGTCCATGCCGGGGCCTAAGACCTTGTGTGGAGTCGGGGCCGGAACCTGAGGCTTCCTCTCCAGTGCGGACATGGATCTTGGGGTACTTCTGGAGTCTCCCCAGGGGAGTCAGTCCTCGTCTCGAATGCGGGCATGCACTTGCGCTTTCCTCCAGAGCGGTAGCAGCAGTGTCACGCAGTCCGCCGTGTGGATCAAAGGATCTATGGTTTTCCCTCGAGTCTTTACCACGAGGCTTTCCCACGAGGCTTTCCCACAGGGCTGTCCCACGTGCACACGTGGTGGGAGTCGATCCTCGGCTTGAACGTCAACGCAGTGCAGGGAAAACAGGTTCCTCTGGAATGGACTGACACATCTGGGGGACTCTTGGAATGGTGGCACGACCCTGGAGTTCCTCTCGCCTTTCCTGTGGAGAGCGCCTCCTCTTGAGATGCGACGGGAACGCCGGGAATTCTTTCCCTACGAAACAGGGAAAGGATCCCTCATCTCGAGCTAGGAGGCGGAAACGGGGCTCCCCTGGATGTGTGCGGGACCCCACGTGCTTCCTCTCGAGTGGAGACGGGTATGTCGGGAACTTCTTGAGTTGCAGCAAGGGTGTGAAGGACCCTTTGGAAATTCCACTGGTTAGACGTGATTCGCCTCGAGAAGCCTCAGCCGAAATGGGCCTAATCTCGCCTGGAGGGCAAAACCTCCTGCATTTTCTCGAGTTGCGGCAGGTGCTCTCGACTTACGACGGGGACGTCAGGGACCCGCTCTGGTGGCCTCAGGAAAGGCCAGTCCCCATGCGAGTTCCTCGGGGGCCTCTCGGGATTCCTCTCCCGTCGATGCCGGGGCCTAAGACCTTGTGTGGAGTCGGGACCGGAACCTGAGGATTCCTCTCCAGTGCTGACATGGATCTTGGGGTACTTCTGGAGTCTCCCCAGGGGAGTCAGTCCTCGTCTCGAATGCGGGCATGCACTTGCGCTTTCCTCCAGAGCGGTAGCAGCAGTGTCACGCAGTCCGCCGCGTGGATCAAAGGATCTATGGTTTTCCCTCGAGTCTTTCCCACGAGGCTTTCCCACGAGGCTTTCCCACAGGGCTGTCCCACGTGCACACGTGGTGGGAGTCGATCCTCGGCTTGAACGTCTAGGCAGTGCAGGGAAAACAGGTTCCTCTGGAATGGACTGACACATCTGGTGGACTCTTGGAATGGTGGCACGACCCTGGAGTTCCTCTCGCCTTTCCTGTGGAGAGCGCCTCCTCTTGAGATGCGACGGGAACGCCGGGAATTCTTTCCCTACGAAACAGGGAAAGGATCCCTCATCTCGAGCTAGGAGGCGGAAACGGGGCTCCCCTGGATGTGTGCGGGACCCCACGTGCTTCCTCTCGAGTGGAGACGGGTATGTCGCGGAACTGCTTGAGTTGCAGCAAGGGTGTGAAGGACCCTTTGGAAGTTCCAGCGGTTAGATGTGATTAGCCTCGAGAAGCCTCAGCGGAAATGGGCCTCATCTCGCCTGGAGGGCAAAACCTCCTGGATTTTCTCGAGTTGCGGCAGGTGCTCTCGACTTACGATGGGGACCTCAGGGACCCGCTCTGGTGGCCTCAGGAAAGGCCAGTCCCCATGCGAGTTCCTCGGGGCCTCTCGGCATTCCTCTCCCGTCGATGCCGGGCCTAAGACCTTGTGTGGAGTCGGGGCCGGAACCTGAGGATTCCTCTCCAGTGCTGACATGGATCTTGGGGTACTTCTGGAGTCTCCCCAGGGGAGTCAGTCCTCGCCTCCAATGCGGGCATGCACTTGCGCTTTCCTCCAGAGCGGTAGCAGCAGTGTCACGCAGTCCGCCGCGTGGATCAAAGGATCTATGGTTTTCCCTCGAGTCTTTCCCACGAGGCTTTCCCACGAGGCTTTCCCACAGGGCTGTCCCACGTGCACACGTGGTGGGAGTCGATCCTCGGCTTCAACGTCAAGGCAGTGCAGGGAAAACAGGTTCCTCTGGAATGGACTGACACATCTGGGGGACTCTTGGAATGGTGGCACGACCCTGGAGTTCCTCTCGCCTTTCCTGTGGAGAGCGCCTCCTCTTGAGATGCGACGGGAACGCCGGGAATTCTTTCCCTAGGAAACAGGGAAAGGATCCCTCATCTCGAGCTAGGAGGCGGAAACGGGGCTCCCCTGGATGTGTGCGGGACCCCACGTGCTTCCTCTCGAGTGGAGACGGGTATGTCGGGGAACTTCTTGAGTTGCAGCAAGGGTGTGAAGGACCCTTTGGAAGTTCCAGTGGTTAGACGTGATTAGCCTCGAGAAGCCTCAGCGGAAATGGGCCTCATCTCGCCTGGAGGGCAAAACCTCCTGGATTTTCTCGAGTTGCGGCAGGTGCTCTCGACTTACGACGGGGACGTCAGGGACCCGCTCTGGTGGCCTCAGGAAAGGCCAGTCCCCAGGCGAGTTCCTCGGGGGCCTCTCGGCATTCCTCTCCCGTCGATGCCGGGGCCGAAGACCTTGTGTGGAGTCGGGGCCGGAACCTGAGGATTCCTCTCCAGTGCTGACATGGATCTTGGGGTACTTCTGGAGTCTCCCCAGGGGAGTCAGTCCTCGTCTCGAATGCGGGCATGCACTTGCGCTTTCCTCCAGAGCGGTAGCAGCAGAGTCACGCAGTCCGCCGCGTGGATTAAATGATCTATGGTTTTCCCTCGAGTCTTTCCCACGAGGCTTTCCCACGAGGCTTTCCCACAGGGCTGTCCCACGTGCACACGTGGTGGGAGTCGATCCTCGGCTTGAACGTCAAGGCAGTGCAGGGAAAACAGGTTCCTCTGGAATGGACTGACACATCTGGGGGACTCTGGGAATGGTGGCACGACCCTGGAGTTCCTCTCGCCTTTCCTGTGGAGAGCGCCTCCTCTTGAGATGCGACGGGAACGCCAGGAATTCTTTCCCTACGAAACAGGGAAAGGATCCCTCATCTCGAGCTAGGAGGCGGAAACGGGGCTCCCCTGGATGTGTGCGGGACCCCACGTGCTTCCTCTCGAATGGAGACGGGTATGTCGGGGAACTTCTTGAGTTGCAGCAAGGGTGTGAAGCACCCTTTGGAAGTTCCAGTGGTTAGACGTGATTAGCCTCGAGAAGCCTCAGCGGAAATGGGCCTCATCTCGCCTGGAGGGCAAAACCTCCTGGATTTTCTCGAGTTGCGGTAGGTGCTCTCGACTTACGACGGGGACCTCAGGGACCCGCTCTGGTGGCCTCAGGAAAGGCCAGTCCCCATGCGAGTTCCTCGGGGGCCTCTCGGGATTCCTCTCCCGTCGATGCCGGGGCCTAAGACCTTGTGTGGAGTCGGGACTGGAACCTGAGGATTCCTCTCCAGTGCTGACATGGATCTTGGGGTACTTCTGGAGTCTCCCCAGGGGAGTCAGTCCTCGTCTCGAATGCGGGCATGCACTTGCGCTTTCCTCCAGAGCGGTAGCAGCAGTGTCACGCAGTCCGCCGCGTGGATCAAAGGATCTATGGTTTTCCCTCGAGTCTTTCCCACGAGGCATTCCCACGAGGCTTTCCCACAGGGCTGTCCCACGTGCACACGTGGTGGGAGTGGATCCTCGGCTTGAACGTCTAGGCAGTGCAGGGAAAACAGGTTCCTCTGGAATGGACTGACACATCTGGTGGACTCCTGGAATGGTGGCACGACCCTGGAGTTCCTCTCGCCTTTCCTGTGGAGAGCGCCTCCTCTTGAGATGCGACGGGAACGCCGGGAATTCTTTCCCTACGAAACAGGGAAAGGATCCCTCATCTCGAGCTAGGAGGCGGAAACGGGGCTCCCCTGGATGTGTGCGGGACCCCACGTGCTTCCTCTCGAGTGGAGACGGGTATGTCGGGGAACTGCTTGAGTTGCAGCAAGGGTGTGAAGGACCCTTTGGAAGTTCCAGCGGTTAGATGTGATTAGCCTCGAGAAGCCTCAGCGGAAATGGGCCTCATCTCGCCTGGAGGGCAAAACCTCCTGGATTTTCTCGAGTTGCGGCAGGTGCTCTCGACTTACGATGGGGACCTCAGGGACCCGCTCTGGTGGCCTCAGGAAAGGCCAGTCCCCAGGCGAGTTCCTCGGGGGCCTCTCGGCATTCCTCTCCCGTCGATGCCGGGCCTAAGACCTTGTGTGGAGTCGGGGCCGGAACCTGAGGATTCCTCTCCAGTGCTGACATGGATCTTGGGGTACTTCTGGAGTCTCCCCAGGGGAGTCAGTCCTCGCCTCCAATGCGGGCATACACTTGCGCTTTCCTCCAGAGCGGTAGCAGCAGTGTCACGCAGTCCGCCGCGTGGATCAAAGGATCTATGGTTTTCCCTCGAGTCTTTCCCACGAGGCTTTCCCACGAGGCTTTCCCACAGGGCTGTCCCACGTGCACACGTGGTGGGAGTCGATCCTCGGCTTGAACGTCAAGGCAGTGCAGGGAAAACAGGTTCCTCTGGAATGGACTGACACATCTGGGGGACTCTTGGAATGGTGGCACGACCCTGGAGTTCCTCTCGCCTTTCCTGTGGAGAGCGCCTCCTCTTGAGATGCGACGGGAACGCCGGGAATTCTTTCCCTAAGAAACAGGGAAAGGATCCCTCATCTCGAGCTAGGAGGCGGAAACGGGGCTCCCCTGGATGTGTGCGGGACCCCACGTGCTTCCTCTCGAGTGGAGACGGGTATGTCGGGGAACTTCTTGAGTTGCAGCAAGGGTGTGAAGGACCCTTTGGAAGTTCCAGTGGTTAGACGTGATTAGCCTCGAGAAGCCTCAGCGGAAATGGGCCTCATCTCGCCTGGAGGGCAAAACCTCCTGGATTTTCTCGAGTTGCGGCAGGTGCTCTCGACTTACGACGGGGACCTCAGGGACCCGCTCTGGTGGCCTCAGGAAAGGCCAGTCCCCATGCGAGTTCCTCGGGGGCCTCTCGGGATTCCTCTCCCGTCGATGCCGGGGTCTAAGACCTTCTGTGGAGTCGGGGCCGGAACCTGAGGATTCCTCTCCAGTGCTGACATGGATCTTGGGGTACTTCTGGAGTCTCCCCAGGGGAGTCAGTCCTCGTCTCGAATGCGGGCATGCACTTGCGCTTTCCTCCAGAGCGGTAGCAGCAGTGTCACGCAGTCCGCCGCGTGGATCAAAGGATCTATGGTTTTCCCTCGAGTCTTTCCCACGAGGCTTTCCCACGAGGCTTTCCCACAGGGCTGTCCCACGTGCACACGTGGTGGGAGTGGATCCTCGGCTTGAACGTCAAGGCAGTGCAGGGAAAACAGGTTCCTCTGGAATGGACTGACACATCTGGGGGACTCTTGCAATGGTGGCACGACCCTGGAGTTCCTCTCGCCTTTCCTGTGGAGGGCGCCTCCACTTGAGATGCGACGGGAACGCCGGGAATTCTTTCCCTACGAAACAGGGAAAGGATCCCTCATCTCGAGCTAGGAGGCGGAAACGGGGCTCCCCTGGATGTGTGCGGGACCGAACGTGCTTCCTCTCGAGTGGAGACGGGTATGTCCGGGAACTTCTTGAGTTGCAGCAAGGGTGTGAAGGACCCTTTGGAAGTTCCAGTGGTTAGACGTGATTAGCCTCGAGAAGCCTCAGCGGAAATGGGCCTCATCTCGCCTGGAGGCCAAAACCTCCTGGATTTTCTCGAGTTGCGGCAGGTGCTCTCGACTTACGACGGGGACCTCAGGGACCCGCTCTGGTGGCCTCAGGAAAGGCCAGTCCCCAGGCGAGTTCCTCGGGGGCCTCTCGGGATTCCTCTCCCGTCCATGCCGGGGCCTAAGACCTTCTGTGGAGTCGGGGCCGGAACCTGAGGATTCCTCTCCAGTGCTGACATGGATCTTGGGGTACTTCTGGAGTCTCCCCAGGGGAGTCAGTCCTCGCCTCGAATGTGGGCATGCACTTGCGCTTCCCTCCAGAGCGGCAGAAGCAGTGTCACGCAGTCCGCCGCGTGGATCAAAGAATCTATGGTTTTCCCTCGAGTCTTTCCCACGAGGCTTTCCCACGAGGCTTTCCCACAGGGCTGTCCCACGTGCACACGTGGTGGGAGTGGATCCTCGGCTTGAACGTCAAGGCAGTGCAGGGAAAACAGGTTCCTCTGGAATGGACTGACACATCTGGGGGTCTCTTGGAATGGTGCCACGACCCTGGAGTTCCTCTCGCCTTTCCTGTGGAGAGCGCCTCCTCTTGAGATGCGACGGGAATGCCGGGAATTCTTTCCCTATGAAACAGGGAAAGGATCACTCATCTCGAGCTAGGAGGCGGAAACGGGGCTCCCCTGGATGTGTGCGGGACCCCACGTGCTTCCTCTCGAGTGGAGACAGATATGTCGCGGAACTGCTTGAGTTGCAGCAAGGGTGTGAAGGACCCTTTGGAAGTTCCAGTGGTTAGATGTGATTGGCCTCGAGAAGCCTCAGCGGAAATGGGCCTCATCTCGCCTGGAGGGCAAAACCTCCTGGATTTTCTCGAGTGCGGCAGGTGCTCTCGACTTACGACGGGGACCTCAGGGACCTGCTCTGGTGGCCTCAGGAAAGGCCAGTCCCCATGCGAGTTCCTCGGGGGCCTCTCGGGATTCCTCTCCCGTCGATGCCGGGGCCTAAGACCTTGTGTGGAGTCGGGGCCGGAACCTGAGGATTCCTCTCCAGTGCTGACATGGATCTTGGGGTACTTCTGGAGTCTCCCCAGGGGAGTCAGTCCTCGTCTCGAATGCGGGCATGCACTTGCGCTTTCCTCCAGAGCGGTAGCAGCAGTGTCACGCAGACCGCCGCGTGGATCAAAGGATCTATGGTTTTCCCTCGAGTCTTTCCCACGAGGCTTTCCCACGAGGCTTTCCCACAGGGCTGTCCCACGTGCACACGTGGTGGGAGTCGATCCTCGGCTTGAACGTCAAGGCAGTGCAGGGAAAACAGGTTCCTCTGGAATGGACTGACACATCTGGGGGACTCTTGGAATGGTGGCACGACCCTGGAGTTCCTCTCGCCTTTCCTGTGGAGAGCGCCTCCACTTGAGATGCGATGGGAACGCCGGGAATTCTTTCCCTACGAAACAGGGAAAGGATCCCTCATCTCGAGCTAGGAGGGGGAAACGGGGCTCCCCTGGATGTGTGCGGGACCCCACGTGCTTCCTCTCGAGTGGAGACGGGTATGTCGGGGAACTTCTTGAGTTGCAGCAAGGGTGTGAAGGACCCTTTGGAAGTTCCAGTGGTTAGACGTGATTAGCCTCGAGAAGCCTCAGCGGAAATGGGCCTCATCTCGCCTGGAGGGCAAAACCTCCTGGATTTTCTCGAGTTGCGGCAGGTGCTCTCGACTTACGACGGGGACCTCAGGGACCCGCTCTGGTGGCCTCAGGAAAGGCCAGTCCCCATGCTAGTTCCTCGGGGGCCTCTCGGGATACCTCTCCCGTCGATGTCGGGGCCTAAGACCTTGTGTGGAGTCGGGGCCGGAACCTGAGGATTCCTCTCCAGTGCTGACATGGATCTTGGGGTACTTCTGGAGTCTCCCCAGTGGAGTCAGTCCTCGTCTCGAATGCGGGCATGCACTTGCGCTTTCCTCCAGAGCGGTAGCAGCAGTGTCACGCAGTCCGCCGCGTGGATCAAAGGATCTATGGTTTTCCCTCGAGTCTTTCCCACGAGGCTTTCCCACGAGGCTTTCCCACAGGGCTGTCCCAAGTGCACACGTGGTGGGAGTCGATCCTCGGCTTGAACGTCAAGGCAGTGCAGGGAAAACAGGTTCCTCTGGAATGGACTGACACATCTGGGGGACTCTTGGAATGGTGGCACGACCCTGGAGTTCCTCTCGCCTTTCCTGTGGAGAGCGCCTCCTCTTGAGATGCGACGGGAACGCCGGGAATTCTTTCCCTACGAAACAGGGAAAGGATCCCTCATCTCGAGCTAGGAGGCGGAAACGGGGCTCCCCTGGATGTGTGCGGGACCCCACGTGCTTCCTCTCGAGTGGAGACGGGTATGTCGGGGAACTTCTTGAGTTGCAGCAAGGGTGTGAAGGACCCTTTGGAAGTTCCAGTGGTTAGACGTGATTAGCCTCGAGAAGCCTCAGCGGAAATGGGCCTCATCTCGCCTGGAGGGCAAAACCTCCTGGATTTTCTCGAGTTGCGGCAGGTGCTCTCGACTTACGACGGGGACCTCAGGGACCCGCTCTGGTGGCCTCAGGAAAGGCCAGTCCCCATGCGAGTTCCTCGGGGGCCTCTCGGGATTCCTCTCCCGTCGATGCCGGGGCCTAAGACCTTGTGTGGAGTCGGGGCCGGAACCTGAGGATTCCTCTCCAGTGCTGACATGGATCTTGGGGTACTCCTGGAGTCTCCCCAGGGGAGTCAGTCCTCGTCTCGAATGCGGGCATGCACTTGCGCTTTCCTCCAGAGCGGTAGCAGCAGTGTCACGCAGTCCGCCGCGTGGATCAAAGGATCTATGGTTTTCCCTCGAGTCTTTCCCACGAGGCTTTCCCACGAGGCTTTCCCACAGGGCTGTCCCACGTGCACACGTGGTGGGAGTCGATCCTCGGCTTGAACGTCAAGGCAGTGCAGGGAAAACAGGTTCCTCTGGAATGGACTGACACATCTGGGGGACTCTTGGAATGGTGGCACGACCCTGGAGTTCCTCTCGCCTTTCCTGTGGAGAGCGCCTCCTCTTGAGATGCGACGGGAACGCCGGGAATTCTTTCCCTACGAAACAGGGAAAGGATCCCTCATCTCGAGCTAGGAGGCGGAAACGGGGCTCCCCTGGATGTGTGCGGGACCCCACGTGCTTCCTCTCGAGTGGAGACGGGTATGTCGGGGAACTTCTTGAGTTGCAGCAAGGGTGTGAAGGACCCTTTGGAAGTTCCAGTGGTTAGACGTGATTAGCCTCGAGAAGCCTCAGCGGAAATGGGCCTCATCTCGCCTGGAGGGCAAAACCTCCTGGATGTTCTCGAGTTGCGGCAGGTGCTCTCGACTTACGACGGGGACCTCAGGGACCCGCTCTGGTGGCCTCAGGAAAGGCCAGTCCCCATGCGAGTTCCTCGGGGGCCTCTCGGGATTCCTCTCAGGTCGATGCCGGGGTCTAAGACCTTGTGTGGAGTCGGGGCCGGAACCTGAGGATTCCTCTCCAGTGCTGACATGGATCTTGGGGTACTTCTGGAGTCTCCCCAGGGGAGTCAGTCCTCGTCTCGAATGTGGGCATGCACTTGCGCTTTCCTCCAGAGCGGTAGCAGCAGTGTCACGCAGTCCACCGCGTGGATCAAAGGATCTATGGTTTTCCCTCGAGTCTTTCCCACGAGGCTTTCCCACGAGGCTTTCCCACAGGGCTGTCCCACGTGCACACGTGGTGGGAGTCGATCCTCGGCTTGAACGTCAAGGCAGTGCAGGGAAAACAGGTTCCTCTGGAATGGACTGACACATCTGGGGGACTCTTGGAATGGTGGCACGACCCTGGAGTTCCTCTCGCCTTTCCTGTGGAGAGCGCCTCCTCTTGAGATGCGACGGGAACGCCGGGAATTCTTTCCCTACGAAACAGGGAAAGGATCCCTCATCTCGAGCTAGGAGGCGGAAACGGGGCTCCCCTGGATGTGTGCGGGACCCCACGTGCTTCCTCTCGAGTGGAGACGGGTATGTCGGGGAACTTCTTGAGTTGCAGCAAGGTTGTGAAGCACCCTTTGGAAGTTCCAGTGGTTAGAAGTGATTAGCCTCGAGAAGCCTCAGCGGAAATGGTCCTCATCTCGCCTGGAGGGCAAAACCTCCTGGATTTTCTCGAGTTGCGGCAGGTGCTCTCGACTTAGGACGGGGACGTCAGGGACCCGCTCTGGAGGCCTCAGGAAAGGCCAGTCCCATGCGAGTTCCTCGGGGGCGTCTCGGGATTCCTCTCCCGTCGATGCCGGGGCCTAAGACCTTGTGTGGACTCGGGGCCGGAACCTGAGGATTCCTCTCCAGTGCTGACATGGATCTTGGGGTACTTCTGGAGTCTCCCCAGGGGAGTCAGTCCTCGTCTCGAATGCGGGCATGCACTTGCGCTTTCCTCCAGAGCGGTAGCAGCAGTGTCACGCAGTCCGCCGCGTGGATCAAAGGATCTATGGTTTTCCCTCGAGTCTTTCCCACGAGGCTTTCCCACGAGGCTTTCCCACAGGGCTGTCCCATGTGCACACGTGGTGGGAGTGGATCCTCGGCTTGAACGTCAAGGCAGTGCAGGGAAAACAGGTTCCTCTGGAATGGACTGACACATCTGGGGGACTCTTGGAATGGTGGCACGACCCTGGAGTTCCTCTCGCCTTTCCTGTGGAGAGCGCCTCCTCTTGAGATGCGACGGGAACGCCGGGAATTCTTTCCCTACGAAACAGGGAAAGGATCCCTCATCTCGAGCTAGGAGGCGGAAACGGGGCTCCCCTGGATGTGTGCGAGACCCCACGTGCTTCCTCTCGAGTGGAGACGGGTATGTCGGGGAACTTCTTGAGTTGCAGCAAGGGTGTGAAGGACCCTTTGGAAGTTCCAGTGGTTAGACGTGATTAGCCTCGAGAAGCCTCAGCGGAAATGGGCCTCATCTCGCCTGGAGGGCAAAACCTCCTGGATTTTCTCGAGTTGCGGCAGGTGCTCTCGACTTACGACGGGGACCTCAGGGACCCGCTCTGGTGGCCTCAGGAAAGGCCAGTCCCCATGCGAGTTCCTCGGGGGCCTCTCGGGATTCCTCTCCCGTCGATGCCGGGGCCTAAGACCTTGTGTGGAGTCGGGACCGGAACCTGAGGATTCCTGTCCAGTGCTGACATGGATCTTGGGGTACTCCTGGAGTCTCCCCAGGGGAGTCAGTCCTCGTCTCGAATGCGGGCATGCACTTGCGCTTTCCTCCAGAGCGGTAGCAGCAGTGTCACGCAGTCCGCCGCGTGGATCAAAGGATCTATGGTTTTCCCTCGAGTCTTTCCCACGAGGCTTTCCCACGAGGCTTTCCCACAGGGCTGTCCCACGTGCACACGTGGTGGGAGTCGATCCTCGGCTTGAACGTCAAGGCAGTGCAGGGAAAACAGGTTCCTCTGGAATGGACTGACACATCTGGGGGACTCTTGGAATGGTGGCACGACCCTGGAGTTCCTCTCGCCTTTCCTGTGGAGAGCGCCTCCTCTTGAGATGCGACGGGAACGCCGGGAATTCTTTCCCTACGAAACAGGGAAAGGATCCCTCATCTCGAGCTAGGAGGCGGAAACGGGGCTCCCCTGGATGTGTGCGGGACCCCACGTGCTTCCTCTCGAGTGGAGACGGGTATGTCGGGGAACTTCTTGAGTTGCAGCAAGGGTGTGAAGCACCCTTTGGAAGTTCCAGTGGTTAGAAGTGATTAGCCTCGAGAAGCCTCAGCGGAAATGGTCCTCATCTCGCCTGGAGGGCAAAACCTCCTGGATTTTCTCGAGTTGCGGCAGGTGCTCTCGACTTAGGACGGGGACGTCAGGGACCCGCTCTGGAGGCCTCAGGAAAGGCCAGTCCCATGCGAGTTCCTCGGGGGCGTCTCGGGATTCCTCTCCCGTCGATGCCGGGGCCTAAGACCTTGTGTGGACTCGGGGCCGGAACCTGAGGATTCCTCTCCAGTGCTGACATGGATCTTGGGGTACTTCTGGAGTCTCCCCAGGGGAGTCAGTCCTCGTCTCGAATGCGGGCATGCACTTGCGCTTTCCTCCAGAGCGGTAGCAGCAGTGTCACGCAGTCCGCCGCGTGGATCAAAGGATCTATGGTTTTCCCTCGAGTCTTTCCCACGAGGCTTTCCCACGAGGCTTTCCCACAGGGCTGTCCCATGTGCACACGTGGTGGGAGTGGATCCTCGGCTTGAACGTCAAGGCAGTGCAGGGAAAACAGGTTCCTCTGGAATGGACTGACACATCTGGGGGACTCTTGGAATGGTGGCACGACCCTGGAGTTCCTCTCGCCTTTCCTGTGGAGAGCGCCTCCTCTTGAGATGCGACGGGAACGCCGGGAATTCTTTCCCTACGAAACAGGGAAAGGATCCCTCATCTCGAGCTAGGAGGCGGAAACGGGGCTCCCCTGGATGTGTGCGGGACCCCACGTGCTTCCTCTCGAGTGGAGACGGGTATGTCGGGGAACTTCTTGAGTTGCAGCAAGGGTGTGAAGGACCCTTTGGAAGTTCCAGTGGTTAGACGTGATTAGCCTCGAGAAGCCTCAGGGGAAATGGGCCTCATCTCGCCTGGAGGGCAAAACCTCCTGGATTTTCTCGAGTTGCGGCAGGTGCTCTCGACTTACGACGGGGACCTCAGGGACCCGCTCTGGTGGCCTCAGGAAAGGCCAGTCCCCATGCGAGTTCCTCGGGGGCCTCTCGGGATTCCTCTCCCGTCGATGCCGGGGCCTAAGACCTTGTGTGGAGTCGGGACCGGAACCTGAGGATTCCTGTCCAGTGCTGACATGGATCTTGGGGTACTCCTGGAGTCTCCCCAGGGGAGTCAGTCCTCGTCTCGAATGCGGGCATGCACTTGCGCTTTCCTCCAGAGCGGTAGCAGCAGTGTCACGCAGTCCGCCGCGTGGATCAAAGGATCTATGGTTTTCCCTCGAGTCTTTCCCACGAGGCTTTCCCACGAGGCTTTCCCACAGGGCTGTCCCACGTGCACACGTGGTGGGAGTCGATCCTCGGCTTGAACGTCAAGGCAGTGCAGGGAAAACAGGTTCCTCTGGAATGGACTGACACATCTGGGGGACTCTTGGAATGGTGGCACGACCCTGGAGTTCCTCTCGCCTTTCCTGTGGAGAGCGCCTCCTCTTGAGATGCGACGGGAACGCCGGGAATTCTTTCCCTACGAAACAGGGAAAGGATCCCTCATCTCGAGCTAGGAGGCGGAAACGGGGCTCCCCTGGATGTGTGCGGGACCCCACGTGCTTCCTCTCGAGTGGAGACGGGTATGTCGGGGAACTTCTTGAGTTGCAGCAAGGGTGTGAAGGACCCTTTGGAAGTTCCAGTGGTTAGACGTGATTAGCCTCGAGAAGCCTCAGCGGAAATGGGCCTCATCTCGCCTGGAGGGCAAAACCTCCTGGATGTTCTCGAGTTGCGGCAGGTGCTCTCGACTTACGACGGGGACCTCAGGGACCCGCTCTGGTGGCCTCAGGAAAGGCCAGTCCCCATGCGAATTCCTCGGAGGCCTCTCGGGATTCCTCTCCCGTCGATACCGGGGCCTAAGACCTTGTGTGGAGTCGGGGCCGGAACCTGAGGATTCCTCTCCAGTGCTGACATGGATCTTGGGGTACTTCTGGAGTCTCCCCAGGGGAGTCAGTCCTCGTCTCGAATGCGGGCATGCACTTGCGCTTTCCTCTAGAGCGGTAGCAGCAGTGTTACGCAATCCGCCGCGTGGATCAAAGGATCTATGGTTTTCCCTCGAGTCTTTCCCACGAGGCTTTCCCACGAGGCTTTCCCACAGGGCTGTCCCACGTGCACACGTGGTGGGAGTCGATCCTCGGCTTGAAAGTCAAGGCAGTGCAGGGAAAACAGGTTCCTCTGTAATGGACTGACACATCTGGGCGTCTCTTGGAATGGTGGCACGACCCTGGAGTTCCTCTCGCCTCTCCTGTGGAGAGCCCCTCCTCTTGAGATGCGACGGGAACGCCGGGAATTCTTTCCCTAAGAAACAGGGAAAGGATCCCTCATCTCGAGCTAGGAGGCGGAAACGGGGCTCCCCTGGATGTGTGCAGGACCCCACGTGCTTCCTCTCGAGTGGAGACGGGTATGTCGGGGAACTTCTTGAGTTGCAGCAAGGGTGTGAAGGACCCTTTGGAAGTTCCAGTGGTTAGATGTGATTAGCCTCGAGAAGCCTCAGCGGAAATGGGCCTCACCTCGCCTGGAGGGCAAAACCTCCTGGATTTTCTCGAGTTGCGGCATGTGCTCTCGACTTACGACGGGGACCTCGGGGACCCGCTCTGGTGACCTCAGGAAATGCCAGTCCCCATGCGAGTTCCTCAGGGGCCTCTCGGCATTCCTCTCCCGTCGATGCCGGGGCCTAAGACCTTGTGTGGAGTCGGGGCCGGAACCTGAGGATTCCTCTCCAGTGCTGACATGGATCTTGGGGTACTTCTGGAGTCTCCCCAGGGGAGTCAGTCCTCGTCTCGAATGCGGGCATGCACTTGCGCTTTCCTCCAGAGCGGTAGCAGCAGTGTCACGCAGTCCGCCGCGTGGATCAAAGGATCTATGGTTTTCCCTCGAGTCTTTCCCACGAGGCTTTCCCACGAGGCTTTCCCACGAGGCTTTCCCACAGGGCTGTCCCACGTGCACAGGTGGTGGGAGTCGATCCTCGGCTTGAACGTCAAGGCAGTGCAGGGAAAACAGGTTCCTCTGGAATGGACTGACACATCTGGGGGACTCTTGGAATGGTGGCACGACCCTGGAGTTCCTCTCGCCTTTCCTGTGGAGAGCGCCTCCTCTTGAGATGCGACGGGAACGCCGGGAATTCTTTCCCTACGAAACAGGGAAAGGATCCCTCATCTCGAGCTAGGAGGCGGAAACGGGGCTCCCCTGGATGTGTGCGGGACCACACGTGCTTCCTCTCGAGTGGAGACGGGTATGTCGGGAACTTCTTGAGTTGCAGCAAGGGTGTGAAGGACCCTTTGGAAATTCCAGTGGTTAGACGTGATTCGCCTCGAGAAGCCTCAGCGGAAATGGGCCTCATCTCGCCTGGAGGGCAAAACCTCCTGGATTTTCTCGAGTTGCGGCAGGTCTCTCGACTTACGACGGGGACGTCAGGGACCCGCTCTGGTGGCCTCAGGAAAGGCCAGTCCCCATGCGAGTTCCTCGGGGGCCTCTCGGGATTCCTCTCCCGTCGATGCCGGGGCCTAAGACCTTGTGTGGAGTCGGGGCCGGAACCTGAGGATTCCTCTCCAATGCTGACATGGATCTTGGGGTACTTCTGGAGTCTCCCCAGGGGAGTCAGTCCTCGTCTCGAATGCGGGCATGCACTTGCGCTTTCCTCCAGAGCGGTAGCAGCAGTGTCACGCAGTCCGCCGCGTGGATCAAAGGATCTATGGTTTTCCCTCGAGTCTTTCCCACGAGGCTTTCCCACGAGGCTTTCCCACAGGGCTGTCCCACGTGCACACGTGGTGGGAGTGGATCCTCGGCTTGAACGTCTAGGCAGTGCAGGGAAAACAGGTTCCTCTGGAATGGACTGACACATCTGGTGGACTCTTGGAATGGTGGCACGACCCTGGAGTTCCTCTCGCCTTTCCTGTGGAGAGCGCCTCCTCTTGAGATGCGACGGGAACGCCGGGACTTCTTTCCCTACGAAACAGGGAAAGGATCCCTCATCTCGAGCTAGGAGGCGGAAACGGGGCTCCCCTGGATGTGTGCGGGACCCCACGTGCTTCCTCTCGAGTGGAGACGGGTATGTGGCGGAACTGCTTGAGTTGCAGCAAGAGTGTGAAGGACCCTTTGGAAGTTCCAGCGGTTAGATGTGATTAGCCTCGAGAAGCCTCAGCGGAAAGGGGCCTCATCTCGCCTGGAGGGCAAAACCTCCTGGATTTTCTCGAGTTGCGGCAGGTGCTCTCGACTTACGATGGGGACCTCAGGGACCCGCTCTGGTGGCCTCAGGAAAGGCCAGTCCCCATGCGAGTTCCTCGGGGGCCTCTCGGCATTCCTCTCCCGTCGATGCCGGGCCTAAGACCTTGTGTGGAGTCGGGGCCGGAACCTGAGGATTCCTCTCCAGTGCTGACATGGATCTTGGGGTACTTCTGGAGTCTCCCCAGGGGAGTCAGTCCTCGCCTCCAATGCGGGCATGCACTTGCCTTTCCTCCAGAGCGGTAGCAGCAGTGTCACGCAGTCCGCCGCGTGGATCAAAGGATCTATGGTTTTCCCTCGAGTCTTTCCCACGAGGCTTTCCCACGAGGCTTTCCCACAGGGCTGTCCCACGTGCACACGTGGTGGGAGTCGATCCCCGGCTTCAACGTCAAGGCAGTGCAGGGAAAACAGGTTCCTCTGGAATGGACTGACACATCTGGGGGACTCTTGGAATGGTGGCACGACCCTGGAGTTCCTCTCGCCTGTCCTGTGGAGAGCGCCTCCTCTGGAGATGCGACGGGAACGCCGGGAATTCTTTCCCTACGAAACAGGGAAAGGATCCCTCATCTCGAGCTAGGATGCGGAAACGGGGCTCCCCTGGATGTGTGCGGGACCCCACGTGCTTCCTCTCGTGTGGAGACGGGTATGTCGGGGAACTTCTTGAGTTGCAGCAAGGGTGTGAATTACCCTTTGGAAGTTCCAGTGGTTAGACGTGATTAGCCTCGTGAAGCCTCAGCGGAAATGGGCCTCATCTCGCCTGGAGGGCAAAACCTCCTGGATTTTCTCGAGTTGCGCCATGTGCTCTCGACATACGACGGGGACCTCAGGGACCCGCTCTGGTGACCTCAGGAAAGGCCAGTCCCCCTGCGAGTTCCTCGGGGGCCTCTCGGGATTCCTCTCCCGTCGATGCAGGGGCCTAAGACCTTGTGTGGAGTCGGGGCCGGAACCTGAGGATTCCTCTCCAGTGCTGACATGGATCTTGGGGTACTTCTGGAGTCTCCCCAGGGGAGTCAGTCCTCGTCTCGAATGCGGGCATGCACTTGCGCTTTCCTCCAGAGCGGTAGCAGCAGTGTCACGCAGTCCGCCGCGTGGAACAAAGGATCTATGGTTTTCCCTCGAGTTTTCCCACGAGGCTTTCCCACGAGGCTTTCCCACAGGGCTGTACCTCGTGCACACGTGGTGGGAGTGGATCCTCGGCTTGAACGTCAAGGCAGAGCAGGGAAAACAGGTTCCTCTGGAATGGACTGACACATCTGGGGGACTCTTGGAATGGTGGCACGACCCTGGAGTTCCTCTCGCCATTCCTGTGGAGAGCGCCTCCTCTTGAGATGCGACGGGAACACCGGGAATTCTTTCCCTACGAAACAGGGAAAGGATCCCTCATCTCGAGCTAGGAGGCGAAAACGGGGCTCCCCTGGATGTGTGCGGGATACCACGTGCTTCCTATCGAGTGGAGACGGGTATGTCGGGGAACTTCTTGAGTAGCAGCAAGGGTGTGAAGGACCCTTTGGAAGTTCCAGTGGTTAGATGTGATTGGCCTCGAGAAGCCTCAGCGGAAATGGGCCTCATCTCGCCTGGAGGGCAAAACCTCCTGGATTTTCTCGAGTTACGGCAGGTGCTCTCGACTTACGACGGGGACCTCAGGGACCCGCTCTGGTGGCCTCAGGAAAGGCCAGTCCCCATGCGAGTTCCTCGGGGGCCTCTCGGGATTCCTCTCCCGTCGATGCCGGGGCCTAAGACCTTGTGTGGAGTCGGGGCCGGAACCTGAGGATTCCTCTCCAGTGCTGACATGGATCTTGGGGTACTTCTGGAGTCTCCCCAGGGGAGTCAGTCCTCGTCTCGAATGCGGGCATGCACTTGCGCTTTCCTCCAGAGCGGTAGCAGCAGTGTCACGCAGTCCGCCGCGTGGATCAAAGGATCTATGGTTTTCCCTCGAGTCTTTCCCACGAGGCTTTCCCACAGGGCTTTCCCACGTGCATACGTGGTGGGAGTCGATCCTCGGCTTGAACGTCAAGGCAGTGCAGGGAAAACAGGTTCCTCTGGAATGGACTGACACATCTGGGGGACTCTTGGAATGGTGGCACGACCCTGGAGTTCCTCTCGCCTTTCCTGTGGAGAGCGCCTCCTCTAGAGATGCGACGGGAACGCCGGGAATTCTTTCCCTACGAAACAGGGAAAGGATCCCTCATCTCGAGCTAGGAGGCGGAAACGGGGCTCCACTGGATGTGTGCGGGACCCCACGTGCTTCCTCTCGAGTGGAGACGGGTATGTCGGGGAACTTCTTGAGTTGCAGCAAGGGTGTGAAGGACCCTTTGGAAGTTCCAGTGGTTAGACGTGATTAGCCTCGAGAAGCCTCAGCGGAAATGGGCCTCATCTCGCCTGGAGGGCAAAACCTCCTGGATTTTCTCGAGTTGCGGCAGGTGCTCTCGACTTACGATGGGGACATCAGGGACCCGCTCTGGTGGCCTCAGGAAAGGTCAGTCCCCAGGCGAGTTCCTCGGGGGCCTCTCGGCATTCCTCTCCCGTCGATGCCGGCGCCTAAGACCTTGTGTGGAGTCGGGGCCGGAACCTGAGGATTCCTCTCCAGTGCTGACATGGATCTTGGGGTACTTCTGGAGTCTCCCCAGGGGAGTCAGTCCTCGTCTCGAATGCGGGCATGCACTTGCGCTTTCCTCCAGAGCGGTAGCAGCAGTGTCACGCAGTCCGCCGCGTGGATCAAAGGATCTATGGTTTTCCCTCGAGTTTTCCCACGAGGCTTTCCCACGAGGCTTTCCCACAGGGCTGTACCTCGTGCACACGTGGTGGGAGTCGATCCTCGGCTTGAACGTCAAGGCAGTGCAGGGAAAACAGGTTCCTCTGGAATGGACTGACACATCTGGGGGACTCTTGGAATGGTGGCACGACCCTGGAGTTCCTCTCGCCTTTCCTGTGGAGAGCGCCTCCTCTTGAGATGCGACGGGAACACCGGGAATTCTTTCCCTAAGAAACAGGGAAAGGATCCCTCATCTCGAGCTAGGAGGCGGAAACGGGGCTCCCCTGGATGTGTGCGGGATACCACGTGCTTCCTATCGAGTGGAGACGGGTATGTCGGGGAACTTCTTGAGTAGCAGCAAGGGTGTGAAGGACCCTTTGGAAGTTCCAGTGGTTAGATGTGATTGGCCTCGAGAAGCCTCAGCGGAAATGGGCCTAATCTCGCCTGGAGGGCAAAACCTCCTGGATTTTCTCGAGTTGCGGCAGGTGCTCTCGACTTACGACGGGGACCTCAGGGACCCGCTCTGGTGGCCTCAGGAAAGGCCAGTCCCCATGCGAGTTCCTCGGGGGCCTCTCGGGATTCCTCTCCCGTCGATGCCGGGGCCTAAGACCTTGTGTGGAGTCGGGGCCGGAACCTGAGGATTCCTCTCCAGTGCTGACATGGATCTTGGGGTACTTCTGGAGTCTCCCCAGGGGAGTCAGTCCTCGTCTCGAATGCGGGCATGCACTTGCGCTTTCCTCCAGAGCGGTAGCAGCAGTGTCACGCAGTCCGCCGCGTGGATCAAAGGATCTATGGTTTTCCCTCGAGTCTTTCCCACGAGGCTTTCCCACGAGGCTTTCCCACAGGGCTGTCCCACGTGCACACGTGGTGGGAGTCGATCCTCGGCTTGAACGTCAAGGCAGTGCAGGGAAAACAGGTTCCTCTGGAATGGACTGTCACATCTGGGGGACTCTTGGAATGGTGGCACGACCCTGGAGTTCCTCTCGCCTTTCCTGTGGAGAGCGCCTCCTCTTGAGATGCGACGGGAACGCCGGGAATTCTTTCCCTACGAAACAGGGAAAGGATCCCTCATCTCGAGCTAGGAGGCGGAAACGGGGCTCCCCTGGATGTGTGCGGGACCCCACGTGCTTCCTCTCGAGTGGAGACGGGTATGTCGGGGAACTGCTTGAGTTGCAGCAAGGGTGTGAAGGACCCTTTGGAAGTTCCAGCGGTTAGATGTGATTAGCCTCGAGAAGCCTCAGCGGAAATGGGCCTCATCTCGCCTGGAGGGCAAAACCTCCTGGATTTTCTCGAGTTGCGGCAGGTGCTCTCGACTTACGATGGGGACCTCAGGGACCCGCTCTGGTGGCCTCAGGAAAGGCCAGTCCCCAGGCGAGTTCCTCGGGGGCCTCTCGGCATTCCTCTCCCGTCGATGCCGGGCCTAAGACCTTGTGTGGAGTCGGGGCCGGAACCTGAGGATTCCTCTCCAGTGCTGACATGGATCTTGGGGTACTTCTGGAGTCTCCCCAGGGGAGTCAGTCCTCGCCTCCAATGCGGGCATGCACTTGCGCTTTCCTCCAGAGCGGTAGCAGCAGTGTCACGCAGTCCGCCGCGTGGATCAAAGGATCTATGGTTTTCCCTCGAGTCTTTCCCACGAGGCTTTCCCACGAGGCTTTCCCACAGGGCTGTCCCACGTGCACACGTGGTGGGAGTCGATCCTCGGCTTGAACGTCAAGGCAGTGCAGGGAAAACAGGTTCCTCTGGAATGGACTGACACATCTGGGGGACTCTTGGAATGGTGGCACGACCCTGGAGTTCCTCTCGCCTTTCCTGTGGAGAGCGCCTCCTCTTGAGATGCGACGGGAACGCCGGGAATTCTTTCCCTACGAAACAGGGAAAGGATCCCTCATCTCGAGCTAGGAGGCGGAAACGGGGCTCCCCTGGATGTGTGCGGGACCCCACGTGCTTCCTCTCGAGTGGAGACGGGTATGTCGGGGAACTTCTTGAGTTGCAGCAAGGGTGTGAAGGACCCTTTGGAAGTTCCAGTGGTTAGACGTGATTAGCCTCGAGAAGCCTCAGCGGAAATGGGCCTCATCTCGCCTGGAGGGCAAAACCTCCTGGATTTTCTCGAGTTGCGGCAGGTGCTCTCGACTTACGACGGGGACGTCAGGGACCCGCTCTGGTGGCCTCAGGAAAGGCCAGTCCCCAGGCGAGTTCCTCGGGGGCCTCTCGGCATTCCTCTCCCGTCGATGCCGGGGCCGAAGACCTTGTGTGGAGTCGGGGCCGGAACCTGAGGATTCCTCTCCAGTGCTGACATGGATCTTGGGGTACTTCTGGAGTCTCCCCAGGGGAGTCAGTCCTCGTCTCGAATGCGGGCATGCACTTGCGCTTTCCTCTAGAGCGGTAGCAGCAGTGTCACGCAGTCCGCCGCGTGGATTAAAGGATCTATGGTTTTCCCTCGAGTCTTTCCCACGAGGCTTTCCCACGAGGCTTTCCCACAGGGCTGTCCCACGTGCACACGTGGTGGGAGTCGATCCTCGGCTTGAACGTCAAGGCAGTGCAGGGAAAACAGGTTCCTCTGGAATGGACTGACACATCTGGGGGACTCTTGGAATGGTGGCACGACCCTGGAGTTCCTCTCGCCTTTCCTGTGGAGAGCGCCTCCTCTTGAGATGCGACGGGAACGCCGGGAATTCTTTCCCTACGAAAGAGGGAAAGGATCCCTCATCTCGAGCTAGGAGGCGGAAACGGGGCTCCCCTGGATGTGTGCGGGACCCCACGTGCTTCCTCTCGAGTGGAGACGGGTATGTCGGGGAACTTCTTGAGTTGCAGCAAGGGTGTGAAGGACCCTTTGGAAGTTCCAGTGGTTAGACGTGATTATCCTCGAGAAGCCTCAGCGGAAATGGGCCTCATCTCGCCTGGAGGGCAAAACCTCCTGGATTTTCTCGAGTTGCGGCAGGTGCTCTCGACTTACGACGGGGACCTCAGGGACCCGCTCTGGTGGCCTCAGGAAAGGCCAGTCCCCATGCGAGTTCCTCGGGGGCCTCTCGGGATTCCTCTCCCGTCGATGCCGGGCCTAAGACCTTGTGTGGAGTCGGGGCCGGAACCTGAGGATTCCTCTCCAGTGCTGACATGGATCTTGGGGTACTTCTGGAGTCTCCCCAGGGGAGTCAGTCCTCGCCTCGAATGCGGGCATGCACTTGCGCTTTCCTCCAGAGCGGTAGGAGCAGTGTCACGCAGTCCGCCGCGTGGATCAAAGGATCTATGGTTTTCCCTCAAGTCTTTCCCACGAGGCTTTCCCACGAGGCTTTCCCACAGGGCTGTCCCACGTGCACAGGTGGTGGGAGTCGATCCTCGGCTTGAACGTCAAGGCAGTGCAGGGAAAACAGGTTCCTCTGGAATGGACTGACACATCTGGGGGACTCTTGGAATGGTGGCACGACCCTGGAGTTCCTCTCGCCTTTCCTGTGGAGAGCGCCTCCTCTTGAGATGCGACGGGAACGCCGGGAATTCTTTCCCTACGAAACAGGGAAAGGATCCCTCATCTCGAGCTAGGAGGCGGAAACGGGGCTCCCCTGGATGTGTGCGGGACCGAACGTGCTTCCTCTCGAGTGGAGACGGGTATGTCCGGGAACTTCTTGAGTTGCAGCAAGGGTGTGAAGGACCCTTTGGAAGTTCCAGTGGTTAGACGTGATTAGCCTCGAGAAGCCTCAGCGGAAATGGGCCTCATCTCGCCTGGAGGGCAAAACCTCCTGGATTTTCTCGAGTTGCGGCAGGTGCTCTCGACTTACGACGGGGACCTCAGGGACACACTCTGGTGGCCTCAGGAAAGGCCAGTCCCCATGCGAGTTCCTCGGGGGCCTCTCGGGATTCCTCTCCCGTCGATGCCGGGGCCTAAGACCTTGTGTGGAGTCGGGGCCGGAACCTGAGGATTCCTCTCCAGTGCTGACATGGATCTTGGGGTACTTCTGGAGTCTCCCCAGGGGAGTCAGTCCTCGTCTCGAATGCGGGCATGCACTTGCGCTTTCCTCCAGAGCGGTAGCAGCAGTGTCACGCAGTCCGCCGCGTGGATCAAAGGATCTATGGTTTTCCCTCGAGTCTTTCCCACGAGGCTTTCCCACGAGGCTTTCCCACAGGGCTGTCCCACGTGCACACGTGGTGGGAGTCGATCCTCGGCTTGAACGTCAAGGCAGTGCAGGGAAAACAGGTTCCTCTGTAATGGACTGACACATCTGGGCGTCTCTTGGAATGGTGGCACGACCCTGGAGTTCCTCTCGCCTCTCCTGTGGAGAGCCCCTCCTCTTGAGATGCGACGGGAACGCCGGGAATTCTTTCCCTAAGAAACAGGGAAAGGATCCCTCATCTCGAGCTAGGAGGCGGAAACGGGGCTCCCCTGGATGTGTGCGGGACCCCACGTGCTTCCTCTCGAGTGGAGACGGGTATGTCGGGGAACTTCTTGAGTTGCAGCAAGGGTGTGAAGGACCCTTTGGAAGTTCCAGTGGTTAGATGTGATTAGCCTCGAGAAGCCTCAGCGGAAATGGGCCTCATCTCGCCTGGAGGGCAAAACCTCCTGGATTTTCTCGAGTTGCGGCATGTGCTCTCGACTTACGACGGGGACCTCGGGGACCCGCTCTGGTGACCTCAGGAAATGCCAGTCCCCATGCGAGTTCCTCAGGGGCCTCTCGGCATTCCTCTCCCGTCCATGCCGGGGCCTAAGACCTTGTGTGGAGTCGGGGCCGGAACCTGAGGATTCCTCTCCAGTGCGGACATGGATCTTGGGGTACTTCTGGAGTCTCCCCAGGGGAGTCAGTCCTCGTCTCGAATGCGGGCATGCACTTGCGCTTTCCTCCAGAGCGGTAGCAGCAGTGTCACGCAGTCCGCCGTGTGGATCAAAGGATCTATGGTTTTCCCTCGAGTCTTTCCCACGAGGCTTTCCCACGAGGCTTTCCCACAGGGCTGTCCCACGTGCACACGTGGTGGGAGTCGATCCTCGGCTTGAACGTCAACGCAGTGCAGGGAAAACAGGTTCCTCTGGAATGGACTGACACATCTGGGGGACTCTTGGAATGGTGGCACGACCCTGGAGTTCCTCTCGCCTTTCCTGTGGAGAGCGCCTCCTCTTGAGATGCGACGGGAACGCCGGGAATTCTTTCCCTACGAAACAGGGAAAGGATCCCTCATCTCGAGCTAGGAGGCGGAAACGGGGCTCCCCTGGATGTGTGCGGGACCCCACGTGCTTCCTCTCGAGTGGAGACGGGTATGTCGGGAACTTCTTGAGTTGCAGCAAGGGTGTGAAGGACCCTTTGGAAATTCCAGTGGTTAGACGTGATTCGCCTCGAGAAGCCTCAGCCGAAATGGGCCTAATCTCGCCTGGAGGGCAAAACCTCCTGGATTTTCTCGAGTTGCGGCAGGTGCTCTCGACTTACGACGGGGACGTCAGGGACCCGCTCTGGTGGCCTCAGGAAAGGCCAGTCCCCATGCGAGTTCCTCGGGGGCCTCTCGGGATTCCTCTCCCGTCGATGCCGGGGCCTAAGACCTTGTGTGGAGTCGGGGCCGGAACCTGAGGATTCCTCTCCAGTGCTGACATGGATCTTGGGGTACTTCTGGAGTTTCCCCGGGGAGTCAGTCCTCGTCTCGAATGCGGGCATGCACTTGCGCTTTCCTCCAGAGCGGTAGCAGCAGTGTCACGCAGTCCGCCGCGTGGATCAAAGGATCTATGGTTTTCCCTCGAGTTTTTCCCACGAGGCTTTCCCACGAGGCTTTCCCACAGGGCTGTCCCACGTGCACACGTGGTGGGAGTGGATCCTCGGCTTGAACGTCAAGGCAGTGCAGGGAAAACAGGTTCCTCTGGAATGGACTGACACATCTGGGGGACTCTTGGAATGGTGGCACGACCTTGGAGTTCCTCTCGCCTTTCCTGTGGAGAGCGCCTCCTCTTGAGATGCGACGGGAACGCCGGGAATTCTATCCCTACGAAACAGGGAAAGGATCCCTCATCTCGAGCTAGGAGGCGGAAACGGGGCTCCCCTGGATGTGTGCGGGACCCCACGTGCTTCCTCTCGAGTGGAGACGGGTATGTCGGGGAACTTCTTGAGTTGCAGCAAGGGTGTGAATGACCCTTTGGAAGTTCCAGTGGTTAGATGTGATTGGCCTCGAGAAGCCTCAGCGGAAATGGGCCTCATCTCGCCTGGAGGGCAAAACCTCCTGGATTTTCTCGAGTTGCGGCAGGTGCTCTCGACTTACGACGGGGACCTCAGGGAACCGCTCTGGTGGCCTCAGGAAAGGCCAGTCCCCATGCGAGTTCCTCGGGGGCGTCTCGGGATTCCTCTCCCGTCCATGCCGGGGCCTAAGACCTTGTGTGGAGTCGGGGCCGTAACCTGAGGATTCCTCTCCAGTGCTGACATGGATCTTGGGGTACTTGTGGAGTCTCCCCAGGGGAGTCAGTCCTCGTCTCGAATGCGGGCATGCACTTGTGCTTTCCTCCAGAGGGGTAGCAGCAGTGTCACGCAGTCCGCCGCGTGGATCAAAGGATCTATGGTTTTCCCTCGAGTCTTTCCCACGAGGCTTTCCCACGAGGCTTTCCCACAGGGCTGTCCCACGTGCACACGTGGTGGGAGTCGATCCTCGGCTTGAACGTCAAGGCAGTGCAGGGAAAACAGGTTCCTCTGGAATGGACTGACACATCTGGGGGACTCTTGGAATGGTGGCATGACCCTGGAGTTCCTCTCGCCTTTCCTGTGGAGAGCGCCTCCTCTTGAGATGCGACGGGAACGCCGGGAATTCTTTCCCTACGAAACAGGGAAAGGATCCCTCATCTCGAGCTAGGAGGCGGAAACGGGGCTCCCCTGGATGTGTGCGGGACCCCACGTGCTTCCTCTCGAGTGGAGACGGGTATGTCGGGGAACTTCTTGAGATGCAGCAAGGGTGTGAAGGACCCTTTGGAAGTTCCAGTGGTTAGATGTGATTGGCCTCGAGAAGCCTCAGCGGAAATGGGCCTCATCTCGCCTGGAGGGCAAAACCTCCTGGATTTTCTCAAGTTGCGGCAGGTGCTCTCGACTTACGACGGGGACCTCAGGGACCCGCTCTGGTGGCCTCAGGAAAGGCCAGTCCCCATGCGAGTTCCTCGGGGGCCTCTCGGGATTCCTCTCCCGTCGATGCCGGGGCCTAAGACCTTGTGTGGAGTCGGGGCCGGAACCTGAGGATTCCTCTCCAGTGCTGACATGGATCTTGGGGTACTTCTGGAGTCTCCCCAGGGGAGTCAGTCCTCGTCTCGAATGCGGGCATGCACTTGCGCTTTCCTCCAGAGCGGTAGCAGCAGTGTCACGCAGTCCGCCGCGTGGATCAAAGGATCTATGGTTTTCCCTCGAGTCTTTCCCACGAGGCTTTCCCACGAGGCTTTCCCACAGGGCTGTCCCACGTGCACACGTGGTGGGAGTCGATCCTCGGCTTGAACGTCAAGGCAGTGCAGGGAAAACAGGTTCCTCTGGAATGGACTGACACATCTGGGGGACTCTTGGAATGGTGGCACGACCCTGGAGTTCCTCTCGCCTTTCCTGTGGAGAGCGCCTCCTCTTGAGATGCGAAGGGAACGCCGGGAATTCTTTCCCTACGAAACAGGGAAAGGATCCCTCATCTCGAGCTAGGAGGCGGAAACGGGGCTCCCCTGGATGTGTGCGGGACCCCACGTGCTTCCTCTCGAGTGGAGACGGGTATGTCGGGGAACTTCTTGAGTTGCAGCAAGGGTGTGAAGGACCCTTTGGAAGTTCCAGTGGTTAGACGTGATTAGCCTCGAGAAGCCTCAGCGGAAATGGGCCTCATCTCGCCTGGAGGGCAAAACCTCCTGGATTTTCTCGAGTTGCGGCAGGTGCTCTCGACTTACGACGGGGACCTCAGGGACCCGCTCTGGTGGCCTCAGGAAAGGCCAGTCCCCATGCGAGTTCCTCGGGGGCCTCTCGGGATCCCTCTCCCGTCGATGCCGGGGCCTAAGACCTTGTGTGGAATTCGGGGCCGAAACCTGAGGATTCCTCTCGAGTGCTGACATGGATCTTGGGGTACTTCTGGAGTCTCCCCAGGGGAGTCAGTCCTCGTCTCGAATGCGGGCATGCACTTGCGCTTTCCTCCAGAGCGGTAGCAGCAGTGTCACGCAGTCCGCCGCGTGGATCAAAGGATCTATGGTTTTCCCTCGAGTCTTTCCCACGAGGCTTTCCCACAGGGCTGTCCCACGTGCACACGTGGTGGGAGTCGATCCTCGGCATGAACGTCAAGACAGTGCAGGGAAAGCAGGTTCCTCTGGAATGGACTGACACATCTGGGGGTCTCTTGGATTGGTGCCACGACCCTGGAGTTCCTCTCGCCTTTCCTGTGGAGAGCGCCACCTCTTGAGATGCGAACGGAACGCCGGGAATTCTTTCCCTACGAAACAGGGAAAGGATCCCTCATCTCCAGCTATGAGGCGGAAACGGGGCTCCGCTGGATGTGTGCGGGACTCCACGTGCTTCCTCTCGAGTGTAGACGGGTATGTCGCGGAAATGCTTGAGTTGCAGCAAGGGTGTGAAGGACCCTTTGGAAGTTCAGTGGTTAGATGTGATTAGGCTCGAGAAGCCTCAGCGGAAACGGGCCTCATCTCGCCTGGAGGGCAAAACCTCCTGGATTTTCTCGAGTTGCGGCAGGTGCTCTCGACTTACGATGGGGACCTCAGGGACCCGCTCTGGTGGCCTCAGGAAAGGCCAGTCCCCATGCGAGTTCCTCGGGGGCCTCTCGGGATTCCTCTCCCGTCGATGCCGGGGCCTAAGACCTTGTGTGGAGTCGGGGCCGGAACCTGAGGATTCCTCTCCAGTGCTGACATGGATCTTGGGGTACTTCTGGAGTCTCCCCAGGGGAGTCAGTCCTCGTCTCGAATGCGGGCATGCACTTGCGCTTTCCTCCAGAGCGGTAGCAGCAGTGTCACGCAGTCCGCCGCGTGGATCAAAGGATCTATGGTTTTCCCTCGAGTCTTTCCCACGAGGCTTTCCCACGAGGCTTTCCCACAGGGCTGTCCCACATGCACACGTGGTGGGAGTCGATCCTCGGCTTGAACGTCAAGGCAGTGCAGGGGAAACAGGTTCCTCTGGAATGGACTGACACATCTGGGGGACTCTTGGAATGGTGGCATGACCCTGGAGTTCCTCTCGCCTTTCCTGTGGAGAGCGCCTCCTCTTGAGATGCGACGGGAACGCCGGGAATTCTTTCCCTACGAAACAGGGAAAGGATCCCTCATCTCGAGCTAGGAGGCGGAAACGGGGCTCCCCTGGATGTGTGCGGGACACCACGTGCTTCCTCTCGAGTGGAGACGGGTATGTCGGGGAACTTCTTGAGTTGCAGCAAGGGTGTGAAGGACCCTTTGGAAGTTCCAGTGGTTAGATGTGATTGGCCTCGAGAAGCCTCAGCGGAAATGGGCCTCATCTCACCTGGAGGGCAAAACTTCCTGGATTTTCTCGAGTTGCGGCAGGTGCTCTCGACTTACGACGGGGACCTCAGGGACCCGCTCTGGTAGCCTCAGGAAAGGCCAGTCCCCAGGCGAGTTCCTCGGGGGCCTCTCGGGATTCCTCTCCCGTCCATGCCGGGGCCTAAGACCTTGTGTGGAGTCGGGGCCGGAACCTGAGGATTCCTCTCCAGTGCTGACATGGATCTTGGGGTACTTCTGGAGTCTCCCCAGGGGAGTCAGTCCTCGTCTCGAATGCGGGCATGCACTTGCGCTTTCCTCCAGAGCGGTAGCAGCAGTGTCACGCAGTCCGCCGCGTGGATCAAAGGATCTATGGTTTTCCCTAGAGTCTTTCCCACGAGGCTTTCCCACGAGGCTTTCCCACAGGGCTGTCCCACGTGCACACGTGGTGGGAGTCGATCCTCGGCTTGAACGTCAAGGCAGTGCAGGGAAAACAGGTTCCTCTGGAATGGACTGACACATCTGAGGGACTCTTGGAATGGTGGCACGACCCTGGAGTTCCTCTCGCCTTTCCTGTGGAGAGCGCCTCCTCTTGAGATGCGACGGGAACGCCGGGAATTCTTTCCCTACGAAACAGGGAAAGGATCCCTCATCTCGAGCTAGGAGGCGGAAACGGGGCTCCCCTGGATGTGTGCGGGACAAACGTGCTTCCTCTCGAGTGGAGACGGGTATGTCGGGGAACTTCTTGAGTTGCAGCAAGGGTGTGAAGGACCCTTTGGAAGTTCCAGTTGTTAGACGTGATTAGCCTCGAGAAGCCTCAGCGGAAATGGGCCTCATCTCGCCTGGAGGGCAAAACCTCCTGGATTTTCTCGAGTTGCGGCAGGTGCTCTCGACTTACGACGGGGACCTCAGGGACCCGCTCTGTTGGCCCCTGGAAAGGCCAGTCCCCATTCGAGTTCCTCGGGGGCCTCTCGGGATTCCTCTCCCGTCGATGCCGGGGCCTAAGACCTTGTGTGGAGTCGGGGCCGGAACCTGAGGATTCCTCTCCAGTGCTGACATGGATCTTGGGGTACTTCTGGAGTTTCCCCGGGGAGTCAGTCCTCGTCTCGAATGCGGGCATGCACTTGCGCTTTCCTCCAGAGCGGTAGCAGCAGTGTCACGCAGTCCGCCGCGTGGATCAAAGGATCTATGGTTTTCCCTCGAGTTTTTCCCACGAGGCTTTCCCACGAGGCTTTCCCACAGGGCTGTCCCACGTGCACACGTGGTGGGAGTGGATCCTCGGCTTGAACGTCAAGGCAGTGCAGGGAAAACAGGTTCCTCTGGAATGGACTGACACATCTGGGGGACTCTTGGAATGGTGGCACGACCTTGGAGTTCCTCTCGCCTTTCCTGTGGAGAGCGCCTCCTCTTGAGATGCGACGGGAACGCCGGGAATTCTATCCCTACGAAACAGGGAAAGGATCCCTCATCTCGAGCTAGGAGGCGGAAACGGGGCTCCCCTGGATGTGTGCGGGACCCCACGTGCTTCCTCTCGAGTGGAGACGGGTATGTCGGGGAACTTCTTGAGTTGCAGCAAGGGTGTGAAGGACCCTTTGGAAGTTCCAGTGGTTAGATGTGATTGGCCTCGAGAAGCCTCAGCGGAAATGGGCCTCATCTCGCCTGGAGGGCAAAACCTCCTGGATTTTCTCGAGTTGCGGCAGGTGCTCTCGACTTACGACGGGGACCTCAGGGAACCGCTCTGGTGGCCTCAGGAAAGGCCAGTCCCCATGCGAGTTCCTCGGGGGCGTCTCGGGATTCCTCTCCCGTCCATGCCGGGGCCTAAGACCTTGTGTGGAGTCGGGGCCGGAACCTGAGGATTCCTCTCCAGTGCTGACATGGATCTTGGGGTACTTGTGGAGTCTCCCCAGGGGAGTCAGTCCTCGTCTCGAATGCGGGCATGCACTTGTGCTTTCCTCCAGAGGGGTAGCAGCAGTGTCACGCAGTCCGCCGCGTGGATCAAAGGATCTATGGTTTTCCCTCGAGTCTTTCCCACGAGGCTTTCCCACGAGGCTTTCCCACAGGGCTGTCCCACGTGCACACGTGGTGGGAGTCGATCCTCGGCTTGAACGTCAAGGCAGTGCAGGGAAAACAGGTTCCTCTGGAATGGACTGACACATCTGGGGGACTCTTGGAATGGTGGCATGACCCTGGAGTTCCTCTCGCCTTTCCTGTGGAGAGCGCCTCCTCTTGAGATGCGACGGGAACGCCGGGAATTCTTTCCCTACGAAACAGGGAAAGGATCCCTCATCTCGAGCTAGGAGGCGGAAACGGGGCTCCCCTGGATGTGTGCGGGACCCCACGTGCTTCCTCTCGAGTGGAGACGGGTATGTCGGGGAACTTCTTGAGTTGCAGCAAGGGTGTGAAGGACCCTTTGGAAGTTCCAGTTGTTAGACGTGATTAGCCTCGAGAAGCCTCAGCGGAAATGGGCCTCATCTCGCCTGGAGGGCAAAACCTCCTGGATTTTCTCGAGTTGCGGCAGGTGCTCTCGACTTACGACGGGGACCTCAGGGACCCGCTCTGTTGGCCCCTGGAAAGGCCAGTCCCCATTCGAGTTCCTCGGGGGCCTCTCGGGATTCCTCTCCCGTCGATGCCGGGGCCTAAGACCTTGTGTGGAGTCGGGGCCGGAACCTGAGGATTCCTCTCCAGTGCTGACATGGATCTTGGGGTACTTCTGGAGTTTCCCCGGGGAGTCAGTCCTCGTCTCGAATGCGGGCATGCACTTGCGCTTTCCTCCAGAGCGGTAGCAGCAGTGTCACGCAGTCCGCCGCGTGGATCAAAGGATCTATGGTTTTCCCTCGAGTTTTTCCCACGAGGCTTTCCCACGAGGCTTTCCCACAGGGCTGTCCCACGTGCACACGTGGTGGGAGTGGATCCTCGGCTTGAACGTCAAGGCAGTGCAGGGAAAACAGGTTCCTCTGGAATGGACTGACACATCTGGGGGACTCTTGGAATGGTGGCACGACCTTGGAGTTCCTCTCGCCTTTCCTGTGGAGAGCGCCTCCTCTTGAGATGCGACGGGAACGCCGGGAATTCTATCCCTACGAAACAGGGAAAGGATCCCTCATCTCGAGCTAGGAGGCGGAAACGGGGCTCCCCTGGATGTGTGCGGGACCCCACGTGCTTCCTCTCGAGTGGAGACGGGTATGTCGGGGAACTTCTTGAGTTGCAGCAAGGGTGTGAAGGACCCTTTGGAAGTTCCAGTGGTTAGATGTCATTGGCCTCGAGAAGCCTCAGCGGAAATGGGCCTCATCTCGCCTGGAGGGCAAAACCTCCTGGATTTTCTCGAGTTGCGGCAGGTGCTCTCGACTTACGACGGGGACCTCAGGGAACCGCTCTGGTGGCCTCAGGAAAGGCCAGTCCCCATGCGAGTTCCTCGGGGGCGTCTCGGGATTCCTCTCCCGTCCATGCCGGGGCCTAAGACCTTGTGTGGAGTCGGGGCCGGAACCTGAGGATTCCTCTCCAGTGCTGACATGGATCTTGGGGTACTTGTGGAGTCTCCCCAGGGGAGTCAGTCCTCGTCTCGAATGCGGGCATGCACTTGTGCTTTCCTCCAGAGGGGTAGCAGCAGTGTCACGCAGTCCGCCGCGTGGATCAAAGGATCTATGGTTTTCCCTCGAGTCTTTCCCACGAGGCTTTCCCACGAGGCTTTCCCACAGGGCTGTCCCACGTGCACACGTGGTGGGAGTCGATCCTCGGCTTGAACGTCAAGGCAGTGCAGGGAAAACAGGTTCCTCTGGAATGGACTGACACATCTGGGGGACTCTTGGAATGGTGGCATGACCCTGGAGTTCCTCTCGCCTTTCCTGTGGAGAGCGCCTCCTCTTGAGATGCGACGGGAACGCCGGGAATTCTTTCCCTACGAAACAGGGAAAGGATCCCTCATCTCGAGCTAGGAGGCGGAAACGGGGCTCCCCTGGATGTGTGCGGGACCCCACGTGCTTCCTCTCGAGTGGAGACGGGTATGTCGGGGAACTTCTTGAGATGCAGCAAGGGTGTGAAGGACCCTTTGGAAGTTCCAGTGGTTAGATGTGATTGGCCTCGAGAAGCCTCAGCGGAAATGGGCCTCATCTCGCCTGGAGGGCAAAACCTCCTGGATTTTCTCAAGTTGCGGCAGGTGCTCTCGACTTACGACGGGGACCTCAGGGACCCGCTCTGGTGGCCTCAGGAAAGGCCAGTCCCCATGCGAGTTCCTCGGGGGCCTCTCGGGATTCCTCTCCCGTCGATGCCGGGGCCTAAGACCTTGTGTGGAGTCGGGGCCGGAACCTGAGGATTCCTCTCCAGTGCTGACATGGATCTTGGGGTACTTCTGGAGTCTCCCCAGGGGAGTCAGTCCTCGTCTCGAATGCGGGCATGCACTTGAGCTTTCCTCCAGAGCGGTAGCAGCAGTGTCACGCAGTCCGCCGCGTGGATCAAAGGATCTATGGTTTTCCCTCGAGTCTTTCCCACGAGGCTTTCCCACGAGGCTTTCCCACAGGGCTGTCCCACGTGCACACGTGGTGGGAGTCGATCCTCGGCTTGAACGTCAAGGCAGTGCAGGGAAAACAGGTTCCTCTGGAATGGACTGACACATCTGGGGGACTCTTGGAATGGTGGCACGACCCTGGAGTTCCTCTCGCCTTTCCTGTGGAGAGCGCCTCCTCTTGAGATGCGACGGGAACGCCGGGAATTCTTTCCCTACGAAACAGGGAAAGGATCCCTCATCTCGAGCTAGGAGGCGGAAACGGGGCTCCCCTGGATGTGTGCGGGACCCCACGTGCTTCCTCTCGAGTGGAGACGGGTATGTCGGGGAACTTCTTGAGTTGCAGCAAGGGTGTGAAGGACCCTTTGGAAGTTCCAGTGGTTAGACGTGATTGGCCTCGAGAAGCCTCAGCGGAAATGGGCCTCATCTCGCCTGGAGGGCAAAACCTCCTGGATTTTCTCGAGTTGCGGCAGGTGCTCTCGACTTACGACGGGGACCTCAGGGACCCGCTCTGGTGGCCTCAGGAAAGGCCAGTCCCCATGCGAGTTCCTCGGGGGCCTCTCGGGATTCCTCTCCCGTCGATGCCGGGGCCTAAGACCTTGTGTGGATTCGGGGCCGGAACCTGAGGATTCCTCTCCAGTGCTGACATGGATCTTGGGGTACTTCTGGAGTTTCCCCGGGGAGTCAGTCCTCGTCTCGAATGCGGGCATGCACTTGCGCTTTCCTCCAGAGCGGTAGCAGCAGTGTCACGCAGTCCGCCGCGTGGATCAAAGGATCTATGGTTTTCCCTCGAGTTTTTATCACGAGGCTTTCCCACGAGGCTTTCCCACAGGGCTGTCCCACGTGCACACGTGGTGGGAGTCGATCCTCGGCTTGAACGTCAAGGCAGTGCAGGGAAAACAGGTTCCTCTGGAATGGACTGACACATCTGGGGGACTCTTGGAATGGTGGCACGACCCTGGAGTTCCTCTCGCCTTTCCTGTGGAGAGCGCCTCCTCTTGAGATGCGACGGGAACGCCGGGAATTCTTTCCCTACGAAACAGGGAAAGGATCCCTCATCTCGAGCTAGGAGGCGGAAACGGGGCTCCCCTGGATGTGTGCGGGACCCCACGTGCTTCCTCTCGAGTGGAGACGGGTATGTCGGGGAACTTCTTGAGTTGCAGCAAGGCTGTGAAGGACCCTTTGGAAGTTCCAGTGGTTAGACGTGATTAGCCTCGAGAAGCCTCAGCGGAAATGGGCCTCATCTCGCCTGGAGGGCAAAACCTCCTGGATTTTCTCGAGTTGCGGCAGGTGCTCTCGACTTACGACGGGGACGTCAGGGACCCGCTCTGGTGGCTTCAGGAAAGGTCAGTCCCCAGGCGAGTTCCTCGG
Source organism: Ovis canadensis (assembly GCF_042477335.2). Classification (NCBI taxonomy): domain Eukaryota; kingdom Metazoa; phylum Chordata; class Mammalia; order Artiodactyla; family Bovidae; genus Ovis; species Ovis canadensis. Next base: position 1,661,453 of record NC_091249.1, on the reverse strand, counting down.
GGGCCTCTCGGCATTCCTCTCCCGTCGATGCCGGCGCCTAAGACCTTGTGTGGAGTCGGGGCCGGAACCTGAGGATTCCTCTCCAGTGCTGACATGGATCTTGGGGTACTTCTGGAGTCTCCCCAGGGGAGTCAGTCCTCGTCTCGAATGCGGGCATGCACTTGCGCTTTCCTCCAGAGCGGTAGCAGCAGTGTCACGCAGTCCGCCGCGTGGATCAAAGGATCTATGGTTTTCCCTCGAGTTTTCCCACGAGGCTTTCCCACGAGGCTTTCCCACAGGGCTGTACCTCGTGCACACGTGGTGGGAGTGGATCCTCGGCTTGAACGTCAAGGCAGTGCAGGGAAAACAGGTTCCTCTGGAATGGACTGACACATCTGGGGGACTCTTGGAATGGTGGCACGACCCTGGAGTTCCTCTCGCCTTTCCTGTGGAGAGCGCCTCCTCTTGAGATGCGACGGGAACACCGGGAAGTCTTTCCCTAAGAAACAGGGAAAGGATCCCTCATCTCGAGCTAGGAGGCGGAAACGGGGCTCCCCTGGATGTGTGCGGGATACCACGTGCTTCCTATCGAGTGGAGACGGGTATGTCGGGGAACTTCTTGAGTAGCAGCAAGGGTGTGAAGGACCCTTTGGAAGTTCCAGTGGTTAGATGTGATTGGCCTCGAGAAGCCTCAGCGGAAATGGGCCTCATCTCGCCTGGAGGGCAAAACCTCCTGGATTTTCTCGAGTTGCGGCAGGTGCTCTCGACTTACGACGGGGACCTCAGGGACCCGCTCTGGTGGCCTCAGGAAAGGCCAGTCCCCATGCGAGTTCCTCGGGGGCCTCTCGGGATTCCTCTCCCGTCGATGCCGGGGCCTAAGACCTTGTGTGGAGTCGGGGCCGGAACCTGAGGATTCCTCTCCAGTGCTGACATGGATCTTGGGGTACTTCTGGAGTCTCCCCAGGGGAGTCAGTCCTCGTCTCGAATGCGGGCATGCACTTGCGCTTTCCTCCAGAGCGGTAGCAGCAGTGTCACGCAGTCCGCCGCGTGGATCAAAGGATCTATGGTTTTCCCTCGAGTCTTTCCCACGAGGCTTTCCCACGAGGCTTTCCCACAGGGCTGTCCCACGTGCACACGTGGTGGGAGTCGATCCTCGGCTTGAACGTCAAGGCAGTGCAGGGAAAACAGGTTCCTCTGGAATGGACTGTCACATCTGGGGGACTCTTGGAATGGTGGCACGACCCTGGAGTTCCTCTCGCCTTTCCTGTGGAGAGCGCCTCCTCTTGAGATGCGACGGGAACGCCGGGAATTCTTTCCCTACGAAACAGGGAAAGGATCCCTCATCTCGAGCTAGTATGCGGAAACGGGGCTCCCCTGGATGTGTGCGGGACCCCACGTGCTTCCTCTCGTGTGGAGACGGGTATGTCGGGGAACTTCTTGAGTTGCAGCAAGGGTGTGAATTACCCTTTGGAAGTTCCAGTGGTTAGACGTGATTAGCCTCGTGAAGCCTCAGCGGAAATGGGCCTCATCTCGCCTGGAGGGCAAAACCTCCTGGATTTTCTCGAGTTGCGCCATGTGCTCTCGACATACGACGGGGACCTCAGGGACCCGCTCTGGTGACCTCAGGAAAGGCCAGTCCCCATGCGAGTTCCTCGGGGGCCTCTCGGGATTCCTCTCCCGTCGATGCCGGGGCCTAAGACCTTGTGTGGAGTCGGGGCCGGAACCTGAGGATTCCTCTCCAGTGCTGACATGGATCTTGGGGTACTTCTGGAGTCTCCCCAGGGGAGTCAGTCCTCGTCTCGAATGCGGGCATGCACTTGCGCTTTCCTCCAGAGCGGTAGCAGCAGTGTCACGCAGTCCGCCGCGTGGATCAAAGGATCTATGGTTTTCCCTCGAGTTTTCCCACGAGGCTTTCCCACGAGGCTTTCCCACAGGGCTGTACCTCGTGCACACGTGGTGGGAGTGGATCCTCGGCTTGAACGTCAAGGCAGTGCAGGGAAAACAGGTTCCTCTGGAATGGACTGACACATCTGGGGGACTCTTGGAATGGTGGCACGACCCTGGAGTTCCTCTCGCCATTCCTGTGGAGAGCGCCTCCTCTTGAGATGCGACGGGAACACCGGGAATTCTTTCCCTACGAAACAGGGAAAGGATCCCTCATCTCGAGCTAGGAGGCGAAAACGGGGCTCCCCTGGATGTGTGCGGGATACCACGTGCTTCCTATCGAGTGGAGACGGGTATGTCGGGGAACTTCTTGAGTAGCAGCAAGGGTGTGAAGGACCCTTTGGAAGTTCCAGTGGTTAGATGTGATTGGCCTCGAGAAGCCTCAGCGGAAATGGGCCTCATCTCGCCTGGAGGGCAAAACCTCCTGGATTTTCTCGAGTTACGGCAGGTGCTCTCGACTTACGACGGGGACCTCAGGGACCCGCTCTGGTGGCCTCAGGAAAGGCCAGTCCACATGCGAGTTCCTCGGGGGCCTCTCGGGATTCCTCTCCCGTCGATGCCGGGGCCTAAGACCTTGTGTGGAGTCGGGGCCGGAACCTGAGGATTCCTCTCCAGTGCTGACATGGATCTTGGGGTACTTCTGGAGTCTCCCCAGGGGAGTCAGTCCTCGTCTCGAATGCGGGCATGCACTTGCGCTTTCCTCCAGAGCGGTAGCAGCAGTGTCACGCAGTCCGCCGCGTGGATCAAAGGATCTATGGTTTTCCCTCGAGTCTTTCCCACGAGGCTTTCCCACGAGGCTTTCCCACAGGGCTGTCCCACGTGCACACGTGGTGGGAGTCGATCCTCGGCTTGAACGTCAAGGCAGTGCAGGGAAAACAGGTTCCTCTGGAATGGACTGACACATCTGGGGGACTCTTGGAATGGTGGCACGACCCTGGAGTTCCTCTCGCCTTTCCTGTGGAGAGCGCCTCCTCTTGAGATGCGACGGGAACGCCGGGAATTCTTTCCCTACGAAACAGGGAAAGGATCCCTCATCTCGAGCTAGGAGGCGGAAACGGGGCTCCCCTGGATGTGTGCGGGACCCCACGTGCTTCCTCTCGAGTGGAGACGGGTATGTCGGGAACTTCTTGAGTTGCAGCAAGGGTGTGAAGGACCCTTTGGAAATTCCAGTGGTTAGACGTGATTCGCCTCGAGAAGCCTCAGCCGAAATGGGCCTAATCTCGCCTGGAGGGCAAAACCTCCTGGATTTTCTCGAGTTGCGGCAGGTGCTCTCGACTTACGACGGGGACGTCAGGGACCCGCTCTGGTGGCCTCAGGAAAGGCCAGTCCCCATGCGAGTTCCTCGGGGGCCTCTCGGGATTCCTCTCCCGTCGATGCCGGGGCCTAAGACCTTGTGTGGAGTCGGGACCGGAACCTGAGGATTCCTCTCCAGTGCTGACATGGATCTTGGGGTACTTCTGGAGTCTCCCCAGGGGAGTCAGTCCTCGTCTCGAATGCGGGCATGCACTTGCGCTTTCCTCCAGAGCGGTAGCAGCAGTGTCACGCAGTCCGCCGCGTGGATCAAAGGATCTATGGTTTTCCCTCGAGTCTTTCCCACGAGGCATTCCCACGAGGCTTTCCCACAGGGCTGTCCCACGTGCACACGTGGTGGGAGTGGATCCTCGGCTTGAACGTCTAGGCAGTGCAGGGAAAACAGGTTCCTCTGGAATGGACTGACACATCTGGTGGACTCTTGGAATGGTGGCACGACCCTGGAGTTCCTCTCGCCTTTCCTGTGGAGAGCGCCTCCTCTTGAGATGCGACGGGAACGCCAGGAATTCTTTCCCTACGAAACAGGGAAAGGATCCCTCATCTCGAGCTAGGAGGCGGAAACGGGGCTCCCCTGGATGTGTGCGGGACCCCACGTGCTTCCTCTCGAGTGGAGACGGGTATGTCGCGGAACTGCTTGAGTTGCAGCAAGGGTGTGAAGGACCCTTTGGAAGTTCCAGCGGTTAGATGTGATTAGCCTCGAGAAGCCTCAGCGGAAATGGGCCTCATCTCGCCTGGAGGGCAAAACCTCCTGGATTTTCTCGAGTTGCGGCAGGTGCTCTCGACTTACGATGGGGACCTCAGGGACCCGCTCTGGTGGCCTCAGGAAAGGCCAGTCCCCATGCGAGTTCCTCGGGGGCCTCTCGGCATTCCTCTCCCGTCGATGCCGGGCCTAAGACCTTGTGTGGAGTCGGGGCCGGAACCTGAGGATTCCTCTCCAGTGCTGACATGGATCTTGGGGTACTTCTGGAGTCTCCCCAGGGGAGTCAGTCCTCGCCTCCAATGCGGGCATGCACTTGCGCTTTCCTCCAGAGCGGTAGCAGCAGTGTCACGCAGTCCGCCGCGTGGATCAAAGGATCTATGGTTTTCCCTCGAGTCTTTCCCACGAGGCTTTCCCACGAGGCTTTCCCACAGGGCTGTCCCACGTGCACACGTGGTGGGAGTCGATCCTCGGCTTCAACGTCAAGGCAGTGCAGGGAAAACAGGTTCCTCTGGAATGGACTGACACATCTGGGGGACTCTTGGAATGGTGGCACGACCCTGGAGTTCCTCTCGCCTTTCCTGTGGAGAGCGCCTCCTCTTGAGATGCGACGGGAACGCCGGGAATTCTTTCCCTACGAAACAGGGAAAGGATCCCTCATCTCGAGCTAGGAGGCGGAAACGGGGCTCCCCTGGATGTGTGCGGGACCCCACGTGCTTCCTCTCGAGTGGAGACGGGTATGTCGGGGAACTTCTTGAGTTGCAGCAAGGGTGTGAAGGACCCTTTGGAAGTTCCAGTGGTTAGACGTGATTAGCCTCGAGAAGCCTCAGCGGAAATGGGCCTCATCTCGCCTGGAGGGCAAAACCTCCTGGATTTTCTCGAGTTGCGGCAGGTGCTCTCGACTTACGACGGGGACGTCAGGGACCCGCTCTGGTGGCCTCAGGAAAGGCCAGTCCCCAGGCGAGTTCCTCGGGGGCCTCTCGGCATTCCTCTCCCGTCGATGCCGGGGCCGAAGACCTTGTGTGGAGTCGGGGCCGGAACCTGAGGATTCCTCTCCAGTGCTGACATGGATCTTGGGGTACTTCTGGAGTCTCCCCAGGGGAGTCAGTCCTCGTCTCAAATGCGGGCATGCACTTGCGCTTTCCTCCAGAGCGGTAGCAGCAGTGTCACGCAGTCCGCCGCGTGGATTAAAGGATCTATGGTTTTCCCTCGAGTCTTTCCCACGAGGCTTTCCCACGAGGCTTTCCCACAGGGCTGTCCCACGTGCACACGTGGTGGGAGTCGATCCTCGGCTTGAACGTCAAGGCAGTGCAGGGAAAACAGGTTCCTCTGGAATGGACTGACACATCTGGGGGACTCTTGGAATGGTGGCACGACCCTGGAGTTCCTCTCGCCTTTCCTGTGGAGAGCGCCTCCTCTTGAGATGCGACGGGAACGCCGGGAATTCTTTCCCTACGAAACAGGGAAAGGATCCCTCATCTCGAGCTAGGAGGCGGAAACGGGGCTCCCCTGGATGTGTGCGGGACCCCACGTGCTTCCTCTCGAGTGGAGACGGGTATGTCGGGGAACTTCTTGAGTTGCAGCAAGGGTGTGAAGGACCCTTTGGAAGTTCCAGCGGTTAGACGTGATTATCCTCGAGAAGCCTCAGCGGAAATGGGCCTCATCTCGCCTGGAGGGCAAAACCTCCTGGATTTTCTCGAGTTGCGGCAGGTGCTCTCGACTTACGATGGGGACCTCAGGGACCCGCTCTGGTGGCCTCAGGAAAGGCCAGTCCCCAGGCGAGTTCCTCGGGGGCCTCTCGGCATTCCTCTCCCGTCGATGCCGGGCCTAAGACCTTGTGTGGAGTCGGGGCCGGAACCTGAGGATTCCTCTCCAGTGCTGACATGGATCTTGGGGTACTTCTGGAGTCTCCCCAGGGGAGTCAGTCCTCGCCTCCAATGCGGGCATGCACTTGCGCTTTCCTCCAGAGCGGTAGCAGCAGTGTCACGCAGTCCGCCGCGTGGATCAAAGGATCTATGGTTTTCCCTCGAGTCTTTCCCACGAGGCTTTCCCACGAGGCTTTCCCACAGGGCTGTCCCACGTGCACACGTGGTGGGAGTCGATCCTCGGCTTCAACGTCAAGGCAGTGCAGGGAAAACAGGTTCCTCTGGAATGGACTGACACATCTGGGGGACTCTTGGAATGGTGGCACGACCCTGGAGTTCCTCTCGCCTTTCCTGTGGAGAGCGCCTCCTCTTGAGATGCGACGGGAACGCCGGGAATTCTTTCCCTACGAAACAGGGAAAGGATCCCTCATCTCGAGCTAGGAGGCGGAAACGGGGCTCCCCTGGATGTGTGCGGGACCCCACGTGCTTCCTCTCGAGTGGAGACGGGTATGTCGGGGAACTTCTTGAGTTGCAGCAAGGGTGTGAAGGACCCTTTGGAAGTTCCAGTGGTTAGACGTGATTAGCCTCGAGAAGCCTCAGCGGAAATGGGCCTCATCTCGCCTGGAGGGCAAAACCTCCTGGATTTTCTCGAGTTGCGGCAGGTGCTCTCGACTTACGACGGGGACGTCAGGGACCCGCTCTGGTGGCCTCAGGAAAGGCCAGTCCCCAGGCGAGTTCCTCGGGGGCCTCTCGGCATTCCTCTCCCGTCGATGCCGGGGCCGAAGACCTTGTGTGGAGTCGGGGCCGGAACCTGAGGATTCCTCTCCAGTGCTGACATGGATCTTGGGGTACTTCTGGAGTCTCCCCAGGGGAGTCAGTCCTCGTCTCGAATGCGGGCATGCACTTGCGCTTTCCTCTAGAGCGGTAGCAGCAGTGTCACGCAGTCCGCCGCGTGGATTAAAGGATCTATGGTTTTCCCTCGAGTCTTTCCCACGAGGCTTTCCCACGAGGCTTTCCCACAGGGCTGTCCCACGTGCACACGTGGTGGGAGTCGATCCTCGGCTTGAACGTCAAGGCAGTGCAGGGAAAACAGGTTCCTCTGGAATGGACTGACACATCTGGGGGACTCTTGGAATGGTGGCACGACCCTGGAGTTCCTCTCGCCTTTCCTGTGGAGAGCGCCTCCTCTTGAGATGCGACGGGAACGCCGGGAATTCTTTCCCTACGAAACAGGGAAAGGATCCCTCATCTCGAGCTAGGAGGCGGAAACGGGGCTCCCCTGGATGTGTGCGGGACCCCACGTGCTTCCTCTCGAGTGGAGACGGGTATGTCGGGGAACTTCTTGAGTTGCAGCAAGGGTGTGAAGGACCCTTTGGAAGTTCCAGTGGTTAGACGTGATTATCCTCGAGAAGCCTCAGCGGAAATGGGCCTCATCTCGCCTGGAGGGCAAAACCTCCTGGATTTTCTCGAGTTGCGGCAGGTGCTCTCGACTTACGACGGGGACCTCAGGGACCCGCTCTTGTGGCCTCAGGAAAGGCCAGTCCCCATGCGAGTTCCTCGGGGGCCTCTCGGGATTCCTCTCCCGTCGATGCCGGGCCTAAGACCTTGTGTGGAGTCGGGGCCGGAACCTGAGGATTCCTCTCCAGTGCTGACATGGATCTTGGGGTACTTCTGGAGTCTCCCCAGGGGAGTCAGTCCTCGCCTCCAATGCGGGCATGCACTTGCGCTTTCCTCCAGAGCGGTAGCAGCAGTGTCACGCAGTCCGCCGCGTGGATCAAAGGATCTATGGTTTTCCCTCAAGTCTTTCCCACGAGGCTTTCCCACGAGGCTTTCCCACAGGGCTGTCCCACGTGCACAGGTGGTGGGAGTCGATCCTCGGCTTGAACGTCAAGGCAGTGCAGGGAAAACAGGTTCCTCTGGAATGGACTGACACATCTGGGGGACTCTTGGAATGGTGGCACGACCCTGGAGTTCCTCTCGCCTTTCCTGTGGAGAGCGCCTCCTCTTGAGATGCGACGGGAACGCCGGGAATTCTTTCCCTATGAAACAGGGAAAGGATCCCTCATCTCGAGCTAGGAGGCGGAAACGGGGCTCCCCTGGATGTGTGCGGGACCGAACGTGCTTCCTCTCGAGTGGAGACGGGTATGTCCGGGAACTTCTTGAGTTGCAGCAAGGGTGTGAAGGACCCTTTGGAAGTTCCAGTGGTTAGACGTGATTAGCCTCGAGAAGCCTCAGCGGAAATGGGCCTCATCTCGCCTGGAGGGCAAAACCTCCTGGATTTTCTCGAGTTGCGGCAGGTGCTCTCGACTTACGACGGGGACCTCAGGGACACACTCTGGTGGCCTCAGGAAAGGCCAGTCCCCATGCGAGTTCCTCGGGGGCCTCTCGGGATTCCTCTCCCGTCGATGCCGGGGCCTAAGACCTTGTGTGGAGTCGGGGCCGGAACCTGAGGATTCCTCTCCAGTGCTGACAAGGATCTTGGGGTACTTCTGGAGTCTCCCCAGGGGAGTCAGTCCTCGTCTCGAATGCGGGCATGCACTTGCGCTTTCCTCCAGAGCGGTAGCAGCAGTGTCACGCAGTCCGCCGCGTGGATCAAAGGATCTATGGTTTTCCCTCGAGTCTTTCCCACGAGGCTTTCCCACGAGGCTTTCCCACAGGGCTGTCCCACGTGCACACGTGGTGGGAGTCGATCCTCGGCTTGAACGTCAAGGCAGTGCAGGGAAAACAGGTTCCGCTGTAATGGACTGACACATCTGGGCGTCTCTTGGAATGGTGGCACGACCCTGGAGTTCCTCTCGCCTCTCCTGTGGAGAGCCCCTCCTCTTGAGATGCGACGGGAACGCCGGGAATTCTTTCCCTACGAAACAGGGAAAGGATCCCTCATCTCGAGCTAGGAGGCGGAAACGGGGCTCCCCTGGATGTGTGCGGGACCCCACGTGCTTCCTCTCGAGTGGAGACGGGTATGTCGGGGAACTTCTTGAGTTGCAGCAAGGGTGTGAAGGACCCTTTGGAAGTTCCAGTGGTTAGATGTGATTAGCCTCGAGAAGCCTCAGCGGAAATGGGCCTCATCTCGCCTGGAGGGCAAAACCTCCTGGATTTTCTCGAGTTGCGGCATGTGCTCTCGACTTACGACGGGGACCTCGGGGACCCGCTCTGGTGACCTCAGGAAATGCCAGTCCCCATGCGAGTTCCTCAGGGGCCTCTCGGCATTCCTCTCCCGTCCATGCCGGGGCCTAAGACCTTGTGTGGAGTCGGGGCCGGAACCTGAGGATTCCTCTCCAGTGCTGACATGGATCTTGGGGTACTTCTGGAGTCTCCCCAGGGGAGTCAGTCCTCGTCTCGAATGCGGGCATGCACTTGCGCTTTCCTCCAGAGCGGTAGCAGCAGTGTCACGCAGTCCGCCGCGTGGATCAAAGGATCTATGGTTTTCCCTCGAGTCTTTCCCACGAGTCTTTCCCACGAGGCTTTCCCACAGGGCTGTCCCACGTGCACACGTGGTGGGAGTCGATCCTCGGCTTGAACGTCAAGGCAGTGCAGGGAAAACACGTTCCTCTGGAATGGACTGACACATCTGGGGGACTCTTGGAATGGTGGCACGACCCTGGAGTTCCTCTCGCCTTTCCTGTGGAGAGCGCCTCCTCTTGAGATGCGACGGGAACGCCGGGAATTCTTTCCGTACGAAACAGGGAAAGGATCCCTCATCTCGAGCTAGGAGGCGGAAACGGGGCTCCCCTGGATGTGTGCGGGACCCCACGTGCTTCCTCTCGAGTGGAGACGGGTATGTCGGGAACTTCTTGAGTTGCAGCAAGGGTGTGAAGGACCCTTTGGAAGTTCCAGTGGTTAGACGTGATTCGCCTCGAGAAGCCTCAGCGGAAATGGGCCTAATCTCGCCTGGAGGGCAAAACCTCCTGCATTTTCTCGAGTTGCGGCAGGTGCTCTCGACTTACGACGGGGACGTCAGGGACCCGCTCTGGTGGCCTCAGGAAAGGCCAGTCCCCATGCGAGTTCCTCGGGGGCCTCTCGGGATTCCTCTCCCGTCGATGCCGGGGCCTAAGACCTTGTGTGGAGTCGGGACCGGAACCTGAGGATTCCTCTCCAGTGCTGACATGGATCTTGGGGTACTTCTGGAGTCTCCCCAGGGGAGTCAGTCCTCGTCTCGAATGCGGGCATGCACTTGCGCTTTCCTCCAGAGCGGTAGCAGCAGTGTCACGCAGTCCGCCGCGTGGATCAAAGGATCTATGGTTTTCCCTCGAGTCTTTCCCACGAGGCATTCCCACGAGGCTTTCCCACAGGGCTGTCCCACGTGCACACGTGGTGGGAGTGGATCCTCGGCTTGAACGTCTAGGCAGTGCAGGGAAAACAGGTTCCTCTGGAATGGACTGACACATCTGGTGGACTCTTGGAATGGTGGCACGACCCTGGAGTTCCTCTCGCCTTTCCTGTGGAGAGCGCCTCCTCTTGAGATGCGACGGGAACGCCGGGAATTCTTTCCCTACGAAACAGGGAAAGGATCCCTCATCTCGAGCTAGGAGGCGGAAACGGGGCTCCCCTGGATGTGTGCGGGACCCCACGTGCTTCCTCTCGAGTGGAGACGGGTATATCGCGGAACTGCTTGAGTTGCAGCAAGGGTGTGAAGGACCCTTTGGAAGTTCCAGTGGTTAGACGTGATTAGCCTCGAGAAGCCTCAACGGAAATGGGCCTCATCTCGCCTGGAGGGCAAAACCTCCTGGATTTTCTCGAGTTGCGGCAGGTGCTCTCGACTTACGACGGGGACGTCAGGGACCCGCTCTGGTGGCCTCAGGAAAGGCCAGTCCCCAGGCGAGTTCCTCGGGGGCCTCTCGGCATTCCTCTCCCGTCGATGCCGGGGCCGAAGACCTTGTGTGGAGTCGGGGCCGGAACCTGAGGATTCCTCTCCAGTGCTGACATGGATCTTGGGGTACTTCTGGAGTCTCCCCAGGGGAGTCAGTCCTCGTCTCGAATGCGGGCATGCACTTGCGCTTTCCTCCAGAGCGGTAGCAGCAGTGTCACGCAGTCCGCCGCGTGGATTAAATGATCTATGGTTTTCCCTCGAGTCTTTCCCACGAGGCTTTCCCACGAGGCTTTCCCACAGGGCTGTCCCACGTGCACACGTGGTGGGAGTCGATCCTCGGCTTGAACGTCAAGGCAGTGCAGGGAAAACAGGTTCCTCTGGAATGGACTGACACATCTGGGGGACTCTTGGAATGGTGGCACGACCCTTCAGTTCCTCTCGCCTTTCCTGTGGAGAGCGCCTCCTCTTGAGATGCGACGGGAACGCCGGGAATTCTTTCCCTACGAAACAGGGAAAGGATCCCTCATCTCGAGCTAGGAGGCGGAAACGGGGCTCCCCTGGATGTGTGCGGGACCCCACGTGCTTCCTCTCGAGTGGAGACGGGTATGTCGGGGAACTTCTTGAGTTGCAGCAAGGGTGTGAAGGAACCTTTGGAAGTTCCAGTGGTTAGACGTGATTAGCCTCGAGAAGCCTCAGCGGAAATGGGCCTCATCTCGCCTGGAGGGCAAAACCTCCTGGATTTTCTCGAGTTGCGGCAGGTGCTCTCGACTTACGACGGGGACCTCAGGGACCCGCTCTGGTGGCCTCAGGAAAGGCCAGTCCCCATGCGAGTTCCTCGGGGGCCTCTCGGGATTCCTCTCCCGTCGATGCCGGGGCCTAAGACCTTGTGTGGAGTGGGGGCCGGAACCTGAGGATTCCTCTCCAGTGCTGACATGGATCTTGGGGTACTTCTGGAGTCTCCCCAGGGGAGTCAGTCCTCGTCTCGAATGCGGGCATGCACTTGCGCTTTCCTCCAGAGCGGTAGCAGCAGTGTCACGCAGTCCGCCGCGTGGATCAAAGGATCTATGGTTTTCCCTCGAGTCTTTCCCACGAGGCTTTCCCACGAGGCTTTCCCACAGGGCTGTCCCACGTGCACACGTGGTGGGAGTCGATCCTCGGCTTGAACGTCAAGGCAGTGCAGGGAAAACAGGTTCCTCTGGAATGGACTGACACATCTGGGGGACTCTTGGAATGGTGGCACGACCCTGGAGTTCCTCTCGCCTTTCCTGTGGAGAGCGCCTCCTCTTGAGATGCGACGGGAACGCCAGGAATTCTTTCCCTACGAAACAGGGAAAGGATCCCTCATCTCGAGCTAGGAGGCGGAAACGGGGCTCCCCTGGATGTGTGCGGGACCCCACGTGCTTCCTCTCGAATGGAGACGGGTATGTCGGGGAACTTCTTGAGTTGCAGCAAGGGTGTGAAGCACCCTTTGGAAGTTCCAGTGGTTAGACGTGATTAGCCTCGAGAAGCCTCAGCGGAAATGGGCCTCATCTCGCCTGGAGGGCAAAACCTCCTGGATTTTCTCGAGTTGCGGCAGGTGCTCTCGACTTACGACAGGGACCTCAGGGACACACTCTGGTGGCCTCAGGAAAGGCCAGTCCCCATGCGAGTTCCTCGGGGTCCTCTCGGGATTCCTCTCCCGTCCATGCCGGGTCCTAAGACCTTGTGTGGAGTCGGGGCCTGAACCTGAGGATTCCTCTCCAGTGTTGACATGGATCTTGGGGTACTTCTGGAGTCTCCCCAGGGGAGTCAGTCCTCGTCTCGAATGCGGGCATGCACTTGCGCTTTCCTCCAGAGCGGTAGCAGCAGTGTCACGCAGTCCGCCGCGTGGATCAAAGGATCTATGGTTTTCCCTCGAGTCTTTCCCACGAGGCTTTCCCACGAGGCTTTCCCACAGGGCTGTCCCACGTGCACAGGTGGTGGGAGTCGATCCTCGGCTTGAACGTCAAGGCAGTGCAGGGAAAACAGGTTCCTCTGTAATGGACTGACACATCTGGGCGTCTCTTGGAATGGTGGCACGACCCTGGAGTTCCTCTCGCCTCTCCTGTGGAGAGCCCCTCCTCTTGAAATGCGACGGGAACGCCGGGAATTCTTTCCCTACGAAACAGGGAAAGGATCCCTCATCTCGAGCTAGGAGGCGGAAACGGGGCTCCCCTGGATGTGTGCGGGACCACACGTGCTTCCTCTCGAGTGGAGACGGGTATGTCGGGGAACTTCTTGAGTTGCAGCAAGGGTGTGAAGGACCCTTTGGAAGTTTCAGTGGTTAGACGTGATTGGCCTCGAGAAGCCTCAGCGGATATGGGCCTCATCTCGCCTGAAGGGCAAAACCTCCTGGATTTTCTCGAGTTGCGGCAGGTGCTCTCGACTTACGACGGGGACCTCAGGGACCCGCTCTGGTGGCCTCAGGAAAGGCCAGTCCCCATGCGAATTCCTCGGAGGCCTCTCGGGATTCCTCTCCCGTCGATACCGGGGCCTAAGACCTTGTGTGGAGTCGGGGCCGGAACCTGAGGATTCCTCTCCAGTGCTGACATGGATCTTGGGGTACTTCTGGAGTCTCCCCAGGGGAGTCAGTCCTCGTCTCGAATGCGGGCATGCACTTGCGCTTTCCTCTAGAGCGGTAGCAGCAGTGTTACGCAATCCGCCGCATGGATCAAAGGATCTATGGTTTTCCCTCGAGTCTTTCCCACGAGGCTTTCCCACGAGGCTTTCCCACAGGGCTGTCCCACGTGCACACGTGGTGGGAGTCGATCCTCGGCTTGAAAGTCAAGGCAGTGCAGGGAAAACAGGTTCCTCTGTAATGGACTGACACATCTGGGCGTCTCTTGGAATGGTGGCACGACCCTGGAGTTCCTCTCGCCTCTCCTGTGGAGAGCCCCTCCTCTTGAGATGCGACGGGAACGCCGGGAATTCTTTCCCTAAGAAACAGGGAAAGGATCCCTCATCTCGAGCTAGGAGGCGGAAACGGGGCTCCCCTGGATGTGTGCGGGACCCCACGTGCTTCCTCTCGAGTGGAGACGGGTATGTCGGGGAACTTCTTGAGTTGCAGCAAGGGTGTGAAGGACCCTTTGGAAGTTCCAGTGGTTAGATGTGATTAGCCTCGAGAAGCCTCAGCGGAAATGGGCCTCATCTCGCCTGGAGGGCAAAACCTCCTGGATTTTCTCGAGTTGCGGCATGTGCTCTCGACTTACGACGGGGACCTCGGGGACCCGCTCTGGTGACCTCAGGAAATGCCAGTCCCCATGCGAGTTCCTCAGGGGCCTCTCGGCATTCCTCTCCCGTCCATGCCGGGGCCTAAGACCTTGTGTGGAGTCGGGGCCGGAACCTGAGGCTTCCTCTCCAGTGCGGACATGGATCTTGGGGTACTTCTGGAGTCTCCCCAGGGGAGTCAGTCCTCGTCTCGAATGCGGGCATGCACTTGCGCTTTCCTCCAGAGCGGTAGCAGCAGTGTCACGCAGTCCGCCGTGTGGATCAAAGGATCTATGGTTTTCCCTCGAGTCTTTACCACGAGGCTTTCCCACGAGGCTTTCCCACAGGGCTGTCCCACGTGCACACGTGGTGGGAGTCGATCCTCGGCTTGAACGTCAACGCAGTGCAGGGAAAACAGGTTCCTCTGGAATGGACTGACACATCTGGGGGACTCTTGGAATGGTGGCACGACCCTGGAGTTCCTCTCGCCTTTCCTGTGGAGAGCGCCTCCTCTTGAGATGCGACGGGAACGCCGGGAATTCTTTCCCTACGAAACAGGGAAAGGATCCCTCATCTCGAGCTAGGAGGCGGAAACGGGGCTCCCCTGGATGTGTGCGGGACCCCACGTGCTTCCTCTCGAGTGGAGACGGGTATGTCGGGAACTTCTTGAGTTGCAGCAAGGGTGTGAAGGACCCTTTGGAAATTCCAGTGGTTAGACGTGATTCGCCTCGAGAAGCCTCAGCCGAAATGGGCCTAATCTCGCCTGGAGGGCAAAACCTCCTGGATTTTCTCGAGTTGCGGCAGGTGCTCTCGACTTACGACGGGGACGTCAGGGACCCGCTCTGGTGGCCTCAGGAAAGGCCAGTCCCCATGCGAGTTCCTCGGGGGCCTCTCGGGATTCCTCTCCCGTCGATGCCGGGGCCTAAGACCTTGTGTGGAGTCGGGACCGGAACCTGAGGATTCCTCTCCAGTGCTGACATGGATCTTGGGGTACTTCTGGAGTCTCCCCAGGGGAGTCAGTCCTCGTCTCGAATGCGGGCATGCACTTGCGCTTTCCTCCAGAGCGGTAGCAGCAGTGTCACGCAGTCCGCCGCGTGGATCAAAGGATCTATGGTTTTCCCTCGAGTCTTTCCCACGAGGCTTTCCCACGAGGCTTTCCCACAGGGCTGTCCCACGTGCACACGTGGTGGGAGTCGATCCTCGGCTTGAACGTCTAGGCAGTGCAGGGAAAACAGGTTCCTCTGGAATGGACTGACACATCTGGTGGACTCTTGGAATGGTGGCACGACCCTGGAGTTCCTCTCGCCTTTCCTGTGGAGAGCGCCTCCTCTTGAGATGCGACGGGAACGCCGGGAATTCTTTCCCTACGAAACAGGGAAAGGATCCCTCATCTCGAGCTAGGAGGCGGAAACGGGGCTCCCCTGGATGTGTGCGGGACCCCACGTGCTTCCTCTCGAGTGGAGACGGGTATGTCGCGGAACTGCTTGAGTTGCAGCAAGGGTGTGAAGGACCCTTTGGAAGTTCCAGCGGTTAGATGTGATTAGCCTCGAGAAGCCTCAGCGGAAATGGGCCTCATCTCGCCTGGAGGGCAAAACCTCCTGGATTTTCTCGAGTTGCGGCAGGTGCTCTCGACTTACGATGGGGACCTCAGGGACCCGCTCTGGTGGCCTCAGGAAAGGCCAGTCCCCATGCGAGTTCCTCGGGGCCTCTCGGCATTCCTCTCCCGTCGATGCCGGGCCTAAGACCTTGTGTGGAGTCGGGGCCGGAACCTGAGGATTCCTCTCCAGTGCTGACATGGATCTTGGGGTACTTCTGGAGTCTCCCCAGGGGAGTCAGTCCTCGCCTCCAATGCGGGCATGCACTTGCTCTTTCCTCCAGAGCGGTAGCAGCAGTGTCACGCAGTCCGCCGCGTGGATCAAAGGATCTATGGTTTTCCCTCGAGTCTTTCCCACGAGGCTTTCCCACGAGGCTTTCCCACAGGGCTGTCCCACGTGCACACGTGGTGGGAGTCGATCCTCGGCTTCAACGTCAAGGCAGTGCAGGGAAAACAGGTTCCTCTGGAATGGACTGACACATCTGGGGGACTCTTGGAATGGTGGCACGACCCTGGAGTTCCTCTCGCCTTTCCTGTGGAGAGCGCCTCCTCTTGAGATGCGACGGGAACGCCGGGAATTCTTTCCCTAGGAAACAGGGAAAGGATCCCTCATCTCGAGCTAGGAGGCGGAAACGGGGCTCCCCTGGATGTGTGCGGGACCCCACGTGCTTCCTCTCGAGTGGAGACGGGTATGTCGGGGAACTTCTTGAGTTGCAGCAAGGGTGTGAAGGACCCTTTGGAAGTTCCAGTGGTTAGACGTGATTAGCCTCGAGAAGCCTCAGCGGAAATGGGCCTCATCTCGCCTGGAGGGCAAAACCTCCTGGATTTTCTCGAGTTGCGGCAGGTGCTCTCGACTTACGACGGGGACGTCAGGGACCCGCTCTGGTGGCCTCAGGAAAGGCCAGTCCCCAGGCGAGTTCCTCGGGGGCCTCTCGGCATTCCTCTCCCGTCGATGCCGGGGCCGAAGACCTTGTGTGGAGTCGGGGCCGGAACCTGAGGATTCCTCTCCAGTGCTGACATGGATCTTGGGGTACTTCTGGAGTCTCCCCAGGGGAGTCAGTCCTCGTCTCGAATGCGGGCATGCACTTGCGCTTTCCTCCAGAGCGGTAGCAGCAGAGTCACGCAGTCCGCCGCGTGGATTAAATGATCTATGGTTTTCCCTCGAGTCTTTCCCACGAGGCTTTCCCACGAGGCTTTCCCACAGGGCTGTCCCACGTGCACACGTGGTGGGAGTCGATCCTCGGCTTGAACGTCAAGGCAGTGCAGGGAAAACAGGTTCCTCTGGAATGGACTGACACATCTGGGGGACTCTGGGAATGGTGGCACGACCCTGGAGTTCCTCTCGCCTTTCCTGTGGAGAGCGCCTCCTCTTGAGATGCGACGGGAACGCCAGGAATTCTTTCCCTACGAAACAGGGAAAGGATCCCTCATCTCGAGCTAGGAGGCGGAAACGGGGCTCCCCTGGATGTGTGCGGGACCCCACGTGCTTCCTCTCGAATGGAGACGGGTATGTCGGGGAACTTCTTGAGTTGCAGCAAGGGTGTGAAGCACCCTTTGGAAGTTCCAGTGGTTAGACGTGATTAGCCTCGAGAAGCCTCAGCGGAAATGGGCCTCATCTCGCCTGGAGGGCAAAACCTCCTGGATTTTCTCGAGTTGCGGTAGGTGCTCTCGACTTACGACGGGGACCTCAGGGACCCGCTCTGGTGGCCTCAGGAAAGGCCAGTCCCCATGCGAGTTCCTCGGGGGCCTCTCGGGATTCCTCTCCCGTCGATGCCGGGGCCTAAGACCTTGTGTGGAGTCGGGACTGGAACCTGAGGATTCCTCTCCAGTGCTGACATGGATCTTGGGGTACTTCTGGAGTCTCCCCAGGGGAGTCAGTCCTCGTCTCGAATGCGGGCATGCACTTGCGCTTTCCTCCAGAGCGGTAGCAGCAGTGTCACGCAGTCCGCCGCGTGGATCAAAGGATCTATGGTTTTCCCTCGAGTCTTTCCCACGAGGCATTCCCACGAGGCTTTCCCACAGGGCTGTCCCACGTGCACACGTGGTGGGAGTGGATCCTCGGCTTGAACGTCTAGGCAGTGCAGGGAAAACAGGTTCCTCTGGAATGGACTGACACATCTGGTGGACTCCTGGAATGGTGGCACGACCCTGGAGTTCCTCTCGCCTTTCCTGTGGAGAGCGCCTCCTCTTGAGATGCGACGGGAACGCCGGGAATTCTTTCCCTACGAAACAGGGAAAGGATCCCTCATCTCGAGCTAGGAGGCGGAAACGGGGCTCCCCTGGATGTGTGCGGGACCCCACGTGCTTCCTCTCGAGTGGAGACGGGTATGTCGGGGAACTGCTTGAGTTGCAGCAAGGGTGTGAAGGACCCTTTGGAAGTTCCAGCGGTTAGATGTGATTAGCCTCGAGAAGCCTCAGCGGAAATGGGCCTCATCTCGCCTGGAGGGCAAAACCTCCTGGATTTTCTCGAGTTGCGGCAGGTGCTCTCGACTTACGATGGGGACCTCAGGGACCCGCTCTGGTGGCCTCAGGAAAGGCCAGTCCCCAGGCGAGTTCCTCGGGGGCCTCTCGGCATTCCTCTCCCGTCGATGCCGGGCCTAAGACCTTGTGTGGAGTCGGGGCCGGAACCTGAGGATTCCTCTCCAGTGCTGACATGGATCTTGGGGTACTTCTGGAGTCTCCCCAGGGGAGTCAGTCCTCGCCTCCAATGCGGGCATACACTTGCGCTTTCCTCCAGAGCGGTAGCAGCAGTGTCACGCAGTCCGCCGCGTGGATCAAAGGATCTATGGTTTTCCCTCGAGTCTTTCCCACGAGGCTTTCCCACGAGGCTTTCCCACAGGGCTGTCCCACGTGCACACGTGGTGGGAGTCGATCCTCGGCTTGAACGTCAAGGCAGTGCAGGGAAAACAGGTTCCTCTGGAATGGACTGACACATCTGGGGGACTCTTGGAATGGTGGCACGACCCTGGAGTTCCTCTCGCCTTTCCTGTGGAGAGCGCCTCCTCTTGAGATGCGACGGGAACGCCGGGAATTCTTTCCCTAAGAAACAGGGAAAGGATCCCTCATCTCGAGCTAGGAGGCGGAAACGGGGCTCCCCTGGATGTGTGCGGGACCCCACGTGCTTCCTCTCGAGTGGAGACGGGTATGTCGGGGAACTTCTTGAGTTGCAGCAAGGGTGTGA
The DNA here is from genome assembly GCF_042477335.2 of Ovis canadensis. NCBI lineage: Eukaryota > Metazoa > Chordata > Mammalia > Artiodactyla > Bovidae > Ovis > Ovis canadensis. The sequence continues at coordinate 1,642,847 of NC_091249.1, read as the reverse complement.
AGGACCCTTTGGAAGTTCCAGTGGTTAGACGTGATTAGCCTCGAGAAGCCTCAGCGGAAATGGGCCTCATCTCGCCTGGAGGGCAAAACCTCCTGGATTTTCTCGAGTTGCGGCAGGTGCTCTCGACTTACGACGGGGACCTCAGGGACCCGCTCTGGTGGCCTCAGGAAAGGCCAGTCCCCATGCGAGTTCCTCGGGGGCCTCTCGGGATTCCTCTCCCGTCGATGCCGGGGTCTAAGACCTTCTGTGGAGTCGGGGCCGGAACCTGAGGATTCCTCTCCAGTGCTGACATGGATCTTGGGGTACTTCTGGAGTCTCCCCAGGGGAGTCAGTCCTCGTCTCGAATGCGGGCATGCACTTGCGCTTTCCTCCAGAGCGGTAGCAGCAGTGTCACGCAGTCCGCCGCGTGGATCAAAGGATCTATGGTTTTCCCTCGAGTCTTTCCCACGAGGCTTTCCCACGAGGCTTTCCCACAGGGCTGTCCCACGTGCACACGTGGTGGGAGTGGATCCTCGGCTTGAACGTCAAGGCAGTGCAGGGAAAACAGGTTCCTCTGGAATGGACTGACACATCTGGGGGACTCTTGCAATGGTGGCACGACCCTGGAGTTCCTCTCGCCTTTCCTGTGGAGGGCGCCTCCACTTGAGATGCGACGGGAACGCCGGGAATTCTTTCCCTACGAAACAGGGAAAGGATCCCTCATCTCGAGCTAGGAGGCGGAAACGGGGCTCCCCTGGATGTGTGCGGGACCGAACGTGCTTCCTCTCGAGTGGAGACGGGTATGTCCGGGAACTTCTTGAGTTGCAGCAAGGGTGTGAAGGACCCTTTGGAAGTTCCAGTGGTTAGACGTGATTAGCCTCGAGAAGCCTCAGCGGAAATGGGCCTCATCTCGCCTGGAGGCCAAAACCTCCTGGATTTTCTCGAGTTGCGGCAGGTGCTCTCGACTTACGACGGGGACCTCAGGGACCCGCTCTGGTGGCCTCAGGAAAGGCCAGTCCCCAGGCGAGTTCCTCGGGGGCCTCTCGGGATTCCTCTCCCGTCCATGCCGGGGCCTAAGACCTTGTGTGGAGTCGGGGCCGGAACCTGAGGATTCCTCTCCAGTGCTGACATGGATCTTGGGGTACTTCTGGAGTCTCCCCAGGGGAGTCAGTCCTCGCCTCGAATGTGGGCATGCACTTGCGCTTCCCTCCAGAGCGGCAGAAGCAGTGTCACGCAGTCCGCCGCGTGGATCAAAGAATCTATGGTTTTCCCTCGAGTCTTTCCCACGAGGCTTTCCCACGAGGCTTTCCCACAGGGCTGTCCCACGTGCACACGTGGTGGGAGTGGATCCTCGGCTTGAACGTCAAGGCAGTGCAGGGAAAACAGGTTCCTCTGGAATGGACTGACACATCTGGGGGTCTCTTGGAATGGTGCCACGACCCTGGAGTTCCTCTCGCCTTTCCTGTGGAGAGCGCCTCCTCTTGAGATGCGACGGGAATGCCGGGAATTCTTTCCCTATGAAACAGGGAAAGGATCACTCATCTCGAGCTAGGAGGCGGAAACGGGGCTCCCCTGGATGTGTGCGGGACCCCACGTGCTTCCTCTCGAGTGGAGACAGATATGTCGCGGAACTGCTTGAGTTGCAGCAAGGGTGTGAAGGACCCTTTGGAAGTTCCAGTGGTTAGATGTGATTGGCCTCGAGAAGCCTCAGCGGAAATGGGCCTCATCTCGCCTGGAGGGCAAAACCTCCTGGATTTTCTCGAGTGCGGCAGGTGCTCTCGACTTACGACGGGGACCTCAGGGACCTGCTCTGGTGGCCTCAGGAAAGGCCAGTCCCCATGCGAGTTCCTCGGGGGCCTCTCGGGATTCCTCTCCCGTCGATGCCGGGGCCTAAGACCTTGTGTGGAGTCGGGGCCGGAACCTGAGGATTCCTCTCCAGTGCTGACATGGATCTTGGGGTACTTCTGGAGTCTCCCCAGGGGAGTCAGTCCTCGTCTCGAATGCGGGCATGCACTTGCGCTTTCCTCCAGAGCGGTAGCAGCAGTGTCACGCAGACCGCCGCGTGGATCAAAGGATCTATGGTTTTCCCTCGAGTCTTTCCCACGAGGCTTTCCCACGAGGCTTTCCCACAGGGCTGTCCCACGTGCACACGTGGTGGGAGTCGATCCTCGGCTTGAACGTCAAGGCAGTGCAGGGAAAACAGGTTCCTCTGGAATGGACTGACACATCTGGGGGACTCTTGGAATGGTGGCACGACCCTGGAGTTCCTCTCGCCTTTCCTGTGGAGAGCGCCTCCACTTGAGATGCGATGGGAACGCCGGGAATTCTTTCCCTACGAAACAGGGAAAGGATCCCTCATCTCGAGCTAGGAGGGGGAAACGGGGCTCCCCTGGATGTGTGCGGGACCCCACGTGCTTCCTCTCGAGTGGAGACGGGTATGTCGGGGAACTTCTTGAGTTGCAGCAAGGGTGTGAAGGACCCTTTGGAAGTTCCAGTGGTTAGACGTGATTAGCCTCGAGAAGCCTCAGCGGAAATGGGCCTCATCTCGCCTGGAGGGCAAAACCTCCTGGATTTTCTCGAGTTGCGGCAGGTGCTCTCGACTTACGACGGGGACCTCAGGGACCCGCTCTGGTGGCCTCAGGAAAGGCCAGTCCCCATGCTAGTTCCTCGGGGGCCTCTCGGGATACCTCTCCCGTCGATGTCGGGGCCTAAGACCTTGTGTGGAGTCGGGGCCGGAACCTGAGGATTCCTCTCCAGTGCTGACATGGATCTTGGGGTACTTCTGGAGTCTCCCCAGTGGAGTCAGTCCTCGTCTCGAATGCGGGCATGCACTTGCGCTTTCCTCCAGAGCGGTAGCAGCAGTGTCACGCAGTCCGCCGCGTGGATCAAAGGATCTATGGTTTTCCCTCGAGTCTTTCCCACGAGGCTTTCCCACGAGGCTTTCCCACAGGGCTGTCCCAAGTGCACACGTGGTGGGAGTCGATCCTCGGCTTGAACGTCAAGGCAGTGCAGGGAAAACAGGTTCCTCTGGAATGGACTGACACATCTGGGGGACTCTTGGAATGGTGGCACGACCCTGGAGTTCCTCTCGCCTTTCCTGTGGAGAGCGCCTCCTCTTGAGATGCGACGGGAACGCCGGGAATTCTTTCCCTACGAAACAGGGAAAGGATCCCTCATCTCGAGCTAGGAGGCGGAAACGGGGCTCCCCTGGATGTGTGCGGGACCCCACGTGCTTCCTCTCGAGTGGAGACGGGTATGTCGGGGAACTTCTTGAGTTGCAGCAAGGGTGTGAAGGACCCTTTGGAAGTTCCAGTGGTTAGACGTGATTAGCCTCGAGAAGCCTCAGCGGAAATGGGCCTCATCTCGCCTGGAGGGCAAAACCTCCTGGATTTTCTCGAGTTGCGGCAGGTGCTCTCGACTTACGACGGGGACCTCAGGGACCCGCTCTGGTGGCCTCAGGAAAGGCCAGTCCCCATGCGAGTTCCTCGGGGGCCTCTCGGGATTCCTCTCCCGTCGATGCCGGGGCCTAAGACCTTGTGTGGAGTCGGGGCCGGAACCTGAGGATTCCTCTCCAGTGCTGACATGGATCTTGGGGTACTCCTGGAGTCTCCCCAGGGGAGTCAGTCCTCGTCTCGAATGCGGGCATGCACTTGCGCTTTCCTCCAGAGCGGTAGCAGCAGTGTCACGCAGTCCGCCGCGTGGATCAAAGGATCTATGGTTTTCCCTCGAGTCTTTCCCACGAGGCTTTCCCACGAGGCTTTCCCACAGGGCTGTCCCACGTGCACACGTGGTGGGAGTCGATCCTCGGCTTGAACGTCAAGGCAGTGCAGGGAAAACAGGTTCCTCTGGAATGGACTGACACATCTGGGGGACTCTTGGAATGGTGGCACGACCCTGGAGTTCCTCTCGCCTTTCCTGTGGAGAGCGCCTCCTCTTGAGATGCGACGGGAACGCCGGGAATTCTTTCCCTACGAAACAGGGAAAGGATCCCTCATCTCGAGCTAGGAGGCGGAAACGGGGCTCCCCTGGATGTGTGCGGGACCCCACGTGCTTCCTCTCGAGTGGAGACGGGTATGTCGGGGAACTTCTTGAGTTGCAGCAAGGGTGTGAAGGACCCTTTGGAAGTTCCAGTGGTTAGACGTGATTAGCCTCGAGAAGCCTCAGCGGAAATGGGCCTCATCTCGCCTGGAGGGCAAAACCTCCTGGATGTTCTCGAGTTGCGGCAGGTGCTCTCGACTTACGACGGGGACCTCAGGGACCCGCTCTGGTGGCCTCAGGAAAGGCCAGTCCCCATGCGAGTTCCTCGGGGGCCTCTCGGGATTCCTCTCAGGTCGATGCCGGGGTCTAAGACCTTGTGTGGAGTCGGGGCCGGAACCTGAGGATTCCTCTCCAGTGCTGACATGGATCTTGGGGTACTTCTGGAGTCTCCCCAGGGGAGTCAGTCCTCGTCTCGAATGTGGGCATGCACTTGCGCTTTCCTCCAGAGCGGTAGCAGCAGTGTCACGCAGTCCACCGCGTGGATCAAAGGATCTATGGTTTTCCCTCGAGTCTTTCCCACGAGGCTTTCCCACGAGGCTTTCCCACAGGGCTGTCCCACGTGCACACGTGGTGGGAGTCGATCCTCGGCTTGAACGTCAAGGCAGTGCAGGGAAAACAGGTTCCTCTGGAATGGACTGACACATCTGGGGGACTCTTGGAATGGTGGCACGACCCTGGAGTTCCTCTCGCCTTTCCTGTGGAGAGCGCCTCCTCTTGAGATGCGACGGGAACGCCGGGAATTCTTTCCCTACGAAACAGGGAAAGGATCCCTCATCTCGAGCTAGGAGGCGGAAACGGGGCTCCCCTGGATGTGTGCGGGACCCCACGTGCTTCCTCTCGAGTGGAGACGGGTATGTCGGGGAACTTCTTGAGTTGCAGCAAGGTTGTGAAGCACCCTTTGGAAGTTCCAGTGGTTAGAAGTGATTAGCCTCGAGAAGCCTCAGCGGAAATGGTCCTCATCTCGCCTGGAGGGCAAAACCTCCTGGATTTTCTCGAGTTGCGGCAGGTGCTCTCGACTTAGGACGGGGACGTCAGGGACCCGCTCTGGAGGCCTCAGGAAAGGCCAGTCCCATGCGAGTTCCTCGGGGGCGTCTCGGGATTCCTCTCCCGTCGATGCCGGGGCCTAAGACCTTGTGTGGACTCGGGGCCGGAACCTGAGGATTCCTCTCCAGTGCTGACATGGATCTTGGGGTACTTCTGGAGTCTCCCCAGGGGAGTCAGTCCTCGTCTCGAATGCGGGCATGCACTTGCGCTTTCCTCCAGAGCGGTAGCAGCAGTGTCACGCAGTCCGCCGCGTGGATCAAAGGATCTATGGTTTTCCCTCGAGTCTTTCCCACGAGGCTTTCCCACGAGGCTTTCCCACAGGGCTGTCCCATGTGCACACGTGGTGGGAGTGGATCCTCGGCTTGAACGTCAAGGCAGTGCAGGGAAAACAGGTTCCTCTGGAATGGACTGACACATCTGGGGGACTCTTGGAATGGTGGCACGACCCTGGAGTTCCTCTCGCCTTTCCTGTGGAGAGCGCCTCCTCTTGAGATGCGACGGGAACGCCGGGAATTCTTTCCCTACGAAACAGGGAAAGGATCCCTCATCTCGAGCTAGGAGGCGGAAACGGGGCTCCCCTGGATGTGTGCGAGACCCCACGTGCTTCCTCTCGAGTGGAGACGGGTATGTCGGGGAACTTCTTGAGTTGCAGCAAGGGTGTGAAGGACCCTTTGGAAGTTCCAGTGGTTAGACGTGATTAGCCTCGAGAAGCCTCAGCGGAAATGGGCCTCATCTCGCCTGGAGGGCAAAACCTCCTGGATTTTCTCGAGTTGCGGCAGGTGCTCTCGACTTACGACGGGGACCTCAGGGACCCGCTCTGGTGGCCTCAGGAAAGGCCAGTCCCCATGCGAGGTCCTCGGGGGCCTCTCGGGATTCCTCTCCCGTCGATGCCGGGGCCTAAGACCTTGTGTGGAGTCGGGACCGGAACCTGAGGATTCCTGTCCAGTGCTGACATGGATCTTGGGGTACTCCTGGAGTCTCCCCAGGGGAGTCAGTCCTCGTCTCGAATGCGGGCATGCACTTGCGCTTTCCTCCAGAGCGGTAGCAGCAGTGTCACGCAGTCCGCCGCGTGGATCAAAGGATCTATGGTTTTCCCTCGAGTCTTTCCCACGAGGCTTTCCCACGAGGCTTTCCCACAGGGCTGTCCCACGTGCACACGTGGTGGGAGTCGATCCTCGGCTTGAACGTCAAGGCAGTGCAGGGAAAACAGGTTCCTCTGGAATGGACTGACACATCTGGGGGACTCTTGGAATGGTGGCACGACCCTGGAGTTCCTCTCGCCTTTCCTGTGGAGAGCGCCTCCTCTTGAGATGCGACGGGAACGCCGGGAATTCTTTCCCTACGAAACAGGGAAAGGATCCCTCATCTCGAGCTAGGAGGCGGAAACGGGGCTCCCCTGGATGTGTGCGGGACCCCACGTGCTTCCTCTCGAGTGGAGACGGGTATGTCGGGGAACTTCTTGAGTTGCAGCAAGGGTGTGAAGCACCCTTTGGAAGTTCCAGTGGTTAGAAGTGATTAGCCTCGAGAAGCCTCAGCGGAAATGGTCCTCATCTCGCCTGGAGGGCAAAACCTCCTGGATTTTCTCGAGTTGCGGCAGGTGCTCTCGACTTAGGACGGGGACGTCAGGGACCCGCTCTGGAGGCCTCAGGAAAGGCCAGTCCCATGCGAGTTCCTCGGGGGCGTCTCGGGATTCCTCTCCCGTCGATGCCGGGGCCTAAGACCTTGTGTGGACTCGGGGCCGGAACCTGAGGATTCCTCTCCAGTGCTGACATGGATCTTGGGGTACTTCTGGAGTCTCCCCAGGGGAGTCAGTCCTCGCCTCGAATGTGGGCATGCACTTGCGCTTCCCTCCAGAGCGGCAGAAGCAGTGTCACGCAGTCCGCCGCGTGGATCAAAGAATCTATGGTTTTCCCTCGAGTCTTTCCCACGAGGCTTTCCCACGAGGCTTTCCCACAGGGCTGTCCCACGTGCACACGTGGTGGGAGTGGATCCTCGGCTTGAACGTCAAGGCAGTGCAGGGAAAACAGGTTCCTCTGGAATGGACTGACACATCTGGGGGTCTCTTGGAATGGTGCCACGACCCTGGAGTTCCTCTCGCCTTTCCTGTGGAGAGCGCCTCCTCTTGAGATGCGACGGGAATGCCGGGAATTCTTTCCCTATGAAACAGGGAAAGGATCACTCATCTCGAGCTAGGAGGCGGAAACGGGGCTCCCCTGGATGTGTGCGGGACCCCACGTGCTTCCTCTCGAGTGGAGACAGATATGTCGCGGAACTGCTTGAGTTGCAGCAAGGGTGTGAAGGACCCTTTGGAAGTTCCAGTGGTTAGATGTGATTGGCCTCGAGAAGCCTCAGCGGAAATGGGCCTCATCTCGCCTGGAGGGCAAAACCTCCTGGATTTTCTCGAGTGCGGCAGGTGCTCTCGACTTACGACGGGGACCTCAGGGACCTGCTCTGGTGGCCTCAGGAAAGGCCAGTCCCCATGCGAGTTCCTCGGGGGCCTCTCGGGATTCCTCTCCCGTCGATGCCGGGGCCTAAGACCTTGTGTGGAGTCGGGGCCGGAACCTGAGGATTCCTCTCCAGTGCTGACATGGATCTTGGGGTACTTCTGGAGTCTCCCCAGGGGAGTCAGTCCTCGTCTCGAATGCGGGCATGCACTTGCGCTTTCCTCCAGAGCGGTAGCAGCAGTGTCACGCAGACCGCCGCGTGGATCAAAGGATCTATGGTTTTCCCTCGAGTCTTTCCCACGAGGCTTTCCCACGAGGCTTTCCCACAGGGCTGTCCCACGTGCACACGTGGTGGGAGTCGATCCTCGGCTTGAACGTCAAGGCAGTGCAGGGAAAACAGGTTCCTCTGGAATGGACTGACACATCTGGGGGACTCTTGGAATGGTGGCACGACCCTGGAGTTCCTCTCGCCTTTCCTGTGGAGAGCGCCTCCACTTGAGATGCGATGGGAACGCCGGGAATTCTTTCCCTACGAAACAGGGAAAGGATCCCTCATCTCGAGCTAGGAGGGGGAAACGGGGCTCCCCTGGATGTGTGCGGGACCCCACGTGCTTCCTCTCGAGTGGAGACGGGTATGTCGGGGAACTTCTTGAGTTGCAGCAAGGGTGTGAAGGACCCTTTGGAAGTTCCAGTGGTTAGACGTGATTAGCCTCGAGAAGCCTCAGCGGAAATGGGCCTCATCTCGCCTGGAGGGCAAAACCTCCTGGATTTTCTCGAGTTGCGGCAGGTGCTCTCGACTTACGACGGGGACCTCAGGGACCCGCTCTGGTGGCCTCAGGAAAGGCCAGTCCCCATGCTAGTTCCTCGGGGGCCTCTCGGGATACCTCTCCCGTCGATGTCGGGGCCTAAGACCTTGTGTGGAGTCGGGGCCGGAACCTGAGGATTCCTCTCCAGTGCTGACATGGATCTTGGGGTACTTCTGGAGTCTCCCCAGTGGAGTCAGTCCTCGTCTCGAATGCGGGCATGCACTTGCGCTTTCCTCCAGAGCGGTAGCAGCAGTGTCACGCAGTCCGCCGCGTGGATCAAAGGATCTATGGTTTTCCCTCGAGTCTTTCCCACGAGGCTTTCCCACGAGGCTTTCCCACAGGGCTGTCCCAAGTGCACACGTGGTGGGAGTCGATCCTCGGCTTGAACGTCAAGGCAGTGCAGGGAAAACAGGTTCCTCTGGAATGGACTGACACATCTGGGGGACTCTTGGAATGGTGGCACGACCCTGGAGTTCCTCTCGCCTTTCCTGTGGAGAGCGCCTCCTCTTGAGATGCGACGGGAACGCCGGGAATTCTTTCCCTACGAAACAGGGAAAGGATCCCTCATCTCGAGCTAGGAGGCGGAAACGGGGCTCCCCTGGATGTGTGCGGGACCCCACGTGCTTCCTCTCGAGTGGAGACGGGTATGTCGGGGAACTTCTTGAGTTGCAGCAAGGGTGTGAAGGACCCTTTGGAAGTTCCAGTGGTTAGACGTGATTAGCCTCGAGAAGCCTCAGCGGAAATGGGCCTCATCTCGCCTGGAGGGCAAAACCTCCTGGATTTTCTCGAGTTGCGGCAGGTGCTCTCGACTTACGACGGGGACCTCAGGGACCCGCTCTGGTGGCCTCAGGAAAGGCCAGTCCCCATGCGAGTTCCTCGGGGGCCTCTCGGGATTCCTCTCCCGTCGATGCCGGGGCCTAAGACCTTGTGTGGAGTCGGGGCCGGAACCTGAGGATTCCTCTCCAGTGCTGACATGGATCTTGGGGTACTCCTGGAGTCTCCCCAGGGGAGTCAGTCCTCGTCTCGAATGCGGGCATGCACTTGCGCTTTCCTCCAGAGCGGTAGCAGCAGTGTCACGCAGTCCGCCGCGTGGATCAAAGGATCTATGGTTTTCCCTCGAGTCTTTCCCACGAGGCTTTCCCACGAGGCTTTCCCACAGGGCTGTCCCACGTGCACACGTGGTGGGAGTCGATCCTCGGCTTGAACGTCAAGGCAGTGCAGGGAAAACAGGTTCCTCTGGAATGGACTGACACATCTGGGGGACTCTTGGAATGGTGGCACGACCCTGGAGTTCCTCTCGCCTTTCCTGTGGAGAGCGCCTCCTCTTGAGATGCGACGGGAACGCCGGGAATTCTTTCCCTACGAAACAGGGAAAGGATCCCTCATCTCGAGCTAGGAGGCGGAAACGGGGCTCCCCTGGATGTGTGCGGGACCCCACGTGCTTCCTCTCGAGTGGAGACGGGTATGTCGGGGAACTTCTTGAGTTGCAGCAAGGGTGTGAAGGACCCTTTGGAAGTTCCAGTGGTTAGACGTGATTAGCCTCGAGAAGCCTCAGCGGAAATGGGCCTCATCTCGCCTGGAGGGCAAAACCTCCTGGATGTTCTCGAGTTGCGGCAGGTGCTCTCGACTTACGACGGGGACCTCAGGGACCCGCTCTGGTGGCCTCAGGAAAGGCCAGTCCCCATGCGAGTTCCTCGGGGGCCTCTCGGGATTCCTCTCAGGTCGATGCCGGGGTCTAAGACCTTGTGTGGAGTCGGGGCCGGAACCTGAGGATTCCTCTCCAGTGCTGACATGGATCTTGGGGTACTTCTGGAGTCTCCCCAGGGGAGTCAGTCCTCGTCTCGAATGTGGGCATGCACTTGCGCTTTCCTCCAGAGCGGTAGCAGCAGTGTCACGCAGTCCACCGCGTGGATCAAAGGATCTATGGTTTTCCCTCGAGTCTTTCCCACGAGGCTTTCCCACGAGGCTTTCCCACAGGGCTGTCCCACGTGCACACGTGGTGGGAGTCGATCCTCGGCTTGAACGTCAAGGCAGTGCAGGGAAAACAGGTTCCTCTGGAATGGACTGACACATCTGGGGGACTCTTGGAATGGTGGCACGACCCTGGAGTTCCTCTCGCCTTTCCTGTGGAGAGCGCCTCCTCTTGAGATGCGACGGGAACGCCGGGAATTCTTTCCCTACGAAACAGGGAAAGGATCCCTCATCTCGAGCTAGGAGGCGGAAACGGGGCTCCCCTGGATGTGTGCGGGACCCCACGTGCTTCCTCTCGAGTGGAGACGGGTATGTCGGGGAACTTCTTGAGTTGCAGCAAGGTTGTGAAGCACCCTTTGGAAGTTCCAGTGGTTAGAAGTGATTAGCCTCGAGAAGCCTCAGCGGAAATGGTCCTCATCTCGCCTGGAGGGCAAAACCTCCTGGATTTTCTCGAGTTGCGGCAGGTGCTCTCGACTTAGGACGGGGACGTCAGGGACCCGCTCTGGAGGCCTCAGGAAAGGCCAGTCCCATGCGAGTTCCTCGGGGGCGTCTCGGGATTCCTCTCCCGTCGATGCCGGGGCCTAAGACCTTGTGTGGACTCGGGGCCGGAACCTGAGGATTCCTCTCCAGTGCTGACATGGATCTTGGGGTACTTCTGGAGTCTCCCCAGGGGAGTCAGTCCTCGTCTCGAATGCGGGCATGCACTTGCGCTTTCCTCCAGAGCGGTAGCAGCAGTGTCACGCAGTCCGCCGCGTGGATCAAAGGATCTATGGTTTTCCCTCGAGTCTTTCCCACGAGGCTTTCCCACGAGGCTTTCCCACAGGGCTGTCCCATGTGCACACGTGGTGGGAGTGGATCCTCGGCTTGAACGTCAAGGCAGTGCAGGGAAAACAGGTTCCTCTGGAATGGACTGACACATCTGGGGGACTCTTGGAATGGTGGCACGACCCTGGAGTTCCTCTCGCCTTTCCTGTGGAGAGCGCCTCCTCTTGAGATGCGACGGGAACGCCGGGAATTCTTTCCCTACGAAACAGGGAAAGGATCCCTCATCTCGAGCTAGGAGGCGGAAACGGGGCTCCCCTGGATGTGTGCGAGACCCCACGTGCTTCCTCTCGAGTGGAGACGGGTATGTCGGGGAACTTCTTGAGTTGCAGCAAGGGTGTGAAGGACCCTTTGGAAGTTCCAGTGGTTAGACGTGATTAGCCTCGAGAAGCCTCAGCGGAAATGGGCCTCATCTCGCCTGGAGGGCAAAACCTCCTGGATTTTCTCGAGTTGCGGCAGGTGCTCTCGACTTACGACGGGGACCTCAGGGACCCGCTCTGGTGGCCTCAGGAAAGGCCAGTCCCCATGCGAGTTCCGCGGGGGCCTCTCGGGATTCCTCTCCCGTCGATGCCGGGGCCTAAGACCTTGTGTGGAGTCGGGACCGGAACCTGAGGATTCCTGTCCAGTGCTGACATGGATCTTGGGGTACTCCTGGAGTCTCCCCAGGGGAGTCAGTCCTCGTCTCGAATGCGGGCATGCACTTGCGCTTTCCTCCAGAGCGGTAGCAGCAGTGTCACGCAGTCCGCCGCGTGGATCAAAGGATCTATGGTTTTCCCTCGAGTCTTTCCCACGAGGCTTTCCCACGAGGCTTTCCCACAGGGCTGTCCCACGTGCACACGTGGTGGGAGTCGATCCTCGGCTTGAACGTCAAGGCAGTGCAGGGAAAACAGGTTCCTCTGGAATGGACTGACACATCTGGGGGACTCTTGGAATGGTGGCACGACCCTGGAGTTCCTCTCGCCTTTCCTGTGGAGAGCGCCTCCTCTTGAGATGCGACGGGAACGCCGGGAATTCTTTCCCTACGAAACAGGGAAAGGATCCCTCATCTCGAGCTAGGAGGCGGAAACGGGGCTCCCCTGGATGTGTGCGGGACCCCACGTGCTTCCTCTCGAGTGGAGACGGGTATGTCGGGGAACTTCTTGAGTTGCAGCAAGGGTGTGAAGCACCCTTTGGAAGTTCCAGTGGTTAGAAGTGATTAGCCTCGAGAAGCCTCAGCGGAAATGGTCCTCATCTCGCCTGGAGGGCAAAACCTCCTGGATTTTCTCGAGTTGCGGCAGGTGCTCTCGACTTAGGACGGGGACGTCAGGGACCCGCTCTGGAGGCCTCAGGAAAGGCCAGTCCCATGCGAGTTCCTCGGGGGCGTCTCGGGATTCCTCTCCCGTCGATGCCGGGGCCTAAGACCTTGTGTGGACTCGGGGCCGGAACCTGAGGATTCCTCTCCAGTGCTGACATGGATCTTGGGGTACTTCTGGAGTCTCCCCAGGGGAGTCAGTCCTCGTCTCGAATGCGGGCATGCACTTGCGCTTTCCTCCAGAGCGGTAGCAGCAGTGTCACGCAGTCCGCCGCGTGGATCAAAGGATCTATGGTTTTCCCTCGAGTCTTTCCCACGAGGCTTTCCCACGAGGCTTTCCCACAGGGCTGTCCCATGTGCACACGTGGTGGGAGTGGATCCTCGGCTTGAACGTCAAGGCAGTGCAGGGAAAACAGGTTCCTCTGGAATGGACTGACACATCTGGGGGACTCTTGGAATGGTGGCACGACCCTGGAGTTCCTCTCGCCTTTCCTGTGGAGAGCGCCTCCTCTTGAGATGCGACGGGAACGCCGGGAATTCTTTCCCTACGAAACAGGGAAAGGATCCCTCATCTCGAGCTAGGAGGCGGAAACGGGGCTCCCCTGGATGTGTGCGGGACCCCACGTGCTTCCTCTCGAGTGGAGACGGGTATGTCGGGGAACTTCTTGAGTTGCAGCAAGGGTGTGAAGGACCCTTTGGAAGTTCCAGTGGTTAGACGTGATTAGCCTCGAGAAGCCTCAGCGGAAATGGGCCTCATCTCGCCTGGAGGGCAAAACCTCCTGGATTTTCTCGAGTTGCGGCAGGTGCTCTCGACTTACGACGGGGACCTCAGGGACCCGCTCTGGTGGCCTCAGGAAAGGCCAGTCCCCATGCGAGTTCCTCGGGGGCCTCTCGGGATTCCTCTCCCGTCGATGCCGGGGCCTAAGACCTTGTGTGGAGTCGGGACCGGAACCTGAGGATTCCTGTCCAGTGCTGACATGGATCTTGGGGTACTCCTGGAGTCTCCCCAGGGGAGTCAGTCCTCGTCTCGAATGCGGGCATGCACTTGCGCTTTCCTCCAGAGCGGTAGCAGCAGTGTCACGCAGTCCGCCGCGTGGATCAAAGGATCTATGGTTTTCCCTCGAGTCTTTCCCACGAGGCTTTCCCACGAGGCTTTCCCACAGGGCTGTCCCACGTGCACACGTGGTGGGAGTCGATCCTCGGCTTGAACGTCAAGGCAGTGCAGGGAAAACAGGTTCCTCTGGAATGGACTGACACATCTGGGGGACTCTTGGAATGGTGGCACGACCCTGGAGTTCCTCTCGCCTTTCCTGTGGAGAGCGCCTCCTCTTGAGATGCGACGGGAACGCCGGGAATTCTTTCCCTACGAAACAGGGAAAGGATCCCTCATCTCGAGCTAGGAGGCGGAAACGGGGCTCCCCTGGATGTGTGCGGGACCCCACGTGCTTCCTCTCGAGTGGAGACGGGTATGTCGGGGAACTTCTTGAGTTGCAGCAAGGGTGTGAAGGACCCTTTGGAAGTTCCAGTGGTTAGACGTGATTAGCCTCGAGAAGCCTCAGCGGAAATGGGCCTCATCTCGCCTGGAGGGCAAAACCTCCTGGATGTTCTCGAGTTGCGGCAGGTGCTCTCGACTTACGACGGGGACCTCAGGGACCCGCTCTGGTGGCCTCAGGAAAGGCCAGTCCCCATGCGAATTCCTCGGAGGCCTCTCGGGATTCCTCTCCCGTCGATACCGGGGCCTAAGACCTTGTGTGGAGTCGGGGCCGGAACCTGAGGATTCCTCTCCAGTGCTGACATGGATCTTGGGGTACTTCTGGAGTCTCCCCAGGGGAGTCAGTCCTCGTCTCGAATGCGGGCATGCACTTGCGCTTTCCTCTAGAGCGGTAGCAGCAGTGTTACGCAATCCGCCGCGTGGATCAAAGGATCTATGGTTTTCCCTCGAGTCTTTCCCACGAGGCTTTCCCACGAGGCTTTCCCACAGGGCTGTCCCACGTGCACACGTGGTGGGAGTCGATCCTCGGCTTGAAAGTCAAGGCAGTGCAGGGAAAACAGGTTCCTCTGGAATGGACTGACACATCTGGGCGTCTCTTGGAATGGTGGCACGACCCTGGAGTTCCTCTCGCCTCTCCTGTGGAGAGCCCCTCCTCTTGAGATGCGACGGGAACGCCGGGAATTCTTTCCCTAAGAAACAGGGAAAGGATCCCTCATCTCGAGCTAGGAGGCGGAGACGGGGCTCCCCTGGATGTGTGCAGGACCCCACGTGCTTCCTCTCGAGTGGAGACGGGTATGTCGGGGAACTTCTTGAGTTGCAGCAAGGGTGTGAAGGACCCTTTGGAAGTTCCAGTGGTTAGATGTGATTAGCCTCGAGAAGCCTCAGCGGAAATGGGCCTCACCTCGCCTGGAGGGCAAAACCTCCTGGATTTTCTCGAGTTGCGGCATGTGCTCTCGACTTACGACGGGGACCTCGGGGACCCGCTCTGGTGACCTCAGGAAATGCCAGTCCCCATGCGAGTTCCTCAGGGGCCTCTCGGCATTCCTCTCCCGTCGATGCCGGGGCCTAAGACCTTGTGTGGAGTCGGGGCCGGAACCTGAGGATTCCTCTCCAGTGCTGACATGGATCTTGGGGTACTTCTGGAGTCTCCCCAGGGGAGTCAGTCCTCGTCTCGAATGCGGGCATGCACTTGCGCTTTCCTCCAGAGCGGTAGCAGCAGTGTCACGCAGTCCGCCGCGTGGATCAAAGGATCTATGGTTTTCCCTCGAGTCTTTCCCACGAGGCTTTCCCACGAGGCTTTCCCACGAGGCTTTCCCACAGGGCTGTCCCACGTGCACAGGTGGTGGGAGTCGATCCTCGGCTTGAACGTCAAGGCAGTGCAGGGAAAACAGGTTCCTCTGGAATGGACTGACACATCTGGGGGACTCTTGGAATGGTGGCACGACCCTGGAGTTCCTCTCGCCTTTCCTGTGGAGAGCGCCTCCTCTTGAGATGCGACGGGAACGCCGGGAATTCTTTCCCTACGAAACAGGGAAAGGATCCCTCATCTCGAGCTAGGAGGCGGAAACGGGGCTCCCCTGGATGTGTGCGGGACCACACGTGCTTCCTCTCGAGTGGAGACGGGTATGTCGGGAACTTCTTGAGTTGCAGCAAGGGTGTGAAGGACCCTTTGGAAATTCCAGTGGTTAGACGTGATTCGCCTCGAGAAGCCTCAGCGGAAATGGGCCTCATCTCGCCTGGAGGGCAAAACCTCCTGGATTTTCTCGAGTTGCGGCAGGTCTCTCGACTTACGACGGGGACGTCAGGGACCCGCTCTGGTGGCCTCAGGAAAGGCCAGTCCCCATGCGAGTTCCTCGGGGGCCTCTCGGGATTCCTCTCCCGTCGATGCCGGGGCCTAAGACCTTGTGTGGAGTCGGGGCCGGAACCTGAGGATTCCTCTCCAATGCTGACATGGATCTTGGGGTACTTCTGGAGTCTCCCCAGGGGAGTCAGTCCTCGTCTCGAATGCGGGCATGCACTTGCGCTTTCCTCCAGAGCGGTAGCAGCAGTGTCACGCAGTCCGCCGCGTGGATCAAAGGATCTATGGTTTTCCCTCGAGTCTTTCCCACGAGGCTTTCCCACGAGGCTTTCCCACAGGGCTGTCCCACGTGCACACGTGGTGGGAGTGGATCCTCGGCTTGAACGTCTAGGCAGTGCAGGGAAAACAGGTTCCTCTGGAATGGACTGACACATCTGGTGGACTCTTGGAATGGTGGCACGACCCTGGAGTTCCTCTCGCCTTTCCTGTGGAGAGCGCCTCCTCTTGAGATGCGACGGGAACGCCGGGACTTCTTTCCCTACGAAACAGGGAAAGGATCCCTCATCTCGAGCTAGGAGGCGGAAACGGGGCTCCCCTGGATGTGTGCGGGACCCCACGTGCTTCCTCTCGAGTGGAGACGGGTATGTGGCGGAACTGCTTGAGTTGCAGCAAGAGTGTGAAGGACCCTTTGGAAGTTCCAGCGGTTAGATGTGATTAGCCTCGAGAAGCCTCAGCGGAAAGGGGCCTCATCTCGCCTGGAGGGCAAAACCTCCTGGATTTTCTCGAGTTGCGGCAGGTGCTCTCGACTTACGATGGGGACCTCAGGGACCCGCTCTGGTGGCCTCAGGAAAGGCCAGTCCCCATGCGAGTTCCTCGGGGGCCTCTCGGCATTCCTCTCCCGTCGATGCCGGGCCTAAGACCTTGTGTGGAGTCGGGGCCGGAACCTGAGGATTCCTCTCCAGTGCTGACATGGATCTTGGGGTACTTCTGGAGTCTCCCCAGGGGAGTCAGTCCTCGCCTCCAATGCGGGCATGCACTTGCCTTTCCTCCAGAGCGGTAGCAGCAGTGTCACGCAGTCCGCCGCGTGGATCAAAGGATCTATGGTTTTCCCTCGAGTCTTTCCCACGAGGCTTTCCCACGAGGCTTTCCCACAGGGCTGTCCCACGTGCACACGTGGTGGGAGTCGATCCCCGGCTTCAACGTCAAGGCAGTGCAGGGAAAACAGGTTCCTCTGGAATGGACTGACACATCTGGGGGACTCTTGGAATGGTGGCACGACCCTGGAGTTCCTCTCGCCTTTCCTGTGGAGAGCGCCTCCTCTTGAGATGCGACGGGAACGCCGGGAATTCTTTCCCTACGAAACAGGGAAAGGATCCCTCATCTCGAGCTAGGATGCGGAAACGGGGCTCCCCTGGATGTGTGCGGGACCCCACGTGCTTCCTCTCGTGTGGAGACGGGTATGTCGGGGAACTTCTTGAGTTGCAGCAAGGGTGTGAATTACCCTTTGGAAGTTCCAGTGGTTAGACGTGATTAGCCTCGTGAAGCCTCAGCGGAAATGGGCCTCATCTCGCCTGGAGGGCAAAACCTCCTGGATTTTCTCGAGTTGCGCCATGTGCTCTCGACATACGACGGGGACCTCAGGGACCCGCTCTGGTGACCTCAGGAAAGGCCAGTCCCCATGCGAGTTCCTCGGGGGCCTCTCGGGATTCCTCTCCCGTCGATGCCGGGGCCTAAGACCTTGTGTGGAGTCGGGGCCGGAACCTGAGGATTCCTCTCCAGTGCTGACATGGATCTTGGGGTACTTCTGGAGTCTCCCCAGGGGAGTCAGTCCTCGTCTCGAATGCGGGCATGCACTTGCGCTTTCCTCCAGAGCGGTAGCAGCAGTGTCACGCAGTCCGCCGCGTGGAACAAAGGATCTATGGTTTTCCCTCGAGTTTTCCCACGAGGCTTTCCCACGAGGCTTTCCCACAGGGCTGTACCTCGTGCACACGTGGTGGGAGTGGATCCTCGGCTTGAACGTCAAGGCAGAGCAGGGAAAACAGGTTCCTCTGGAATGGACTGACACATCTGGGGGACTCTTGGAATGGTGGCACGACCCTGGAGTTCCTCTCGCCATTCCTGTGGAGAGCGCCTCCTCTTGAGATGCGACGGGAACACCGGGAATTCTTTCCCTACGAAACAGGGAAAGGATCCCTCATCTCGAGCTAGGAGGCGAAAACGGGGCTCCCCTGGATGTGTGCGGGATACCACGTGCTTCCTATCGAGTGGAGACGGGTATGTCGGGGAACTTCTTGAGTAGCAGCAAGGGTGTGAAGGACCCTTTGGAAGTTCCAGTGGTTAGATGTGATTGGCCTCGAGAAGCCTCAGCGGAAATGGGCCTCATCTCGCCTGGAGGGCAAAACCTCCTGGATTTTCTCGAGTTACGGCAGGTGCTCTCGACTTACGACGGGGACCTCAGGGACCCGCTCTGGTGGCCTCAGGAAAGGCCAGTCCCCATGCGAGTTCCTCGGGGGCCTCTCGGGATTCCTCTCCCGTCGATGCCGGGGCCTAAGACCTTGTGTGGAGTCGGGGCCGGAACCTGAGGATTCCTCTCCAGTGCTGACATGGATCTTGGGGTACTTCTGGAGTCTCCCCAGGGGAGTCAGTCCTCGTCTCGAATGCGGGCATGCACTTGCGCTTTCCTCCAGAGCGGTAGCAGCAGTGTCACGCAGTCCGCCGCGTGGATCAAAGGATCTATGGTTTTCCCTCGAGTCTTTCCCACGAGGCTTTCCCACAGGGCTTTCCCACGTGCATACGTGGTGGGAGTCGATCCTCGGCTTGAACGTCAAGGCAGTGCAGGGAAAACAGGTTCCTCTGGAATGGACTGACACATCTGGGGGACTCTTGGAATGGTGGCACGACCCTGGAGTTCCTCTCGCCTTTCCTGTGGAGAGCGCCTCCTCTAGAGATGCGACGGGAACGCCGGGAATTCTTTCCCTACGAAACAGGGAAAGGATCCCTCATCTCGAGCTAGGAGGCGGAAACGGGGCTCCCCTGGATGTGTGCGGGACCCCACGTGCTTCCTCTCGAGTGGAGACGGGTATGTCGGGGAACTTCTTGAGTTGCAGCAAGGGTGTGAAGGACCCTTTGGAAGTTCCAGTGGTTAGACGTGATTAGCCTCGAGAAGCCTCAGCGGAAATGGGCCTCATCTCGCCTGGAGGGCAAAACCTCCTGGATTTTCTCGAGTTGCGGCAGGTGCTCTCGACTTACGATGGGGACATCAGGGACCCGCTCTGGTGGCCTCAGGAAAGGTCAGTCCCCAGGCGAGTTCCTCGGGGGCCTCTCGGCATTCCTCTCCCGTCGATGCCGGCGCCTAAGACCTTGTGTGGAGTCGGGGCCGGAACCTGAGGATTCCTCTCCAGTGCTGACATGGATCTTGGGGTACTTCTGGAGTCTCCCCAGGGGAGTCAGTCCTCGTCTCGAATGCGGGCATGCACTTGCGCTTTCCTCCAGAGCGGTAGCAGCAGTGTCACGCAGTCCGCCGCGTGGATCTAAGGATCTATGGTTTTCCCTCGAGTTTTCCCACGAGGCTTTCCCACGAGGCTTTCCCACAGGGCTGTACCTCGTGCACACGTGGTGGGAGTCGATCCTCGGCTTGAACGTCAAGGCAGTGCAGGGAAAACAGGTTCCTCTGGAATGGACTGACACATCTGGGGGACTCTTGGAATGGTGGCACGACCCTGGAGTTCCTCTCGCCTTTCCTGTGGAGAGCGCCTCCTCTTGAGATGCGACGGGAACACCGGGAATTCTTTCCCTAAGAAACAGGGAAAGGATCCCTCATCTCGAGCTAGGAGGCGGAAACGGGGCTCCCCTGGATGTGTGCGGGATACCACGTGCTTCCTATCGAGTGGAGACGGGTATGTCGGGGAACTTCTTGAGTAGCAGCAAGGGTGTGAAGGACCCTTTGGAAGTTCCAGTGGTTAGATGTGATTGGCCTCGAGAAGCCTCAGCGGAAATGGGCCTAATCTCGCCTGGAGGGCAAAACCTCCTGGATTTTCTCGAGTTGCGGCAGGTGCTCTCGACTTACGACGGGGACCTCAGGGACCCGCTCTGGTGGCCTCAGGAAAGGCCAGTCCCCATGCGAGTTCCTCGGGGGCCTCTCGGGATTCCTCTCCCGTCGATGCCGGGGCCTAAGACCTTGTGTGGAGTCGGGGCCGGAACCTGAGGATTCCTCTCCAGTGCTGACATGGATCTTGGGGTACTTCTGGAGTCTCCCCAGGGGAGTCAGTCCTCGTCTCGAATGCGGGCATGCACTTGCGCTTTCCTCCAGAGCGGTAGCAGCAGTGTCACGCAGTCCGCCGCGTGGATCAAAGGATCTATGGTTTTCCCTCGAGTCTTTCCCACGAGGCTTTCCCACGAGGCTTTCCCACAGGGCTGTCCCACGTGCACACGTGGTGGGAGTCGATCCTCGGCTTGAACGTCAAGGCAGTGCAGGGAAAACAGGTTCCTCTGGAATGGACTGTCACATCTGGGGGACTCTTGGAATGGTGGCACGACCCTGGAGTTCCTCTCGCCTTTCCTGTGGAGAGCGCCTCCTCTTGAGATGCGACGGGAACGCCGGGAATTCTTTCCCTACGAAACAGGGAAAGGATCCCTCATCTCGAGCTAGGAGGCGGAAACGGGGCTCCCCTGGATGTGTGCGGGACCCCACGTGCTTCCTCTCGAGTGGAGACGGGTATGTCGGGGAACTGCTTGAGTTGCAGCAAGGGTGTGAAGGACCCTTTGGAAGTTCCAGCGGTTAGATGTGATTAGCCTCGAGAAGCCTCAGCGGAAATGGGCCTCATCTCGCCTGGAGGGCAAAACCTCCTGGATTTTCTCGAGTTGCGGCAGGTGCTCTCGACTTACGATGGGGACCTCAGGGACCCGCTCTGGTGGCCTCAGGAAAGGCCAGTCCCCAGGCGAGTTCCTCGGGGGCCTCTCGGCATTCCTCTCCCGTCGATGCCGGGCCTAAGACCTTGTGTGGAGTCGGGGCCGGAACCTGAGGATTCCTCTCCAGTGCTGACATGGATCTTGGGGTACTTCTGGAGTCTCCCCAGGGGAGTCAGTCCTCGCCTCCAATGCGGGCATGCACTTGCGCTTTCCTCCAGAGCGGTAGCAGCAGTGTCACGCAGTCCGCCGCGTGGATCAAAGGATCTATGGTTTTCCCTCGAGTCTTTCCCACGAGGCTTTCCCACGAGGCTTTCCCACAGGGCTGTCCCACGTGCACACGTGGTGGGAGTCGATCCTCGGCTTGAACGTCAAGGCAGTGCAGGGAAAACAGGTTCCTCTGGAATGGACTGACACATCTGGGGGACTCTTGGAATGGTGGCACGACCCTGGAGTTCCTCTCGCCTTTCCTGTGGAGAGCGCCTCCTCTTGAGATGCGACGGGAACGCCGGGAATTCTTTCCCTACGAAACAGGGAAAGGATCCCTCATCTCGAGCTAGGAGGCGGAAACGGGGCTCCCCTGGATGTGTGCGGGACCCCACGTGCTTCCTCTCGAGTGGAGACGGGTATGTCGGGGAACTTCTTGAGTTGCAGCAAGGGTGTGAAGGACCCTTTGGAAGTTCCAGTGGTTAGACGTGATTAGCCTCGAGAAGCCTCAGCGGAAATGGGCCTCATCTCGCCTGGAGGGCAAAACCTCCTGGATTTTCTCGAGTTGCGGCAGGTGCTCTCGACTTACGACGGGGACGTCAGGGACCCGCTCTGGTGGCCTCAGGAAAGGCCAGTCCCCAGGCGAGTTCCTCGGGGGCCTCTCGGCATTCCTCTCCCGTCGATGCCGGGGCCGAAGACCTTGTGTGGAGTCGGGGCCGGAACCTGAGGATTCCTCTCCAGTGCTGACATGGATCTTGGGGTACTTCTGGAGTCTCCCCAGGGGAGTCAGTCCTCGTCTCGAATGCGGGCATGCACTTGCGCTTTCCTCTAGAGCGGTAGCAGCAGTGTCACGCAGTCCGCCGCGTGGATTAAAGGATCTATGGTTTTCCCTCGAGTCTTTCCCACGAGGCTTTCCCACGAGGCTTTCCCACAGGGCTGTCCCACGTGCACACGTGGTGGGAGTCGATCCTCGGCTTGAACGTCAAGGCAGTGCAGGGAAAACAGGTTCCTCTGGAATGGACTGACACATCTGGGGGACTCTTGGAATGGTGGCACGACCCTGGAGTTCCTCTCGCCTTTCCTGTGGAGAGCGCCTCCTCTTGAGATGCGACGGGAACGCCGGGAATTCTTTCCCTACGAAAGAGGGAAAGGATCCCTCATCTCGAGCTAGGAGGCGGAAACGGGGCTCCCCTGGATGTGTGCGGGACCCCACGTGCTTCCTCTCGAGTGGAGACGGGTATGTCGGGGAACTTCTTGAGTTGCAGCAAGGGTGTGAAGGACCCTTTGGAAGTTCCAGTGGTTAGACGTGATTATCCTCGAGAAGCCTCAGCGGAAATGGGCCTCATCTCGCCTGGAGGGCAAAACCTCCTGGATTTTCTCGAGTTGCGGCAGGTGCTCTCGACTTACGACGGGGACCTCAGGGACCCGCTCTGGTGGCCTCAGGAAAGGCCAGTCCCCATGCGAGTTCCTCGGGGGCCTCTCGGGATTCCTCTCCCGTCGATGCCGGGCCTAAGACCTTGTGTGGAGTCGGGGCCGGAACCTGAGGATTCCTCTCCAGTGCTGACATGGATCTTGGGGTACTTCTGGAGTCTCCCCAGGGGAGTCAGTCCTCGCCTCGAATGCGGGCATGCACTTGCGCTTTCCTCCAGAGCGGTAGGAGCAGTGTCACGCAGTCCGCCGCGTGGATCAAAGGATCTATGGTTTTCCCTCAAGTCTTTCCCACGAGGCTTTCCCACGAGGCTTTCCCACAGGGCTGTCCCACGTGCACAGGTGGTGGGAGTCGATCCTCGGCTTGAACGTCAAGGCAGTGCAGGGAAAACAGGTTCCTCTGGAATGGACTGACACATCTGGGGGACTCTTGGAATGGTGGCACGACCCTGGAGTTCCTCTCGCCTTTCCTGTGGAGAGCGCCTCCTCTTGAGATGCGACGGGAACGCCGGGAATTCTTTCCCTACGAAACAGGGAAAGGATCCCTCATCTCGAGCTAGGAGGCGGAAACGGGGCTCCCCTGGATGTGTGCGGGACCGAACGTGCTTCCTCTCGAGTGGAGACGGGTATGTCCGGGAACTTCTTGAGTTGCAGCAAGGGTGTGAAGGACCCTTTGGAAGTTCCAGTGGTTAGACGTGATTAGCCTCGAGAAGCCTCAGCGGAAATGGGCCTCATCTCGCCTGGAGGGCAAAACCTCCTGGATTTTCTCGAGTTGCGGCAGGTGCTCTCGACTTACGACGGGGACCTCAGGGACACACTCTGGTGGCCTCAGGAAAGGCCAGTCCCCATGCGAGTTCCTCGGGGGCCTCTCGGGATTCCTCTCCCGTCGATGCCGGGGCCTAAGACCTTGTGTGGAGTCGGGGCCGGAACCTGAGGATTCCTCTCCAGTGCTGACATGGATCTTGGGGTACTTCTGGAGTCTCCCCAGGGGAGTCAGTCCTCGTCTCGAATGCGGGCATGCACTTGCGCTTTCCTCCAGAGCGGTAGCAGCAGTGTCACGCAGTCCGCCGCGTGGATCAAAGGATCTATGGTTTTCCCTCGAGTCTTTCCCACGAGGCTTTCCCACGAGGCTTTCCCACAGGGCTGTCCCACGTGCACACGTGGTGGGAGTCGATCCTCGGCTTGAACGTCAAGGCAGTGCAGGGAAAACAGGTTCCTCTGTAATGGACTGACACATCTGGGCGTCTCTTGGAATGGTGGCACGACCCTGGAGTTCCTCTCGCCTCTCCTGTGGAGAGCCCCTCCTCTTGAGATGCGACGGGAACGCCGGGAATTCTTTCCCTAAGAAACAGGGAAAGGATCCCTCATCTCGAGCTAGGAGGCGGAAACGGGGCTCCCCTGGATGTGTGCGGGACCCCACGTGCTTCCTCTCGAGTGGAGACGGGTATGTCGGGGAACTTCTTGAGTTGCAGCAAGGGTGTGAAGGACCCTTTGGAAGTTCCAGTGGTTAGATGTGATTAGCCTCGAGAAGCCTCAGCGGAAATGGGCCTCATCTCGCCTGGAGGGCAAAACCTCCTGGATTTTCTCGAGTTGCGGCATGTGCTCTCGACTTACGACGGGGACCTCGGGGACCCGCTCTGGTGACCTCAGGAAATGCCAGTCCCCATGCGAGTTCCTCAGGGGCCTCTCGGCATTCCTCTCCCGTCCATGCCGGGGCCTAAGACCTTGTGTGGAGTCGGGGCCGGAACCTGAGGATTCCTCTCCAGTGCGGACATGGATCTTGGGGTACTTCTGGAGTCTCCCCAGGGGAGTCAGTCCTCGTCTCGAATGCGGGCATGCACTTGCGCTTTCCTCCAGAGCGGTAGCAGCAGTGTCACGCAGTCCGCCGTGTGGATCAAAGGATCTATGGTTTTCCCTCGAGTCTTTCCCACGAGGCTTTCCCACGAGGCTTTCCCACAGGGCTGTCCCACGTGCACACGTGGTGGGAGTCGATCCTCGGCTTGAACGTCAACGCAGTGCAGGGAAAACAGGTTCCTCTGGAATGGACTGACACATCTGGGGGACTCTTGGAATGGTGGCACGACCCTGGAGTTCCTCTCGCCTTTCCTGTGGAGAGCGCCTCCTCTTGAGATGCGACGGGAACGCCGGGAATTCTTTCCCTACGAAACAGGGAAAGGATCCCTCATCTCGAGCTAGGAGGCGGAAACGGGGCTCCCCTGGATGTGTGCGGGACCCCACGTGCTTCCTCTCGAGTGGAGACGGGTATGTCGGGAACTTCTTGAGTTGCAGCAAGGGTGTGAAGGACCCTTTGGAAATTCCAGTGGTTAGACGTGATTCGCCTCGAGAAGCCTCAGCCGAAATGGGCCTAATCTCGCCTGGAGGGCAAAACCTCCTGGATTTTCTCGAGTTGCGGCAGGTGCTCTCGACTTACGACGGGGACGTCAGGGACCCGCTCTGGTGGCCTCAGGAAAGGCCAGTCCCCATGCGAGTTCCTCGGGGGCCTCTCGGGATTCCTCTCCCGTCGATGCCGGGGCCTAAGACCTTGTGTGGAGTCGGGACCGGAACCTGAGGATTCCTCTCCAGTGCTGACATGGATCTTGGGGTACTTCTGGAGTCTCCCCAGGGGAGTCAGTCCTCGTCTCGCATGCGGGCATGCACTTGCGCTTTCCTCCAGAGCGGTAGCAGCAGTGTCACGCAGTCCGCCGCGTGGATCAAAGGATCTATGTTTTTCCCTCGAGTCTTTCCCACGAGGCATTCCCACGAGGCTTTCCCACAGGGCTGTCCCACGTGCACACGTGGTGGGAGTGGATCCTCGGCTTGAACGTCTAGGCAGTGCAGGGAAAACAGGTTCCTCTGGAATGGACTGACACATCTGGTGGACTCTTGGAATGGTGGCACGACCCTGGAGTTCCTCTCGCCTTTCCTGTGGAGAGCGCCTCCTCTTGAGATGCGACGGGAACGCCAGGAATTCTTTCCCTACGAAACAGGGAAAGGATCCCTCATCTCGAGCTAGGAGGCGGAAACGGGGCTCCCCTGGATGTGTGCGGGACCCCACGTGCTTCCTCTCGAGTGGAGACGGGTATGTCGCGGAACTGCTTGAGTTGCAGCAAGGGTGTGAAGGACCCTTTGGAAGTTCCAGCGGTTAGATGTGATTAGCCTCGAGAAGCCTCAGCGGAAATGGGCCTCATCTCGCCTGGAGGGCAAAACCTCCTGGATTTTCTCGAGTTGCGGCAGGTGCTCTCGACTTACGATGGGGACCTCAGGGACCCGCTCTGGTGGCCTCAGGAAAGGCCAGTCCCCATGGGAGTTCCTCGGGGGCCTCTCGGCATTCCTCTCCCGTCGATGCCGGGCCTAAGACCTTGTGTGGAGTCGGGGCCGGAACCTGAGGATTCCTCTCCAGTGCTGACATGGATCTTGGGGTACTTCTGGAGTCTCCCCAGGGGAGTCAGTCCTCGCCTCCAATGCGGGCATGCACTTGCGCTTTCCTCCAGAGCGGTAGCAGCAGTGTCACGCAGTCCGCCGCGTGGATCAAAGGATCTATGGTTTTCCCTCGAGTCTTTCCCACGAGGCTTTCCCACGAGGCTTTCCCACAGGGCTGTCCCACGTGCACACGTGGTGGGAGTCGATCCTCGGCTTGAACGTCAAGGCAGTGCAGGGAAAACAGGTTCCTCTGGAATGGACTGACACATCTGGGGGACTCTTGGAATGGTGGCACGACCCTGGAGTTCCTCTCGCCTTTCCTGTGGAGAGCGCCTCCTCTTGAGATGCGACGGGAACGCCGGGAATTCTTTCCCTACGAAACAGGGAAAGGATCCCTCATCTCGAGCTAGGAGGCGGAAACGGGGCTCCCCTGGATGTGTGCGGGACCCCACGTGCTTCCTCTCGAGTGGAGACGGGTATGTCGGGGAACTTCTTGAGTTGCAGCAAGGGTGTGAAGGACCCTTTGGAAGTTCCAGTGGTTAGACGTGATTAGCCTCGAGAAGCCTCAGCGGAAATGGGCCTCATCTCGCCTGGAGGGCAAAACCTCCTGGATTTTCTCGAGTTGCGGCAGGTGCTCTCGACTTACGACGGGGACGTCAGGGACCCGCTCTGGTGGCCTCAGGAAAGGCCAGTCCCCAGGCGAGTTCCTCGGGGGCCTCTCGGCATTCCTCTCCCGTCGATGCCGGGGCCGAAGACCTTGTGTGGAGTCGGGGCCGGAACCTGAGGATTCCTCTCCAGTGCTGACATGGATCTTGGGGTACTTCTGGAGTCTCCCCAGGGGAGTCAGTCCTCGTCTCGAATGCGGGCATGCACTTGCGCTTTCCTCCAGAGCGGTAGCAGCAGTGTCACGCAGTCCGCCGCGTGGATTAAAGGATCTATGGTTTTCCCTCGAGTCTTTCCCACGAGGCTTTCCCACGAGGCTTTCCCACAGGGCTGTCCCACGTGCACACGTGGTGGGAGTCGATCCTCGGCTTGAACGTCAAGGCAGTGCAGGGAAAACAGGTTCCTCTGGAATGGACTGACACATCTGGGGGACTCTTGGAATGGTGGCACGACCCTGGAGTTCCTCTCGCCTTTCCTGTGGAGAGCGCCTCCTCTTGAGATGCGACGGGAACGCCGGGAATTCTTTCCCTACGAAACAGGGAAAGGATCCCTCATCTCGAGCTAGGAGGCGGAAACGGGGCTCCCCTGGATGTGTGCGGGACCCCACGTGCTTCCTCTCGAGTGGAGACGGGTATGTCGGGGAACTTCTTGAGTTGCAGCAAGGGTGTGAAGGACCCTTTGGAAGTTCCAGTGGTTAGACGTGATTATCCTCGAGAAGCCTCAGCGGAAATGGGCCTCATCTCGCCTGGAGGGCAAAACCTCCTGGATTTTCTCGAGTTGCGGCAGGTGCTCTCGACTTACGACGGGGACCTCAGGGACCCGCTCTGGTGGCCTCAGGAAAGGCCAGTCCCCAGGCGAGTTCCTCGGGGGCCTCTCGGCATTCCTCTCCCGTCGATGCCGGGGCCTAAGACCTTGTGTGGAGTCGGGGCCGGAACCTGAGGATTCCTCTCCAGTGCTGACATGGATCTTGGGGTACTTCTGGAGTCTCCCCAGGGGAGTCAGTCCTCGTCTCGAATGCGGGCATGCACTTGCGCTTTCCTCCAGAGCGGTAGCAGCAGTGTCACGCAGTCCGCCGCGTGGATCAAAGGATCTATGGTTTTCCCTCGAGTCTTTCCCACGAGGCTTTCCCACGAGGCTTTCCCACAGGGCTGTCCCACGTGCACACGTGGTGGGAGTCGATCCTCGGCTTGAACGTCAAGGCAGTGCAGGGAAAACAGGTTCCTCTGTAATGGACTGACACATCTGGGCGTCTCTTGGAATGGTGGCACGACCCTGGAGTTCCTCTCGCCTCTCCTGTGGAGAGCCCCTCCTCTTGAGATGCGACGGGAACGCCGGGAATTCTTTCCCTAAGAAACAGGGAAAGGATCCCTCATCTCGAGCTAGGAGGCGGAAACGGGGCTCCCCTGGATGTGTGCGGGACCCCACGTGCTTCCTCTCGAGTGGAGACGGGTATGTCGGGGAACTTCTTGAGTTGCAGCAAGGGTGTGAAGGACCCTTTGGAAGTTCCAGTGGTTAGATGTGATTAGCCTCGAGAAGCCTCAGCGGAAATGGGCCTCATCTCGCCTGGAGGGCAAAACCTCCTGGATTTTCTCGAGTTGCGGCATGTGCTCTCGACTTACGACGGGGACCTCGGGGACCCGCTCTGGTGACCTCAGGAAATGCCAGTCCCCATGCGAGTTCCTCAAGGGCCTCTCGGCATTCCTCTCCCGTCCATGCCGGGGCCTAAGACCTTGTGTGGAGTCGGGGCCGGAACCTGAGGATTCCTCTCCAGTGCTGACATGGATCTTGGGGTACTTCTGGAGTCTCCCCAGGGGAGTCAGTCCTCGTCTCGAATGCGGGCATGCACTTGCGCTTTCCTCCAGAGCGGTAGCAGCAGTGTCACGCAGTCCGCCGCGTGGATCAAAGGATCTATGGTTTTCCCTCGAGTCTTTCCCACGAGTCTTTCCCACGAGGCTTTCCCACAGGGCTGTCCCACGTGCACACGTGGTGGGAGTCGATCCTCGGCTTGAACGTCAAGGCAGTGCAGGGAAAACAGGTTCCTCTGGAATGGACTGACACATCTGGGGGACTCTTGGAATGGTGGCACGACCCTGGAGTTCCTCTCGCCTTTCCTGTGGAGAGCGCCTCCTCTTGAGATGCGACGGGAACGCCGGGAATTCTTTCCGTACGAAACAGGGAAAGGATCCCTCATCTCGAGCTAGGAGGCCGAAACGGGGCTCCCCTGGATGTGTGCGGGACCCCACGTGCTTCCTCTCGAGTGGAGACGGGTATGTCGGGAACTTCTTGAGTTGCAGCAAGGGTGTGAAGGACCCTTTGGAAATTCCAGTGGTTAGACGTGATTCGCCTCGAGAAGCCTCAGCGGAAATGGGCCTAATCTCGCCTGGAGGGCAAAACCTCCTGGATTTTCTCGAGTTGCGGCAGGTGCTCTCGACTTACGACGGGGACGTCAGGGA
Organism: Ovis canadensis; assembly: GCF_042477335.2. Lineage (NCBI taxonomy): Eukaryota > Metazoa > Chordata > Mammalia > Artiodactyla > Bovidae > Ovis > Ovis canadensis. The sequence continues at coordinate 1,614,086 of NC_091249.1, read as the reverse complement.
CCCGCTCTGGTGGCCTCAGGAAAGGCCAGTCCCCATGCGAGTTCCTCGGGGGCCTCTCGGGATTCCTCTCCCGTCGATGCCGGGGCCTAAGACCTTGTGTGGAGTCGGGACCGGAACCTGAGGATTCCTCTCCAGTGCTGACATGGATCTTGGGGTACTTCTGGAGTCTCCCCAGGGGAGTCAGTCCTCGTCTCGAATGCGCGCATGCACTTGCGCTTTCCTCCAGAGCGGTAGCAGCAGTGTCACGCAGTCCGCCGCGTGGATCAAAGGATCTATGGTTTTCCCTCGAGTCTTTCCCACGAGGCATTCCCACGAGGCTTTCCCACAGGGCTGTCCCACGTGCACACGTGGTGGGAGTGGATCCTCGGCTTGAACGTCTAGGCAGTGCAGGGAAAACAGGTTCCTCTGGAATGGACTGACACATCTGGTGGACTCTTGGAATGGTGGCACGACCCTGGAGTTCCTCTCGCCTTTCCTGTGGAGAGCGCCTCCTCTTGAGATGCGACGGGAACGCCGGGAATTCTTTCCCTACGAAACAGGGAAAGGATCCCTCATCTCGAGCTAGGAGGCGGAAACGGGGCTCCCCTGGATGTGTGCGGGACCCCACGTGCTTCCTCTCGAGTGGAGACGGGTATGTCGCGGAACTGCTTGAGTTGCAGCAAGGGTGTGAAGGACCCTTTGGAAGTTCCAGTGGTTAGACGTGATTAGCCTCGAGAAGCCTCAGCGGAAATGGGCCTCATCTCGCCTGGAGGGCAAAACCTCCTGGATTTTCTCGAGTTGCGGCAGGTGCTCTCGACTTACGACGGGGACGTCAGGGACCCGCTCTGGTGGCCTCAGGAAAGGCCAGTCCCCAGGCGAGTTCCTCGGGGGCCTCTCGGCATTCCTCTCCCGTCGATGCCGGGGCCGAAGACCTTGTGTGGAGTCGGGGCCGGAACCTGAGGATTCCTCTCCAGTGCTGACATGGATCTTGGGGTACTTCTGGAGTCTCCCCAGGGGAGTCAGTCCTCGTCTCGAATGCGGGCATGCACTTGCGCTTTCCTCCAGAGCGGTAGCAGCAGTGTCACGCAGTCCGCCGCGTGGATTAAATGATCTATGGTTTTCCCTCGAGTCTTTCCCACGAGGCTTTCCCACGAGGCTTTCCCACAGGGCTGTCCCACGTGCACACGTGGTGGGAGTCGATCCTCGGCTTGAACGTCAAGGCAGTGCAGGGAAAACAGGTTCCTCTGTAATGGACTGACACATCTGGGGGACTCTTGGAATGGTGGCACGACCCTGGAGTTCCTCTCGCCTCTCCTGTGGAGAGCGCCTCCTCTTGAGATGCGACGGGAACGCCGGGAATTCTTTCCCTACGAAACAGGGAAAGGATCCCTCATCTCGAGCTAGGAGGCGGAAACGGGGCTCCCCTGGATGTGTGCGGGACCCCACGTGCTTCCTCTCGAGTGGAGACGGGTATGTCGGGGAACTTCTTGAGTTGCAGCAAGGGTGTGAAGGAACCTTTGGAAGTTCCAATGGTTAGACGTGATTAGCCTCGAGAAGCCTCAGCGGAAATGGGCCTCATCTCGCCTGGAGGGCAAAACCTCCTGGATTTTCTCGAGTTGCGGCAGGTGCTCTCGACTTACGACGGGGACCTCAGGGACCCGCTCTGGTGGCCTCAGGAAAGGCCAGTCCCCATGAGAGTTCCTCGGGGGCCTCTCGGGATTCCTCTCCCGTCGATGCCGGGGCCTAAGACCTTGTGTGGAGTGGGGGCCGGAACCTGAGGATTCCTCTCCAGTGCTGACATGGATCTTGGGGTACTTCTGGAGTCTCCCCAGGGGAGTCAGTCCTCGTCTCGAATGCGGGCATGCACTTGCGCTTTCCTCCAGAGCGGTAGCAGCAGTGTCACGCAGTCCGCCGCGTGGATCAAAGGATCTATGGTTTTCCCTCGAGTCTTTCCCACGAGGCTTTCCCACGAGGCTTTCCCACAGGGCTGTCCCACGTGCACACGTGGTGGGAGTCGATCCTCGGCTTGAACGTCAAGGCAGTGCAGGGAAAACAGGTTCCTCTGGAATGGACTGACACATCTGGGGGACTCTTGGAATGGTGGCACGACCCTGGAGTTCCTCTCGCCTTTCCTGTGGAGAGCGCCTCCTCTTGAGATGCGACGGGAACGCCAGGAATTCTTTCCCTACGAAACAGGGAAAGGATCCCTCATCTCGAGCTAGGAGGCGGAAACGGGGCTCCCCTGGATGTGTGCGGGACCCCACGTGCTTCCTCTCGAATGGAGACGGGTATGTCGGGGAACTTCTTGAGTTGCAGCAAGGGTGTGAAGCACCCTTTGGAAGTTCCAGTGGTTAGACGTGATTAGCCTCGAGAAGCCTCAGCGGAAATGGGCCTCATCTCGCCTGGAGGGCAAAACCTCCTGGATTTTCTCGAGTTGCGGCAGGTGCTCTCGACTTACGACAGGGACCTCAGGGACACACTCTGGTGGCCTCAGGAAAGGCCAGTCCCCATGCGAGTTCCTCGGGGTCCTCTCGGGATTCCTCTCCCGTCCATGCCGGGTCCTAAGACCTTGTGTGGAGTCGGGGCCTGAACCTGAGGATTCCTCTCCAGTGCTGACATGGATCTTGGGGTACTTCTGGAGTCTCCCCAGGGGAGTCAGTCCTCGTCTCGAATGCGGGCATGCACTTGCGCTTTCCTCCAGAGCGGTAGCAGCAGTGTCACGCAGTCCACCGCGTGGATCAAAGGATCTATGGTTTTCCCTCGAGTCTTTCCCACGAGGCTTTCCCACGAGGCTTTCCCACAGGGCTGTCCCACGTGCACAGGTGGTGGGAGTCGATCCTCGGCTTGAACGTCAAGGCAGTGCAGGGAAATCAGGTTCCTCTGTAATGGACTGACACATCTGGGCGTCTCTTGGAATGGTGGCACGACCCTGGAGTTCCTCTCGCCTCTCCTGTGGAGAGCCCCTCCTCTTGAGATGCGACGGGAACGCCGGGAATTCTTTCCCTACGAAACAGGGAAAGGATCCCTCATCTCGAGCTAGGAGGCGGAAACGGGGCTCCCCTGGATGTGTGCGGGACCACACGTGCTTCCTCTCGAGTGGAGACGGGTATGTCGGGGAACTTCTTGAGTTGCAGCAAGGGTGTGAAGGACCCTTTGGAAGTTTCAGTGGTTAGACGTGATTCGCCTCGAGAAGCCTCAGCGGATATGGGCCTCATCTCGCCTGAAGGGCAAAACCTCCTGGATTTTCTCGAGTTGCGGCAGGTGCTCTCGACTTACGACGGGGACCTCAGGGACCCGCTCTGGTGGCCTCAGGAAAGGCCAGTCCCCATGCGAATTCCTCGGAGGCCTCTCGGGATTCCTCTCCCGTCGATACCGGGGCCTAAGACCTTGTGTGGAGTTGGGGCCGGAACCTGAGGATTCCTCTCCAGTGCTGACATGGATCTTGGGGTACTTCTGGAGTCTCCCCAGGGGAGTCAGTCCTCGTCTCGAATGCGGGCATGCACTTGCGCTTTCCTCTAGAGCGGTAGCAGCAGTGTTACGCAATCCGCCGCATGGATCAAAGGATCTATGGTTTTCCCTCGAGTCTTTCCCACGAGGCTTTCCCACGAGGCTTTCCCACAGGGCTGTCCCACGTGCACACGTGGTGGGAGTCGATCCTCGGCTTGAAAGTCAAGGCAGTGCAGGGAAAACAGGTTCCTCTGTAATGGACTGACACATCTGGGCGTCTCTTGGAATGGTGGCACGACCCTGGAGTTCCTCTCGCCTCTCCTGTGGAGAGCCCCTCCTCTTGAGATGCGACGGGAACGCCGGGAATTCTTTCCCTAAGAAACAGGGAAAGGATCCCTCATCTCGAGCTAGGAGGCGGAAACGGGGCTCCCCTGGATGTGTGCGGGACCCCACGTGCTTCCTCTCGAGTGGAGACGGGTATGTCGGGGAACTTCTTGAGTTGCAGCAAGGGTGTGAAGGACCCTTTGGAAGTTCCAGTGGTTAGATGTGATTAGCCTCGAGAAGCCTCAGCGGAAATGGGCCTCATCTCGCCTGGAGGGCAAAACCTCCTGGATTTTCTCGAGTTGCGGCATGTGCTCTCGACTTACGACGGGGACCTCGGGGACCCGCTCTGGTGACCTCAGGAAATGCCAGTCCCCATGCGAGTTCCTCAGGGGCCTCTCGGCATTCCTCTCCCGTCCATGCCGGGGCCTAAGACCTTGTGTGGAGTCGGGGCCGGAACCTGAGGATTCCTCTCCAGTGCGGACATGGATCTTGGGGTACTTCTGGAGTCTCCCCAGGGGAGTCAGTCCTCGTCTCGAATGCGGGCATGCACTTGCGCTTTCCTCCAGAGCGGTAGCAGCAGTGTCACGCAGTCCGCCGTGTGGATCAAAGGATCTATGGTTTTCCCTCGAGTCTTTCCCACGAGGCTTTCCCACGAGGCTTTCCCACAGGGCTGTCCCACGTGCACACGTGGTGGGAGTCGATCCTCGGCTTGAACGTCAACGCAGTGCAGGGAAAACAGGTTCCTCTGGAATGGACTGACACATCTGGGGGACTCTTGGAATGGTGGCACGACCCTGGAGTTCCTCTCGCCTTTCCTGTGGAGAGCGCCTCCTCTTGAGATGCGACGGGAACGCCGGGAATTCTTTCCCTACGAAACAGGGAAAGGATCCCTCATCTCGAGCTAGGAGGCGGAAACGGGGCTCCCCTGGATGTGTGCGGGACCCCACGTGCTTCCTCTCGAGTGGAGACGGGTATGTCGGGAACTTCTTGAGTTGCAGCAAGGGTGTGAAGGACCCTTTGGAAATTCCAGTGGTTAGACGTGATTCGCCTCGAGAAGCCTCAGCCGAAATGGGCCTAATCTCGCCTGGAGGGCAAAACCTCCTGGATTTTCTCGAGTTGCGGCAGGTGCTCTCGACTTACGACGGGGACGTCAGGGACCCGCTCTGGTGGCCTCAGGAAAGGCCAGTCCCCATGCGAGTTCCTCGGGGGCCTCTCGGGATTCCTCTCCCGTCGATGCCGGGGCCTAAGACCTTGTGTGGAGTCGGGACCGGAACCTGAGGATTCCTCTCCAGTGCTGACATGGATCTTGGGGTACTTCTGGAGTCTCCCCAGGGGAGTCAGTCCTCGTCTCGAATGCGGGCATGCACTTGCGCTTTCCTCCAGAGCGGTAGCAGCAGTGTCACGCAGTCCGCCGCGTGGATCAAAGGATCTATGTTTTTCCCTCGAGTCTTTCCCACGAGGCATTCCCACGAGGCTTTCCCACAGGGCTGTCCCACGTGCACACGTGGTGGGAGTGGATCCTCGGCTTGAACGTCTAGGCAGTGCAGGGAAAACAGGTTCCTCTGGAATGGACTGACACATCTGGTGGACTCTTGGAATGGTGGCACGACCCTGGAGTTCCTCTCGCCTTTCCTGTGGAGAGCGCCTCCTCTTGAGATGCGACGGGAACGCCGGGAATTCTTTCCCTACGAAACAGGGAAAGGATCCCTCATCTCGAGCTAGGAGGCGGAAACGGGGCTCCCCTGGATGTGTGCGGGACCCCACGTGCTTCCTCTCGAGTGGAGACGGGTATGTCGCGGAACTGCTTGAGTTGCAGCAAGGGTGTGAAGGACCCTTTGGAAGTTCCAGCGGTTAGATGTGATTAGCCTCGAGAAGCCTCAGCGGAAATGGGCCTCATCTCGCCTGGAGGGCAAAACCTCCTGGATTTTCTCGAGTTGCGGCAGGTGCTCTCGACTTACGATGGGGACCTCAGGGACCCGCTCTGGTGGCCTCAGGAAAGGCCAGTCCCCATGCGAGTTCCTCGGGGGCCTCTCGGCATTCCTCTCCCGTCGATGCCAGGCCTAAGACCTTGTGTGGAGTCGGGGCCGGAACCTGAGGATTCCTCTCCAGTGCTGACATGGATCTTGGGGTACTTCTGGAGTCTCCCCAGGGGAGTCAGTCCTCGCCTCCAATGCGGGCATGCACTTGCGCTTTCCTCCAGAGCGGTAGCAGCAGTGTCACGCAGTCCGCCGCGTGGATCAAAGGATCTATGGTTTTCCCTCGAGTCTTTCCCACGAGGCTTTCCCACGAGGCTTTCCCACAGGGCTGTCCCACGTGCACACGTGGTGGGAGTCGATCCTCGGCTTCAACGTCAAGGCAGTGCAGGGAAAACAGGTTCCTCTGGAATGGACTGACACATCTGGGGGACTCTTGGAATGGTGGCACGACCCTGGAGTTCCTCTCGCCTTTCCTGTGGAGAGCGCCTCCTCTTGAGATGCGACGGGAACGCCGGGAATTCTTTCCCTACGAAACAGGGAAAGGATCCCTCATCTCGAGCTAGGAGGCGGAAACGGGGCTCCCCTGGATGTGTGCGGAACCCCACGTGCTTCCTCTCGAGTGGAGACGGGTATGTCGGGGAACTTCTTGAGTTGCAGCAAGGGTGTGAAGGACCCTTTGGAAGTTCCAGTGGTTAGACGTGATTAGCCTCGAGAAGCCTCAGCGGAAATGGGCCTCATCTCGCCTGGAGGGCAAAACCTCCTGGATTTTCTCGAGTTGCGGCAGGTGCTCTCGACTTACGACGGGGACGTCAGGGACCCGCTCTGGTGGCCTCAGGAAAGGCCAGTCCCCAGGCGAGTTCCTCGGGGGCCTCTCGGCATTCCTCTCCCGTCGATGCCGGGGCCGAAGACCTTGTGTGGAGTCGGGGCCGGAACCTGAGGATTCCTCTCCAGTGCTGACATGGATCTTGGGGTACTTCTGGAGTCTCCCCAGGGGAGTCAGTCCTCGTCTCGAATGCGGGCATGCACTTGCGCTTTCCTCCAGAGCGGTAACAGCAGAGTCACGCAGTCCGCCGCGTGGATTAAATGATCTATGGTTTTCCCTCGAGTCTTTCCCACGAGGCTTTCCCACGAGGCTTTCCCACAGGGCTGTCCCACGTGCACACGTGGTGGGAGTCGATCCTCGGCTTGAACGTCAAGGCAGTGCAGGGAAAACAGGTTCCTCTGGAATGGACTGACACATCTGGGGGACTCTTGGAATGGTGGCACGACCCTGGAGTTCCTCTCGCCTTTCCTGTGGAGAGCGCCTCCTCTTGAGATGCGACGGGAACGCCAGGAATTCTTTCCCTACGAAACAGGGAAAGGATCCCTCATCTCGAGCTAGGAGGCGGAAATGGGGCTCCCCTGGATGTGTGCGGGACCCCACGTGCTTCCTCTCGAATGGAGACGGGTATGTCGGGGAACTTCTTGAGTTGCAGCAAGGGTGTGAAGCACCCTTTGGAAGTTCCAGTGGTTAGACGTGATTAGCCTCGAGAAGCCTCAGCGGAAATGGGCCTCATCTCGCCTGGAGGGCAAAACCTCCTGGATTTTCTCGAGTTGCGGCAGGTGCTCTCGACTTACGACGGGGACCTCAGGGACCCGCTCTGGTGGCCTCAGGAAAGGCCAGTCCCCATGCGAGTTCCTCGGGGGCCTCTCGGGATTCCTCTCCCGTCGATGCCGGGGCCTAAGACCTTGTGTGGAGTCGGGACCGGAACCTGAGGATTCCTCTCCAGTGCTGACATGGATCTTGGGGTACTTCTGGAGTCTCCCCAGGGGAGTCAGTCCTCGTCTCGAATGCGGGCATGCACTTGCGCTTTCCTCCAGAGCGGTAGCAGCAGTGTCACGCAGTCCGCCGCGTGGATCAAAGGATCTATGGTTTTCCCTCGAGTCTTTCCCACGAGGCATTCCCACGAGGCTTTCCCACAGGGCTGTCCCACGTGCACACGTGGTGGGAGTGGATCCTCGGCTTGAACGTCTAGGCAGTGCAGGGAAAACAGGTTCCTCTGGAATGGACTGACACATCTGGTGGACTCTTGGAATGGTGGCACGACCCTGGAGTTCCTCTCGCCTTTCCTGTGGAGAGCGCCTCCTCTTGAGATGCGACGGGAACGCCGGGAATTCTTTCCCTACGAAACAGGGAAAGGATCCCTCATCTCGAGCTAGGAGGCGGAAACGGGGCTCCCCTGGATGTGTGCGGGACCCCACGTGCTTCCTCTCGAGTGGAGACGGGTATGTCGGGGAACTGCTTGAGTTGCAGCAAGGGTGTGAAGGACCCTTTGGAAGTTCCAGCGGTTAGATGTGATTAGCCTCGAGAAGCCTCAGCGGAAATGGGCCTCATCTCGCCTGGAGGGCAAAACCTCCTGGATTTTCTCGAGTTGCGGCAGGTGCTCTCGACTTACGATGGGGACCTCAGGGACCCGCTCTGGTGGCCTCAGGAAAGGCCAGTCCCCAGGCGAGTTCCTCGGGGGCCTCTCGGCATTCCTCTCCCGTCGATGCCGGGCCTAAGACCTTGTGTGGAGTCGGGGCCGGAACCTGAGGATTCCTCTCCAGTGCTGACATGGATCTTGGGGTACTTCTGGAGTCTCCCCAGGGGAGTCAGTCCTCGCCTCCAATGCGGGCATGCACTTGCGCTTTCCTCCAGAGCGGTAGCAGCAGTGTCACGCAGTCCGCCGCGTGGATCAAAGGATCTATGGTTTTCCCTCGAGTCTTTCCCACGAGGCTTTCCCACGAGGCTTTCCCACAGGGCTGTCCCACGTGCACACGTGGTGGGAGTCGATCCTCGGCTTGAACGTCAAGGCAGTGCAGGGAAAACAGGTTCCTCTGGAATGGACTGACACATCTGGGGGACTCTTGGAATGGTGGCACGACCCTGGAGTTCCTCTCGCCTTTCCTGTGGAGAGCGCCTCCTCTTGAGATGCGACGGGAACGCCGGGAATTCTTTCCCTAAGAAACAGGGAAAGGATCCCTCATCTCGAGCTAGGAGGCGGAAACGGGGCTCCCCTGGATGTGTGCGGGACCCCACGTGCTTCCTCTCGAGTGGAGACGGGTATGTCGGGGAACTTCTTGAGTTGCAGCAAGGGTGTGAAGGACCCTTTGGAAGTTCCAGTGGTTAGACGTGATTAGCCTCGAGAAGCCTCAGCGGAAATGGGCCTCATCTCGCCTGGAGGGCAAAACCTCCTGGATTTTCTCGAGTTGCGGCAGGTGCTCTCGACTTACGACGGGGACCTCAGGGACCCGCTCTGGTGGCCTCAGGAAAGGCCAGTCCCCATGCGAGTTCCTCGGGGGCCTCTCGGGATTCCTCTCCCGTCGATGCCGGGGTCTAAGACCTTCTGTGGAGTCGGGGCCGGAACCTGAGGATTCCTCTCCAGTGCTGACATGGATCTTGGGGTACTTCTGGAGTCTCCCCTGGGGAGTCAGTCCTCGTTTCGAATGCGGGCATGCACTTGCGCTTTCCTCCAGAGCGGTAGCAGCAGTGTCACGCAGTCCGCCGCGTGGATCAAAGGATCTATGGTTTTCCCTCGAGTCTTTCCCACGAGGCTTTCCCACGAGGCTTTCCCACAGGGCTGTCCCACGTGCACACGTGGTGGGAGTGGATCCTCGGCTTGAACGTCAAGGCAGTGCAGGGAAAACAGGTTCCTCTGGAATGGACTGACACATCTGGGGGACTCTTGCAATGGTGGCACGACCCTGGAGTTCCTCTCGCCTTTCCTGTGGAGGGCGCCTCCACTTGAGATGCGACGGGAACGCCGGGAATTCTTTCCCTACGAAACAGGGAAAGGATCCCTCATCTCGAGCTAGGAGGCGGAAACGGGGCTCCCCTGGATGTGTGCGGGACCGAACGTGCTTCCTCTCGAGTGGAGACGGGTATGTCCGGGAACTTCTTGAGTTGCAGCAAGGGTGTGAAGGACCCTTTGGAAGTTCCAGTGGTTAGACGTGATTAGCCTCGAGAAGCCTCAGCGGAAATGGGCCTCATCTCGCCTGGAGGCCAAAACCTCCTGGATTTTCTCGAGTTGCGGCAGGTGCTCTCGACTTACGACGGGGACCTCAGGGACCCGCTCTGGTGGCCTCAGGAAAGGCCAGTCCCCAGGCGAGTTCCTCGGGGGCCTCTCGGGATTCCTCTCCCGTCCATGCCGGGGCCTAAGACCTTGTGTGGAGTCGGGGCCGGAACCTGAGGATTCCTCTCCAGTGCTGACATGGATCTTGGGGTACTTCTGGAGTCTCCCCAGGGGAGTCAGTCCTCGCCTCGAATGTGGGCATGCACTTGCGCTTCCCTCCAGAGCGGCAGCAGCAGTGTCACGCAGTCCGCCGCGTGGATCAAAGAATCTATGGTTTCCCCTCGAGTCTTTCCCACGAGGCTTTCCCACGAGGCTTTCCCACAGGGCTGTCCCACGTGCACACGTGGTGGGAGTGGATCCTCGGCTTGAACGTCAAGGCAGTGCAGGGAAAACAGGTTCCTCTGGAATGGACTGACACATCTGGGGGTCTCTTGGAATGGTGCCACGACCCTGGAGTTCCTCTCGCCTTTCCTGTGGAGAGCGCCTCCTCTTGAGATGCGACGGGAACGCCGGGAATTCTTTCCCTATGAAACAGGGAAAGGATCACTCATCTCGAGCTAGGAGGCGGAAACGGGGCTCCCCTGGATGTGTGCGGGACCCCACGTGCTTCCTCTCGAGTGGAGACAGGTATGTCGCGGAACTGCTTGAGTTGCAGCAAGGGTGTGAAGGACCCTTTGGAAGTTCCAGTGGTTAGATGTGATTGGCCTCGAGAAGCCTCAGCGGAAATGGGCCTCATCTCGCCTGGAGGGCAAAACCTCCTGGATTTTCTCGAGTGCGGCAGGTGCTCTCGACTTACGACGGGGACCTCAGGGACCTGCTCTGGTGGCCTCAGGAAAGGCCAGTCCCCATGCGAGTTCCTCGGGGGCCTCTCGGGATTCCTCTCCCGTCGATGCCGGGGCCTAAGACCTTGTGTGGAGTCGGGGCCGGAACCTGAGGATTCCTCTCCAGTGCTGACATGGATCTTGGGGTACTTCTGGAGTCTCCCCAGGGGAGTCAGTCCTCGTCTCGAATGCGGGCATGCACTTGCGCTTTCCTCCAGAGCGGTAGCAGCAGTGTCACGCAGACCGCCGCGTGGATCAAAGGATCTATGGTTTTCCCTCGAGTCTTTCCCACGAGGCTTTCCCACGAGGCTTTCCCACAGGGCTGTCCCACGTGCACACGTGGTGGGAGTCGATCCTCGGCTTGAACGTCAAGGCAGTGCAGGGAAAACAGGTTCCTCTGGAATGGACTGACACATCTGGGGGACTCTTGGAATGGTGGCACGACCCTGGAGTTCCTCTCGCCTTTCCTGTGGAGAGCGCCTCCACTTGAGATGCGATGGGAACGCCGGGAATTCTTTCCCTACGAAACAGGGAAAGGATCCCTCATCTCGAGCTAGGAGGGGGAAACGGGGCTCCCCTGGATGTGTGCGGGACCCCACGTGCTTCCTCTCGAGTGGAGACGGGTATGTCGGGGAACTTCTTGAGTTGCAGCAAGGGTGTGAAGGACCCTTTGGAAGTTCCAGTGGTTAGACGTGATTAGCCTCGAGAAGCCTCAGCGGAAATGGGCCTCATCTCGCCTGGAGGGCAAAACCTCCTGGATTTTCTCGAGTTGCGGCAGGTGCTCTCGACTTACGACGGGGACCTCAGGGAACCGCTCTGGTGGCCTCAGGAAAGGCCAGTCCCCATGCTAGTTCCTCGGGGGCCTCTCGGGATACCTCTCCCGTCGATGCCGGGGCCTAAGACCTTGTGTGGAGTCGGGGCCGGAACCTGAGGATTCCTCTCCAGTGCTGACATGGATCTTGGGGTACTTCTGGAGTCTCCCCAGTGGAGTCAGTCCTCGTCTCGAATGCGGGCATGCACTTGCGCTTTCCTCCAGAGCGGTAGCAGCAGTGTCACGCAGTCCGCCGCGTGGATCAAAGGATCTATGGTTTTCCCTCGAGTCTTTCCCATGAGGCTTTCCCACGAGGCTTTCCCACAGGGCTGTCCCAAGTGCACACGTGGTGGGAGTCGATCCTCGGCTTGAACGTCAAGGCAGTGCAGGGAAAACAGGTTCCTCTGGAATGGACTGACACATCTGGGGGACTCTTGGAATGGTGGCACGACCCTGGAGTTCCTCTCGCCTTTCCTGTGGAGAGCGCCTCCTCTTGAGATGCGACGGGAACGCCGGGAATTCTTTCCCTACGAAACAGGGAAAGGATCCCTCATCTCGAGCTAGGAGGCGGAAACGGGGCTCCCCTGGATGTGTGCGGGACCCCACGTGCTTCCTCTCGAGTGGAGACGGGTATGTCGGGGAACTTCTTGAGTTGCAGCAAGGGTGTGAAGGACCCTTTGGAAGTTCCAGTGGTTAGACGTGATTAGCCTCGAGAAGCCTCAGCGGAAATGGGCCTCATCTCGCCTGGAGGGCAAAACCTCCTGGATTTTCTCGAGTTGCGGCAGGTGCTCTCGACTTACGACGGGGACCTCAGGGACCCGCTCTGGTGGCCTCAGGAAAGGCCAGTCCCCATGCGAGTTCCTCGGGGGCCTATCGGGATTCCTCTCCCGTCGATGCCGGGGCCTAAGACCTTGTGTGGAGTCGGGGCCGGAACCTGAGGATTCCTCTCCAGTGCTGACATGGATCTTGGGGTACTCCTGGAGTCTCCCCAGGGGAGTCAGTCCTCGTCTCGAATGCGGGCATGCACTTGCGCTTTCCTCCAGAGCGGTAGCAGCAGTGTCACGCAGTCCGCCGCGTGGATCAAAGGATCTATGGTTTTCCCTCGAGTCTTTCCCACGAGGCTTTCCCACGAGGCTTTCCCACAGGGCTGTCCCACGTGCACACGTGGTGGGAGTCGATCCTCGGCTTGAACGTCAAGGCATTGCAGGGAAAACAGGTTCCTCTGGAATGGACTGACACATCTGGGGGACTCTTGGAATGGTGGCACGACCCTGGAGTTCCTCTCGCCTTTCCTGTGGAGAGCGCCTCCTCTTGAGATGCGACGGGAACGCCGGGAATTCTTTCCCTAGGAAACAGGGAAAGGATCCCTCATCTCGAGCTAGGAGGCGGAAACGGGGCTCCCCTGGATGTGTGCGGGACCCCACGTGCTTCCTCTCGAGTGGAGACGGGTATGTCGGGGAACTTCTTGAGTTGCAGCAAGGGTGTGAAGGACCCTTTGGAAGTTCCAGTGGTTAGACGTGATTAGCCTCGAGAAGCCTCAGCGGAAATGGGCCTCATCTCGCCTGGAGGGCAAAACCTCCTGGATTTTCTCGAGTTGCGGCAGGTGATCTCGACTTACGACGGGGACCTCAGGGACCCGCTCTGGTGGCCTCAGGAAAGGCCAGTCCCCATGCGAGTTCCTCGGGGGCCTCTCGGGATTCCTCTCCCGTCGATGCCGGGGCCTAAGACCTTGTGTGGAGTCGGGGCCGGAACCTGAGGATTCCTCTCCAGTGCTGACATGGATCTTGGGGTACTCCTGGAGTCTCCCCAGGGGAGTCAGTCCTCGTCTCGAATGCGGGCATGCACTTGCGCTTTCCTCCAGAGCGGTAGCAGCAGTGTCACGCAGTCCGCCGCGTGGATCAAAGGATCTATGGTTTTCCCTCGAGTCTTTCCCACGAGGCTTTCCCACGAGGCTTTCCCACAGGGCTGTCCCACGTGCACACGTGGTGGGAGTCGATCCTCGGCTTGAACGTCAAGGCAGTGCAGGGAAAACAGGTTCCTCTGGAATGGACTGACACATCTGGGGGACTCTTGGAATGGTGGCACGACCCTGGAGTTCCTCTCGCCTTTCCTGTGGAGAGCGCCTCCTCTTGAGATGCGACGGGAACGCCGGGAATTCTTTCCCTACGAAACAGGGAAAGGATCCCTCATCTCGAGCTAGGAGGCGGAAACGGGGCTCCCCTGGATGTGTGCGGGACCCCACGTGCTTCCTCTCGAGTGGAGACGGGTATGTCGGGGAACTTCTTGAGTTGCAGCAAGGGTGTGAAGGACCCTTTGGAAGTTCCAGTGGTTAGACGTGATTAGCCTCGAGAAGCCTCAGCGGAAATGGGCCTCATCTCGCCTGGAGGGCAAAACCTCCTGGATTTTCTCGAGTTGCGGCAGGTGCTCTCGACTTACGACGGGGACCTCAGGGACCCGCTCTGGTGGCCTCAGGAAAGGCCAGTCCCCATGCGAGTTCCTCGGGGGCCTCTCGGGATTCCTCTCCCGTCGATGCCGGGGCCTAAGACCTTGTGTGGAGTCGGGGCCCGAACCTGAGGATTCCTCTCCAGTGCTGACATGGATCTTGGGGTACTCCTGGAGTCTCCCCAGGGGAGTCAGTCCTCGTCTCGAATGCGGGCATGCACTTGCGCTTTCCTCCAGAGCGGTAGCAGCAGTGTCACGCAGTCCGCCGCGTGGATCAAAGGATCTATGGTTTTCCCTCGAGTCTTTCCCACGAGGCTTTCCCACGAGGCTTTCCCACAGGGCTGTCCCACGTGCACACGTGGTGGGAGTCGATCCTCGGCTTGAACGTCAAGGCAGTGCAGGGAAAACAGGTTCCTCTGGAATGGACTGACACATCTGGGGGACTCTTGGAATGGTGGCACGACCCTGGAGTTCCTCTCGCCTTTCCTGTGGAGAGCGCCTCCTCTTGAGATGCGACGGGAACGCCGGGAATTCTTTCCCTACGAAACAGGGAAAGGATCCCTCATCTCGAGCTAGGAGGCGGAAACGGGGCTCCCCTGGATGTGTGCGGGACCCCACGTGCTTCCTCTCGAGTGGAGACGGGTATGTCGGGGAACTTCTTGAGTTGCAGCAAGGTTGTGAAGCACCCTTTGGAAGTTCCAGTGGTTAGAAGTGATTAGCCTCGAGAAGCCTCAGCGGAAATGGTCCTCATCTCGCCTGGAGGGCAAAACCTCCTGGATTTTCTCGAGTTGCGGCAGGTGCTCTCGACTTAGGACGGGGACGTCAGGGACCCGCTCTGGAGGCCTCAGGAAAGGCCAGTCCCATGCGAGTTCCTCGGGGGCGTCTCGGGATTCCTCTCCCGTCGATGCCGGGGCCTAAGACCTTGTGTGGACTCGGGGCCGGAACCTGAGGATTCCTCTCCAGTGCTGACATGGATCTTGGGGTACTTCTGGAGTCTCCCCAGGGGAGTCAGTCCTCGTCTCGAATGCGGGCATGCACTTGCGCTTTCCTCCAGAGCGGTAGCAGCAGTGTCACGCAGTCCGCCGCGTGGATCAAAGGATCTATGGTTTTCCCTCGAGTCTTTCCCACGAGGCTTTCCCACAGGGCTGTCCTACGTGCACACGTGGTGGGAGTCGATCCTCGGCTTGAACGTCAAGGCAGTGCAGGGAAAACAGGTTCCTCTGGAATGGACTGACACATCTGGGGGACTCTTGGAATGGTGGCACCACCCTGGGGTTCCTCTCGCCTTTCCTGTCGAGAGCACCTCCTCTTGAGATGTGACGGGAACGCCGGGAATTCTTTCCCTACGAAACAGGGAAAGGATCCCTCATCTCGAGCTAGGAGGCGGAAACGGGGCTCCCCTGGATGTGTGCGGGACCCCACGTGCTTACTCTCGAGTGGAGACGGGTATGTCGGGGAACTTCTTGAGATGCAGCAAGGGTGTGAAGGACCCTTTGGAAGTTCCAGTGGTTAGACGTGATTAGCCTCGAGAAGCCTCAGCGGAAATGGGCCTCATCTCGCCTGGAGGGCAAAACCTCCTGGATTTTCTCGAGTTGCGTCAGGTGCTCTCGACTTACGTCGGGGACCTCAGGGACCCGCTCTGGTGGCCTCAGGAAAGGCCAGTCCCCATGCGAATTCCTCGGGGGCCTCTCGGGATTCCTCTCCCGTCGATGCCGGGGTCTAAGACCTTTTGTGGAGTCGGGGCCGGAACCTGAGGATTCCTCTCCAGTGCTGACATGGATCTTGGGGTACTTCTGGAGTCTCCCCAGGGGAGTCAGTCCTCGTCTCGAATGCGGGCATGCACTTGCGCTTTCCTCCAGAGCGGTAGCAGCAGTGTCACGCAGTCCTCCGCGTGGATCAAAGGATCTATGGTTTTCCCTCGAGTCTTTCCCACGAGGCTTTCCCACGAGGCTTTCCCACAGGGCTGTCCCACGTGCACACGTGGTGGGAGTCGATCCTCGGCTTGAACGTCAAGGCAGTGCAGGGAAAACAGGTTCCTCTGGAATGGACTGACACATCTGGGGGACTCTTGGAATGGTGGCACGACCCTGGAGTTCCTCTCGCCTTTCCTGTGGAGAGCGCCTCCTCTTGAGATGCGACGGGAACTCCGGGAATTCTTTCCCTACGAAACAGGGAAAGGATCCCTCATCTCGAGCTAGGAGGCGGAAACGGGTCTCCCCTGGATGTGTGCGGGACCCCACGTGCTTCCTCTCGAGTGGAGACGGGTATGTCGGGGAACTTCTTGAGTTGCAGCAAGGGTGTGAAGCACCCTTTGGAAGTTCCAGTGGTTAGACGTGATTAGCCTCGGGAAGCCTCAGCGGAAATGGGCCTCATCTCGCCTGGAGGGCAAAACCTCCTGGATTTTCACGAGTTGCGGCAGGTGCTCTCGATTTACGACGGGGACCTCAGGAACCCGCTCTGGTGGCCTCAGGAAAGGCCAGTCCCCATGCGAGTTCCTCGGGGGCCTCTCGGGATTCCTCTCCCGTCGATGCCGGGGACTAAGACCTTGTGTGGAGTCGGGGCCCGAACCTGAGGATTCCTCTCCAGTGCTGACATGGATCTTGGGGTACTTCTGGAGTCTCCCCAGGGGAGTCAGTCCTCGTCTCGAATGCGGGCATGCACTTGCGCTTTCCTCCAGAGCGGTAGCAGCAGTGTCACGCAGTCCGCCGCGTGGATCAAAGGATCTATGGTTTTCCCTCGAGTCTTTCCCACGAGGCTTTCCCACGAGGCTTTCCCACAGGGCTGTCCCACGTGCACACGTGGTGGGAGTGGATCCTCGGCTTGAACGTCAAGGAAGTGCAGGGAAAACAGGTTCCTCTGGAATGGACTGACACATCTGGGGGACTCTTGGAATGGTGGCACGACCCTGGAGTTCCTCTCGCCTTTCCTGTGGAGAGCGCCTCCTCTTGAGATGCGACGGGAACGCCGGGAATTCTTTCCCTACGAAACAGGGAAAGGATCCCTCATCTCGAGCTAGGAGGCGGAAACGGGGCTCCCCTGGATGTGTGCGGGACCCCACGTGCTTCCTCTCGAGTGGAGACGGGTAAGTCGGGGAACTTCTTGAGTTACAGCAAGGGTGTGAAGGACCCTTTGGAAGTTCCAGTGGTTAGACGTGATTAGCCTCGAGAAGCCTCAGCGGAAATGGGCCTCATCTCGCCTGGAGGGCAAAACCTCCTGGATTTTCTCGAGTTGTGGCAGGTGCTCTCGACTTACGACGGGGACCTCAGGGACCCGCTCTGGTGGCCTCAGGAAAGGCCAGTCCCCATGCGAGTTCCTCGGGGGCCTCTCGGCACTCCTCTCCCGTCGATGCCGGGGCCTTAGACCTTGTGTGGAGTCGGGGCCGGAACCTGAGGATTCCTCTCCAGTGCTGACATGGATCTTGGGGTAATTCTGGAGTCTCCCCAGGGGAGTCAGTCCTCGTCTCGAATGCGGGCATGCACTTGCGCTTTCCTCCAGAACGGTAGCAGCAGTGTCACGCAGTCCGCCGCGTGGATCAAAGGATCTATGGTTTTCCCTCGAGTCTTTCCCAAGAGGCTTTCCCACGAGGCTTTCCCACAGGGCTGTGCCACGTGCACACGTTGTGGGAGTCGATCCTCGGCTTGAACGTCAAGGCAGTGCAGGGAAAACAGGTTCCTCTGGAATGGACTGACACATCTGGGGGACTCTTGGAATGGTGGCACGACCCTGGAGTTCCTCTCGCCTTTCCTGTGGAGAGCGCCTCCTCTTGAGATGCGACGGGAACGCCGGGAATTCTTTCCCTACGAAACAGGGAAAGGATCCCTCATCTCGAGCTAGGAGGCTGAAACGGGGCTCCCCTGGATGTGTGCGGAACCCCACGTGCTTCCTCTCGAGTGGAGACGGGTATGTCGGGCAACTTCTTGAGTTGCAGCAAGGGTGTGAAGGACCCTTTGGAAGTTCCAGTGGTTAGACGTGATTAGCCTCGAGAAGCCTCAGCGGAAATGGGCCTCATCTCGCCTGGAGGGCAAAACCTCCTGGATTTTCTCGAGTTGCGGCAGGTGCTCTCGACTTACGACGGGGACCTCAGGGACCCGCTCTGGTGGCCTCAGTAAAGGCCAGTCCCATGCGAGTTCCTCGGGGGCGTCTCGGGATTCCTCGCCCATCGATGCCGGGGCCTAAGACCTTGTGTGGAGTCGGGGCCGGAACCTGAGGATTCCTCTCCAGTGCTGACATGGATCTTGGGGTACTTCTGGAGTCTCCCCAGGGGAGTCAGTCCTCGTCTCGAATGCGGGCATGCACTTGCGCTTTCCTCCAGAGCGGTAGCAGCAGTGTCACGCAGTCCGCCGCGTGGATCAAAGGATCTATGGTTTTCCCTCGAGTCTTTCCCACGAGGCTTTCCCACAGGGCTGTCCCAGGTGCACACGTGGTGGGAGTCGATCCTCGGCTTGAACGTCAAGGCAGTGCAGGGAAAACAGGTTCCTCTGGAATGGACTGACACATCTGGGGGACTCTTGGAATGGTGGCACGACCCTGGAGTTCCTCTCGCCTTTCCTGTGGAGAGCGCCTCCTCTTGAGATGCGACGGGAACGCCGGGAATTCTTTCCCTACGAAACAGGGAAAGGATCCCTCATCTCGAGCTAGGAGGCGGAAACGGGGCTCCCCTGGATGTGTGAGGGACCCCACGTGCTTCCTCTCGAGTGGAGACGGGTATGTCGGGGAACTTCTTGAGTTGCAGCAAGGGTGTGAAGGACCCTTTGGAAGTTCCAGTGGTTAGAAGTGATTAGCCTCGAGAAGCCTCAGCGGAAATGGGCCTCATCTCGCCTGGAGGGCAAAACCTCCTGGATTTTCTCGAGTTGCGGCAGGTGCTCTCGACTTACGACGGGGACCTCAGGGACCCGCTCTGGTGGCCTCAGGAAAGGCCAGTCCCCATGCGAGTTCCTCGGGGGCCTCTCGGCATTCCTCTCCCGTCGATGCCGGGGCCTAAGACCTTGTGTGGAGTCGGGGCCGGAACCTGAGGATTCCTCTCCAGTGCTGACATGGATCTTGGGGTACTTCTGGAGTCTCCCCAGGGGAGTCAGTCCTCGTCTCGAATGCGGGCATGCACTTGCGCTTTCCTCCAGAGCGGTAGCAGCAGTGTCACGCAGTCCGCCGCGTGGATCAAAGGATCTATGGTTTTCCCTCGTGTCTTTCCCACGAGGCTTTCCCACGAGGGTTTCCCACAGGGCTGTCCCACGTGCACACGTGGTGGGAGTCGATCCTCGGCTTGAACGTCAAGGCAGTGCAGGTAAAACAGGTTCCTCTGGAATGGACTGACACATCTGGGGGACTCTTGGAATGGTGGCACGACCCTGGAGTTCCTCTCGCCTTTCCTGTGGAGAGCGCCTCCTATTGAGATGCGACGGGAACGCCGGGAATTCTTTACCTACGAAACAGGGAAAGGATCCCTCATCTCGAGCTAGGAGGCGGAAACGGGGCTCCCCTGGATGTGTGCGGGACCCCACGTGCTTCCTCTCGAGTGGAGACGGGTAAGTCGGGGAACTTCTTGAGTTGCAGCAAGGGTGTGAAGGACCCTTTGGAAGTTCCAGTGGTTAGACGTGATTAGCCTCGAGAAGCCTCAGCGGAAATGGGCCTCATCTCGCCTGGAGGGCAAAACCTCCTGGATTTTCTCGAGTTGTGGCAGGTGCTCTCGACTTACGACGGGGACCTCAGGGACCCGCTCTGGTGGCCTCAGGAAAGGCCAGTCCCCATGCGAGTTCCTCGGGGGCCTCTCGGGATTCCTCTCCCGTCGATGCCGGGGCCTTAGACCTTGTGTGGAGTCGGGGCCGGAACCTGAGGATTCCTCTCCAGTGCTGACATGGATCTTGGGGTAATTCTGGAGTCTCCCCAGGGGAGTCAGTCCTCGTCTCGAATGCGGGCATGCACTTGCGCTTTCCTCCAGAACGGTAGCAGCAGTGTCACGCAGTCCGCCGCGTGGATCAAAGGATCTATGGTTTTCCCTCGAGTCTTTCCCAAGAGGCTTTCCCACGAGGCTTTCCCACAGGGCTGTCCCACGTGCACACGTTGTGGGAGTCGATCCTCGGCTTGAACGTCAAGGCAGTGCAGGGAAAACAGGTTCCTCTGGAATGGACTGACACATCTGGGGGACTCTTGGAATGGTGGCACGACCCTGGAGTTCCTCTCGCCTTTCCTGAGGAGAGCGCCTCCTCTTGAGATGCGACGGGAACGCCGGGAATTCTTTCCCTACGAAACAGGGAAAGGATCCCTCATCTCGAGCTAGGAGGCTGAAACGGGGCTCCCCTGGATGTGTGCGGAACCCCACGTGCTTCCTCTCGAGTGGAGACGGGTATGTCGGGCAACTTCTTGAGTTGCAGCAAGGGTGTGAAGGACCCTTTGGAAGTTCCAGTGGTTAGACGTTATTAGCCTCGAGAAGCCTCAGCGGAAATGGGCCTCATCTCGCCTGGAGGGCAAAACCTCCTGGATTTTCTCGAGTTGCGGCAGGTGCTCTCGACTTACGACGGGGACCTCAGGGACCCGCTCTGGTGGCCTCAGGAAAGGCCAGTCCCCAGGCGAGTTCCTCGGGGGCCTCTCGGGATTCCTCTCCCGTCCATGCCGGGGCCTAAGACCTTGTGTGGAGTCGGGGCCGGAACCTGAGGATTCCTCTCCAGTGCTGACATGGATCTTGGGGTACTTCTGGAGTCTCCCCAGGGGAGTCAGTCCTCGTCTCGAATGCGGGCATGCACTTGCGCTTTCCTCCAGAGCGGTAGCAGCAGTGTCACGCAATCCGCCGCGTGGATCAAAGGATCTATGGTTTTCCCTCGAGTCTTTCCCACGAGGCTTTCCCACGAGGCTTTCCCACAGGGCTGTCCCACGTGCACACGTGTTGGGAGTCGATCCTCGGCTTGAACGTCAAGGCAATGCAGGGAAAACAGGTTCCTCTGGAATGGACTGACACATCTGGGGGTCTCTTGGAATGGTGCCACGACCCTTTAGTTCCTCTCGCCTTTCCTGTGGAGAGCGCCTCCTCTTGAGATGCGACGGGAACGCCGGGAATTCTTTCCCTACGAAACAGGGAAAGGATCACTCATCTCGAGCTAGGAGGCGGAAACGGGGCTCCCCTGGATGTGTGCGGGACACCACGTGCTTCCTCTCGAGTGGATACGGGTATGTCGCGGAAATGCTTGAGTTGCAGCAAGGGTGTGAAGGACCCTTTGGAAGTTCCAGTGGTTAGACGTGATTAGCCTCGAGTTGCCTCAGCGGAAATGGGCCTCATCTCGCCTGGAGGGCAAAACCTCCTGGATTTTCTCGAGTTGCGGCAGGTGCTCTCGACTTACGATGGGGACCTCAGGGACCCGCTCTGGTGGCCTCAGGAAAGGCCAGTCCCCATGCGAGTTCCTCGGGGGCCTCTCGGCATTCCTCTCCCGTCGATGCCGGGGCCTAAGACCTTGTGTGGGTCGGGGTAGGAACCTGAGGATTCCTCTCCAGTGCTGACATGGATCTTGGGGTACTTCTGGAGTCTCCCCAGGGGAGTCAGTCCTCGTCTCGAATGCGGGCATGCACTTGCGCTTTCCTCCAGAGCGGTAGCAGCAGTGTCACGCAGTCCGCAGCGTGGATCAAAGGATCTATGGTTTTCCCTCGAGTCTTTCCCACGAAACTTTCCCACGAGGCTTTCCCACAGGGCTGTCCCACGTGCACACGTGGTGGGAGTGGATCCTCGGCTTGAACGTCAAGGCAGTGCAGGGAAAAAAGGTTCCTCTGGAATGGACTGACACATCTGGGGGACTCTTGGAATGGTGGCACGACCCTGGAGTTCCTCTCGCCTTTCCTGTGGAGAGCGCCTCCTCTTGAGATGCGACGGGATCGCCGGGAATTCTTTCCCTACGAAACAGGGAAAGGATCCCTCATCTCGAGCTAGGAGGCGGAAACGGGGCTCCCCTGGATGTGTGCGGGACCCCACGTGCTTCCTCTCGAGTGGAGACGGGTATGTCGGGGTACTTCTTGAGTTGCAGCAAGGGTGTGAAGGACCCTTTGGAAGTTCCAGTGGTTAGACGTGATTAGCCTCGAGAAGCCTCAGCGGAAATGGGCCTCATCTCGCCTGGAGGGCAAAACCTCCTGGATTTTCTCGAGTTGCGGCAGGTGCTCTCGACTTACGACGGGGACCTCAGGGACCCGCTCTGGTGGCCTCAGGAAAGGCCAGTCCCCATGCGAGTTCCTCGGGGGCCTCTCGGGATTCCTCTCCCGTCGATGCCGGGGCCTAAGACCTTGTGTGGAGTCGGGGCCGGAACCTGAGGATTCCTCTCCAGTGCTGACATGGATCTTGGGGTACTCCTGGAGTCTCCCCAGGGGAGTCAGTCCTCGTCTCGAATGCGGGCATGCACTTGCGCTTTCCTCCAGAGCGGTAGCAGCAGTGTCACGCAGTCCGCCGCGTGGATCAAAGGATCTATGGTTTTCCCTCGAGTCTTTCCCACGAGGCTTTCCCACGAGGCTTTCCCACAGGGCTGTCCCACGTGCACACGTGGTGGGAGTCGATCCTCGGCTTGAACGTCAAGGCAGTGCAGGGAAAACAGGTTCCTCTGGAATGGACTGACACATCTGGGGGACTCTTGGAATGGTGGCACGACCCTGGAGTTCCTCTCGCCTTTCCTGTGGAGAGCGCCTCCTCTTGAGATGCGACGGGAACGCCGGGAATTCTTTCCCTACGAAACAGGGAAAGGATCCCTCATCTCGAGCTAGGAGGCGGAAACGGGGCTCCCCTGGATGTGTGCGGGACCCCACGTGCTTCCTCTCGAGTGGAGACGGGTATGTCGGGGAACTTCTTGAGTTGCAGCAAGGGTGTGAAGGACCCTTTGGAAGTTCCAGTGGTTAGACGTGATTAGCCTCGAGAAGCCTCAGCGGAAATGGGCCTCATCTCGCCTGGAGGGCAAAACCTCCTGGATTTTCTCGAGTTGCGGCAGGTGCTCTCGACTTACGACGGGGACCTCAGGGACCCGCTCTGGTGGCCTCAGGAAAGGCCAGTCCCCATGCGAGTTCCTCGGGGGCCTCTCGGGATTCCTCTCCCGTCGATGCCGGGGCCTAAGACCTTGTGTGGAGTCGGGGCCCGAACCTGAGGATTCCTCTCCAGTGCTGACATGGATCTTGGGGTACTCCTGGAGTCTCCCCAGGGGAGTCAGTCCTCGTCTCGAATGCGGGCATGCACTTGCGCTTTCCTCCAGAGCGGTAGCAGCAGTGTCACGCAGTCCGCCGCGTGGATCAAAGGATCTATGGTTTTCCCTCGAGTCTTTCCCACGAGGCTTTCCCACGAGGCTTTCCCACAGGGCTGTCCCACGTGCACACGTGGTGGGAGTCGATCCTCGGCTTGAACGTCAAGGCAGTGCAGGGAAAACAGGTTCCTCTGGAATGGACTGACACATCTGGGGGACTCTTGGAATGGTGGCACGACCCTGGAGTTCCTCTCGCCTTTCCTGTGGAGAGCGCCTCCTCTTGAGATGCGACGGGAACGCCGGGAATTCTTTCCCTACGAAACAGGGAAAGGATCCCTCATCTCGAGCTAGGAGGCGGAAACGGGGCTCCCCTGGATGTGTGCGGGACCCCACGTGCTTCCTCTCGAGTGGAGACGGGTATGTCGGGGAACTTCTTGAGTTGCAGCAAGGTTGTGAAGCACCCTTTGGAAGTTCCAGTGGTTAGAAGTGATTAGCCTCGAGAAGCCTCAGCGGAAATGGTCCTCATCTCGCCTGGAGGGCAAAACCTCCTGGATTTTCTCGAGTTGCGGCAGGTGCTCTAGACTTAGGACGGGGACGTCAGGGACCCGCTCTGGAGGCCTCAGGAAAGGCCAGTCCCATGCGAGTTCCTCGGGGGCGTCTCGGGATTCCTCTCCCGTCGATGCCGGGGCCTAAGACCTTGTGTGGACTCGGGGCCGGAACCTGAGGATTCCTCTCCAGTGCTGACATGGATCTTGGGGTACTTCTGGAGTCTCCCCAGGGGAGTCAGTCCTCGTCTCGAATGCGGGCATGCACTTGCGCTTTCCTCCAGAGCGGTAGCAGCAGTGTCACGCAGTCCGCCGCGTGGATCAAAGGATCTATGGTTTTCCCTCGAGTCTTTCCCACGAGGCTTTCCCACGAGGCTTTCCCACAGGGCTGTCCCATGTGCACACGTGGTGGGAGTGGATCCTCGGCTTGAACGTCAAGGCAGTGCAGGGAAAACAGGTTCCTCTGGAATGGACTGACACATCTGGGGGACTCTTGGAATGGTGGCACGACCCTGGAGTTCCTCTCGCCTTTCCTGTGGAGAGCGCCTCCTCTTGAGATGCGACGGGAACGCCGGGAATTCTTTCCCTAGGAAACAGGGAAAGGATCCCTCATCTCGAGCTAGGAGGCGGAAACGGGGCTCCCCTGGATGTGTGCGGGACCCCACGTGCTTCCTCTCGAGTGGAGACGGGTATGTCGGGGAACTTCTTGAGTTGCAGCAAGGGTGTGAAGGACCCTTTGGAAGTTCCAGTGGTTAGACGTGATTAGCCTCGAGAAGCCTCAGCGGAAATGGGCCTCATCTCGCCTGGAGGGCAAAACCTCCTGGATTTTCTCGAGTTGCGGCAGGTGCTCTCGACTTACGACGGGGACCTCAGGGACCCGCTCTGGTGGCCTCAGGAAAGGCCAGTCCCCATGCGAGTTCCTCGGGGGCCTCTCGGGATTCCTCTCCCGTCGATGCCGGGGCCTAAGACCTTGTGTGGAGTCGGGGCCGGAACCTGAGGATTCCTCTCCAGTGCTGACATGGATCTTGGGGTACTCCTGGAGTCTCCCCGGGGGAGTCAGTCCTCGTCTCGAATGCGGGCATGCACTTGCGCTTTCCTCCAGAGCGGTAGCAGCAGTGTCACGCAGTCCGCCGCGTGGATCAAAGGATCTATGTTTTTCCCTCGAGTCTTTCCCACGAGGCTTTCCCACGAGGCTTTCCCACAGGGCTGTCCCACGTGCACACGTGGTGGGAGTCGATCCTCGGCTTGAACGTCAAGGCAGTGCAGGGAAAACAGGTTCCTCTGGAATGGACTGACACATCTGGGGGACTCTTGGAATGGTGGCACGACCCTGGAGTTCCTCTCGCCTTTCCTGTGGAGAGCGCCTCCTCTTGAGATGCGACGGGAACGCCGGGAATTCTTTCCCTACGAAACAGGGAAAGGATCCCTCATCTCGAGCTAGGAGGCGGAAACGGGGCTCCCCTGGATGTGTGCGGGACCCCACGTGCTTCCTCTCGAGTGGAGACGGGTATGTCGGGGAACTTCTTGAGTTGCAGCAAGGGTGTGAAGGACCCTTTGGAAGTTCCAGTGGTTAGACGTGATTAGCCTCGAGAAGCCTCAGCGGAAATGGGCCTCATCTCGCCTGGAGGGCAAAACCTCCTGGATGTTCTCGAGTTGCGGCAGGTGCTCTCGACTTACGACGGGGACCTCAGGGACCCGCTCTGGTGGCCTCAGGAAAGGCCAGTCCCCATGCGAGTTCCTCGGGGGCCTCTCGGGATTCCTCTCCCGTCGATGCCGGGGTCTAAGACCTTGTGTGGATTCGGGGCCGGAACCTGAGGATTCCTCTCCAGTGCTGACATGGATCTTGGGGTACTTCTGGAGTCTCCCCAGGGGAGTCAGTCCTCGTCTCGAATGCGGGCATGCACTTGCGCTTTCCTCCAGAGCGGTAGCAGCAGTGTCACGCAGTCCACCGCGTGGATCAAAGGATCTATGGTTTTCCCTCGAGTCTTTCCCACGAGGCTTTCCCACGAGGCTTTCCCACAGGGCTGTCCCACGTGCACACGTGGTGGGAGTCGATCCTCGGCTTGAACGTCAAGGCAGTGCAGGGAAAACAGGTTCCTCTGGAATGGACTGACACATCTGGGGGACTCTTGGAATGGTGGCACGACCCTGGAGTTCCTCTCGCCTTTCCTGTGGAGAGCGCCTCCTCTTGAGATGCGACGGGAACGCCGGGAATTCTTTCCCTACGAAACAGGGAAAGGATCCCTCATCTCGAGCTAGGAGGCGGAAACGGGGCTCCCCTGGATGTGTGCGGGACCCCACGTGCTTCCTCTCGAGTGGAGACGGGTATGTCGGGGAACTTCTTGAGTTGCAGCAAGGGTGTGAAGGACCCTTTGGAAGTTCCAGTGGTTAGACGTGATTAGCCTCGAGAAGCCTCAGCGGAAATGGGCCTCATCTCGCCTGGAGGGCAAAACCTCCTGGATTTTCTCGAGTTGCGGCAGGTGCTCTCGACTTACGACGGGGACCTCAGGGACCCGCTCTGGTGGCCTCAGGAAAGGCCAGTCCCCATGCGAGTTCCTCGGGGGCCTATCGGGATTCCTCTCCCGTCGATGCCGGGGCCTAAGACCTTGTGTGGAGTCGGGGCCGGAACCTGAGGATTCCTCTCCAGTGCTGACATGGATCTTGGGGTACTCCTGGAGTCTCCCCAGGGGAGTCAGTCCTCGTCTCGAATGCGGGCATGCACTTGCGCTTTCCTCCAGAGCGGTAGCAGCAGTGTCACGCAGTCCGCCGCGTGGATCAAAGGATCTATGGTTTTCCCTCGAGTCTTTCCCACGAGGCTTTCCCACGAGGCTTTCCCACAGGGCTGTCCCACGTGCACACGTGGTGGGAGTCGATCCTCGGCTTGAACGTCAAGGCATTGCAGGGAAAACAGGTTCCTCTGGAATGGACTGACACATCTGGGGGACTCTTGGAATGGTGGCACGACCCTGGAGTTCCTCTCGCCTTTCCTGTGGAGAGCGCCTCCTCTTGAGATGCGACGGGAACGCCGGGAATTCTTTCCCTAGGAAACAGGGAAAGGATCCCTCATCTCGAGCTAGGAGGCGGAAACGGGGCTCCCCTGGATGTGTGCGGGACCCCACGTGCTTCCTCTCGAGTGGAGACGGGTATGTCGGGGAACTTCTTGAGTTGCAGCAAGGGTGTGAAGGACCCTTTGGAAGTTCCAGTGGTTAGACGTGATTAGCCTCGAGAAGCCTCAGCGGAAATGGGCCTCATCTCGCCTGGAGGGCAAAACCTCCTGGATTTTCTCGAGTTGCGGCAGGTGCTCTCGACTTACGACGGGGACCTCAGGGACCCGCTCTGGTGGCCTCAGGAAAGGCCAGTCCCCATGCGAGTTCCTCGGGGGCCTCTCGGGATTCCTCTCCCGTCGATGCCGGGGCCTAAGACCTTGTGTGGAGTCGGGGCCGGAACCTGAGGATTCCTCTCCAGTGCTGACATGGATCTTGGGGTACTCCTGGAGTCTCCCCAGGTGAGTCAGTCCTCGTCTCGAATGCGGGCATGCACTTGCGCTTTCCTCCAGAGCGGTAGCAGCAGTGTCACGCAGTCCGCCGCGTGGATCAAAGGATCTATGGTTTTCCCTCGAGTCTTTCCCACGAGGCTTTCCCACGAGGCTTTCCCACAGGGCTGTCCCACGTGCACACGTGGTGGGAGTCGATCCTCGGCTTGAACGTCAAGGCAGTGCAGGGAAAACAGGTTCCTCTGGAATGGACTGACACATCTGGGGGACTCTTGGAATGGTGGCACGACCCTGGAGTTCCTCTCGCCTTTCCTGTGGAGAGCGCCTCCTCTTGAGATGCGACGGGAACGCCGGGAATTCTTTCCCTACGAAACAGGGAAAGGATCCCTCATCTCGAGCTAGGAGGCGGAAACGGGGCTCCCCTGGATGTGTGCGGGACCCCACGTGCTTCCTCTCGAGTGGAGACGGGTATGTCGGGGAACTTCTTGAGTTGCAGCAAGGGTGTGAAGGACCCTTTGGAAGTTCCAGTGGTTAGACGTGATTAGCCTCGAGAAGCCTCAGCGGAAATGGGCCTCATCTCGCCTGGAGGGCAAAACCTCCTGGATTTTCTCGAGTTGCGGCAGGTGCTCTCGACTTACGACGGGGACCTCAGGGACCCGCTCTGGTGGCCTCAGGAAAGGCCAGTCCCCATGCGAGTTCCTCGGGGGCCTCTCGGGATTCCTCTCCCGTCGATGCCGGGGCCTAAGACCTTGTGTGGAGTCGGGGCCCGAACCTGAGGATTCCTCTCCAGTGCTGACATGGATCTTGGGGTACTCCTGGAGTCTCCCCAGGGGAGTCAGTCCTCGTCTCGAATGCGGGCATGCACTTGCGCTTTCCTCCAGAGCGGTAGCAGCAGTGTCACGCAGTCCGCCGCGTGGATCAAAGGATCTATGGTTTTCCCTCGAGTCTTTCCCACGAGGCTTTCCCACGAGGCTTTCCCACAGGGCTGTCCCACGTGCACACGTGGTGGGAGTCGATCCTCGGCTTGAACGTCAAGGCAGTGCAGGGAAAACAGGTTCCTCTGGAATGGACTGACACATCTGGGGGACTCTTGGAATGGTGGCACGACCCTGGAGTTCCTCTCGCCTTTCCTGTGGAGAGCGCCTCCTCTTGAGATGCGACGGGAACGCCGGGAATTCTTTCCCTACGAAACAGGGAAAGGATCCCTCATCTCGAGCTAGGAGGCGGAAACGGGGCTCCCCTGGATGTGTGCGGGACCCCACGTGCTTCCTCTCGAGTGGAGACGGGTATGTCGGGGAACTTCTTGAGTTGCAGCAAGGTTGTGAAGCACCCTTTGGAAGTTCCAGTGGTTAGAAGTGATTAGCCTCGAGAAGCCTCAGCGGAAATGGTCCTCATCTCGCCTGGAGGGCAAAACCTCCTGGATTTTCTCGAGTTGCGGCAGGTGCTCTCGACTTAGGACGGGGACGTCAGGGACCCGCTCTGGAGGCCTCAGGAAAGGCCAGTCCCATGCGAGTTCCTCGGGGGCGTCTCGGGATTCCTCTCCCGTCGATGCCGGGGCCTAAGACCTTGTGTGGACTCGGGGCCGGAACCTGAGGATTCCTCTCCAGTGCTGACATGGATCTTGGGGTACTTCTGGAGTCTCCCCAGGGGAGTCAGTCCTCGTCTCGAATGCGGGCATGCACTTGCGCTTTCCTCCAGAGCGGTAGCAGCAGTGTCACGCAGTCCGCCGCGTGGATCAAAGGATCTATGGTTTTCCCTCGAGTCTTTCCCACGAGGCTTTCCCACGAGGCTTTCCCACAGGGCTGTCCCATGTGCACACGTGGTGGGAGTGGATCCTCGGCTTGAACGTCAAGGCAGTGCAGGGAAAACAGGTTCCTCTGGAATGGACTGACACATCTGGGGGACTCTTGGAATGGTGGCACGACCCTGGAGTTCCTCTCGCCTTTCCTGTGGATAGCGCCTCCTCTTGAGATGCGACGGGAACGCCGGGAATTCTTTCCCTAGGAAACAGGGAAAGGATCCCTCATCTCGAGCTAGGAGGCGGAAACGGGGCTCCCCTGGATGTGTGCGGGACCCCACGTGCTTCCTCTCGAGTGGAGACGGGTATGTCGGGGAACTTCTTGAGTTGCAGCAAGGGTGTGAAGGACCCTTTGGAAGTTCCAGTGGTTAGACGTGATTAGCCTCGAGAAGCCTCAGCGGAAATGGGCCTCATCTCGCCTGGAGGGCAAAACCTCCTGGATTTTCTCGAGTTGCGGCAGGTGCTCTCGACTTACGACGGGGACCTC
Source organism: Ovis canadensis (assembly GCF_042477335.2). NCBI lineage: Eukaryota > Metazoa > Chordata > Mammalia > Artiodactyla > Bovidae > Ovis > Ovis canadensis. The sequence continues at coordinate 1,584,678 of NC_091249.1, read as the reverse complement.
AGGGACCCGCTCTGGTGGCCTCAGGAAAGGCCAGTCCCCATGCGAGTTCCTCGGGGGCCTCTCGGGATTCCTCTCCCGTCGATGCCGGGGCCTAAGACCTTGTGTGGAGTCGGGGCCGGAACCTGAGGATTCCTCTCCAGTGCTGACATGGATCTTGGGGTACTCCTGGAGTCTCCCCGGGGGAGTCAGTCCTCGTCTCGAATGCGGGCATGCACTTGCGCTTTCCTCCAGAGCGGTAGCAGCAGTGTCACGCAGTCCGCCGCGTGGATCAAAGGATCTATGGTTTTCCCTCGAGTCTTTCCCACGAGGCTTTCCCACGAGGCTTTCCCACAGGGCTGTCCCACGTGCACACGTGGTGGGAGTCGATCCTCGGCTTGAACGTCAAGGCAGTGCAGGGAAAACAGGTTCCTCTGGAATGGACTGACACATCTGGGGGACTCTTGGAATGGTGGCACGACCCTGGAGTTCCTCTCGCCTTTCCTGTGGAGAGCGCCTCCTCTTGAGATGCGACGGGAACGCCGGGAATTCTTTCCCTACGAAACAGGGAAAGGATCCCTCATCTCGAGCTAGGAGGCGGAAACGGGGCTCCCCTGGATGTGTGCGGGACCCCACGTGCTTCCTCTCGAGTGGAGACGGGTATGTCGGGGAACTTCTTGAGTTGCAGCAAGGGTGTGAAGGACCCTTTGGAAGTTCCAGTGGTTAGACGTGATTAGCCTCGAGAAGCCTCAGCGGAAATGGGCCTCATCTCGCCTGGAGGGCAAAACCTCCTGGATGTTCTCGAGTTGCGGCAGGTGCTCTCGACTTACGACGGGGACCTCAGGGACCCGCTCTGGTGGCCTCAGGAAAGGCCAGTCCCCATGCGAGTTCCTCGGGGGCCTCTCGGGATTCCTCTCCCGTCGATGCCGGGGTCTAAGACCTTGTGTGGAGTCGGGGCCGGAACCTGAGGATTCCTCTCCAGTGCTGACATGGATCTTGGGGTACTTCTGGAGTCTCCCCAGGGGAGTCAGTCCTCGTCTCGAATGCGGGCATGCACTTGCGCTTTCCTCCAGAGCGGTAGCAGCAGTGTCACGCAGTCCACCGCGTGGATCAAAGGATCTATGGTTTTCCCTCGAGTCTTTCCCACGAGGCTTTCCCACGAGGCTTTCCCACAGGGCTGTCCCACGTGCACACGTGGTGGGAGTCGATCCTCGGCTTGAACGTCAAGGCAGTGCAGGGAAAACAGGTTCCTCTGGAATGGACTGACACATCTGGGGGACTCTTGGAATGGTGGCACGACCCTGGAGTTCCTCTCGCCTTTCCTGTGGAGAGCGCCTCCTCTTGAGATGCGACGGGAACGCCGGGAATTCTTTCCCTACGAAACAGGGAAAGGATCCCTCATCTCGAGCTAGGAGGCGGAAACGGGGCTCCCCTGGATGTGTGCGGGACCCCACGTGCTTCCTCTCGAGTGGAGACGGGTATGTCGGGGAACTTCTTGAGTTGCAGCAAGGTTGTGAAGCACCCTTTGGAAGTTCCAGTGGTTAGACGTGATTAGCCTCGAGAAGCCTCAGCGGAAATGGTCCTCATCTCGCCTGGAGGGCAAAACCTCCTGGATTTTCTCGAGTTGCGGCAGGTGCTCTCGACTTAGGACGGGGACCTCAGGGACCCGCTCTGGAGGCCTCAGGAAAGGCCAGTCCCATGCGAGTTCCTCGGGGGCGTCTCGGGATTCCTCTCCCGTCGATGCCGGGGCCTAAGACCTTGTGTGGACTCGGGGCCGGAACCTGAGGATTCCTCTCCAGTGCTGACATGGATCTTGGGGTACTTCTGGAGTCTCCCCAGGGGAGTCAGTCCTCGTCTCGAATGCGGGCATGCACTTGCGCTTTCCTCCAGAGCGGTAGCAGCAGTGTCACGCAGTCCTCCGCGTGGATCAAAGGATCTATGGTTTTCCCTCGAGTCTTTCCCACGAGGCTTTCCCACGAGGCTTTCCCACAGGGCTGTCCCATGTGCACACGTGGTGGGAGTGGATCCTCGGCTTGAACGTCAAGGCAGTGCAGGGAAAACAGGTTCCTCTGGAATGGACTGACACATCTGGGGGACTCTTGGAATGGTGGCACGACCCTGGAGTTCCTCTCGCCTTTCCTGTGGAGAGCGCCTCCTCTTGAGATGCGACGGGAACGCCGGGAATTCTTTCCCTACGAAACAGGGAAAGGATCCCTCATCTCGAGCTAGGAGGCGGAAACGGGGCTCCCCTGGATGTGTGCGGGACCCCACGTGCTTCCTCTCGAGTGGAGACGGGTATGTCGGGGAACTTCTTGAGTTGCAGCAAGGGTGTGAAGGACCCTTTGGAAGTTCCAGTGGTTAGACGTGATTAGCCTCGAGAAGCCTCAGCTGAAATGGGCCTCATCTCGCCTGGAGGGCAAAACCTCCTGGATTTTCTCGAGTTGCGGCAGGTGCTCTCGACTTACGACGGGGACCTCAGGGACCCGCTCTGGTGGCCTCAGGAAAGGCCAGTCCCCATGCGAGTTCCTCGGCGGCCTCTCGGGATTCCTCTCCCGTCGATGCCGGGGCCTAAGACCTTGTGTGGAGTCGGGGCCGGAACCTGAGGATTCCTCTCCAGTGCTGACATGGATCTTGGGGTACTTCTGGAGTCTCCCCAGGGGAGTCAGTCCTCGTCTCGAATGCGGGCATGCACTTGCGCTTTCCTCCAGAGCGGTAGCAGCAGTGTCACGCAGTCCACCGCGTGGATCAAAGGATCTATGGTTTTCCCTCGAGTCTTTCCCACGAGGCTTTCCCACGAGGCTTTCCCACAGGGCTGTCCCACGTGCACACGTGGTGGGAGTCGATCCTCGGCTTTAACGTCAAGGCAGTGCAGGGAAAACAGGTTCCTCTGGAATGGACTGACACATCTGGGGGACTCTTGGAATGGTGGCACGACCCTGGAGTTCCTCTCGCCTTTCCTGTGGAGAGCGCCTCCTCTTGAGATGCGACGGGAACGCCGGGAATTCTTTCCCTACGAAACAGGGAAAGGATCCCTCATCTCGAGCTAGGAGGGGGAATCGGGGCTCCCCTGGATGTGTGCGGGACCCCACGTGCTTCCTCTCGAGTGGAGACGGGTATGTCGGGGAACTTCTTGAGTTGCAGCAAGGGTGTGAAGGACCCTTTGGAAGTTCCAGTGGTTAGACGTGATTAGCCTCGAGAAGCCTCAGCGGAAATGGGCCTCATCTCGCCTGGAGGGCAAAACCTCCTGGATTTTCTCGAGTTGCGTCAGGTGCTCTCGACTTACGTCGGGGACCTCAGGGACCCGCTCTGGTGGCCTCAGGAAAGGCCAGTCCCCATGCGAATTCCTCGGGGGCCTCTCGGGATTCCTCTCCCGTCGATGCCGGGGTCTAAGACCTTCTGTGGAGTCGGGGCCGGAACCTGAGGATTCCTCTCCAGTGCTGACATGGATCTTGGGGTACTTCTGGAGTCTCCCCAGGGGAGTCAGTCCTCGTCTCGAATGCGGGCATGCACTTGCGCTTTCCTCCAGAGCGGTAGCAGCAGTGTCACGCAGTCCGCCGCGTGGATCAAAGGATCTATGGTTTTCCCTCGAGTCTTTCGCACGAGGCTTTCCCACGAGGCTTTCCCACAGGGCTGTCCCACGTGCACACGTGGTGGGAGTCGATCCTCGGCTTGAACGTCAAGGCAGTGCAGGGAAAACAGGTTCCTCTGGAATGGACTGACACATCTGGGGGACTCTTGGAATGGTGGCACGACCCTGGAGTTCCTCTCGCCTTTCCTGTGGAGAGCGCCTCCTCTTGAGATGCGACGGGAACGCCGGGAATTCTTTCCCTACGAAACAGGGAAAGGATCCCTCATCTCGAGCTAGGAGGCGGAAACGGGGCTCCCCTGGATGTGTGCGGGACCCCACGTGCTTCCTCTCGAGTGGAGACGGGTATGTCGGGGAACGTCTTGAGTTGCAGCAAGGGTGTGAAGGACCCTTTGGAAGTTCCAGTGGTTAGACGTGATTAGCCTCGAGAAGCCTCAGCGGAAATGGGCCTCATCTCGCCTGGAGGGCAAAACCTCCTGGATTTTCTGGAGTTGCGGAAAGTGCTCTCGACTTAGGACGGGGACCTCAGGGACCCGCTCTGGAGGCCTCAGGAAAGGCCAGTCCCATGCGAGTTCCTCGGGGGCGTCTCGGGATTCCTCTCCCGTCGATGCCGGGGCCTAAGACCTTGTGTGGAGTCGGGGCCGGAACCTGAGGATTCCTCTCCAGTGCTGACATGGATCTTGGGGTACTTCTGGAGTCTCCCCAGGGGAGTCAGTCCTCGTCTCGAATGCGGGCATGCACTTGCGCTTTCCTCCAGAGCGGTAGCAGCAGTGTCACGCAGTCCGCCGCGTGGATCAAAGGATCTATGGTTTTCCCTCGAGTCTTTCCCACGAGGCTTTCCCACGAGGCTTTCCCACAGGGCTGTCCCACGTGCACACGTGGTGGGAGTCGATCCTCGGCTTGAACGTCAAGGCAGTGCAGGGAAAACAGGTTCCTCTGGAATGGACTGACACATCTGGGGGACTCTTGGAATGGTGGCACGACCCTGGAGTTCCTCTCGCCTTTCCTGTGGAGAGGGCCTCCTCTTGAGATGCGACGGGAACGCCGGGAATTCTTTCCCTATGAAACAGGGAAAGGATCCCTCATCTCGAGCTAGGAGGGGGAAACGGGGCTCCCCTGGATGTGTGCGGGACCCCACGTGCTTCCTCTCGAGTGGAGACGGGTATGTCGGGGAACTTCTTGAGTTGCAGCAAGGGTGTGAAGGACCCTTTGGAAGTTCCAGTGGTTAGACGTGATTAGCCTCGAGAAGCCTCAGCGGAAATGGGCCTCATCTCGCCTGGAGGGCAAAACCTCCTGGATTTTCTCGAGTTGCGGCAGGTGATCTCGACTTACGACGGGGACCTCAGGGACCCGCTCTGGTGGCCTCAGGAAAGGCCAGTCCCCATGCGAGTTCCTCGGGGGCCTCTCGGGATTCCTCTCCCGTCGATTCCGGGGCCTAAGACCTTGTGTGGAGTCGGGGCCGGAACCTGAGGATTCCTCTCCAATGCTGACATGGATCTTGGGGTACTTCTGGAGTCTCCCCAGGGGAGTCAGTCCTCGTCTCGAATGCGGGCATGCACTTGCGCTTTCCTCCAGAGCGATAGCAGCAGTGTCACGCAGTCCGCCGCGTGGATCAAAGGATCTATGGTTTTCCCTCGAGTCTTTCCCACGAGGCTTTCCCACAGGGCTGTCCCACGTGCACACGTGGTGGGAGTCGATCCTCGGCTTGAACGTCAAGGCAGTGCAGGGAAAACAGGTTCCTCTGGAATGGACTGACACATCTGGGGGACTCTTGGAATGGTGGCACCACCCTGGGGTTCTTCTCGCCTTTCCTGTCGAGAGCGCCTCCTCTTGAGATGTGACGGGAACGCCGGGAATTCTTTCCCTACGAAACAGGGAAAGGATCCCTCATCTCGAGCTAGGAGGCGGAAACGGGGCTCCCCTGGATGTGTGCGGGACCCCACGTGCTTACTCTCGAGTGGAGACGGGTATGTCGGGGAACTTCTTGAGATGCAGCAAGGGTGTGAAGGACCCTTTGGAAGTTCCAGTGGTTAGACGTGATTAGCCTCGAGAAGCCTCAGCGGAAATGGGCCTCATCTCGCCTGGAGGGCAAAACCTCCTGGATTTTCTCGAGTTGCGGCAGGTGCTCTCGACTTACGACGGGGACCTCAGGGACCCGCTCTGGTGGCCTCAGGAAAGGCCAGTCCCCATGCGAATTCCTCGGGGGCCTCTCGGGATTCCTCTCCCGTCGATGCCGGGGTCTAAGACCTTTTGTGGAGTCGGGGCCGGAACCTGAGGATTCCTCTCCAGTGCTGACATGGATCTTGGGGTACTTCTGGAGTCTCCCCAGGGGAGTCAGTCCTCGTCTCGAATGCGGGCATGCACTTGCGCTTTCCTCCAGAGCGGTAGCAGCAGTGTCACGCAGTCCTCCGCGTGGATCAAAGGATCTATGGTTTTCCCTCGAGTCTTTCCCACGAGGCTTTCCCACGAGGCTTTCCCACAGGGCTGTCCCACGTGCACACGTGGTGGGAGTGGATCCTCGGCTTGAACGTCAAGGCAGTGCAGGGAAAACAGGTTCCTCTGGAATGGACTGACACATCTGGGGGACTCTTGGAATGGTGGCACGACCCTGGAGTTCCTCTCGCCTTTCCTGTGGAGAGCGCCTCCTCTTGAGATGCGACGGGAACGCCGGGAATTCTTTCCCTACGAAACAGGGAAAGGATCCCTCATCTCGAGCTAGGAGGCGGAAACGGGTCTCCCCTGGATGTGTGCGGGACCCCACGTGCTTCCTCTCGAGTGGAGACGGGTATGTCGGGGAACTTCTTGAGTTGCAGCAAGGGTGTGAAGCACCCTTTGGAAGTTCCAGTGGTTAGACGTGATTAGCCTCGGGAAGCCTCAGCGGAAATGGGCCTCATCTCGCCTGGAGGGCAAAACCTCCTGGATTTTCACGAGTTGCGGCAGGTGCTCTCGATTTACGACGGGGACCTCAGGAACCCGCTCTGGTGGCCTCAGGAAAGGCCAGTCCCCATGCGAGTTCCTCGGGGGCCTCTCGGGATTCCTCTCCCGTCGATGCCGGGGACTAAGACCTTGTGTGGAGTCGGGGCCCGAACCTGAGGATTCCTCTCCAGTGCTGACATGGATCTTGGGGTACTTCTGGAGTCTCCCCAGGGGAGTCAGTCCTCGTCTCGAATGCGGGCATGCACTTGCGCTTTCCTCCAGAGCGGTAGCAGCAGTGTCACGCAGTCCGCCGCGTGGATCAAAGGATCTATGGTTTTCCCTCGAGTCTTTCCCACGAGGCTTTCCCACGAGGCTTTCCCACAGGGCTGTCCCACGTGCACACGTGGTGGGAGTGGATCCTCGGCTTGAACGTCAAGGAAGTGCAGGGAAAACAGGTTCCTCTGGAATGGACTGACACATCTGGGGGACTCTTGGAATGGTGGCACGACCCTGGAGTTCCTCTCGCCTTTCCTGTGGAGAGCGCCTCCTCTTGAGATGCGACGGGAACGCCGGGAATTCTTTCCCTACGAAACAGGGAAAGGATCCCTCATCTCGAGCTAGGAGGCGGAAACGGGGCTCCCCTGGATGTGTGCGGGACCCCACGTGCTTCCTCTCGAGTGGAGACGGGTAAGTCGGGGAACTTCTTGAGTTACAGCAAGGGTGTGAAGGACCCTTTGGAAGTTCCAGTGGTTAGACGTGATTAGCCTCGAGAAGCCTCAGCGGAAATGGGCCTCATCTCGCCTGGAGGGCAAAACCTCCTGGATTTTCTCGAGTTGTGGCAGGTGCTCTCGACTTACGACGGGGACCTCAGGGACCCGCTCTGGTGGCCTCAGGAAAGGCCAGTCCCCATGCGAGTTCCTCGGGGGCCTCTCGGCATTCCTCTCCCGTCGATGCCGGGGCCTTAGACCTTGTGTGGAGTCGGGGCCGGAACCTGAGGATTCCTCTCCAGTGCTGACATGGATCTTGGGGTAATTCTGGAGTCTCCCCAGGGGAGTCAGTCCTCGTCTCGAATGCGGGCATGCACTTGCGCTTTCCTCCAGAGCGGTAGCAGCAGTGTCACGCAGTCCGCCGCGTGGATCAAAGGATCTATGGTTTTCCCTCGAGTCTTTCCCACGAGGCTTTCCCACGAGGCTTTCCCACAGGGCTGTCCCATGTGCACACGTGGTGGGAGTGGATCCTCGGCTTGAACGTCAAGGCAGTGCAGGGAAAACAGGTTCCTCTGGAATGGACTGACACATCTGGGGGACTCTTGGAATGGTGGCACGACCCTGGAGTTCCTCTCGCCTTTCCTGTGGATAGCGCCTCCTCTTGAGATGCGACGGGAACGCCGGGAATTCTTTCCCTAGGAAACAGGGAAAGGATCCCTCATCTCGAGCTAGGAGGCGGAAACGGGGCTCCCCTGGATGTGTGCGGGACCCCACGTGCTTCCTCTCGAGTGGAGACGGGTATGTCGGGGAACTTCTTGAGTTGCAGCAAGGGTGTGAAGGACCCTTTGGAAGTTCCAGTGGTTAGACGTGATTAGCCTCGAGAAGCCTCAGCGGAAATGGGCCTCATCTCGCCTGGAGGGCAAAACCTCCTGGATTTTCTCGAGTTGCGGCAGGTGCTCTCGACTTACGACGGGGACCTCATGGACCCGCTCTGGTGGCCTCAGGAAAGGCCAGTCCCCATGCGAGTTCCTCGGGGGCCTCTCGGGATTCCTCTCCCGTCGATGCCGGGGCCTAAGACCTTGTGTGGAGTCGGGGCCGGAACCTGAGGATTCCTCTCCAGTGCTGACATGGATCTTGGGGTACTCCTGGAGTCTCCCCGGGGGAGTCAGTCCTCGTCTCGAATGCGGGCATGCACTTGCGCTTTCCTCCAGAGCGGTAGCAGCAGTGTCACGCAGTCCGCCGCGTGGATCAAAGGATCTATGGTTTTCCCTCGAGTCTTTCCCACGAGGCTTTCCCACGAGGCTTTCCCACAGGGCTGTCCCACGTGCACACGTGGTGGGAGTCGATCCTCGGCTTGAACGTCAAGGCAGTGCAGGGAAAACAGGTTCCTCTGGAATGGACTGACACATCTGGGGGACTCTTGGAATGGTGGCACGACCCTGGAGTTCCTCTCGCCTTTCCTGTGGAGAGCGCCTCCTCTTGAGATGCGACGGGAACGCCGGGAATTCTTTCCCTACGAAACAGGGAAAGGATCCCTCATCTCGAGCTAGGAGGCGGAAACGGGGCTCCCCTGGATGTGTGCGGGACCCCACGTGCTTCCTCTCGAGTGGAGACGGGTATGTCGGGGAACTTCTTGAGTTGCAGCAAGGGTGTGAAGGACCCTTTGGAAGTTCCAGTGGTTAGACGTGATTAGCCTCGAGAAGCCTCAGCGGAAATGGGCCTCATCTCGCCTGGAGGGCAAAACCTCCTGGATGTTCTCGAGTTGCGGCAGGTGCTCTCGACTTACGACGGGGACCTCAGGGACCCGCTCTGGTGGCCTCAGGAAAGGCCAGTCCCCATGCGAGTTCCTCGGGGGCCTCTCGGGATTCCTCTCCCGTCGATGCCGGGGTCTAAGACCTTGTGTGGAGTCGGGGCCGGAACCTGAGGATTCCTCTCCAGTGCTGACATGGATCTTGGGGTACTTCTGGAGTCTCCCCAGGGGAGTCAGTCCTCGTCTCGAATGCGGGCATGCACTTGCGCTTTCCTCCAGAGCGGTAGCAGCAGTGTCACGCAGTCCACCGCGTGGATCAAAGGATCTATGGTTTTCCCTCGAGTCTTTCCCACGAGGCTTTCCCACGAGGCTTTCCCACAGGGCTGTCCCACGTGCACACGTGGTGGGAGTCGATCCTCGGCTTGAACGTCAAGGCAGTGCAGGGAAAACAGGTTCCTCTGGAATGGACTGACACATCTGGGGGACTCTTGGAATGGTGGCACGACCCTGGAGTTCCTCTCGCCTTTCCTGTGGAGAGCGCCTCCTCTTGAGATGCGACGGGAACGCCGGGAATTCTTTCCCTACGAAACAGGGAAAGGATCCCTCATCTCGAGCTAGGAGGCGGAAACGGGGCTCCCCTGGATGTGTGCGGGACCCCACGTGCTTCCTCTCGAGTGGAGACGGGTATGTCGGGGAACTTCTTGAGTTGCAGCAAGGTTGTGAAGCACCCTTTGGAAGTTCCAGTGGTTAGACGTGATTAGCCTCGAGAAGCCTCAGCGGAAATGGTCCTCATCTCGCCTGGAGGGCAAAACCTCCTGGATTTTCTCGAGTTGCGGCAGGTGCTCTCGACTTAGGACGGGGACCTCAGGGACCCGCTCTGGAGGCCTCAGGAAAGGCCAGTCCCATGCGAGTTCCTCGGGGGCGTCTCGGGATTCCTCTCCCGTCGATGCCGGGGCCTAAGACCTTGTGTGGACTCGGGGCCGGAACCTGAGGATTCCTCTCCAGTGCTGACATGGATCTTGGGGTACTTCTGGAGTCTCCCCAGGGGAGTCAGTCCTCGTCTCGAATGCGGGCATGCACTTGCGCTTTCCTCCAGAGCGGTAGCAGCAGTGTCACGCAGTCCTCCGCGTGGATCAAAGGATCTATGGTTTTCCCTCGAGTCTTTCCCACGAGGCTTTCCCACGAGGCTTTCCCACAGGGCTGTCCCATGTGCACACGTGGTGGGAGTGGATCCTCGGCTTGAACGTCAAGGCAGTGCAGGGAAAACAGGTTCCTCTGGAATGGACTGACACATCTGGGGGACTCTTGAAATGGTGGCACGACCCTGGAGTTCCTCTCGCCTTTCCTGTGGAGAGCGCCTCCTCTTGAGATGCGACGGGAACGCCGGGAATTCTTTCCCTACGAAACAGGGAAAGGATCCCTCATCTCGAGCTAGGAGGCGGAAACGGGGCTCCCCTGGATGTGTGCGGGACCCCACGTGCTTCCTCTCGAGTGGAGACGGGTATGTCGGGGAACTTCTTGAGTTGCAGCAAGGGTGTGAAGGACCCTTTGGAAGTTCCAGTGGTTAGACGTGATTAGCCTCGAGAAGCCTCAGCTGAAATGGGCCTCATCTCGCCTGGAGGGCAAAACCTCCTGGATTTTCTCGAGTTGCGGCAGGTGCTCTCGACTTACGACGGGGACCTCAGGGACCCGCTCTGGTGGCCTCAGGAAAGGCCAGTCCCCATGCGAGTTCCTCGGCGGCCTCTCGGGATTCCTCTCCCGTCGATGCCGGGGCCTAAGACCTTGTGTGGAGTCGGGGCCGGAACCTGAGGATTCCTCTCCAGTGCTGACATGGATCTTGGGGTACTTCTGGAGTCTCCCCAGGGGAGTCAGTCCTCGTCTCGAATGCGGGCATGCACTTGCGCTTTCCTCCAGAGCGGTAGCAGCAGTGTCACGCAGTCCACCGCGTGGATCAAAGGATCTATGGTTTTCCCTCGAGTCTTTCCCACGAGGCTTTCCCACGAGGCTTTCCCACAGGGCTGTCCCAGGTGCACACGTGGTGGGAGTCGATCCTCGGCTTGAACGTCAAGGCAGTGCAGGGAAAACAGGTTCCTCTGGAATGGACTGACACATCTGGGGGACTCTTGGAATGGTGGCACGACCCTGGAGTTCCTCTCGCCTTTCCTGTGGAGAGCGCCTCCTCTTGAGATGCGACGGGAACGCCGGGAATTCTTTCCCTACGAAACAGGGAAAGGATCCCTCATCTCGAGCTAGGAGGCGGAAACGGGGCTCCCCTGGATGTGTGAGGGACCCCACGTGCTTCCTCTCGAGTGGAGACGGGTATGTCGGGGAACTTCTTGAGTTGCAGCAAGGGTGTGAAGGACCCTTTGGAAGTTCCAGTGGTTAGAAGTGATTAGCCTCGAGAAGCCTCAGCGGAAATGGGCCTCATCTCGCCTGGAGGGCAAAACCTCCTGGATTTTCTCGAGTTGCGGCAGGTGCTCTCGACTTACGACGGGGACCTCAGGGACCCGCTCTGGTGGCCTCAGGAAAGGCCAGTCCCCATGCGAGTTCCTCGGGGGCCTCTCGGCATTCCTCTCCCGTCGATGCCGGGGCCTAAGACCTTGTGTGGAGTCGGGGCCGGAACCTGAGGATTCCTCTCCAGTGCTGACATGGATCTTGGGGTACTTCTGGAGTCTCCCCAGGGGAGTCAGTCCTCGTCTCGAATGCGGGCATGCACTTGCGCTTTCCTCCAGAGCGGTAGCAGCAGTGTCACGCAGTCCGCCGCGTGGATCAAAGGATCTATGGTTTTCCCTCGAGTCTTTCCCACGAGGCTTTCCCACGAGGGTTTCCCACAGGGCTGTCCCACGTGCACACGTGGTGGGAGTGGATCCTCGGCTTGAACGTCAAGGCAGTGCAGGTAAAACAGGTTCCTCGGGAATGGACTGACACATCTGGGGGACTCTTGGAATGGTGGCACGACCCTGGAGTTCCTCTCGCCTTTCCTGTGGAGAGCGCCTCCTATTGAGATGCGACGGGAACGCCGGGAATTCTTTCCCTACGAAACAGGGAAAGGATCCCTCATCTCGAGCTAGGAGGCGGAAACGGGGCTCCCCTGGATGTGTGCGGGACCCCACGTGCTTCCTCTCGAGTGGAGACGGGTAAGTCGGGGAACTTCTTGAGTTGCAGCAAGGGTGTGAAGGACCCTTTGGAAGTTCCAGTGGTTAGACGTGATTAGCCTCGAGAAGCCTCAGCGGAAATGGGCCTCATCTCGCCTGGAGGGCAAAACCTCCTGGATTTTCTCGAGTTGTGGCAGGTGCTCTCGACTTACGACGGGGACCTCAGGGACCCGCTCTGGTGGCCTCAGGAAAGGCCAGTCCCCATGCGAGTTCCTCGGGGGCCTCTCGGGATTCCTCTCCCGTCGATGCCGGGGCCTTAGACCTTGTGTGGAGTCGGGGCCGGAACCTGAGGATTCCTCTCCAGTGCTGACATGGATCTTGGGGTAATTCTGGAGTCTCCCCAGGGGAGTCAGTCCTCGTCTCGAATGCGGGCATGCACTTGCGCTTTCCTCCAGAACGGTAGCAGCAGTGTCACGCAGTCCGCCGCGTGGATCAAAGGATCTATGGTTTTCCCTCGAGTCTTTCCCAAGAGGCTTTCCCACGAGGCTTTCCCACAGGGCTGTCCCACGTGCACACGTTGTGGGAGTCGATCCTCGGCTTGAACGTCAAGGCAGTGCAGGGAAAACAGGTTCCTCTGGAATGGACTGACACATCTGGGGGACTCTTGGAATGGTGGCACGACCCTGGAGTTCCTCTCGCCTTTCCTGAGGAGAGCGCCTCCTCTTGAGATGCGACGGGAACGCCGGGAATTCTTTCCCTACGAAACAGGGAAAGGATCCCTCATCTCGAGCTAGGAGGCTGAAACGGGGCTCCCCTGGATGTGTGCGGAACCCCACGTGCTTCCTCTCGAGTGGAGACGGGTATGTCGGGCAACTTCTTGAGTTGCAGCAAGGGTGTGAAGGACCCTTTGGAAGTTCCAGTGGTTAGACGTTATTAGCCTCGAGAAGCCTCAGCGGAAATGGGCCTCATCTCGCCTGGAGGGCAAAACCTCCTGGATTTTCTCGAGTTGCGGCAGGTGCTCTCGACTTACGACGGGGACCTCAGGGACCCGCTCTGGTGGCCTCAGGAAAGGCCAGTCCCCAGGCGAGTTCCTCGGGGGCCTCTCGGGATTCCTCTCCCGTCCATGCCGGGGCCTAAGACCTTGTGTGGAGTCGGGGCCGGAACCTGAGGATTCCTCTCCAGTGCTGACATGGATCTTGGGGTACTTCTGGAGTCTCCCCAGGGGAGTCAGTCCTCGTCTCGAATGCGGGCATGCACTTGCGCTTTCCTCCAGAGCGGTAGCAGCAGTGTCACGCAATCCGCCGCGTGGATCAAAGGATCTATGGTTTTCCCTCGAGTCTTTCCCACGAGGCTTTCCCACGAGGCTTTCCCACAGGGCTGTCCCACGTGCACACGTGTTGGGAGTCGATCCTCGGCTTGAACGTCAAGGCAGTGCAGGGAAAACAGGTTCCTCTGGAATGGACTGACACATCTGGGGGTCTCTTGGAATGGTGCCACGACCCTTTAGTTCCTCTCGCCTTTCCTGTGGAGAGCGCCTCCTCTTGAGATGCGACGGGAACGCCGGGAATTCTTTCCCTACGAAACAGGGAAAGGATCACTCATCTCGAGCTAGGAGGCGGAAACGGGGCTCCCCTGGATGTGTGCGGGACACCACGTGCTTCCTCTCGAGTGGATACGGGTATGTCGCGGAAATGCTTGAGTTGCAGCAAGGGTGTGAAGGACCCTTTGGAAGTTCCAGTGGTTAGACGTGATTAGCCTCGAGTTGCCTCAGCGGAAATGGGCCTCATCTCGCCTGGAGGGCAAAACCTCCTGGATTTTCTCGAGTTGCGGCAGGTGCTCTCGACTTACGATGGGGACCTCAGGGACCCGCTCTGGTGGCCTCAGGAAAGGCCAGTCCCCATGCGAGTTCCTCGGGGGCCTCTCGGCATTCCTCTCCCGTCGATGCCGGGGCCTAAGACCTTGTGTGGGTCGGGGTAGGAACCTGAGGATTCCTCTCCAGTGCTGACATGGATCTTGGGGTACTTCTGGAGTCTCCCCAGGGGAGTCAGTCCTCGTCTCGAATGCGGGCATGCACTTGCGCTTTCCTCCAGAGCGGTAGCAGCAGTGTCACGCAGTCCGCAGCGTGGATCAAAGGATCTATGGTTTTCCCTCGAGTCTTTCCCACGAAACTTTCCCACGAGGCTTTCCCACAGGGCTGTCCCACGTGCACACGTGGTGGGAGTGGATCCTCGGCTTGAACGTCAAGGCAGTGCAGGGAAAAAAGGTTCCTCTGGAATGGACTGACACATCTGGGGGACTCTTGGAATGGTGGCACGACCCTGGAGTTCCTCTCGCCTTTCCTGTGGAGAGCGCCTCCTCTTGAGATGCGACGGGATCGCCGGGAATTCTTTCCCTACGAAACAGGGAAAGGATCCCTCATCTCGAGCTAGGAGGCGGAAACGGGGCTCCCCTGGATGTGTGCGGGACCCCACGTGCTTCCTCTCGAGTGGAGACGGGTATGTCGGGGTACTTCTTGAGTTGCAGCAAGGGTGTGAAGGACCCTTTGGAAGTTCCAGTGGTTAGACGTGATTAGCCTCGAGAAGCCTCATTGGAAATGGGCCTTATCTCGCCTGGAGGGCAAAACCTCCTGGATTTTCTGGAGTTGCGGCAGGTGCTCTCGACTTACGACGGGGACCTCAGGGACCCCCTCTGGTGGCCTCAGGAAAGGCCAGTCCCCATGCGAGTTCCTCGGGGGCCTCTCGGGATTCCTCTCCCGTCGATGCCGGGGCCTAAGACCTTGTGTGGAGTCGGGGCCGGAACCTGAGGATTCCTCTCCAGTGCTGACATGGATCTTGGGGTACTTCTGGAGTCTCCCCAGGGGAGTCAGTCCTCGTCTCGAATGCGGGCATGCACTTGTGCTTTCCTCCAGAGCGGTAGCAGCAGTGTCACGCAGTCCGCCGCGTGGATCAAAGGATCTATGGTTTTCCCTCGAGTCTTTCCCACGAGGCTTTCCCACGAGGCTTTCCCACAGGGCTGTCCCACGTGCACACGTGGTGGGAGTCGATCCTCGGCTTGAACGTCAAGGCAGTGCAGGGAAAACAGGTTCCTCTGGAATGGACTGACACATCTGGGGGACTCTTGGAATGGTGGCACGACCCTGGAGTTCCTCTCGCCTTTCCTGTGGAGAGCGCCTCCACTTGAGATGCGACGGGAACGCCGGGAATTCTTTCCCTACGAAACAGGGAAAGGATCCCTCATCTCGAGCTAGGAGGCGGAAACGGGGCTCCCCTGGATGTGTGCGGGACCCCACGTGCTTCCTCTCGAGTGGAGACGGGTATGTCGGGGAACTTCTTGAGTTGCAGCAAGGGTGTGAAGGACCCTTTGGAAGTTCCAGTGGTTAGACGTGATTAGCCTCGAGAAGCCTCAGCGGAAATGGGCCTCATCTCGCCTGGAGGGCAAAAGTCCTGGATTTTCTCGAGTTGCGGCAGGTGCTCTCGACTTACGACGGGGACCTCAGGGACCCGCTCTGGTGGCCTCAGGAAAGGCCAGTCCCCATGCGAGTTCCTCGGTGGCGTCTCGGGATTCCTCTCCCGTCGATGCCGGGGCCTAAGACCTTGTGTGGAGTCGGGGCCGGAACCTGAGGATTCCTCTCCAGTGCTGACATGGATCTTGGGGTACTTCTGGAGTCTCCCCAGGGGAGTCAGTCCTCGTCTCGAATGCGGGCATGCACTTGCGCTTTCCTCCAGAGCGGTAGCAGCAGTGTCACACAGTCCGCCGCGTGGATCAAAGGATCTATGGTTTTCCCTCGAGTCTTTCCCACGAGGCTTTCCCACGAGGCTTTCCCACAGGGCTGTCCCACGTGCACACGTGGTGGGAGTCGATCCTCGGCTTGAACGTCAAGGCAGTGCAGGGAAAACAGGTTCCTCTGGAATGGACTGACACATCTGGGGGACTCTTGGAATTGTGGCACGACCCTGGAGTTCCTCTCGCCTTTCCTGTTTAGAGCGCCTCCTCTGGAGATGCGACGGGAACGCCGGGAATTCTTTCCCTACGAAACAGGGAAAGGATCCCTCATCTCGAGCTAGGAGGCGGAAACGGGGCTCCCCTGGATGTGTGAGGGACCCCACGTGCTTCCTCTCGAGTGGAGACGGGTATGTCGGGGAACTTCTTGAGTTGCAGCAAGGGTGTGAAGCACTGTTTGGAAGTTCCAGTGGTTAGACGTGATTAGCCTCGAGAAGCCTCAGCGGAAATGGGCCTCATCTCGCCTGGAGGGCAAAACCTCCTGGATTTTCTCGAGTTGCGGCAGGTGCTCTCGACTTACGACGGGGACCTCAGGGACCCGCTCTGGTGGCCTCAGGAAAGGCCAGTCCCCATGCGAGTTCCTCGGGGGCCTCTCGGCATTCCTCTCCCGTCGATGCCGGGGCCTAAGACCTTGTGTGGAGTCGGGGCCGGAACCTGTAGATTCCTCTCCAGTACTGACATTGATCTTGGGGTACTTCTGGAGTCTCCCCAGGGGAGTCAGTCCTCGTCTCGAATGCGGGCATGCACTTGCGCTTTCCTCCAGAGCGGTAGCAGCAGTGTCACGCAGTCCGCCGCGTGGATCAGAGGATCTATGGTTTTCCCTCGAGTCTTTCCCACGAGGCTTTCCCACGAGGCTTTCCCACAGGGCTGTCCCACGTTCACACGTGGTGGGAGTCGATCCTCGGCTTGAACGTCAAGGCAGTGCAGGGAAAACAGGTTCCTCTGGAATGGACTGACACATCTGGGGGACTCTTGGAATGGTGGCACGATCCTGGAGTTCCTCTCGCCTTTCCTGTGGAGAGCGCCTCCTCTTGAGATGCGACGGGAACGCCAGGAATTCTTTCCCTACGAAACAGGGAAAGGATCCCTCATCTCGAGCTAGGAGGCGGAAACGGGGCTCCCTTGGATGTGTGCGGGACCCCACGTGCTTCCTCTCGAGTGGAGACGGGTATGTCTGGGAACTTCTTGAGTTGCAGCAAGGGTGTGAAGGACCCTTTGGAAGTTCCAGTGGTTAGACGTGATTAGCCTCGAGAAGCCACAGCGGAAATGGGCCTCATCTCGCCTGGAGGGCAAAACCTCCTGGATTTTCTCGAGTTGCGGCAGGTGCTCTCGACTTACGACGGGGACCTCAGGGACCCGCTCTGGTGGCCTCAGGAAAGGCCAGTCCCCATGCGAGTTCCTCGGGGGCCTCTCGGGATTCCTCTCCCGTCGATGCCGGGGCCTAAGACCTTGTGTGGATTCGGGGCCGGAACCTGAGGATTCCTCTGCAGTGCTGACATGGATCTTGGGGTACTTCTGGAGTCTCCCCAGGGGAGTCAGTCCTCGTCTCGAATGCGGGCATGCACTTGCGCTTTCCTCCAGAGCGGTAGTAGCAGTGTCACGCAGTCCGCCGCGTGGATCAAAGGATCTATGGTTTTCCCTCGAGTCTTTCCCACGAGGCTTTCCCACGAGGCTTTCCCACAGGGCTGTCCCACGTGCACACATGGTGGGAGTCGATCCTCGGCTTGAACGTCAAGGCAGTGCAGGGAAAACCGGTTCCTCTGGAATGGACTGACACATCTGGGGGACTCTTGGAATTGTGGCACGACCCTGGAGTTCCTCTTGACTTTCCTGTGGAGAGCGCCTCCTCTTGAGATGCGACGGGAACGCCGGGAATTCTTTCCCTAAGAAACAGGGAAAGGATCCCTCATCTCGAGCTAGGAGGCGGAAACGGGTCTCCCCTGGATGTGTGCGGGACCCCACGTGCTTCCTCTCGAGTGGAGACGGGTATGTCGGGGAACTTCTTGAGATGCAGCAAGGGTGTGAAGGACCCTTTGGAAGTTCCAGTGGTTAGACGTGATTAGCCTCGAGAAGCCTCAGCGGAAATGGGCCTCATCTCGCCTGGAGGGCAAAGCCTCCTGGATTTTCTCGAGTTGCGGCAGGTGCTCTCGACTTACGACGGGGACCTCAGGGACCCGCTCTGGTGGCCTCAGGAAAGGCCAGTCCCCAGGCGAGTTCCTCGGGGGCCTCTCGGGATTCCTCTCCCATCGATGCCGGGGCCTAAGACCTTGTGTGGAGTCGGGGCCGGAACCTGAGGATTCCTCTCCAGTGCTGACATGGATCTTCGGGTAATTCTGGAGTCTCCCCAGGGGAGTCAGTCCTCGTCTCGAATGCGGGCATGCACTTGCGCTTCCCTCCAGAGCGGTAGCAGCAGTGTCACGCAGTCCGCCGCGTGGATCAAAGGATCTAAGGTTTTCCCTAGAGTCTTTCCCACGAGGCTTTCCCACGAGGCTTTCCCACAGGGCTGTCCCACGTGCACACGTGGTGGGAGTCGATCCTCGGCTTGAACGTCAAGGCAGTGCAGGGAAAACAGGTTCCTCTGGAATGGACTGACACATCTGGGGGTCTCTTGGAATGGTGCCACGACCCTGGAGTTCCTCTCGCCTTTCCTGTGGAGAGCGCCTCCTCTTGAGATGCGACGGGAACGCCGGGAATTCTTTCCCTACGAAACAGGGAAAGGATCACTCATCTCGAGCTAGGAGGCGGAAACGGGGCTCCCCTGGATGTGTGCGGGACCCCACGTGCTTCCTCTCGAGTGGATACGGGTATGTCGCGGAAATGCTTGAGTTGCAGCAAGGGTGTGAAGGACCCTTTGGAAGTTCCAGTGGTTAGACGTGATTAGCCTCGAGTTGCCTCAGCGGAAATGGGCCTCATCTCGCCTGGAGGGCAAAACCTCCTGGATTTTCTCGAGTTGCGGCAGGTGCTCTCGACTTATGATGGGGACCTCAGGGACCCGCTCTGGTGGCCTCAGGAAAGGCCACTCCCCATGCGAGTTCCTCGGGGGCCTCTTGGCATTCCTCTCCCGTCGATGCCGGGGCCTAAGACCTTGTGTGGGTCGGGGTAGGAACCTGAGGATTCCTCTCCAGTGCTGACATGGATCTTGGGGTACTTCTGGAGTCTCCCCAGGGGAGTCAGTCCTCGTCTCGAATGCGGGCATGCACTTGCGCTTTCCTCCAGAGCGGTAGCAGCAGTGTCACGCAGTCCGCCGCGTGGATCAAAGGATCTATGGTTTTCCCTCGAGTCTTTCCCACGAAGCTTTCCCACGAGGCTTTCCCACAGGGCTGTCCCACGTGCACACGTGGTGGGAGTGGATCCTCGGCTTGAACGTCAAGGCAGTGCAGGGAAAACAGGTTCCTCTGGAATGGACTGACACATCTGGGGGACTCTTGGAATGGTGGCACGACCCTGGAGTTCCTCTCGCCTTTCCTGTGGAGAGCGCCTCCTCTTGAGATGCGACGGGAACGCCGGGAATTCTTTCCCTACGAAACAGGGAAAGGATCCCTCATCTCGAGCTAGGAGGCGGAAACGGGGCTCCCCTGGATGTGTGCGGGACCCCACGTGCTTCCTCTCGAGTGGAGACGGGTATGTCGGGGAACTTCTTGAGTTGCAGCAAGGGTGTGAAGGACCCTTTGGAAGTTCCAGTGGTTAGACGTGATTAGCCTCGAGAAGCCTCAGCGGAAATGGGCCTTATCTCGCCTCGAGGGCAAAACCTCCTGGATTTTCTCGAGTTGCGGCAGGTGCTCTCGACTTACGACGGGGACCTCAGGGACCCGCTCTGGTGGCCTCAGGAAAGGCCAGTCCCCATGCGAGTTCCTCGGGGGCCTCTCGGGATTCCTCTCCCGTCGATGCCGGGGCCTAAGAACTTGTGTGGAGTCGGGGCCGGAACCTGAGGATTCCTCTCCAGTGCTGACATGGATCTTGGGGTACTTCTGGAGTCTCCCCAGGGGAGTCAGTCCTCGTCTCGAATGCGGGCATGCACTTGCGCTTTCCTCCAGAGCGGTAGCAGCAGTGTCACGCAGTCCGCCGCGTGGATCAAAGGATCTATGGTTTTCCCTCGAGTCTTTCCCACGAGGCTTACCCACGAGGCTTTCCCACAGGGCTGTCCCACGTGCACACGTGGTGGGAGTCGATCCTCGGCTTGAACGTCAAGGCAGTGCAGGGAAAACAGGTTCCTCTGGAATGGACTGACACATCTGGGGGACTCTTGGAATGGTGGCACGACCCTGGAGTTCCTCTCGCCTTTCCTGTGGAGAGCGCCTCCTCTTGAGATGCGACGGGAACGCCGGGAATTCTTTCCCTACGAAACAGGGAAAGGATCCCTCATCTCGAGCTAGGAGGCGGAAACGGGGCTCCCCTGGATGTGTGAGGGACCCCACGTGCTTCCTCTCGAGTGGAGACGGGTATGTCGGGGAACTTCTTGAGTTGCAGCAAGGGTGTGAAGGACCCTTTGGAAGTTCCAGTGGTGAGACGTGATTAGCCTCGAGAAGCCTCAGCGGAAATGGGCCTCATCTCGCCTGGAGGGCAAAACCTCCTGGATTTTCTCGAGTTGCGGCAGGTGCTCTCGACTTACGACGGGGACCTCAGGGACCCGCTCTGGTGGCCTCAGGAAAGTCCAGTCCCCAGGCGAGTTCCTCGGGGGCCTCTCGGGATTCCTCTCCCGTCCATGCCGGGGCCTAAGACCTTGTGTGGAGTCGGGGCCGGAACCTGAGGATTCCTCTCCAGTGCTGACATGGATCTTGGGGTACTTCTGGAGTCTCCCCAGGGGAGTCAGTCCTCGTCTCGAATGCGGGCATGCACTTGCGCTTCCCTCCAGAGCGGTAGCAGCAGTGTCACGCAGTCCGCCGCGTGGATCAAAGGATCTAAGGTTTTCCCTAGAGTCTTTCCCACTAGGCTTTCCCACGAGGCTTTCCCACAGGGCTCTCCCACGTGCACACGTGGTGGGAGTCGATCCTCGGCTTGAACGTCAAGGCAGTGCAGGGAAAACAGGTTCCTCTGGAATGGACTGACACATCTGGGGGTCTCCTGGAATGGTGCCACGACCCTGGAGTTCCTCTCGCCTTTCCTGTGGAGAGCGCCTCCTCTTGAGATGCGACGGGAACGCCGGGAATTCTTTCCCTACGAAACAGGGAAAGGATCACTCATCTCGAGCTAGGAGGCGGAAACGGGGCTCCCCTGGATGTGTGCGGGACCCCACGTGCTTCCTCTCGAGTGGATACGGGTATGTCGCGGAAATGCTTGAGTTGCAGCAAGGGTGTGAAGGACCCTTTGGAAGTTCCAGTGGTTAGACGTGATTAGCCTCGAGTTGCCTCAGCGGAAATGGGCCTCATCTCGCCTGGAGGGCAAAACCTCCTGGATTTTCTCGAGTTGCGGCAGGTGCTCTCGACTTACGACGGGGACCTCATGGACCCGCTCTGGTGGCCTCAGGAAAGGCCAGTCCCCATGCGAGTTCCTCGGGGGCCTCTTGGCATTCCTCTCCCGTCGATGCCGGGGCCTAAGACCTTGTGTGGGTCGGGGTAGGAACCTGAGGATTCCTCTCCAGTGCTGACATGGATCTTGGGGTACTTCTGGAGTCTCCCCAGGGGAGTCAGTCCTCGTCTCGAATGCGGGCATGCACTTGCGCTTCCCTCCAGAGCGGTAGCAGCAGTGTCACGCAGTCCGCCGCGTGGATCAAAGGATCTAAGGTTTTCCCTAGAGTCTTTCCCACTAGGCTTTCCCACGAGGCTTTCCCACAGGGCTCTCCCACGTGCACACGTGGTGGGAGTCGATCCTCGGCTTGAACGTCAAGGCAGTGCAGGGAAAACAGGTTCCTCTGGAATGGACTGACACATCTGGGGGTCTCTTGGAATGGTGCCACGACCCTGGAGTTCCTCTCGCCTTTCCTGTGGAGAGCGCCTCCTCTTGAGATGCGACGGGAACGCCGGGAATTCTTTCCCTATGAAACAGGGAAAGGATCACTCATCTCGAGCTAGGAGGCGGAAACGGGGCTCCCCTGGATGTGTGCGGGACCCCACGTGCTTCCTCTCGAGTGGATACGGGTTTGTCGCGGAAATGCTTGAGTTGCAGCAAGGGTGTGAAGGACCCTTTGGAAGTTCCAGTGGTTAGACGTGATTAGCCTCGAGTTGCCTCAGCGGAAATGGGCCTCATCTCGCCTGGAGGGCAAAACCTCCTGGATTTTCTCGAGTTGCGGCAGGTGCTCTCGACTTACGACGGGGACCTCATGGACCCGCTCTGGTGGCCTCAGGAAAGGCCAGTCCCCATGCGAGTTCCTCGGGGGCCTCTTGGCATTCCTCTCCCGTCGATGCCGGGGCCTAAGACCTTGTGTGGGTCGGGGTAGGAACCTGAGGATTCCTCTCCAGTGCTGACATGGATCTTGGGGTACTTCTGGAGTCTCCCCAGGGGAGTCAGTCCTCGTCTCGAATGCGGGCATGCACTTGCGCTTTCCTCCAGAGCGGTAGCAGCAGTGTCACGCAGTCCGCCGCGTGGATCAAAGGATCTATGGTTTTCCCTCGAGTCTTTCCCACGAAGCTTTCCCACGAGGCTTTCCCACAGGGCTGTCCCACGTGCACACGTGGTGGGAGTGGATCCTCGGCTTGAACGTCAAGGCAGTGCAGGGAAAAAAGGTTCCTCTGGAATGGACTGACACATCTGGGGGACTCTTGGAATGGTGGCACGACCCTGGAGTTCCTCTCGCCTTTCCTGTGGAGAGCGCCTCCTCTTGAGATGCGACGGGAACGCCGGGAATTCTTTCCCTACGAAACAGGGAAAGGATCCCTCATCTCGAGCTAGGAGGCGGAAACGGGGCTCCCCTGGATGTGTGCGGGACCCCACGTGCTTCCTCTCGAGTGGAGACGGGTATGTCGGGGAACTTCTTGAGTTGCAGCAAGGGTGTGAAGGACCCTTTGGAAGTTCCAGTGGTTAGACGTGATTAGCCTCGAGAAGCCTCAGCGGAAATGGGCCTCATCTCGCCTGGAGGGCAAAACCTCCTGGATTTTCTCGAGTTGCGGCAGGTGCTCTCGACTTACGACGGGGACCTCAGGGACCCGCTCTGGTGGCCTCAGGAAAGGCCAGTCCCCATGCGAGTTCCTCGGGGGCGTCTCGGGATTCCTCTCCCATCGATGCCGGGGCCTAAGACCTTGTGTGGAGTCGGCGCCGGAACCTGAGGATTCCTCTCCAGTGCTGACATGGATCTTGGGGTACTTCTGGAGTCTCCCCAGGGGAGTCAGTCCTCGTCTCGAATGCGGACATGCACTTGCGCTTTCCTCCAGAGCGGTAGCAGCAGTGTCACGCAGTCCGCCGCGTGGATCAAAGGATCTATGGTTTTCCCTCGAGTCTTTCCCACGAGGCTTTCCCACGAGGCTTTCCCTCAGGGCTGTCCCACGTGCACACGTGGTGGGAGTCGATCCTCGGCTTCAACGTCAAGGCAGTGCAGGGAAAACAGGTTCCTCTGGAATGGACTGACACATCTGGGGGACTCTTGGAATGGTGGCACGACCCTGGAGTTCCTCTCGCCTTTCCTGTGGAGAGCGCCTCCTCTTGAGATGCGACGGGAACGCCGGGAATTCTTTCCCTACGAAACAGGGAAAGGATCCCTCATCTCGAGCTAGGAGGCGGAAACGGGGCTCCCCTGGATGTGTGCGGGACCCCACGTGCTTCCTCTCGAGTGGAGACGGGTATGTCGGGGAACTTCTTGAGATGCAGCAAGGGTGTGAAGGACCCTTTGGAAGTTCCAGTGGTTAGACGTGATTAGCCTCGAGAAGCCTCAGCGGAAATGGGCCTCATCTCGCCTGGAGGGCAAAACCTCCTGGATTTTCTCGAGTTGCGGCAGGTGCTCTCGACTTACGACGGGGACCTCAGGGATCCGCTCTGGTGGCCTCAGGAAAGGCCAGTCCCCATGCGAGTTCCTCGGGGGCCTCTCGGGATTCCTCTCCCGTCGATGCCGGGGCCTAAGACCTTGTGTGGAGTCGGGGCCGGAACCTGAGGATTCCTCTCCAGTGCTGACATGGATCTTCGGGTAATTCTGGAGTCTCCCCAGGGGAGTCAGTCCTCATCTCGAATGCGGGCATGCACTTGCGCTTTCCTCCAGAGCGGTAGCAGCAGTGTCACGCAGTCCGCCGCGTGGATCAAAGGATCTATGGTTTTCCCTCGAGTCTTTCCCACGAGGCTTTCCCACGAGGCTTTCCCACAGGGCTGTCCCACGTGCACACGTGGTGGGAGTGGATCCTCGGCTTGAACGTCAAGGCAGTGCAGGGAAAACAGGTTCCTCTGGAATGGACTGACACATCTGGGGGACTCTTGGAATGGTGGCACGACCCTGGAGTTCCTCTCGCCTTTCCTGTGGAGAGCGCCTCCCCTTGAGATGCGACGGGAACGCCAGGAATTCTTTCCCTACGAAACAGGGAAAGGATCCCTCATCTCGAGCTAGGAGGCGGAAACGGGGCTCCCCTGGATGTGTGCGGGACCCCACGTGCTTCCTCTCAAGTGGAGACGGGTATGTCGGGGAACTTCTTGAGTTGCAGCAAGGGTGTGAAGGACCCTTTGGAAGTTCCAGTGGTTAGACGTGATTAGCCTCGAGAAGCCTCAGCGGAAATGGGCCTCATCTCGCCTGGAGGGCAAAACCTCCTGGATTTTCTCGAGTTGTGGCAGGTGCTCTCGACTTACGACGGGGACCTCAGGGACCCGCTCTGGTGGCCTCAGGAAAGGCCAGTCCCCATGCGAGTTCCTCTGGGGCCTCTCGGGATTCCTCTCCCGTCGATGCCGGGGCCTAAGACCTTGTGTGGAGTCGGGGCCGGAACCTGAGGATTCCTCTCCAGTGCTGACATGGATCTTCGGGTAATTCTGGAGTCTCCCCAGGGGAGTCAGTCCTCGTCTCGAATGCGGGCATGCACTTGCGCTTTCCTCCAGAGCGGTAGCAGCAGTGTCACGCAGTCCGCCGCGTGGATCAAAGGATCTATGGTTTTCCCTCGAGTCTTTCCCACGAGGCTTTCCCACGAGGCTTTCCCACAGGGCTGTCCCACGTGCACACGTGGTTGGAGTGGATCCTCTTCTTGAACGTCAAGGCAGTGCAGGGAAAACACGTTCCTCTGGAATGGACTGACACATCTGGGGGACTCTTGGAATGGTGGCACGACCCTGGAGTTCCTCTCGCCTTTCCTGTGGAGAGCGCCTCCTCTTGAGATGCGACGGGAACGCCGGGAATTCTTTCCCTACGAAACAGGGAAAGGATCCCTCATCTCGAGCTAGGAGGCGGAAACGGGGCTCCCCTGGATGTGTGCGGGACCCCACGTGCTTCCTCTCGAGTGGAGACGGGTATGTCGGGGAACTTCTTGAGTTGCAGCAAGGGTGTGAAGGACCCTTTGGAAGTTCCAGTGGTTAGACGTGATTAGCCTCGAGAAGCCTCAGCGGAAATGGGCCTCATCTCGCCTGGAGGGCAAAACCTCCTGGATTTTCTCGAGTTGCGGCAGGTGCTCTCGACTTACGACGGGGACCTCAGGGACCCGCTCTGGTGGCCTCAGGAAAGGCCAGTCCCCATGCGAGTTCCTCGGGGGCGTCTCGGGATTCCTCTCCCGTCGATGCCGGGGCCTAAGACTTTGTGTGGAGTCGGGACCGGAACCTGAGGATTCCTCTCCAGTGCTGACATGGATCTTGGGGTACTTCTGGAGTCTCCCCAGGGGAGTCAGTCCTCGTCTCGAATGCGGGCATGCACTTGCGCTTTCCTCCAGAGCGGTAGCAGCAGTGTCACTCAGTCCGCCGCGTGGATCAAAGGATCTATGGTTTTCCCTCGAGTCTTTCCCACGAGGCTTTCCCACGAGGCTTTCCCACAGGGCTGTCCCACGTGCACACGTGGTGGGAGTCGATCCTCGGCTTGAACGTCAAGGCAGTGCAGGGAAAACAGGTTCCTCTGGAATGGACTGACACATCTGGGGGACTCTTGGAATGGTGGCACGACCCTGGAGTTCCTCTCGCCTTTCCTGTGGAGAGCGCCTCCTCTTGAGATGCGACGGGAACGCCGGGAATTCTTTCCCTACGAAACAGGGAAAGGATCCCTCATCTCGAGCTAGGAGGCGGAAACGGGGCTCCCCTGGATGTGTGAGGGACCCCACGTGCTTCCTCTCGAGTGGAGACGGGTATGTCGGGGAACTTCTTGAGTTGCAGCAAGGGTGTGAAGGACCCTTTGGAAGTTCCAGTGGTTAGACGTGATTAGCCTCGAGAAGCCTCAGCGGAAATGGGCCTCATCTCGCCTGGAGGGCAAAACCTCCTGGATTTTCTCGAGTTGCGGCAGGTGCTCTCGACTTACGACGGGGACCTCAGGGACCCGCTCTGGTGGCCTCAGGAAAGGCCAGTCCCCATGCGAGTTCCTCGGGGGCCTCTCGGGATTCCTCTCCCGTCGATGCCGGGGCCTAAGACCTTGTGTGGAGTCGACGCCGGAACCTGAGGATTCCTCTCCAGTGCTGACATGGATCTTGGGGTACTTCTGGAGTCTCCCCAGGGGAGTCAGTCCTCGTCTCGAATGCGGACATGCACTTGCGCTTTCCTCCAGAGCGGTAGCAGCAGTGTCACGCAGTCCGCCGCGTGGATCAAAGGATCTATGGTTTTCCCTCGAGTCTTTCCCACGAGGCTTTCCCACGAGGCTTTCCCACAGGGCTGTCCCACGTGCACACGTGGTGGGAGTCGATCCTCGGCTTGAACGTCAAGGCAGTGCAGGGAAAACAGGTTCCTCTGGAATGGACTGACACATCTGGGGGACTCTTGGAATGGTGGCACGACCCTGGAGTTCCTCTCGCCTTTCCTGTGGAGAGCGCCTCCTCTTGAGATGCGACGGGAACGCCAGGAATTCTTTCCCTACGAAACAGGGAAAGGATCCCTCATCTCGAGCTAGGAGGCGGAAAAGGGGCTCCCCTGGATGTGTGCGGGACCCCACGTGCTTCCTCTCGAGTGGAGACGGGTATGTCGGGGAACTTCTTGAGTTGCAGCAAGGGTGTGAAGGACCCTTTGGAAGTTCCAGTGGTTAGACGTGATTAGCCTCGAGAAGCCTCAGAGGAAATGGGCCTCATCTCGCCTGGAGGGCAAAACCTCCTGGATTTTCTCGAGTTGCGGCAGGTGCTCTCGACTTACGACGGGGACCTCAGGGACCCGCTCTGGTGGCCTCAGGAAAGGCCAGTCCCCATGCGAGTTCCTCGGGGGCCTCTCGGGATTCCTCTCCCGTCGATGCCGGGGCCTAAGACCTTGTGTGGAGTCGGGGCCGGAACCTGAGGATTCCTCTCCAGTGCTGACATGGATCTTGGGGTACTTCTGGAGTCTCCCCAGGGGAGTCAGTCCTCGTCTCGAATGCGGGCATGCACTTGTGCTTTCCTCCAGAGCGGTAGCAGCAGTGTCACGCAGTCCGCCGCGTGGATCAAAGGATCTATGGTTTTCCCTCGAGTCTTTCCCACGAGGCTTTCCCACGAGGCTTTCCCACAGGGCTGTCCCACGTGCACACGTGGTGGGAGTCGATCCTCGGCTTGAACGTCAAGGCAGTGCAGGGAAAACAGGTTCCTCTGGAATGGACTGACACATCTGGGGGACTCTTGGAATGGTGGCACGACCCTGGAGTTCCTCTCGCCTTTCCTGTGGAGAGCGCCTCCTCTTGAGATGCGACGGGAACGCCGGGAATTCTTTCCCTACGAAACAGGGAAAGGATCCCTCATCTCGAGCTAGGAGGCGGAAACGGGGCTCCCCTGGATGTGTGCGGGACCCCACGTGCTTCCTCTCGAGTGGAGACGGGTATGTCGGGGAACTTCTTGAGTTGCAGCAAGGGTGTGAAGGACTCTTTGGAAGTTCCAGTGGTTAGACGTGATTAGCCTCGAGAAGCCTCAGCGGAAATGGGCCTCATCTCGCCTGGAGGGCAAAACCTCCTGGATTTTCTCGAGTTGCGGCAGGTGCTCTCGACTTACGACGGGGACCTCAGGGACCCGCTCTGGTGGCCTCAGGAAAGGCCAGTCCCCATGCGAGTTCCTCGGGGGCCTCTCGGGATTCCTCTCCCGTCGATGCCGGGGCCTAAGACCTTGTGTGGAGTCGGGGCCGGAACCTGAGGATTCCTCTCCAGTGCTGACATGGATCTTCGGGTAATTCTGGAGTCTCCCCAGGGGAGTCAGTCCTCGTCTCGAATGCGGGCATGCACTTGCGCTTTCCTCCAGAGCGGTAGCAGCAGTGTCACGCAGTCCGCCGCGTGGATCAAAGGATCTATGGTTTTCCCTCGAGTCTTTCCCACGAGGCTTTCCCACGAGGCTTTCCCACAGGGCTGTCCCACGTGCACACGTGGTGGGAGTGGATCCTCGGCTTGAACGTCAAGGCAGTGCAGGGAAAACAGGTTCCTCTGGAATGGACTGACACATCTGGGGGACTCTTGGAATGGTGGCACGACCCTGGAGTTCCTCTCGCCTTTCCTGTGGAGAGCGCCTCCTCTTGAGATGCGACGGGAACGCCAGGAATTCTTTCCCTTCGAAACAGGGAAAGGATCCCTCATCTCGAGCTAGGAGGCGGAAACGGGGCTCCCCTGGATGTGTGCGGGACCGAACGTGCTTCCTCTCGAGTGGAGACGGGTATGTCGGGGAACTTCTTGAGTTGCAGCAAGGGTGTGAAGGACCCTTTGGAAGTTCCAGTGGTTAGACGTGATTAGCCTCGAGAAGCCTCAGCGGAAATGGGCCTCATCTCGCCTGGAGGGCAAAACGTCCTGGATTTTCTCGAGTTGCGGCAGGTGCTCTCGACTTACGACGGGGACCTTAGGGACCCGCTCTGGTGGCCTCAGGAAAGGCCAGTCCCCATGCGAGTTCCTCGGGGGCCTCTCGGGATTCCTCTCCCGTCGATGCCGGGGCCTAAGACCTTGTGTGGAGTCGGGGCCGGAACCTGAGGATTCCTCTCCAGTGCTGACATGGATCTTCGGGTAATTCTGGAGTCTCCCCAGGGGAGTCAGTCCTCGTCTCGAATGCGGGCATGCACTTGCGCTTTCCTCCAGAGCGGTAGCAGCAGTGTCACGCAGTCCGCCGCGTGGATCAAAGGATCTATGGTTTTCCCTCGAGTCTTTCCCACGAGGCTTTCCCACGAGGCTTTCCCACAGGGCTGTCCCACGTGCACACGTGGTGGGAGTGGATCCTCGGCTTGAACGTCAAGGCAGTGCAGGGAAAACAGGTTCCTCTGGAATGGACTGACACATCTGGGGGACTCTTGGAATGGTGGCACGACCCTGGAGTTCCTCTCGCCTTTCCTGTGGAGAGCGCCTCCTCTTGAGATGCGACGGGAACGCCGGGAATTCTTTCCCTACAAAACAGGGAAAGGATCCCTCATCTCGAGCTAGGAGGCGGAAACGGGGCTCCCCTGGATGTGTGCGGGACCCCACGTGCTTCCTCTCGAGTGGAGACGGGTATGTCGGGGAACTTCTTGAGTTGCAGCAAGGGTGTGAAGGACCCTTTGGAAGTTCCAGTGGTTAGACGTGATTAGCCTCGAGAAGCCTCAGCGGAAATGGGCCTCATCTCGCCTGGAGGGCAAAACCTCCTGGATTTTCTCGAGTTGCGGCAGGTGCTCTCGACTTACGACGGGGACCTCAGGGACCCGCTCTGGTGGCCTCAGGAAAGGCCAGTCCCCATGCGAGTTCCTCGGGGGCGTCTCGGGATTCCTCTCCCGTCGATGCCGGGGCCTAAGACCTTGTGTGGAGTCGACGCCGGAACCTGAGGATTCCTCTCCAGTGCTGACATGGATCTTGGGGTACTTCTGGAGTCTCCCCAGGGGAGTCAGTCCTCGTCTCGAATGCGGACATGCACTTGCGCTTTCCTCCAGAGCGGTAGCAGCAGTGTCACGCAGTCCGCCGCGTGGATCAAAGGATCTATGGTTTTCCCTCGAGTCTTTCCCACGAGGCTTTCCCACGAGGCTTTCCCACAGGGCTGTCCCACGTGCACACGTGGTGGGAGTCGATCCTCGGCTTGAACGTCAAGGCAGTGCAGGGAAAACAGGTTCCTCTGGAATGGACTGACACATCTGGGGGACTCTTGGAATGGTGGCACGACCCTGGAGTTCCTCTCGCCTTTCCTGTGGAGAGCGCCTCCTCTTGAGATGCGACGGGAACGCCAGGAATTCTTTCCCTACGAAACAGGGAAAGGATCCCTCATCTCGAGCTAGGAGGCGGAAACGGGGCTCCCCTGGATGTGTGCGGGACCCCACGTGCTTCCTCTCGAGTGGAGACGGGTATGTCGGGGAACTTCTTGAGTTGCAGCAAGGGTGTGAAGGACCCTTTGGAAGTTCCAGTGGTTAGACGTGATTAGCCTCGAGAAGCCTCAGCGGAAATGGGCCTCATCTCGCCTGGAGGGCAAAACCTCCTGGATTTTCTCGAGTTGCGGCAGGTGCTCTCGACTTACGACGGGGACCTCAGGGACCCGCTCTGGTGGCCTCAGGAAAGGCCAGTCCCCATGCGAGTTCCTCGGGGGCCTCTCGGCATTCCTCTCCCGTCGATGCCGGGGCCTAAGACCTTGTGTGGAGTCGGGGCCGGAACCTGAGGATTCCTCTCCAGTGCTGACATGGATCTTGGGGTACTTCTGGAGTCTCCCCAGGGGAGTCAGTCCTCGTCTCGAATGCGGGCATGCACTTGCGCTTTCCTCCAGAGCGGTAGCAGCAGTGTCACTCAGTCCGCCGCGTGGATCAAAGGATCTATGGTTTTCCCTCGAGTCTTTCCCACGAGGCTTTCCCACGAGGCTTTCCCACAGGGCTGTCCCACGTGCACACGTGGTGGGAGTCGATCCTCGGCTTGAACGTCAAGGCAGTGCAGGGAAAACAGGTTCCTCTGGAATGGACTGACACATCTGGGGGACTCTTGGAATGGTGGCACGACCCTGGAGTTCCTCTCGCCTTTCCTGTGGAGAGCGCCTCCTCTTGAGATGCGACGGGAACGCCGGGAATTCTTTCCCTACGAAACAGGGAAAGGATCCCTCATCTCGAGCTAGGAGGCGGAAACGGGGCTCCCCTGGATGTGTGCGGGACCCCACGTGCTTCCTCTCGAGTGGAGACGTGTATGTCGGGGAACTTCTTGAGTTGCAGCAAGGGTGTGAAGGACTCTTTGGAAGTTCCAGTGGTTAGACGTGATTAGCCTCGAGAAGCCTCAGCGGAAATGGGCCTCATCTCGCCTGGAGGGCAAAACCTCCTGGATTTTCTCGAGTTGCGGCAGGTGCTCTCGACTTACGACGGGGACCTCAGGGACCCGCTCTGGTGGCCTCAGGAAAGGCCAGTCCCCATGCGAGTTCCTCGGGGGCCTCTCGGGATTCCTCTCCCGTCGATGCCGGGGCCTAAGACCTTGTGTGGAGTCGGGGCCGGAACCTGAGGATTCCTCTCCAGTGCTGACATGGATCTTGGGGTACTTCTGGAGTCTCCCCAGGGGAGTCAGTCCTCGTCTCGAATGCGGGCATGCACTTGCGCTTTCCTCCAGAGCGGTAGCAGC
This sequence comes from Ovis canadensis, assembly GCF_042477335.2. NCBI lineage: Eukaryota > Metazoa > Chordata > Mammalia > Artiodactyla > Bovidae > Ovis > Ovis canadensis. The sequence continues at coordinate 1,553,372 of NC_091249.1, read as the reverse complement.
AGTGTCACGTAGTCCGCCGCGTGGATCAAAGGATCTATGGTTTTCCCTCGAGTCTTTCCCACGAGGCTTTCCCACGAGGCTTTCCCACAGGGCTGTCCCACGTGCACACGTGGTGGGAGTCGATCCTCGGCTTGAACGTCAAGGCAGTGCAGGGAAAACAGGTTCCTCTGGAATGGACTGACACATCTGGGGGACTCTTGGAATGGTGGCACGACCCTGGAGTTCCTCTCGCCTTTCCTGTGGAGAGCGCCTCCTCTTGAGATGCGAAGGGAACGCCGGGAATTCTTTCCCTACGAAACAGGGAAAGGATCCCTCATCTCGAGCTAGGAGGCGGAAACGGGGCTCCCCTGGATGTGTGCGGGACCCCACGTGCTTCCTCTCGAGTGGAGACGGGTTTGTCGGGGAACTTCTTGAGATGCAGCAAGGGTGTGAAGGACCCTTTGGAAGTTCCAGTGGTTAGATGTGATTAGCCTCGAGAAGCCTCAGCGGAAATGGGCCTCATCTCGCCTGGAGGGCAAAACCTCCTGGATTTTCTCGAGTTGCGGCAGGTGCTCTCGACTTACGACGGGGACCTCAGGGACCCGCTCTGGTGGCCTCAGGAAAGGCCAGTCCCCATGCGAGTTCCTCGGGGCCTCTCGGGATTCCTCTCCCGTCGATGCCGGGGCCTAAGACCTTGTGTGGAGTCGGGGCCGGAACCTGAGGATTCCTCTCCAGTGCTGACATGGATCTTCGGGTAATTCTGGATTCTCCCCAGGGGAGTCAGTCCTCGTCTCGAATGCGGGCATGCACTTGCGCTTACCTCCAGAGCGGTAGCAGCAGTGTCACGCAGTCCGCCGTGTGGATCAAATGATCTATGGTTTTCCCTCGAGTCTTTCCCACGAGGCTTTCCCACGAGGCTTTCCCACAGGGCTGTCCCAGGTGCACACGTGGTGGGAGTCGATCCTCGGCTTGAACGTCAAGGCAGTGCAGGGAAAACAGGTTCCTCTGGAATGGACTGACACATCTGGGGGACTCTTGGAATGGTGGCACGACCCTGGAGTTCCTCTCGCCTTTCCTGTGGAGAGCGCCTCCTCTTGAGATGCGACGGGAACGCCGGGAATTCTTTCCCTACGAAACAGGGAAAGGATCCCTCATCTCGAGCTAGGAGGCGGAAACGGGGCTCCCCTGGATGTGTGAGGGACACCACGTGCTTCCTCTCGAGTGGAGACGGGTATGTCGGGGAACTTCTTGAGTTGCAGCAAGGGTGTGAAGGACCCTTTGGAAGTTCCAGTGGTTAGACGTGATTAGCCTCGAGAAGCCTCAGCGGAAATGGGCCTCATCTCGCCTGGAGGGCAAAAGTCCTGGATTTTCTCGAGTTGCGGCAGGTGCTCTCGACTTACGACGGGGACCTCAGGGACCCGCTCTGGTGGCCTCAGGAAAGGCCAGTCCCCATGCGAGTTCCTCGGTGGCGTCTCGGGATTCCTCTCCCGTCGATGCCGGGGCCTAAGACCTTGTGTGGAGTCGGGGCCGGAACCTGAGGATTCCTCTCCAGTGCTGACATGGATCTTGGGGTACTTCTGGAGTCTCCCCAGGGGAGTCAGTCCTCGTCTCGAATGCGGGCATGCACTTGCGCTTTCCTCCAGAGCGGTAGCAGCAGTGTCACGCAGTCCGCCGCGTGGATCAAAGGATCTATGGTTTTCCCTCGAGTCTTTCCCACGAGGCTTTCCCACGAGGCTTTCCCACAGGGCTGTCCCACGTGCACACGTGGTGGGAGTCGATCCTCGGCTTGAACGTCAAGGCAGTGCAGGGAAAACAGGTTCCTCTGGAATGGACTGACACATCTGGGGGACTCTTGGAATTGTGGCACGACCCTGGAGTTCCTCTCGCCTTTCCTGTTTAGAGCGCCTCCTCTGGAGATGCGACGGGAACGCCGGGAATTCTTTCCCTACGAAACAGGGAAAGGATCCCTCATCTCGAGCTAGGAGGCGGAAACGTGGCTCCCCTGGATGTGTGAGGGACCCCACGTGTTTCCTCTCGAGTGGAGACGGGTATGTCGGGGAACTTCTTGAGTTGCAGCAAGGGTGTGAAGCACCGTTTGGAAGTTCCAGTGGTTAGATGTGATTAGCCTCGAGAAGCCTCAGCGGAAATGGGCCTCATCTCGCCTGGAGGGCAAAACCTCCTGGATTTTCTCGAGTTGCGGCAGGTGCTCTCGACTTATGACGGGGACCTCAGGGACCCGCTCTGGTGGCCTCAGGAAAGGCCAGTCCCCATGCGAGTTCCTCGGGGGCCTCTCGGCATTCCTCTCCCGTCGATGCCGGGGCCTAAGACCTTGTGTGGAGTCGGGGCCGGAACCTGTGGATTCCTCTCCAGTACTGACATTGATCTTGGGGTACTTCTGGAGTCTCCCCAGGGGAGTCAGTCCTCGTCTCGAATGCGGGCATGCACTTGCGCTTTCCTCCAGAGCGGTAGCAGCAGTGTCACGCAGTCCGCCGCGTGGATCAAAGGATCTATGGTTTTCCCTCGAGTCTTTCCCACGAGGCTTTCCCACGAGGCTTTCCCACAGGGCTGTCCCACGTGCACACGTGGTGGGAGTCGATCCTCGGCTTGAACGTCAAGGCAGTGCAGGGAAAACAGGTTCCTCTGGAATGGACTGACACATCTGGGGGACTCTTGGAATGGTGGCACGATCCTGGAGTTCCTCTCGCCTTTCCTGTGGAGAGCGCCTCCTCTTGAGATGCGACGGGAACGCCGGGAATTCTTTCCCTACGAAACAGGGAAAGGATCCCTCATCTCGAGCTAGGAGGCGGAAACGGGGCTCCCTTGGATGTGTGCGGGACCCCACGTGCTTCCTCTCGAGTGGAGACGGGTATGTCGGGGAACTTCTTGAGTTGCAGCAAGGGTGTGAAGGACCCTTTGGAAGTTCCAGTGGTTAGACGTGATTAGCCTCGAGAAGCCACAGCGGAAATGGGCCTCATCTCGCCTGGAGGGCAAAACCTCCTGGATTTTCTCGAGTTGCGGCAGGTGCTCTCGACTTACGACGGGGACCTCAGGGACCCGCTCTGGTGGCCTCAGGAAAGGCCAGTCCCCATGCGAGTTCCTCGGGGGCCTCTCGGGATTCCTCTCCCGTCGATGCCGGGACCTAAGACCTTGTGTGGAGTCGGGGCCGGAACCTGAGGATTCCTCTGCAGTGCTGACATGGATCTTGGGGTACTTCTGGAGTCTCCCCAGGGGAGTCAGTCCTCGTCTCGAATGCGGGCATGCACTTGCGCTTTCCTCCAGAGCGGTAGTAGCAGTGTCACGCAGTCCTCCGCGTGGATCAAAGGATCTATGGTTTTCCCTCGAGTCTTTCCCACGAGGCTTTCCCACGAGGCTTTCCCACAGGGCTGTCCCACGTGCACACATGGTGGGAGTGGATCCTCGGCTTGAACGTCAAGGCAGTGCAGGGAAAACCGGTTCCTCTGGAATGGACTGACACATCTGGGGGACTCTTGGAATTGTGGCACGACCCTGGAGTTCCTCTTGCCTTTCCTGTGGAGAGCGCCTCCTCTTGAGATGCGACGGGAACGCCGGGAATTCTTTCCCTAAGAAACAGGGAAAGGATCCCTCATCTCGAGCAAGGAGGCGGAAACGGGTCTCCCCTGGATGTGTGCGGGACCCCACGTGCTTCCTCTCGAGTGGAGACGGGTATGTCGGGGAACTTCTTGAGATGCAGCAAGGGTGTGAAGGACCCTTTGGAAGTTCCAGTGGTTAGACGTGATTAGCCTCGAGAAGCCTCAGCGGAAATGGGCCTCATCTCGCCTGGAGGGCAAAGCCTCCTTGATTTTCTCGAGTTGCGGCAGGTGCTCTCGACTTACGACGGGGACCTCAGGGACCCGCTCTGGTGGCCTCAGGAAAGGCCAGTCCCCAGGCGAGTTCCTCGGGGGCCTCTCGGGATTCCTCTCCCGTCCATGCCGGGGCCTAAGACCTTGTGTGGAGTCGGGGCCGGAACCTGAGGATTCCTCTCCAGTGCTGACATGGATCTTGGGGTACTTCTGGAGTCTCCCCAGGGGAGTCAGTCCTCGTCTCGAATGCGGGCATGCACTTGCGCTTCCCTCCAGAGCGGTAGCAGCAGTGTCACGCAGTCCGCCGCGTGGATCAAAGGATCTAAGGTTTTCCCTAGAGTCTTTCCCACGAGGCTTTCCCACGAGGCTTTCCCACAGGGCTGTCCCACGTGCACACGTGGTGGGAGTCGATCCTCGGCTTGAACGTCAATGCAGTGCAGGGAAAACAGGTTCCTCTGGAATGGACTGACACATCTGGGGGTCTCTTGGAATGGTGCCACGACCCTGGAGTTCCTCTCGCCTTTCCTGTGGAGAGCGCCTCCTCTTGAGATGCGACGGGAACGCCGGGAATTCTTTCCCTACGAAACAGGGAAAGGATCACTCATCTCGAGCTAGGAGGCGGAAACGGGGCTCCCCTGGATGTGTGCGGGACCCCACGTGCTTCCTCTCGAGTGGATACGGGTATGTCGCGGAAATGCTTGAGTTGCAGCAAGGGTGTGAAGGACCCTTTGGAAGTTCCAGTGGTTAGACGTGATTAGCCTCGAGTTGCCTCAGCGGAAATGGGCCTCATCTCGCCTGGAGGGCAAAACCTCCTGGATTTTCTCGAGTTGCGGCAGGTGCTCTCGACTTATGATGGGGACCTCAGGGACCCGCTCTGGTGGCCTCAGGAAAGGCCAGTCCACATGCGAGTTCCTCGGGGGCCTCTTGGCATTCCTCTCCCGTCGATGCCGGGGCCTAAGACCTTGTGTGGGTCGGGGTAGGAACCTGAGGATTCCTCTCCAGTGCTGACATGGATCTTGGGGTACTTCTGGAGTCTCCCCAGGGGAGTCAGTCCTCGTCTCGAATGCGGGCATGCACTTGCGCTTTCCTCCAGAGCGGTAGCAGCAGTGTCACGCAGTCCGCCGCGTGGATCAAAGGATCTATGGTTTTCCCTCGAGTCTTTCCCACGAAGCTTTCCCACGAGGCTTTCCCACAGGGCTGTCCCACGTGCACACGTGGTGGGAGTCGATCCTCGGCTGGAACGTCAAGGCAGTGCAGGGAAAACAGGTTCCTCTGGAATGGACTGACACATCTGGGGGACTCTTGGAATGGTGGCACGACCCTGGAGTTCCTCTCGCCTTTCCTGTGGAGAGCGCCTCCTCTTGAGATGCGACGGGAACGCCGGGAATTCTTTCCCTACGAAACAGGGAAAGGATCCCTCATCTCGAGCTAGGAGGCGGAAACGGGGCTCCCCTGGATGTGTGCGGGACCCCACGTGCTTCCTCTCGAGTGGAGACGGGTATGTCGGGGAACTTCTTGAGTTGCAGCAAGGGTGTGAAGGACCCTTTGGAAGTTCCAGTGGTTAGACGTGATTAGCCTCGAGAAGCCTCAGCGGAAATGGGCCTTATCTCGCCTCGAGGGCAAAACCTCCTGGATTTTCTCGAGTTGCGGCAGGTGCTCTCGACTTACGACGGGGACCTCAGGGACCCGCTCTGGTGGCCTCAGGAAAGGCCAGTCCCCATGCGAGTTCCTCGGGGGCCTCTCGGGATTCCTCTCCCGTCGATGCCGGGGCCTAAGACCTTGTGTGGAGTCGGGGCCGGAACCTGAGGATTCCTCTCCAGTGCTGACATGGATCTTGGGGTACTTCTGGAGTCTCCCCAGGGGAGTCAGTCCTCGTCTCGAATGCGGGCATGCACTTGCGCTTTCCTCCAGAGCGGTAGCAGCAGTGTCACGCAGTCCGCCGCGTGGATCAAAGGATCTATGGTTTTCCCTCGAGTCTTTCCCACGAGGCTTACCCACGAGGCTTTCCCACAGGGCTGTCCCACGTGCACACGTGGTGGGAGTCGATCCTCGGCTTGAACGTCAAGGCAGTGCAGGGAAAACAGGTTCCTCTGGAATGGACTGACACATCTGGGGGACTCTTGGAATGGTGGCACGACCCTGGAGTTCCTCTCGCCTTTCCTGTGGAGAGCGCCTCCTCTTGAGATGCGACGGGAACGCCGGGAATTCTTTCCCTACGAAACAGGGAAAGGATCCCTCATCTCGAGCTAGGAGGCGGAAACGGGGCTCCCCTGGATGTGTGAGGGACCCCACGTGCTTCCTCTCGAGTGGAGACGGGTATGTCGGGGAACTTCTTGAGTTGCAGCAAGGGTGTGAAGGACCCTTTGGAAGTTCCAGTGGTTAGACGTGATTAGCCTCGAGAAGCCTCAGCGGAAATGGGCCTCATCTCGCCTGGAGGGCAAAACCTCCTGGATTTTCTCGAGTTGCGGCAGGTGCTCTCGACTTACGACGGGGACCTCAGGGACCCGCTCTGGTGGCCTCAGGAAAGGCCAGTCCCCAGGTGAGTTCCTCGGGGGCCTCTCGGGATTCCTCTCCCGTCCATGCCGGGGCCTAAGACCTTGTGTGGAGTCGGGGCCGGAACCTGAGGATTCCTCTCCAGTGCTGACATGGATCTTGGGGTACTTCTGGAGTCTCCCCAGGGGAGTCAGTCCTCGTCTCGAATGCGGGCATGCACTTGCGCTTCCCTCCAGAGCGGTAGCAGCAGTGTCACGCAGTCCGCCGCGTGGATCAAAGGATCTAAGGTTTTCCCTAGAGTCTTTCCCACGAGGCTTTCCCACGAGGCTTTCCCACAGGGCTGTCCCACGTGCACACGTGGTGGGAGTCGATCCTCGGCTTGAACGTCAAGGCAGTGCAGGGAAAACAGGTTCCTCTGGAATGGACTGACACATCTGGGGGTCTCTTGGAATGGTGCCACGACCCTGGAGTTCCTCTCGCCTTTCCTGTGGAGAGCGCCTCCTCTTGAGATGCGACGGGAACGCCGGGAATTCTTTCCCTACGAAACAGGGAAAGGATCACTCATCTCGAGCTAGGAGGCAGAAACGGGGCTCCCCTGGATGTGTGCGGGACCCCACGTGCTTCCTCTCGAGTGGATACGGGTATGTCGCGGAAATGCTTGAGTTGCAGCAAGGGTGTGAAGGACCCTTTGGAAGTTCCAGTGGTTAGACGTGATTAGCCTCGAGTTGCCTCAGCGGAAATGGGCCTCATCTCGCCTGGAGGGCAAAACCTCCTGGATTTTCTCGAGTTGCGGCAGGTGCTCTCGACTTATGATGGGGACCTCAGGGACCCGCTCTGGTGGCCTCAGGAAAGGCCAGTCCACATGCGAGTTCCTCGGGGGCCTCTTGGCATTCCTCTCCCGTCGATGCCGGGGCCTAAGACCTTGTGTGGGTCGGGGTAGGAACCTGAGGATTCCTCTCCAGTGCTGACATGGATCTTGGGGTACTTCTGGAGTCTCCCCAGGGGAGTCAGTCCTCGTCTCGAATGCGGGCATGCACTTGCGCTTTCCTCCAGAGCGGTAGCAGCAGTGTCACGCAGTCCGCCGCGTGGATCAAAGGATCTATGGTTTTCCCTCGAGTCTTTCCCACGAAGCTTTCCCACGAGGCTTTCCCACAGGGCTGTCCCACGTGCACACGTGGTGGGAGTCGATCCTCGGCTGGAACGTCAAGGCAGTGCAGGGAAAACAGGTTCCTCTGGAATGGACTGACACATCTGGGGGACTCTTGGAATGGTGGCACGACCCTGGAGTTCCTCTCGCCTTTCCTGTGGAGAGCGCCTCCTCTTGAGATGCGACGGGAACGCCGGGAATTCTTTCCCTACGAAACAGGGAAAGGATCCCTCATCTCGAGCTAGGAGGCGGAAACGGGGCTCCCCTGGATGTGTGAGGGACCCCACGTGCTTCCTCTCGAGTGGAGACGGGTATGTCGGGGAACTTCTTGAGTTGCAGCAAGGGTGTGAAGGACCCTTTGGAAGTTCCAGTGGTTAGACGTGATTAGCCTCGAGAAGCCTCAGCGGAAATGGGCCTCATCTCGCCTCGAGGGCAAAACCTCCTGGATTTTCTCGAGTTGCGGCAGGTGCTCTCGACTTACGACGGGGACCTCAGGGACCCGCTCTGGTGGCCTCAGGAAAGGCCAGTCCCCATGCGAGTTCCTCGGGGGCGTCTCGGGATTCCTCTCCCATCGATGCCGGGGCCTAAGACCTTGTGTGGAGTCGGCGCCGGAACCTGAGGATTCCTCTCCAGTGCTGACATGGATCTTGGGGTACTTCTGGAGTCTCCCCAGGGGAGTCAGTCCTCGTCTCGAATGCGGACATGCACTTGCGCTTTCCTCCAGAGCGGTAGCAGCAGTGTCACGCAGTCCGCCGCGTGGATCAAAGGATCTATGGTTTTCCCTCGAGTCTTTCCCACGAGGCTTTCCCACGAGGCTTTCCCACAGGGCTGTCCCACGTGCACACGTGGTGGGAGTGGATCCTCGGCTTGAACGTCAAGGCAGTGCAGGGAAAACAGGTTCCTCTGGAATGGACTGACACATCTGGGGGACTCTTGGAATGGTGGCACGACCCTGGAGTTCCTCTCGCCTTTCCTGTGGAGAGCGCCTCCTCTTGAGATGCGACGGGAACGCCGGGAATTCTTTCCCTACGAAACAGGGAAAGGATCCCTCATCTCGAGCTAGGAGGCGGAAACGGGGCTCCCCTGGATGTGTGCGGGACCCCACGTGCTTCCTCTCGAGTGGAGACGGGTATGTCGGGGAACTTCTTGAGATGCAGCAAGGGTGTGAAGGACCCTTTGGAAGTTCCAGTGGTTAGACGTGATTAGCCTCGAGAAGCCTCAGCGGAAATGGGCCTCATCTCGCCTGGAGGGCAAAACCTCCTGGATTTTCTCGAGTTGCGGCAGGTGCTCTCGACTTACGACGGGGACCTCAGGGACCCGCTCTGGTGGCCTCAGGAAAGGCCAGTCCCCATGCGAGTTCCTCGGTGGCGTCTCGGGATTCCTCTCCCGTCGATGCCGGGGCCTAAGACCTTGTGTGGAGTCGGGGCCGGAACCTGAGGATTCCTCTCCAGTGCTGACATGGATCTTGGGGTACTTCTGGAGTCTCCCCAGGGGAGTCAGTCCTCGTCTCGAATGCGGGCATGCACTTGCGCTTTCCTCCAGAGCGGTAGCAGCAGTGTCACGCAGTCCGCCGCGTGGATCAAAGGATCTATGGTTTTCCCTCGAGTCTTTCCCACGAGGCTTTCCCACGAGGCTTTCCCACAGGGCTGTCCCACGTGCACACGTGGTGGGAGTCGATCCTCGGCTTGAACGTCAAGGCAGTGCAGGGAAAACAGGTTCCTCTGGAATGGACTGACACATCTGGGGGACTCTTGGAATTGTGGCACGACCCTGGAGTTCCTCTCGCCTTTCCTGTTTAGAGCGCCTCCTCTGGAGATGCGACGGGAACGCCGGGAATTCTTTCCCTACGAAACAGGGAAAGGATCCCTCATCTCGAGCTAGGAGGCGGAAACGTGGCTCCCCTGGATGTGTGAGGGACCCCACGTGTTTCCTCTCGAGTGGAGACGGGTATGTCGGGGAACTTCTTGAGTTGCAGCAAGGGTGTGAAGCACCGTTTGGAAGTTCCAGTGGTTAGATGTGATTAGCCTCGAGAAGCCTCAGCGGAAATGGGCCTCATCTCGCCTGGAGGGCAAAACCTCCTGGATTTTCTCGAGTTGCGGCAGGTGCTCTCGACTTATGACGGGGACCTCAGGGACCCGCTCTGGTGGCCTCAGGAAAGGCCAGTCCCCATGCGAGTTCCTCGGGGGCCTCTCGGCATTCCTCTCCCGTCGATGCCGGGGCCTAAGACCTTGTGTGGAGTCGGGGCCGGAACCTGTGGATTCCTCTCCAGTACTGACATTGATCTTGGGGTACTTCTGGAGTCTCCCCAGGGGAGTCAGTCCTCGTCTCGAATGCGGGCATGCACTTGCGCTTTCCTCCAGAGCGGTAGCAGCAGTGTCACGCAGTCCGCCGCGTGGATCAAAGGATCTATGGTTTTCCCTCGAGTCTTTCCCACGAGGCTTTCCCACGAGGCTTTCCCACAGGGCTGTCCCACGTGCACACGTGGTGGGAGTCGATCCTCGGCTTGAACGTCAAGGCAGTGCAGGGAAAACAGGTTCCTCTGGAATGGACTGACACATCTGGGGGACTCTTGGAATGGTGGCACGATCCTGGAGTTCCTCTCGCCTTTCCTGTGGAGAGCGCCTCCTCTTGAGATGCGACGGGAACGCCGGGAATTCTTTCCCTACGAAACAGGGAAAGGATCCCTCATCTCGAGCTAGGAGGCGGAAACGGGGCTCCCTTGGATGTGTGCGGGACCCCACGTGCTTCCTCTCGAGTGGAGACGGGTATGTCGGGGAACTTCTTGAGTTGCAGCAAGGGTGTGAAGGACCCTTTGGAAGTTCCAGTGGTTAGACGTGATTAGCCTCGAGAAGCCACAGCGGAAATGGGCCTCATCTCGCCTGGAGGGCAAAACCTCCTGGATTTTCTCGAGTTGCGGCAGGTGCTCTCGACTTACGACGGGGACCTCAGGGACCCGCTCTGGTGGCCTCAGGAAAGGCCAGTCCCCATGCGAGTTCCTCGGGGGCCTCTCGGGATTCCTCTCCCGTCGATGCCGGGACCTAAGACCTTGTGTGGAGTCGGGGCCGGAACCTGAGGATTCCTCTGCAGTGCTGACATGGATCTTGGGGTACTTCTGGAGTCTCCCCAGGGGAGTCAGTCCTCGTCTCGAATGCGGGCATGCACTTGCGCTTTCCTCCAGAGCGGTAGTAGCAGTGTCACGCAGTCCTCCGCGTGGATCAAAGGATCTATGGTTTTCCCTCGAGTCTTTCCCACGAGGCTTTCCCACGAGGCTTTCCCACAGGGCTGTCCCACGTGCACACATGGTGGGAGTGGATCCTCGGCTTGAACGTCAAGGCAGTGCAGGGAAAACCGGTTCCTCTGGAATGGACTGACACATCTGGGGGACTCTTGGAATTGTGGCACGACCCTGGAGTTCCTCTTGCCTTTCCTGTGGAGAGCGCCTCCTCTTGAGATGCGACGGGAACGCCGGGAATTCTTTCCCTAAGAAACAGGGAAAGGATCCCTCATCTCGAGCAAGGAGGCGGAAACGGGTCTCCCCTGGATGTGTGCGGGACCCCACGTGCTTCCTCTCGAGTGGAGACGGGTATGTCGGGGAACTTCTTGAGATGCAGCAAGGGTGTGAAGGACCCTTTGGAAGTTCCAGTGGTTAGACGTGATTAGCCTCGAGAAGCCTCAGCGGAAATGGGCCTCATCTCGCCTGGAGGGCAAAGCCTCCTTGATTTTCTCGAGTTGCGGCAGGTGCTCTCGACTTACGACGGGGACCTCAGGGACCCGCTCTGGTGGCCTCAGGAAAGGCCAGTCCCCAGGCGAGTTCCTCGGGGGCCTCTCGGGATTCCTCTCCCGTCCATGCCGGGGCCTAAGACCTTGTGTGGAGTCGGGGCCGGAACCTGAGGATTCCTCTCCAGTGCTGACATGGATCTTGGGGTACTTCTGGAGTCTCCCCAGGGGAGTCAGTCCTCGTCTCGAATGCGGGCATGCACTTGCGCTTCCCTCCAGAGCGGTAGCAGCAGTGTCACGCAGTCCGCCGCGTGGATCAAAGGATCTAAGGTTTTCCCTAGAGTCTTTCCCACGAGGCTTTCCCACGAGGCTTTCCCACAGGGCTGTCCCACGTGCACACGTGGTGGGAGTCGATCCTCGGCTTGAACGTCAATGCAGTGCAGGGAAAACAGGTTCCTCTGGAATGGACTGACACATCTGGGGGTCTCTTGGAATGGTGCCACGACCCTGGAGTTCCTCTCGCCTTTCCTGTGGAGAGCGCCTCCTCTTGAGATGCGACGGGAACGCCGGGAATTCTTTCCCTACGAAACAGGGAAAGGATCACTCATCTCGAGCTAGGAGGCGGAAACGGGGCTCCCCTGGATGTGTGCGGGACCCCACGTGCTTCCTCTCGAGTGGATACGGGTATGTCGCGGAAATGCTTGAGTTGCAGCAAGGGTGTGAAGGACCCTTTGGAAGTTCCAGTGGTTAGACGTGATTAGCCTCGAGTTGCCTCAGCGGAAATGGGCCTCATCTCGCCTGGAGGGCAAAACCTCCTGGATTTTCTCGAGTTGCGGCAGGTGCTCTCGACTTATGATGGGGACCTCAGGGACCCGCTCTGGTGGCCTCAGGAAAGGCCAGTCCACATGCGAGTTCCTCGGGGGCCTCTTGGCATTCCTCTCCCGTCGATGCCGGGGCCTAAGACCTTGTGTGGGTCGGGGTAGGAACCTGAGGATTCCTCTCCAGTGCTGACATGGATCTTGGGGTACTTCTGGAGTCTCCCCAGGGGAGTCAGTCCTCGTCTCGAATGCGGGCATGCACTTGCGCTTTCCTCCAGAGCGGTAGCAGCAGTGTCACGCAGTCCGCCGCGTGGATCAAAGGATCTATGGTTTTCCCTCGAGTCTTTCCCACGAAGCTTTCCCACGAGGCTTTCCCACAGGGCTGTCCCACGTGCACACGTGGTGGGAGTCGATCCTCGGCTGGAACGTCAAGGCAGTGCAGGGAAAACAGGTTCCTCTGGAATGGACTGACACATCTGGGGGACTCTTGGAATGGTGGCACGACCCTGGAGTTCCTCTCGCCTTTCCTGTGGAGAGCGCCTCCTCTTGAGATGCGACGGGAACGCCGGGAATTCTTTCCCTACGAAACAGGGAAAGGATCCCTCATCTCGAGCTAGGAGGCGGAAACGGGGCTCCCCTGGATGTGTGCGGGACCCCACGTGCTTCCTCTCGAGTGGAGACGGGTATGTCGGGGAACTTCTTGAGTTGCAGCAAGGGTGTGAAGGACCCTTTGGAAGTTCCAGTGGTTAGACGTGATTAGCCTCGAGAAGCCTCAGCGGAAATGGGCCTTATCTCGCCTCGAGGGCAAAACCTCCTGGATTTTCTCGAGTTGCGGCAGGTGCTCTCGACTTACGACGGGGACCTCAGGGACCCGCTCTGGTGGCCTCAGGAAAGGCCAGTCCCCATGCGAGTTCCTCGGGGGCCTCTCGGGATTCCTCTCCCGTCGATGCCGGGGCCTAAGACCTTGTGTGGAGTCGGGGCCGGAACCTGAGGATTCCTCTCCAGTGCTGACATGGATCTTGGGGTACTTCTGGAGTCTCCCCAGGGGAGTCAGTCCTCGTCTCGAATGCGGGCATGCACTTGCGCTTTCCTCCAGAGCGGTAGCAGCAGTGTCACGCAGTCCGCCGCGTGGATCAAAGGATCTATGGTTTTCCCTCGAGTCTTTCCCACGAGGCTTACCCACGAGGCTTTCCCACAGGGCTGTCCCACGTGCACACGTGGTGGGAGTCGATCCTCGGCTTGAACGTCAAGGCAGTGCAGGGAAAACAGGTTCCTCTGGAATGGACTGACACATCTGGGGGACTCTTGGAATGGTGGCACGACCCTGGAGTTCCTCTCGCCTTTCCTGTGGAGAGCGCCTCCTCTTGAGATGCGACGGGAACGCCGGGAATTCTTTCCCTACGAAACAGGGAAAGGATCCCTCATCTCGAGCTAGGAGGCGGAAACGGGGCTCCCCTGGATGTGTGAGGGACCCCACGTGCTTCCTCTCGAGTGGAGACGGGTATGTCGGGGAACTTCTTGAGTTGCAGCAAGGGTGTGAAGGACCCTTTGGAAGTTCCAGTGGTTAGACGTGATTAGCCTCGAGAAGCCTCAGCGGAAATGGGCCTCATCTCGCCTGGAGGGCAAAACCTCCTGGATTTTCTCGAGTTGCGGCAGGTGCTCTCGACTTACGACGGGGACCTCAGGGACCCGCTCTGGTGGCCTCAGGAAAGGCCAGTCCCCAGGTGAGTTCCTCGGGGGCCTCTCGGGATTCCTCTCCCGTCCATGCCGGGGCCTAAGACCTTGTGTGGAGTCGGGGCCGGAACCTGAGGATTCCTCTCCAGTGCTGACATGGATCTTGGGGTACTTCTGGAGTCTCCCCAGGGGAGTCAGTCCTCGTCTCGAATGCGGGCATGCACTTGCGCTTCCCTCCAGAGCGGTAGCAGCAGTGTCACGCAGTCCGCCGCGTGGATCAAAGGATCTAAGGTTTTCCCTAGAGTCTTTCCCACGAGGCTTTCCCACGAGGCTTTCCCACAGGGCTGTCCCACGTGCACACGTGGTGGGAGTCGATCCTCGGCTTGAACGTCAAGGCAGTGCAGGGAAAACAGGTTCCTCTGGAATGGACTGACACATCTGGGGGTCTCTTGGAATGGTGCCACGACCCTGGAGTTCCTCTCGCCTTTCCTGTGGAGAGCGCCTCCTCTTGAGATGCGACGGGAACGCCGGGAATTCTTTCCCTACGAAACAGGGAAAGGATCACTCATCTCGAGCTAGGAGGCGGAAACGGGGCTCCCCTGGATGTGTGCGGGACCCCACGTGCTTCCTCTCGAGTGGATACGGGTATGTCGCGGAAATGCTTGAGTTGCAGCAAGGGTGTGAAGGACCCTTTGGAAGTTCCAGTGGTTAGACGTGATTAGCCTCGAGTTGCCTCAGCGGAAATGGGCCTCATCTCGCCTGGAGGGCAAAACCTCCTGGATTTTCTCGAGTTGCGGCAGGTGCTCTCGACTTATGATGGGGACCTCAGGGACCCGCTCTGGTGGCCTCAGGAAAGGCCAGTCCACATGCGAGTTCCTCGGGGGCCTCTTGGCATTCCTCTCCCGTCGATGCCGGGGCCTAAGACCTTGTGTGGGTCGGGGTAGGAACCTGAGGATTCCTCTCCAGTGCTGACATGGATCTTGGGGTACTTCTGGAGTCTCCCCAGGGGAGTCAGTCCTCGTCTCGAATGCGGGCATGCACTTGCGCTTTCCTCCAGAGCGGTAGCAGCAGTGTCACGCAGTCCGCCGCGTGGATCAAAGGATCTATGGTTTTCCCTCGAGTCTTTCCCACGAAGCTTTCCCACGAGGCTTTCCCACAGGGCTGTCCCACGTGCACACGTGGTGGGAGTCGATCCTCGGCTGGAACGTCAAGGCAGTGCAGGGAAAACAGGTTCCTCTGGAATGGACTGACACATCTGGGGGACTCTTGGAATGGTGGCACGACCCTGGAGTTCCTCTCGCCTTTCCTGTGGAGAGCGCCTCCTCTTGAGATGCGACGGGAACGCCGGGAATTCTTTCCCTACGAAACAGGGAAAGGATCCCTCATCTCGAGCTAGGAGGCGGAAACGGGGCTCCCCTGGATGTGTGAGGGACCCCACGTGCTTCCTCTCGAGTGGAGACGGGTATGTCGGGGAACTTCTTGAGTTGCAGCAAGGGTGTGAAGGACCCTTTGGAAGTTCCAGTGGTTAGACGTGATTAGCCTCGAGAAGCCTCAGCGGAAATGGGCCTCATCTCGCCTCGAGGGCAAAACCTCCTGGATTTTCTCGAGTTGCGGCAGGTGCTCTCGACTTACGACGGGGACCTCAGGGACCCGCTCTGGTGGCCTCAGGAAAGGCCAGTCCCCATGCGAGTTCCTCGGGGGCGTCTCGGGATTCCTCTCCCATCGATGCCGGGGCCTAAGACCTTGTGTGGAGTCGGCGCCGGAACCTGAGGATTCCTCTCCAGTGCTGACATGGATCTTGGGGTACTTCTGGAGTCTCCCCAGGGGAGTCAGTCCTCGTCTCGAATGCGGACATGCACTTGCGCTTTCCTCCAGAGCGGTAGCAGCAGTGTCACGCAGTCCGCCGCGTGGATCAAAGGATCTATGGTTTTCCCTCGAGTCTTTCCCACGAGGCTTTCCCACGAGGCTTTCCCACAGGGCTGTCCCACGTGCACACGTGGTGGGAGTGGATCCTCGGCTTGAACGTCAAGGCAGTGCAGGGAAAACAGGTTCCTCTGGAATGGACTGACACATCTGGGGGACTCTTGGAATGGTGGCACGACCCTGGAGTTCCTCTCGCCTTTCCTGTGGAGAGCGCCTCCTCTTGAGATGCGACGGGAACGCCGGGAATTCTTTCCCTACGAAACAGGGAAAGGATCCCTCATCTCGAGCTAGGAGGCGGAAACGGGGCTCCCCTGGATGTGTGCGGGACCCCACGTGCTTCCTCTCGAGTGGAGACGGGTATGTCGGGGAACTTCTTGAGATGCAGCAAGGGTGTGAAGGACCCTTTGGAAGTTCCAGTGGTTAGACGTGATTAGCCTCGAGAAGCCTCAGCGGAAATGGGCCTCATCTCGCCTGGAGGGCAAAACCTCCTGGATTTTCTCGAGTTGCGGCAGGTGCTCTCGACTTACGACGGGGACCTCAGGGATCCGCTCTGGTGGCCTCAGGAAAGGCCAGTCCCCATGCGAGTTCCTCGGGGGCCTCTCGGGATTCCTCTCCCGTCGATGCCGGGGCCTAAGACCTTGTGTGGAGTCGGGGCCGGAACCTGAGGATTCCTCTCCAGTGCTGACATGGATCTTCGGGTAATTCTGGAGTCTCCCCAGGGGAGTCAGTCCTCGTCTCGAATGCGGGCATGCACTTGCGCTTTCCTCCAGAGCGGTAGCAGCAGTGTCACGCAGTCCGCCGCGTGGATCAAAGGATCTATGGTTTTCCCTCGAGCCTTTCCCACGAGGCTTTCCCACGAGGCTTTCCCACAGGGCTGTCCCACGTGCACACGTGGTGGGAGTCGATCCTCGGCTTGAACGTCAAGGCAGTGCAGGGAAAACAGGTTCCTCTGGAATGGACTGACTCATCTGGGGGACTCTTGGAATGGTGGCACGACCCTGGAGTTCCTCTCGCCTTTCCTGTGGAGAGCGCCTCCTCTTGAGATGCGACGGGAACGCCAGGAATTCTTTCCCTACGAAACAGGGAAAGGATCCCTCATCTCGAGCTAGGAGGCGGAAACGGGGCTCCCCTGGATGTGTGCGGGACCCCACGTGCTTCCTCTCAAGTGGAGACGGGTATGTCGGGGAACTTCTTGAGTTGCAGCAAGGGTGTGAAGGACCCTTTGGAAGTTCCAGTGGTTAGACGTGATTAGCCTCGAGAAGCCTCAGCGGAAATGGGCCTCATCTCGCCTGGAGGGCAAAACGTCCTGGATTTTCTCGAGTTGCGGCAGGTGCTCTCGACTTACGACGGGGACCTCAGGGACCCGCTCTGGTGGCCTCAGGAAAGGCCAGTCCCCATGCGAGTTCCTCGGGGGCCTCTCGGGATTCCTCTCCCGTCGATGCCGGGGCCTAAGACCTTGTGTGGAGTCGGGGCCGGAACCTGAGGATTCCTCTCCAGTGCTGACATATATCTTCGGGTAATTCTGGAGTCTCCCCAGGGGAGTCAGTCCTCGTCTCGAATGCGGGCATGCACTTGCGCTTTCCTCCAGAGCGGTAGCAGCAGTGTCACGCAGTCCGCCGCGTGGATCAAAGGATCTATGGTTTTCCCTCGAGTCTTTCCCACGAGGCTTTCCCACGAGGCTTTGCCACATGGCTGTCCCACGTGCACACGTGGTTGGAGTGGATCCTCGGCTTGAACGTCAAGGCAGTGCAGGGAAAACACGTTCCTCTGGAATGGACTGACACATCTGGGGGACTCTTGGAATGGTGGCACGACCCTGGAGTTCCTCTCGCCTTTCCTGTGGAGAGCGCCTCCTCTTGAGATGCGACGGGAACGCCGGGAATTCTTTCCCTACGAAACAGGGAAAGGATCCCTCATCTCGAGCTAGGAGGCGGAAACGGGGCTCCCCTGGATGTGTGCGGGACCCCACGTGCTTCCTCTCGAGTGGAGACGGGTATGTCGGGGAACTTCTTGAGTTGCAGCAAGGGTGTGAAGGACCCTTTGGAAGTTCCAGTGGTTAGACGTGATTAGCCTCGAGAAGCCTCAGCGGAAATGGGCCTCATCTCGCCTGGAGGGCAAAACCTCCTGGATTTTCTCGAGTTGCGGCAGGTGCTCTCGACTTACGACGGGGACCTCAGGGACCCGCTCTGGTGGCCTCAGGAAAGGCCAGTCCCCATGCGAGTTCCTCGGGGGCCTCTCGGGATTCCTCTCCCGTCGATGCCGGGGCCTAAGACCTTGTGTGGAGTCGGGGCCGGAACCTGAGGATTCCTCTCCAGTGCTGACATGGATCTTGGGTTACTTCTGGAGTCTCCCCAGGGGAGTCAGTCCTCGTCTCGAATGCGGGCATGCACTTGCGCCTTCCTCCAGAGCGGTAGCAGCAGTGTCACGCAGTCCGCCGCGTGGATCAAAGGATCTATGGTTTTCCCTCGAGTCTTTCCCACGAGGCTTTCCCACGAGGCTTTCCTACAGGGCTGTCCCACGTGCACACGTGGTGGGAGTCGATCCTCGGCTTGAACGTCAAGGCAGTGCAGGGAAAACAGGTTCCTCTGGAATGGACTGACACATCTGGGGGACTCTTGGAATGGTGGCACGACCCTGGAGTTCCTCTCGCCTTTCCTGTGGAGAGCGCCTCCTCTTGAGATGCGACGGGAACGCCGGGAATTCTTTCCCTACGAAACAGGGAAAGGATCCCTCATCTCGAGCTAGGAGGCGGAAACGGGGCTCCCCTGGATGTGTGAGGGACCCCACGTGCTTCCTCTCGAGTGGAGACGGGTATGTCGGGGAACTTCTTGAGTTGCAGCAAGGGTGTGAAGGACCCTTTGGAAGTTCCAGTGGTTAGACGTGATTAGCCTCGAGAAGCCTCAGCGGAAATGGGCCTCATCTCGCCTGGAGGGCAAAACGTCCTGGATTTTCTCGAGTTGCGGCAGGTGCTCTCGACTTACGACGGGGACCTCAGGGACCCGCTCTGGTGGCCTCAGGAAAGGCCAGTCCCCATGCGAGTTCCTCGGGGGCCTCTCGGGATTCCTCTCCCGTCGATGCCGGGGCCTAAGACCTTGTGTGGAGTCGGCGCCGGAACCTGAGGATTCCTCTCCAGTGCTGACATGGATCTTCGGGTAATTCTGGAGTCTCCCCAGGGGAGTCAGTCCTCGTCTCAAATGCGGGCATGCACTTGCGCTTTCCTCCAGAGCGGTAGCAGCAGTGTCACGCAGTCCGCCGCGTGGATCAAAGGATCTATGGTTTTCCCTCGAGTCTTTCCCACGAGGCTTTCCCACGAGGCTTTCCCACAGGGCTGTCCCACGTGCACACGTGGTGGGAGTGGATCCTCGGCTTGAACGTCAAGGCAGTGCAGGGAAAACAGGTTCCTCTGGAATGGACTGACACATCTGGGGGACTCTTGGAATGGTGGCACGACCCTGGAGTTCCTCTCGCCTTTCCTGTGGAGAGCGCCTCCTCTTGAGATGCGACGGGAACGCCGGGAATTCTTTCCCTACGAAACAGGGAAAGGATCCCTCATCTCGAGCTAGGAGGCGGAAACGGGGCTCCCCTGGATGTGTGCGGGACCCCACGTGCTTCCTCTCGAGTGGAGACGGGTATGTCGGGGAACTTCTTGAGTTGCAGCAAGGGTGTGAAGGACCCTTTGGAAGTTCCAGTGGTTAGACGTGATTAGCCTCGAGAAGCCTCAGCGGAAATGGGCCTCATCTCGCCTGGAGGGCAAAACCTCCTGGATTTTCTCGAGTTGCGGCAGGTGCTCTCGACTTACGATGGGGACCTCAGGGACCCGCTCTGGTGGCCTCAGGAAAGGCCAGTCCCCATGCGAGTTCCTCGGGGGCGTCTCGGGATTCCTCTCCCGTCGATGCCGGGGCCTAAGACCTTGTGTGGAGTCGACGCCGGAACCTGAGGATTCCTCTCCAGTGATGACATGGATCTTGGGGTACTTCTGGAGTCTCCCCAGGGGAGTCAGTCCTCGTCTCGAATGCGGACATGCACTTGCGCTTTCCTCCAGAGCGGTAGCAGCAGTGTCACGCAGTCCGCCGCGTGGATCAAAGGATCTATGGTTTTCCCTCGAGTCTTTCCCACGAGGCTTTCCCACGAGGCTTTCCCACAGGGCTGTCCCACGTGCACACGTGGTGGGAGTCGATCCTCGGCTTGAACGTCAAGGCAGTGCAGGGAAAACAGGTTCCTCTGGAATGGACTGACACATCTGGGGGACTCTTGGAATGGTGGCACGACCCTGGAGTTCCTCTCGCCTTTCCTGTGGAGAGCGCCTCCTCTTGAGATGCGACGGGAACGCCAGGAATTCTTTCCCTACGAAACAGGGAAAGGATCCCTCATCTCGAGCTAGGAGGCGGAAACGGGGCTCCCCTGGATGTGTGCGGGACCCCACGTACTTCCTCTCGAGTGGAGACGGGTATGTCGGGGAACTTCTTGAGTTGCAGCAAGGGTGTGAAGGACCCTTTGGAAGTTCCAGTGGTTAGACGTGATTAGCCTCGAGAAGCCTCAGCGGAAATGGGCCTCATCTCGCCTGGAGGGCAAAACCTCCTGGATTTTCTCGAGTTGCGGCAGGTGCTCTCGACTTACGACGGGGACCTCAGGGACCCGCTCTGGTGGCCTCAGGAAAGGCCAGTCCCCATGCGAGTTCCTCGGGGGCCTCTCGGCATTCCTCTCCCGTCGATGCCGGGGCCTAAGACCTTGTGTGGAGTCGGGGCCGGAACCTGAGGATTCCTCTCCAGTGCTGACATGGATCTTGGGGTACTTCTGGAGTCTCCCCAGGGGAGTCAGTCCTCGTCTCGAATGCGGGCATGCACTTGCGCTTTCCTCCAGAGCGGTAGCAGCAGTGTCACGCAGTCCGCCGCGTGGATCAAAGGATCTATGGTTTTCCCTCGAGTCTTTCCCACGAGGCTTTCCCACGAGGCTTTCCCACAGGGCTGTCCCACGTGCACACGTGGTGGGAGTCGATCCTCGGCTTGAACGTCAAGGCAGTGCAGGGAAAACAGGTTCCTCTGGAATGGACTGACACATCTGGGGGACTCTTGGAATGGTGGCACGACCCTTGAGTTCCTCTCGCCTTTCCTGTGGAGAGCGCCTCCTCTTGAGATGCGACGGGAACGCCGGGAATTCTTTCCCTACGAAACAGGGAAAGGATCCCTCATCTCGAGCTAGGAGGCGGAAACGGGGCTCCCCTGGATGTGTGCGGGACCCCACGTGCTTCCTCTCGAGTGGAGACGTGTATGTCGGGGAACTACTTGAGTTGCAGCAAGGGTGTGAAGGACTCTTTGGAAGTTCCAGTGGTTAGACGTGATTAGCCTCGAGAAGCCTCAGCGGAAATGGGCCTCATCTCGCCTGGAGGGCAAAACCTCCTGGATTTTCTCGAGTTGCGGCAGGTGCTCTCGACTTACGACGGGGACCTCAGGGACCCGCTCTGGTGGCCTCAGGAAAGGCCAGTCCCCATGCGAGTTCCTCGGGGGCCTCTCGGGATTCCTCTCCCGTCGATGCCGGGGCCTAAGACCTTGTGTGGAGTCGGGGCCGGAACCTGAGGATTCCTCTCCAGTGCTGACATGGATCTTGGGGTACTTCTGGAGTCTCCCCAGGGGAGTCAGTCCTCGTCTCGAATGCGGGCATGCACTTGCGCTTTCCTCCAGAGCGGTAGCAGCAGTGTCACGCAGTCCGCCGCGTGGATCAAAGGATCTATGGTTTTCCCTCGAGTCTTTCCCACGAGGCTTTCCCACGAGGCTTTCCCACAGGGCTGTCCCACGTGCACACGTGGTGGGAGTCGATCCTCGGCTTGAACGTCAAGGCAGTGCAGGGAAAACAGGTTCCTCTGGAATGGACTGACACATCTGGGGGACTCTTGGAATGGTGTCACGACCCTGGAGTTCCTCTCGCCTTTCCTGTGGAGAGCGCCTCCTCTTGAGATGCGACGGGAACGCCGGGAATTCTTTCCCTACGAAACAGGGAAAGGATCCCTCATCTCGAGCTAGGAGGCGGAAACGGGGCTCCCCTGGATGTGTGAGGGACCCCACGTGCTTCCTCTCGAGTGGAGACGGGTATGTCGGGGAACTTCTTGAGTTGCAGCAAGGGTGTGAAGGACCCTTTGGAAGTTCCAGTGGTTAGACGTGATTAGCCTCGAGAAGCCTCAGCGGAAATGGGCCTCATCTCGCCTGGAGGGCAAAACCTCCTGGATTTTCTCGAGTTGCGGCAGGTGCTCTCGACTTACGACGGGGACCTCAGGGACCCGCTCTGGTGGCCTCAGGAAAGGCCAGTCCCCATGCGAGTTCCTCGGGGGCGTCTCGGGATTCCTCTCCCGTCGATGCCGGGGCCTAAGACCTTGTGTGGAGTCGGGGCCGGAACCTGAGGATTCCTCTCCAGTGCTGACATGGATCTTGGGGTACTTCTGGAGTCTCCCCAGGGGAGTCAGTCCTCGTCTCGAATGCGGACATGCACTTGCGCTTTCCTCCAGAGCGGTAGCAGCAGTGTCACGCAGTCCGCCGCGTGGATCAAAGGATCTATGGTTTTCCCTCGAGTCTTTCCCACGAGGCTTTCCCACGAGGCTTTCCCACAGGGCTGTCCCACGTGCACACGTGGTGGGAGTCGATCCTCGGCTTGAACGTCAAGGCAGTGCAGGGAAAACAGGTTCCTCTGGAATGGACTGACACATCTGGGGGACTCTTGGAATGGTGGCACGACCCTGGAGTTCCTCTCGCCTTTCCTGTGGAGAGCGCCTCCTTTTGAGATGCGAAGGGAACGCCGGGAATTCTTTCCCTACGAAACAGGGAAAGGATCCCTCATCTCGAGCTAGGAGGCGGAAACGGGGCTCCCCTGGATGTGTGCGGGACCCCACGTGCTTCCTCTCGAGTGGAGACGGGTTTGTCGGGGAACTTCTTGAGATGAAGCAAGGGTGTGAAGGACCCTTTGGAAGTTCCAGTGGTTAGACGTGATTAGCCTCGAGAAGCCTCAGCGGAAATGGGCCTCATCTCGCCTGGAGGGCAAAACCTCCTGGATTTTCTCGAGTTGCGGCAGGTGCTCTCGACTTACGACGGGGAACTCAGGGACCCGCTCTGGTGGCCTCAGGAAAGGCCAGTCCCCATGCGAGTTCCTCGGGGGCCTCTCGGCATTCCTCTCCCGTTGATGCCGGGGCCTAAGACCTTGTGTGGAGTCGGGGCCGGAACCTGAGGATTCCTCTCCAGTGCTGACATGGATCTTCGGGTAATTCTGGAGTCTCCCCAGGGGAGTCAGTCCTCGTCTCGAATGCGGGCATGCACTTGCGCTTTCCTCCAGAGCGGTAGCAGCAGTGTCACGCAGTCCGCCGCGTGGATCAAAGGATCTATGGTTTTCCCTCGAGTCTTTCCCACGAGGCTTTCCCACGAGGCTTTCCCACAGGGCTGTCCCACGTGCACACGTGGTGGGAGTGGATCCTCGGCTTGAACGTCAAGGCAGTGCAGGGAAAACAGGTTCCTCTGGAATGGACTGACACATCTGGGGGACTCTTGGAATGGTGGCACGACCCTGGAGTTCCTCTCGCCTTTCCTGTGGAGAGCGCCTCCTCTTGAGATGCGACGGGAACGCCGGGAATTCTTTCCCTACGAAACAGGGAAAGGATCCCTCATCTCGAGCTAGGAGGCGGAAACGGGGCTCCCCTGGATGTGTGCGGGACCCCACGTGCTTCCTCTCGAGTGGAGACGGGTATGTCGGGGAACTTCTTGAGTTGCAGCAAGGGTGTGAAGGACCCTTTGGAAGTTCCAGTGGTTAGACGTGATTAGCCTCGAGAAGCCTCAGCGGAAATGGGCCTCATCTCGCCTGGAGGGCAAAACTTCCTGGATTTTCTCGAGTTGCGGCAGGTGCTCTCGACTTACGACGGGGACCTCAGGGACCCGGTCTGGTGGCCTCAGGAAAGGCCAGTCCCCATGCGAGTTCCTCGGGGGCCTCTCGGGATTCCTCTCCCGTCGATGCCGGGGCCTAAGACCTTGTGTGGAGTCGGGGCCGGAACCTGAGGATTCCTCTCCAGTGCTGACATGGATCTTGGGGTACTTCTGGAGTCTCCCCAGGGGAGTCAGTCCTCGTCTCGAATGCGGGCATGCACTTGCGCTTTCCTCCAGAGCGGTAGCAGCAGTGTCACGCAGTCCGCCGCGTGGATCAAAGGATCTATGGTTTTCCCTCGAGTCTTTCCCACGAGGCTTTCCCACGAGGCTTTCCCACAGGGCTGTCCCACGTGCACACGTGGTGGGAGTCGATCCTCGGCTTGAACGTCAAGGCAGTGCAGGGAAAACAGGTTCCTCTGGAATGGACTGACACATCTGGGGGACTCTTGGAATGGTGGCACGACCCTGGAGTTCCTCTCGCCTTTCCTGTGGAGAGCGCCTCCTCTTGAGATGCGACGGGAACGCCGGGAATTCTTTCCCTACGAAACAGGGAAAGGATCCCTCATCTCGAGCTAGGAGGCGGAAACGGGTCTCCCCTGGATGTGTGAGGGACCCCACGTGCTTCCTCTCGAGTGGAGACGGGTATGTCGGGGAACTTCTTGAGATGCAGCAAGGGTGTGAAGGACCCTTTGGAAGTTCCAGTGGTTAGACGTGATTAGCCTCGAGAAGCCTCAGCGGAAATGGGCCTCATCTCGCCTGGAGGGCAAAACCTCCTGGATTTTCTCGAGTTGCGGCAGGTGCTCTCGACTTACGACGGGGACCTCAGGGACCCGGTCTGGTGGCCTCAGGAAAGGCCAGTCCCCATGCGAGTTCCTCGGGGGCCTCTCGGGATTCCTCTCCCGTCGATGCCGGGGCCTAAGACCTTGTGTGGAGTCGGGGCCGGAACCTGAGGATTCCTCTCCAGTGCTGACATGGATCTTGGGGTACTTCTGGAGTCTCCCCAGGGGAGTCAGTCCTCGTCTCGAATGCGGGCATGCACTTGCGCTTTCCTCCAGAGCGGTAGCAGCAGTGTCACGCAGTCCGCCGCGTGGATCAAAGGATCTATGGTTTTCCCTCGAGTCTTTCCCACGAGGCTTTCCCACAGGGCTGTCCCACGTGCACACGTGGTGGGAGTCGATCCTCGGCTTGAACGTCAAGGCAGTGCAGGGAAAACAGGTTCCTCTGGAATGGACTGACACATCTGGGGGACTCTTGGAATGGTGGCACGACCCTGGAGTTCCTCTCGCCTATCCTGTGGAGAGCGCCTCCTCTTGAGATGCGACGGGAACGCCGGGAATTCTTTCCCTACGAAACAGGGAAAGGATCCCTCATCTCGAGCTAGGAGGCGGAAACGGGTCTCCCCTGGATGTGTGCGGGACCCACGTGCTTCCTCTCGAGTGGAGACGGGTATGTCGGGGAACTTCTTGAGTTGCAGCAAGGGTGTGAAGGACCCTTTGGAAGTTCCAGTGGTTAGACGTGAT
Source organism: Ovis canadensis (assembly GCF_042477335.2). NCBI lineage: Eukaryota > Metazoa > Chordata > Mammalia > Artiodactyla > Bovidae > Ovis > Ovis canadensis. The sequence continues at coordinate 1,528,385 of NC_091249.1, read as the reverse complement.
TAGCCTCGAGAAGCCTCAGCGGAAATGGGCCTCATCTCGCCTGGAGGGCAAAACCTCCTGGATTTTCTCGAGTTGCGGCAGGTGCTCTCGACTTACGACGGGGACCTCAGGGACCCGCTCTGGTGGCCTCAGGAAAGGCCAGTCCCCATGCGAGTTCCTCGGGGGCCTCTCGGCATTCCTCTCCCGTCGATGCCGGGGCCTAAGACCTTGTGTGGAGTCGGGGCCGGAACCTGAGGATTCCTCTCCAGTGCTGACATGGATCTTGGGGTACTTCTGGAGTCTCCCCAGGGGAGTCAGTCCTCGTCTCGAATGCGGGCATGCACTTGCGCTTTCCTCCAGAGCGGTAGCAGCAGTGTCACGCAGTCCGCCGCGTGGATCAAAGGATCTATGGTTTTCCCTCGAGTCTTTCCCACGAGGCTTTCCCACGAGGCTTTCCCACAGGGCTGTCCCACGTGCACACGTGGTGGGAGTGGATCCTCGGCTTGAACGTCAAGGCAGTGCAGGGAAAACAGGTTCCTCTGGAATGGACTGACACATCTGGGGGACTCTTGGAATGGTGGCACGACCCTGGAGTTCCTCTCGCCTTTCCTGTGGAGAGCGCCTCCTCTTGAGATGCGACGGGAACGCCGGGAATTCTTTCCCTACGAAACAGGGAAAGGATCCCTCATCTCGAGCTAGGAGGCGGAAACGGGGCTCCCCTGGATGTGTGCGGGACCCCACGTGCTTCCTCTCGAGTGGAGACGGGTATGTCGGGGAACTTCTTGAGTTGCAGCAAGGGTGTGAAGGACCCTTTGGAAGTTCCAGTGGTTAGACGTGATTAGCCTCGAGAAGCCTCAGCGGAAATGGGCCTCATCTCGCCTGGAGGGCAAAACGTCCTGGATTTTCTCGAGTTGCGGCAGGTGCTCTCGACTTACGACGGGGACCTCAGGGACCCGCTCTGGTGGCCTCAGGAAAGGCCAGTCCCCATGCGAGTTCCTCGGGGGCCTCTCGGGATTCCTCTCCCGTCGATGCCGGGGCCTAAGACCTTGTGTGGAGTCGGGGCCGGAACCTGAGGATTCCTCTCCAGTGCTGACATGGATCTTCGGGTAATTCTGGAGTCTCCCCAGGGGAGTCAGTCCTCGTCTCGAATGCGGGCATGCACTTGCGCTTTCCTCCAGAGCGGTAGCAGCAGTGTCAGGCAGTCCGCCACGTGGATCAAAGGATCTATGGTTTTCCCTCGAGTCTTTCCCACGAGGCTTTCCCACGAGGCTTTCCCACAGGGCTGTCCCACGTGCATACGTGGTGGGAGTCGATCCTCGGCTTGAACGTCAAGGCAGTGCAGGGAAAACAGGTTCCTCTGGAATGGACTGACACATCTGGGGGACTCTTGGAATGGTGGCACGACCCTGGAGTTCCTCTCGCCTTTCCTGTGGAGAGCGCCTCCTCTTGAGATGCGACGGGAACGCCGGGAATTCTTTCCCTACGAAACAGGGAAAGGATCCCTCATCTCGAGCTAGGAGGCGGAAACGGGGCTCCCCTGGATGTGTGCGGGACCCCACGTGCTTCCTCTCGAGTGGAGACGGGTATGTCGGGGAACTTCTTGAGATGCAGCAAGGGTGTGAAGGACCCTTTGGAAGTTCCAGTGGTTAGACGTGATTAGCCTCGAGAAGCCTCAGCGGAAATGGGCCTCATCTCGCCTGGAGGGCAAAACCTCCTGGATTTTCTCGAGTTGCGGCAGGTGCTCTCGACTTACGACGGGGACCTCAGGGACCCGCTCTGGTGGCCTCAGGAAAGGCCAGTCCCCATGCGAGTTCCTCGGGGGCCTCTCGGGATTCCTCTCCCGTCGATGCCGGGGCCTAAGACCTTGTGTGGAGTCGGGGCCGGAACCTGAGGATTCCTCTCCAGTGCTGACATGGATCTTGGGGTACTTCTGGAGTCTCCCCAGTGGAGTCAGTCCTCGTCTCGAATGCGGGCATGCACTTGCGCTTTCCTCCAGAGCGGTAGCAGCAGTGTCACGCAGTGCGCCGCGTGGATAAAAGGATCTATGGTTTTCCCTCGAGTCTTTCCCACGAGGCTTTCCCACGAGGCTTTCCCACAGGGCTGTCCCACGTGCACACGTGGTGGGAGTCGATCCTCGGCTTGAACGTCAAGGCAGTGCAGGAAAAACAGGTTCCTCTGGAATGGACTGACACATCTGGGGGACTCTTGGAATGGTGGCACGACCCTGGAGTTCCTCTCGCCTTTCCTGTGGAGAGCGCCTCCTCTTGAGATGCGACGGGAACGCCGGGAATTCTTTCCCTACGAAACAGGGAAAGGATCCCTCATCTCGAGCTAGGAGGCGGAAACGGGGCTCCCCTGGATGTGTGCGGGACCCCACGTGCTTCCTCTCGAGTGGAGACGGGTATGTCGGGGAACTTCTTGAGTTGCAGCAAGGGTGTGAAGGACCCTTTGGAAGTTCCAGTGGTTAGACGTGATTAGCCTCGAGAAGCCTCAGCGGAAATGGGCCTCATCTCGCCTGGAGGGCAAAACCTCCTGGATTTTCTCGAGTTGCGGCAGGTGCTCTCGACTTACGACGGGGACCTCAGGGACCCGCTCTGGTGGCCTCAGGAAAGGCCAGTCCCCATGCGAGTTCCTCGGGGGCCTCTCGGGATTCCTCTCCCGTCGATGCCGGGGCCTAAGACCTTGTGTGGAGTCGGGGCCGGAACCTGAGGATTCCTCTCCAGTGCTGACATGGATCTTGGGGTACTTCTGGAGTCTCCCCAGGGGAGTCAGTCCTCGTCTCGAATGCGGGCATGCACTTGCGCTTTCCTCCAGAGCGGTAGCGGCAGTGTCACGCAGTCCGCCGCGTGGATCAAAGGATCTATGGTTTTCCCTCGAGTCTTTCCCACGAGGCTTTCCCACGAGGCTTTCCCACAGGGCTGTCCCACGTGCACACGTGGTGGGAGTCGATCCTCGGCTTGAACGTCAAGGCAGTGCAGGGAAAACAGGTTCCTCTGGAATGGACTGACACATCTGGGGGACTCTTGGAATGGTGGCACGACTCTGGAGTTCCTCTCGCCTTTCCTGTGGAGAGCGCCTCCTCTTGAGATGCGACGGGAACGCCGGGAATTCTTTCCCTACGAAACAGGGAAAGGATCCCTCATCTCGAGCTAGGAGGCGGAAACGGGGCTCCCCTGGATGTGTGCGGGACCCCACGTGCTTCCTCTCGAGTGTAGACGTGTATGTCGGGGAACTTCTTGAGTTGCAGCAAGGGTGTGAAGGACCCTTTGGAAGTTCCAGTGGTTAGACGTGATTAGCCTCGAGAAGCCTCAGTGGAAATGGGCCTCATCTCGCCTGGAGGGCAAAACCTCCTGGATTTTCTCGAGTTGCGGCAGGTGCTCTCGACTTACGACGGGGACCTCAGGGACCCGCTCTGGTGGCCTCAGGAAAGGCCAGTCCCCATGCGAGTTCCTCGGGGGCCTCTCGGGATTCCTCTCCCGTCGATGCCGGGGCCTAAGACCTTGTGTGGAGTCGGGGCCGGAACCTGAGGATTCCTCTCCAGTGCTGACATGGATCTTGGGTTACTTCTGGAGTCTCCCCAGGGGAGTCAGTCCTCGTCTCGAATGCGGGCATGCACTTGCGCCTTCCTCCAGAGCGGTAGCAGCAGTGTCACGCAGTCCGCCGCGTGGATCAAAGGATCTATGGTTTTCCCTCGAGTCTTTCCCACGAGGCTTTCCCACGAGGCTTTCCAACAGGGCTGTCCCACGTGCACACGTGGTGGGAGTCGATCCTCGGCTTGAACGTCAAGGCAGTGCAGGGAAAGCAGGTTCCTCTGGAATGGACTGACACATCTGGGGGTCTCTTGGATTGGTGCCACGACCCTGGAGTTCCTCTCGCCTTTCCTGTGGAGAGCGCCACCTCTTGAGATGCGAAGGGAACGCCGGGAATTCTTTCCCTACGAAACAGGGAAAGGATCCCTCATCTCCAGCTATGAGGCGGAAACGGGGCTCCGCTGGATGTGTGCGGGACTCCACGTGCTTCCTCTCGAGTGTAGACGGGTATGTCGAGGAAATGCTTGAGTTGCAGCAAGGGTGTGAAGGACCCTTTGGAAGTTCCAGTGGTTAGATGTGATTAGGCTCGAGAAGCCTCAGCGGAAACGGGCCTCATCTCGCCTGGAGGGCAAAACCTCCTGGATTTTCTCGAGTTGCGGCAGGTGCTCTCGACTTACGATGGGGACCTCAGGGACCCGCTCTGGTGGCCTCAGGAAAGGCCAGTCCCCATGCGAGTTCCTCGGGGGCCTCTCGGGATTCCTCTCCCGTCGATGCCGGGGCCTAAGACCTTGTGTGGAGTCGGGGCCGGAACCTGAGGATTCCTCTCCAGTGCTGACATGGATCTTGGGGTACTTCTGGAGTCTCCCCAGGGGAGTCAGTCCTCGTCTCGAATGCGGGCATGCACTTGCGCTTTCCTCCAGAGCGGTAGCAGCAGTGTCACGCAGTCCGCCGCATGTATCAAAGGATCTATGGTTTTCCCTCGAGTCTTTCCCACGAGGCTTTCCCACGAGGCTTTCCCACAGGGCTGTCCCACGTGCACACGTGATGGGAGTCGATCCTCGGCTTGAACGTCAAGGCAGTGCAGGGAAAACAGGTTCCTCTGGAATGGACTGACACATCTGGGGGTCTCTTGGAATGGTGACACGACCCTGGAGTTCCTCTCGCCTTTCCTGTGGAGAGCGCCTCCTCTTGAGATGCGACGGGAACGCCGGAAAATCTTTCCGTACGAAACAGTGAAAGGATCCGTCATCTCGAGCTAGGAGGGGGAAACGGGGTTCCCCTGGATGTGTGCGGGACCCCACGTGCTTCCTCTCGAGTGGAGACGGGTATGTCGCAGAACTGCTTGAGTTTCAGCAAGGGTGTGAAGGACCCTTTGGAAGTTCCAGTGGTTAGACGTGATTAGCCTCGAGAAGCCTCAGCGGAAATGGGCCTCATCTCGCCTGGAGGGCAAAACCTCCTGGATTTTCTCGAGTTGCGGCAGGTGCTCTCGAGTTACGTCGGGGACCTCAGGGACCCGCTCTGGTGGCCTCAGGAAAGGCCAGTCTCCATGCGAGTTCCTCGGGGGCCTCTTGGGATTCCTCTCCCGTCGATGCCGGGGCCTAAGACCTTGTGTGGAGTCGGGGCCGGAACCTGAGGATTCCTCTCCAGTGCTGACATGGATCTTGGGGTACTTCTGGAGTCTCCCCAGGGGAGTCAGTCCTCGTCTCGAATGCGGGATTGCACTTGCACTTTCCTACAGAGCGGTAGCAGCAGTGTCACGCAGTCCGCCGCGTGGGTCAAAGGATCTATGGTTTTCCCTCGAGTCTTTCCCACGAGGCTTTCCCACGAGGCTTTCCCACAGGGCTGTCCCACGTGCACACGTGGTGGGAGTCGATCCTCGGCTTGAACGTTAAGGCAGTGCAGGGAAAACAGGTTCCCTGTAATGGACTGACACATCTGGGGGACTCTTGGAATGGTGGCACGACCCTGGAGTTCCTCTCGCCTTTCTTGTGGAGAGCGCCTCCTCTTAAGATGCGACGGGAACGCCGGGAATCTTTCCCTACGAAACAGGGAAAGGATCCCTCATCTCGAGCTAGGAGGCGGAAACGGGGCTCCCCTGGATGTGTGTGGGACCCCACGTGCTTCCTCTCGAGTGGAGACGGGTATGTCGGGGAAATTCTTGAGTTGCAGCAAGGGTGTGAAGGACCCTTTGGAAGTTCCAGTGGTTAGAAGTGATTGGCCTCGAGAAGCCTCATAGGAAATGGGCCTCATCTCGCCTGGAGGGCAAAACCTCCTGGATTTTCTCGAGTTGTGGCAGGTGCTCTCGACTTACGACGGGGACCTCAGGGACCCGCTCTGGTGGCCTCAGGAAAGGCCAGTCCCCATGCGAGTTCCTCGGGGGCCTCTCGGGATTCCTCTCCCGTCGATGCCGGGGCCTAAGACCTTGTGTGGAGTCGGGGCCGGAACCTGAGGATTCCTCTCCAGTGCTGACATGGATCTTGGGGTACTTCTGGAGTCTCCCCAGGGGAGTCAGTCCTCGTCTCGAATGCGGGCATGCACTTGCGCTTTCCTCCAGAGCGGTAGCAGCAGTGTCACGCAGTCCGCCGCGTGGATCAAAGGATCTATGGTTTTCCCTCGAGTCTTTCCCACGAGGCTTTCCCACGAGGCTTTCCCACAGGGCTGTCCCACGTGCACACGTGGTGGGAGTCGATCCTCGGCTTGAACGTCAAGGCAGTGCAGGGGAAACAGGTTCCTCTGGAATGGACTGACACATCTGGGGGACTCTTTGAATGGTGTCACGACCCTGGAGTTCCTCTCGCCTTTCCTGTGGAGAGTGCCTCCTCTTGAGATGCGACGGGAACGCCGGGAATTCTTTCCCTAAGAAACAGTGAAAGGATCCCTCATCTGGAGCTAGGAGGCGGAAAAGGGGCTCCCCTGGATGTGTGCGGGACCCCACGTGCTTCCTCTCGAGTGAGACGTGTATGTCAGGGAACTTCTTGAGTTGCAGCAAGGGTGTGAAGGACCCTTTGGAAGTTCCAGTGGTTAGACGTGATTAGCCTCGAGTAGCCTCAGCGGAAATGGGCCTCATCTCGCCTGGAGTGCAAAACCTCCTGGATTTTCTCGAGTTGCGGCAGGTGCTCTCGACTTACGACGGGGACCTCAGGGACCCGCTCTGGTGGCCTCAGGAAATGCCAGTCCCCATGCGAGTTCCTCTGGGGCCTCTGGGGATTCCTCTCCCGTCGATGCCGGGGCCTAAGACCTTGTGTGGATTCGGGGCCGGAAACTGAGGATTCCTCTCCAGTGCTGACATGGATCTTGGGGTACTTCTGGAGTCTCCCCAGGGGAGTCAGTCCTCGTCTCGAATGCGGGCATGCACTTGCGCTTTCCTCCAGAGCGGTAGCAGCAGTGTCACGCAGTCCGCCGCGTGGATCAAAGGATCTATGGTTTTCCCTCGAGTCTTTCCCACGAGGCTTTCCCACGAGGCTTTCCCACAGGGCTGTCCCACGTGCACACGTGGTGGGAGTCGATCCTCGGCTGGAACGTCAAGGCAGTGCAGGGAAAACAGGTTCCTCTGTAATGGACTGACACATCTGGGGGTCTCTTGGAATGGTGGCACGACCCTGGAGTTCCTCTCCCCTTTCTTGTGGAGAGCGCCTCCTCTTGAGATGCGACGGGAACGCCGGGAATTCTTTCCCTACGAAACAGGGAAAGGATCCCTCATCTCGAGCTAGGAGGCGGAAACGGGGCTCCCCTGGATGTGTGCGGGACCCCACGTGTTTCCCCTCGAGTGGAGACGGGTATGTCGCGGAACTGCTTGAGTTGCAGCAAGGGTGTGAAGGACCCTTTGGAAGTTCCAGTGGTTAGATGTGATTAGCCTCGAGAAGCCTCAGCGGAAATGGGCCTCATCTCGCCTGGAGGGCAAAACCTCCTGGATTTTCTCGAGTTGCGGCAGGTGCTCTCGACTTACGACGGGGACCTCGGGGACCCGCTCTGGTGGCCTCAGGAAAGGCCAGTCCCCATGCGAGCTCCTCGGGGGCCTCTCGGGATTCCTCTCCCGTCGATGCCGGGGCCTAAGACCTTGTATGGAGTCGGGGCCGGAACCTGAGGATTCCTCTCCAGTGCTGACATGGATCTTGGGGTACTTCTGGAGTCTCCCCAGGGGAGTCAGTCCTCGTCTCGAATGCGGGATTGCACTTGCACTTTCCTCCAGAGCGGTAGCAGCAGTGTCACGCAGTCCGCCGCGTGGATCAAAGGATCTATGGTTTTCCCTCGAGTCTTTCCCACGAGGCTTTCCCACGAGGCTTTCCCACAGGGCTGTCCCACGTGCACACGTGATGGGAGTCGATCCTCGGCTTGAACGTCAAGGCAGTGCAGGGAAAACAGGTTACTCTGGAATGGACTGACACATCTGGGGGTCTCTTGGAATGGTGGCACGACCCTGGAGTTCCTCTCGCCTTTCCTGTGGAGAGCGCCTCCTCTTGAGATGCGACCGGAACGCCGGGAATTCTTTCCCTGCGAAACAGGGAAAGGATCCCTCATCTCGAACTAGGAGGCGTAAACGGGGCTCCCCTGGATGTGTGCGGGACCCCACGTGCTACCTCTCGAGTGGAGACGGGTATGTCGGGGAACTTCTTGAGTTGCAGCAAGGGTGTGAAATACCCTTTGGAAGTTCCAGTGGTTAGATGTGATTAGCCTCGAGAAGCCTCAGCGGAAATGGGCTTCATCTCGCCTGGAGGGCAAAACCTCCTGTATTTTCTCGAGTTGCGGCAGGTGCTCTCGACTTACGACGGGGACCTCAGGGACCCGCTCTGGTGGCCTCAGGAAAGACCAGTCCCCATGCGAGTTCCTCGGGGGCCTCTCGGGATTCCTCTCCCGTCGATGCCGGGGCCTAAGACCTTGTGTGGAGTCGGGGCCGGAACCTGAGGATTACTCTCCAGTGCTGACATGGATCTTGGGGTACTTCTGGAGTCTCCCCAGGGGAGTCAGTCCTCGTCTCGAATGCGGGCATGCACTTGCGCTTTCCTCCAGAGCGGTAGCAGCAGTGTCACGCAGTCCGCCGCGTGGATCAAAGGATCTATGGTTTTCCCTCGAGTCTTTCCCACGAGGCTTTCCCACGAGGCTTTCCCACAGGGCTGTCCCACGTGCACACGTGGTGGGAGTCGATCCTCGGCTTGAACGTCAAGGCAGTGCAGGGGAAACAGGTTCCTCTGGAATGGACTGACACATCTGGGGGACTCTTGGAATGGTGTCACGACCCTGGAGTTCCTCTCGCCTTTCCTGTGGAGAGCGCCTCCTCTTGAGATGCGACGGGAACGCCGGGAATTCTTTCCCTACGAAACAGGGAAAGGATCCCTCATCTCGAGCTAGGAGGCGGAAACGGGGCTCCCCTGGATGTGTGCGGGACCCACGTGCTTCCTCTCGAGTGGAGACGTGTATGTCGGGGAACTTCTTGAGTTGCAGCAAGGGTGTGAAGGACCCTTTGGAAGTTCCAGTGGTTAGACGTGATTAGCCTCGAGAAGCCTCAGCGGAAATGGGCCTCATCTCGCCTGGAGGGCAAAACCTCCTGGATTTTCTCGAGTTGCGGCAGGTGCTCTCGACTTACGACGGAGACCTCAGGGACCTGCTCTGGTGGCCTCAGGAAAGGCCAGTCCCCATGCGAGTTCCTCGGGGGCCTCTCGGGATTCCTCTCCCGTCGATGCCGGGGCCTAAGACCTTGTGTGGAGTCGGGGCCGGAACCTGAGGATTCCTCTCCAGTGCTGACATGGATCTTGGGGTACTTCTGGAGTCTCCCCAGGGGAGTCAGTCCTCGTCTCGAATGCGGGCATGCACTTGCGCTTTCCTCCAGAGCGGTAGCAGCAGTGTAACGCTTCTGCCGCGTGGATCAAAGGATCTATGGTTTTCCCTCGAGTCTTTCCCACGAGGCTTTCCCACGAGGCTTTCCCACAGGGCTGTCCCACGTGCACACGTGGTGGGAGTCGATCCTCGGCTTGAACGTCAAGGCAGTGCAGGGAAAACAGGTTCCTCTGGAATGGACTGACACATCTGGGGGACTCTTGGAATGGTGTCACGACCCTGGAGTTCCTCTCGCCTTTCCTGTGGAGAGCGCCTCCTCTTGAGATGCGACGGGAACGCCGGGTATTCTTTCCCTACGAAACAGGGAAAGGATCCCTCATCTCGAGCTAGGAGGCGGAAACGGGGCTCCCCTGGATGTGTGCGGGACCCACGTGCTTCCTCTCGAGTGGAGACGGGTATGTCGGGGAACTTCTTGAGTTGCAGCAAGGGTGTGAAGGACCCTTTGGAAGTTCCAGTGGTTAGACGTGATTAGCCTCGAGTAGCCTCAGCGGAAATGGGCCTCATCTCGCCTGGAGTGCAAAACCTCCTGGATTTTCTCTAGTTGCGACAGGTGCTCTCAACTTACGACGGGGACCTCAGGGACCCGCTCTGGTGGCCTCAGGAAAGGCCAGTCCCCATGCGAGTTCCTCTGGGGCCTCTGGGGATTCCTCTCCCGTCGATGCCGGGGCCTAAGACCTTGTGTGGATTCGGGGCCGGAAACTGAGGATTCCTCTCCAGTGCTGACATGGATCTTGGGGTACTTCTGGAGTCTCCCCAGGGGAGTCAGTCCTCGTCTCGAATGCGGGCATGCACTTGCGCTTTCCTCCAGAGCGGTAGCAGCAGTGTCACGCAGTCCGCCGCGTGGATCAAAGGATCTATGGTTTTCCCTCGAGTCTTTCCCACGAGGCTTTCCCACGAGGCTTTCCCACAGGGCTGTCCCACGTGCACACGTGGTGGGAGTCGATCCTCGGCTGGAACGTCAAGGCAGTGCAGGGAAAACAGTTTCCTCTGTAATGGACTGACACATCTGGGGGTCTCTTGGAATGGTGGCACGACCCTGGAGTTCCTCTCCCCTTTCTTGTGGAGAGCGCCTCCTCTTGAGATGCGACGGGAACGCCGGGAATTCTTTCCCTACGAAACAGGGAAAGGATCCCTCATCTCGAGCTAGGAGGCGGAAACGGGGCTCCCCTGGATGTGTGCGGGACCCCACGTGTTTCCCCTCGAGTGGAGACGGGTATGTCGCGGAACTGCTTCAGTTGCAGCAAGGGTGTGAAGGACCCTTTGGAAGTTCCAGTGGTTAGATGTGATTAGCCTCGAGAAGCCTCAGCGGAAATGGGACTCATCTCGCCTGGAGGGCAAAACCTCCTGGATTTTCTCGAGTTGCGGCAGGTGCTCTCGACTTACGACGGGGACCTCGGGGACCCGCTCTGGTGGCCTCAGGAAAGGCCAGTCCCCATGCGAGTTCCTCGGGGGCCTCTCGGGATTCCTCTCCTGTCGATGCCGGGGCCTAAGACCTTGTGTGGAGTCGGGGCCGGAACCTGAGGATTCCTCTCCAGTGCTGACATGGATCTTGGAGTACTTCTGGAGTCTCCCCAGGGGAGTCAGTCCTCGTCTCGAATGCGGGCATGCACTTGCACTTTCCTCCAGAGCGGTAGCAGCAGTGTCACGCAGTCCGCCGCGTGGATCAAAGGATCTATGGTTTTCCCTCGAGTCTTTCCCACGAGGCTTTCCCACGAGGCTTTCCCACAGGGCTGTCCCACGTGCACACGTGGTGGGAGTCGATCCTCGGCTTGAACGTCAAGGCAGTGCAGGGAAAACAGGTTCCTCTGGAATGGACTGACACATCTGGGGGACTCTTGGAATGGTGGCACGACCCTGGAGTTCCTCTCGCCTTTCCTGTGGAGAGCGCCTCCTCTTGAGATGCGACGGGAACGCCGGGAATTCTTTCCCTACGAAACAGGGAAAGGATCCGTCATCTCGAGCTAGGAGGCGGAAACGGGGCTCCCCTGGATGTGTGCGGGACCCCACGTGCTTCCTCTCGAGTGGAGACGGGTATGTCGGGGAACTTCTTGAGTTGCAGCAAGGGTGTGAAGGACCCTTTGGAAGTTCCAGTGGTTAGACGTGATTGGCCTCGAGAAGCCTCAGCGGAAATGGGCCTCATCTCGCCTGGAGGGCAAAACCTCCTGGATTTTCTCGAGTTGCGGCAGGTGCTCTCGACTTACGACGGGGACCTCAGGGACCCGCTCTGGTGGCCTCAGGAAAGGCCAGTCCCCATGCGAGTTCCTCGGGGGCCTCTCGGGATTCCTCTCCCGTCGATGCCGGGGCCTAAGACCTTGTGTGGATTCGGGGCCGGAACCTGAGGATTCCTCTCCAGTGCTGACATGGATCTTGGGGTACTTCTGGAGTTTCCCCGGGGAGTCAGTCCTCGTCTCGAATGCGGGCATGCACTTGCGCTTTCCTCCAGAGCGGTAGCAGCAGTGTCACGCAGTCCGCCGCGTGGATCAAAGGATCTATGGTTTTCCCTCGAGTTTTTATCACGAGGCTTTCCCACGAGGCTTTCCCACAGGGCTGTCCCACGTGCACACGTGGTGGGAGTGGATCCTCGGCTTGAACGTCAAGGCAGTGCAGGGAAAACAGGTTCCTCTGGAATGGACTGACACATCTGGGGGACTCTTGGAATGGTGGCACGACCCTGGAGTTCCTCTCGCCTTTCCTGTGGAGAGCGCCTCCTCTTGAGATGCGACGGGAACGCCGGGAATTCTATCCCTACGAAACAGGGAAAGGATCCCTCATCTCGAGCTAGGAGGCGGAAACGGGGCTCCCCTGGATGTGTGCGGGACCCCACGTGCTTCCTCTCGAGTGGAGACGGGTATGTCGGGGAACTTCTTGAGTTGCAGCAAGGGTGTGAAGGACCCTTTGGAAGTTGCAGTGGTTAGATGTGATTGGCCTCGAGAAGCCTCAGCGGAAATGGGCCTCATCTCGCCTGGAGGGCAAAACCTCCTGGATTTTCTCGAGTTGCGGCAGGTGCTCTCGACTTACGACGGGGACCTCAGGGAACCGCTCTGGTGGCCTCAGGAAAGGCCAGTCCCCATGCGAGTTCCTCGGGGGCGTCTCGGGATTCCTCTCCCGTCCATGCCGGGGCCTAAGACCTTGTGTGGAGTCGGGGCCGGAACCTGAGGATTCCTCTCCAGTGCTGACATGGATCTTGGGGTACTTCTGGAGTCTCCCCAGGGGAGTCAGTCCTCGTCTCGAATGCGGGATTGCACTTGCACTTTCCTCCAGAGCGGTAGCAGCAGTGTCACGCAGTCCGCCGCGTGGATCAAAGGATCTATGGTTTTCCCTCGAGTCTTTCTGACGAGGCTTTCCCACGAGGCTTTACCACAGGGCTGTCCCACGTGCACACGTGATGGGAGTCGATCCTCGGCTTGAACGTCAAGGCAGTGCAGGGAAAACAGGTTACTCTGGAATGGACTGACACATCTGGGGGTCTCTTGGAATGGTGGCACGACCCTGGAGTTCCTCTCGCCTTTCCTGTGGAGAGCGCCTCCTCTTGAGATGAGACGGGAACGCCGGGAATTCTTTCCCTGCGAAACAGGGAAAGGATCCCTCATCTCGAACTAGGAGGCGTAAACGGGGCTCCCCTGGATGTGTGCGGGACCCCACGTGCTACCTCTCGAGTGGAGACGGGTATGTCGGGGAACTTCTTGAGTTGCAGCAAGGGTGTGAAGGACCCTTTGGAAGTTCCAGTGGTTAGATGTGATTAGCCTCGAGAAGCCTCAGCGGAAATGGGCTTCATCTCGCCTGGAGGGCAAAACCTCCTGGATTTTCTCGAGTTGCGGCAGGTGCTCTCGACTTACGACGGGGACCTCAGGGACCCGCTCTGGTGGCCTCAGGAAAGGCCAGTCCCCATGCGAGTTCCTCTGGGGCCTCTGGGGATTCCTCTCCCGTCGATGCCGGGGCCTAAGACCTTGTGTGGATTCGGGGCCGGAAACTGAGGATTCCTCTCCAGTGCTGACATGGATCTTGGGGTACTTCTGGAGTCTCCCCAGGGGAGTCAGTCCTCGTCTCGAATGCGGGCATGCACTTGCGCTTTCCTCCAGAGCGGTAGCAGCAGTGTCACGCAGTCCGCCGCGTGGATCAAAGGATCTATGGTTTTCCCTCGAGTCTTTCCCACGAGGCTTTCCCACGAGGCTTTCCCACAGGGCTGTCCCACGTGCACACGTGGTGGGAGTCGATCCTCGGCTGGAACGTCAAGGCAGTGCAGGGAAAACAGTTTCCTCTGTAATGGACTGACACATCTGGGGGTCTCTTGGAATGGTGGCACGACCCTGGAGTTCCTCTCCCCTTTCTTGTGGAGAGCGCCTCCTCTTGAGATGCGACGGGAACGCCGGGAATTCTTTCCCTACGAAACAGGGAAAGGATCCCTCATCTCGAGCTAGGAGGCGGAAACGGGGCTCCCCTGGATGTGTGCGGGACCCCACGTGTTTCCCCTCGAGTGGAGACGGGTATGTCGCGGAACTGCTTCAGTTGCAGCAAGGGTGTGAAGGACCCTTTGGAAGTTCCAGTGGTTAGATGTGATTAGCCTCGAGAAGCCTCAGCGGAAATGGGACTCATCTCGCCTGGAGGGCAAAACCTCCTGGATTTTCTCGAGTTGCGGCAGGTGCTCTCGACTTACGACGGGGACCTCGGGGACCCGCTCTGGTGGCCTCAGGAAAGGCCAGTCCCCATGCGAGTTCCTCGGGGGCGTCTCGGGATTCCTCTCCCGTCGATGCCGGGGCCTAAGACCTTGTGTGGAGTCGGGGCCGGAACCTGAGGATTCCTCTCCAGTGCTGACATGGATCTTGGGGTACTTCTGGAGTCTCCCCAGGGGAGTCAGTCCTCGTCTCGAATGCGGGATTGCACTTGCACTTTCCTCCAGAGCGGTAGCAGCAGTGTCACGCAGTCCGCCGCGTGGATCAAAGGATCTATGGTTTTCCCTCGAGTCTTTCCCACGAGGCTTTCCCACGAGGCTTTCCCACAGGGCTGTCCCACGTGCACACGTGATGGGAGTCGATCCTCGGCTTGAACGTCAAGGCAGTGCAGGGAAAACAGGTTCCTCTGGAATGGACTGACACATCTGGGGGTCTCTTGGAATGGTGGCACGACCCTGGAGTTCCTCTCGCCTTTCCTGTGGAGAGCGCCTCCTCTTGAGATGAGACGGGAACGCCGGGAATTCTTTCCCTGCGAAACAGGGAAAGGATCCCTCATCTCGAACTAGGAGGCGTAAACGGGGCTCCCCTGGATGTTTGCGGGACCCCACGTGCTACCTCTCGAGTGGAGACGGGTATGTCGGGGAACTTCTTGAGTTGCAGCAAGGGTGTGAAGGACCCTTTGGAAGTTCCAGTGGTTAGATGTGATTAGCCTCGAGAAGCCTCAGCGGAAATGGGCTTCATCTCGCCTGGAGGGCAAAACCTCCTGGATTTTCTCGAGTTGCGGCAGGTGCTCTCGACTTACGACGGGGACCTCAGGGACCCGCTCTGGTGGCCTCAGGAAAGGCCAGTCCCCATGCGAGTTCCTCGGGGGCCTCTCGGGATTCCTCTCCCGTCGATGCCGGGGCCTAAGACCTTGTGTGGAGTCGGGGCCGGAACCTGAGGATCCTCTCCAGTGCTGACATGGATCTTGGGGTACTTCTGGAGTCTCCCCAGGGGAGTCAGTCCTCGTCTCGAATGCGGGCATGCACTTGCGCTTTCCTCCAGAGCGGTAGCAGCAGTGTCACGCAGTCCGCCGCGTGGATCAAAGGATCTATGGTTTTCCCTCGAGTCTTTCCCACGAGGCTTTCCCACGAGGCTTTCCCACAGGGCTGTCCCACGTGCACACGTGGTGGGAGTCGATCCTCGGCTTGAACGTCAAGGCAGTGCAGGGGAAACAGGTTCCTCTGGAAAGGACTGACACATCTGGGGGACTCTTGGAATGGTGGCACGACCCTGGAGTTCCTCTCGCCTTTCCTGTGGAGAGCGCCTCCTCTTGAGATGCGACGGGAACGCCGGGAATTCTTTCCCTACGAAACAGGGAAAGGATCCCTCATCTCGAGCTAGGAGGCGGAAACGGGGCTCCCCTGGATGTGTGCGGGACCCCACGTGCTTCCTCTCGAGTGGAGACGGGTATGTCGGGGAACTTCTTGAGTTGCAGCAAGGGTGTGAAGGACCCTTTGGAAGTTCCAGTGGTTAGACGTGATTGGCCTCGAGAAGCCTCAGCGGAAATGGGCCTCATCTCGCCTGGAGGGCAAAACCTCCTGGATTTTCTCGAGTTGCGGCAGGTGCTCTCGACTTACGACGGGGACCTCAGGGACCCGCTCTGGTGGCCTCAGGAAAGGCCAGTCCCCATGCGAGTTCCTCGGGGGCCTCTCGGGATTCCTCTCCCGTCGATGCCGGGGCCGAAGACCTTGTGTGGATTCGGGGCCGGAACCTGAGGATTCCTCTCCAGTGCTGACATGGATCTTGGGGTACTTCTGGAGTTTCCCCGGGGAGTCAGTCCTCGTCTCGAATGCGGGCATGCACTTGCGCTTTCCTCCAGAGCGGTAGCAGCAGTGTCACGCAGTCCGCCGCGTGGATCAAAGGATCTATGGTTTTCCCTCGAGTCTTTCCCATGAGGCTTTCCCACGAGGCTTTCCACAGGGCTGTCCCACGTGCACACGTGGTGGGAGTCGATCCTCGGCTTGAACGTCAAGGCAGTGCAGGGAAAACAGGTTCCTCTGGAATGGACTGACACATCTGGGGGACTCTTGGAATGGTGGCACGACCCTGGAGTTCCTCTCGCCTTTCCTGTGGAGAGCGCCTCCTCTTGAGATGCGACGGGAACGCCGGGAATTCTTTCCCTACGAAACAGGGAAAGGATCCCTCATCTCGAGCTAGGAGGCGGAAAAGGGGCTCCCCTGGATGTGTGCGGGACCCCACGTGCTTCCTCTCGAGTGGAGACGGGTGTGTCGTGGAAATGCTTGAGTTGCAGCAAGGGTGTGAAGGACCCTTTGGAAGTTCCAGTGGTTAGATGTGATTGGCCTCGAGAAGCCTCAGCGGAAATGGGCCTCATCTCGCCTGGAGGGCAAAACCTCCTGGATTTTTTCGAGTTGCGGCAGGTGCTCTCGACTTACGACGGGGACCTCAGGGACCCGCTCTGGTGGCCTCAGGAAAGGCCAGTCCCCATGCGAGTTCCTCGGGGGCCTCTCGGGATTCCTCTCCCGTCGATGCCGGGGCCTAAGACCTTGTGTGGAGTCGGGGCTGGAACCTGAGGATTCCTCTCCAGTGCTGACATGGATCTTGGGGTACTTCTGGAGTCTCCCCAGGGGAGTCAGTCCTCGTCTCGAATGCGGGCATGCACTTGCGCTTTCCTCCAGAGCGGTAGCAGCAGTGTCACGCAGTCCGCCGCGTGGATCAAAGGATCTATGGTTTTCCCTCGAGTCTTTCCCACGAGGCTTTCCCACGAGGCTTTCCCACAGGGCTGTCCCACGTGCACACGTGGTGGGAGTGGATCCTCGGCTTGAACGTCAAGGCAGTGCAGGGAAAACAGGTTCCTCTGGAATGGACTGACACATCTGGGGGACTCTTGGAATGGTGTCACGACCCTGGAGTTCCTCTCGCCTTTCCTGTGGAGAGCGCCTCCTCTTGAGATGCGACGGGAACGCCGGGAATTCTTTCCCTACGAAACAGGGAAAGGATCCCTCATCTCGAGCTAGGAGGCGGAAACGGGGCTCCCCTGGATGTGTGCGGGACCCACGTGCTTCGTCTCGAGTGGAGTCGTGTATGTCGGGGAACTTCTTGAGTTGCAGCAAGGGTGTGAAAGACCCTTTGGAAGTTCCAGTGGTTAGACGTGATTAGCCTCGAGAAGCCTCAGCGGAAAGGGGCCTCATCTCGCCTGGAGGGCAAAACCTCCTGGATTTTCACGAGTTGCCGCAGGTGCTCTCGACTTACGACGGGGACCTCAGGGACCCGCTCTGGTGGCCTCAGGAAAGGCCAGTCCCCATTCGAGTTCCTCGGGGGCCTCTCGGGATTCCTCTCCCGTCGATGCCAGGGCCTAAGACCTTGTGTGGAGTCGGGGCCGGAACCTGAGGATTCCTCTCATGTGCTGACATGGATCTTGGAGTACTTCTGGAGTCTCCCCAGGGGAGTCAGTCCTCGTCTCGAATGCGGGCATGCACTTGCGCTTTCCTCCAGAGCGGTAGCAGCAGTGTCACGCAGTCCGCCGCGTGGATCAAAGGATCTATGGTTTTCCCTCGTGTCTTTCCCACGAGGCTTTCCCACGAGGCTTTCCCACAGGGCTGTCCCACGTGCACACGTGGTGGGAGTCGATCCTCGGCTTGAACGTCAAGGCAGTGCAGGGAAAACAGGTTCCTCTGGAATGGACTGACACATCTGGGGGACTCTTGGAATGGTGTCACGACCCTGGAGTTCCTCTCGCCTTTCCTGTGGAGAGCGCCTCCTCTTGAGATGCGACGGTAACGCCGGGAATTCTTTCCCTACGAAACAGGGAAAGGATCCCTCATCTCGAGCTAGGAGGCGGAAACGGGGCTCCCCTGGATGTGTGCGGGACCCACGTGCTTCCTCTCGAGTGGAGACGTGTATGTCGGGGAACTTCTTGAGTTGCAGCAAGGGTGTGAAGGACCCTTTGGAAGTTCCAGCGGTTAGACGTGATTAGCCTCGAGAAGCCTCAGCGGAAATGGGCCTCATCTCGCCTGGAGGGCAAAACCTCCTGGATTTTCTCGAGTTGCGGCAGGTGCTCTCGACTTACGACGGAGACCTCAGGGACCTGCTCTGGTGGCCTCAGGAAAGGCCAGTCCCCATGCGAGTTCCTCGGGGGCCTCTCGGGATTCCTCTCCCGTCGATGCCGGGGCCTAAGACCTTGTGTGGAGTCGGGGCCGGAACCTGAGGATTCCTCTCCAGTGCTGACATGGATCTTGGGGTACTTCTGGAGTCTCCCCAGGGGAGTCAGTCCTCGTCTCGAATGCGGGCATGCACTTGCGCTTTCCTCCAGAGCGGTAGCAGCAGTGTAACGCTTCTGCCGCGAGGATCAAAGGATCTATGGTTTTCCCTCGAGTCTTTCCCACGAGGCTTTCCCACGAGGCTTTCCCACAGGGCTGTCCCACGTGCACACGTGGTCGGAGTCGATCCTCGGCTTGAACGTCAAGGCAGTGCAGGGAAAACAGGTTCCTCTGGAATGGACTGACACATCTGGGTGACTCTTGGAATGGTGTCACGACCCTTGAGTTCCTCTCGCCTTTCCTGTGGAGAGCGCCTCCTCTTGAGATGCGACGGGAACGTCGGGTATTCTTTCCCTACGAAACAGGGAAAGGATCCCTCATCTCGAGCTAGGAGGCGGAAACGGGGCTCCCCTGGATGTGTGCGGGACCCACGTGCTTCCTCTCGAGTGGAGACGGGTATGTCGGGGAACTTCTTGAGTTGCAGCAAGGGTGTGAAGGACCCTTTGGAAGTTCCAGTGGTTAGACGTGATTAGCCTCGAGAAGCCTCAGCGGAAATGGGCCTCATCTCGCCTGGAGGGCAAAACCTCCTGGATTTTCTCGAGTTGAGGCAGGTGCTCTCGACTTACGACAGGGACCTCAGGGACCCGCTTGGTGGCCTCAGGAAAGGCCAGTCCCCATGCGAGTTCCTCGGGGGCCTCTCGGGATTCCTCTCCCGTCGATGCCGGGGCCTAAGACCTTGTGTGGAGTCGGGGCCGGAAACTGAGTATTCCTCTCCAGTGCTGACATGGATCTTGGGGTACTTCTGGAGTCTCCCCAGGGGAGTCAGTCCTCGTCTCGAATGCGGGCATGCACTTGCGCTTTCCTCCAGAGCGGTAGCAGCAGTGTCACGCAGTCCTCCGCGTGGATCAAAGGATCTATGGTTTTCCCTCGAGTCTTTCCCACGAGGCTTTCCCACAGGGCTGTCCCACGTGCACACGTGGTGGGAGTCGATCCTCGGCTTGAACGTCAAGGCAGTGCAGGGAAAACAGGTTCCTCTGGAATGGACTGACACATCTGGGTGACTCTTGGAATGGTGTCACGACCCTGGAGTTCCTCTCGCCTTTCCTGTGGAGAGCGCCTCCTCTTGAGATGCGACGGAAACGCCGGGAATTCTTTCCCTACGAAACAGGGAAAGGATCCCTCATCTCGAGCTAGGAGACGGAAACGGGGCTCCCCTGGATGTGTGCGGGACCCAGGTGCTTCCTCTCGAGTGGAGACGGGTATGTCGGGGAACTTTTTGAGTTGAAGCAAGGGTGTGAAGGACCCTTTGGAAGTTCCAGTGGTTAGACGTGATTAGCCTCGAGAAGCCTCAGCGGAAATGGGCCTCATCTCGGCTGGAGGGCAAAACCTCCTGGATTTTCTCGAGTTGCGACAGGTGCTCTCGACTTACGACGGGGACCTCAGGGACCCGCTCTGGTGGCCTCAGGAAAGGCCAGTCCCCATTCGAGTTCCTCGGGGGCCTCTCGGGATTCCTCTCCCGTCGATGCCAGGGCCTAAGACCTTGTGTGGAGTCGGGGCCGGAACCTGAGGATTCCTCTCATGTGCTGACATGGATCTTGGAGTACTTCTGGAGTCTCCCCAGGGGAGTCAGTCCTCGTCTCGAATGCGCGCATGCACTTGCGCTTTCCTCCAGAGCAGTAGCAGCAGTGTCACGCAGTCCGCCGCGTGGATCAAAGGATCTATGGTTTTCCCTCGAGTCTTTCCCACGAGGCTTTCCCACGAGGCTTTCCCACAGGGCTGTCCCACGTGCACACGTGGTGGGAGTCGATCCTCGGCTTGAACGTCAAGGCAGTGCAGGGAAAACAGGTTCCTCTGGAATGGACTGACACATCTGGGGGACTCTTGGAATGGTGTCACGACCCTGGAGTTCCTCTCGCCTTTCCTGTGGAGAGCGCCTCCTCTTGAGATGCGACGGGAACGCCGGGAATTCTTTCCCTACGAAACAGGGAAAGGATCCCTCATCTCGAGCTAGGAGGCGGAAACGGGGCTCCCCTGGATGTGTGCGGGACCCACGTGCTTCCTCTCGAGTGGAGACGTGTATGTCGGGGAACTTCTTGAGTTGCAGCAAGGGTGTGAAGGACCCTTTGGAAGTTCCAGTGGTTAGACGTGATTAGCCTCGAGAAGCCTCAGCGGAAATGGGCCTCATCTCGCCTGGAGGGCAAAACCTCCTGGATTTTCTCGAGTTGCGGCAGGTGCTCTCGACTTACGACGGAGACCTCAGGGACCTGCTCTGGTGGCCTCAGGAAAGGCCAGTCCCCATGCGAGTTCCTCGGGGGCCTCTCGGGATTCCTCTCCCGTCGATGCCGGGGCCTAAGACCTTGTGTGGAGTCGGGGCCGGAACCTGAGGATTCCTCTCCAGTGCTGACATGGATCTTGGGGTACTTCTGGAGTCTCCCCAGGGGAGTCAGTCCTCGTCTCGAATGCGGGCATGCACTTGCGCTTTCCTCCAGAGCGGTAGCAGCAGTGTAACGCTTCTGCCGCGTGGATCAAAGGATCTATGGTTTTCCCTCGAGTCTTTCCCACGAGGCTTTCCCACGAGGCTTTCCCACAGGGCTGTCCCAAGTGCACACGTGGTCGGAGTCGATCCTCGGCTTGAACGTCAAGGCAGTGCAGGGAAAACAGGTTCCTCTGGAATGGACTGACACATCTGGGTGACTCTTGGAATGGTGTCACGACCCTGGAGTTCCTCTCGCCTTTCCTGTGGAGAGCCCCTCCTCTTGAGATGCGACGGGAACGCCGGGTATTCTTTCCCTACGAAACAGGGAAAGGATCCCTCATCTCGAGCTAGGAGGCGGAAACGGGGCTCCCCTGGATGTGTGCGGGACCCACGTGCTTCCTCTCGAGTGGAGACGGGTATGTCGGGGAACTTCTTGAGTTGCAGCAAGGGTGTGAAGGACCCTTTGGAAGTTCCAGTGGTTAGACGTGATTAGCCTCGAGAAGCCTCAGCGGAAATGGGCCTCATCTCGCCTGGAGGGCAAAACCTCCTGGAGTTTCTCGAGTTGCGGCAGGTGCTCTCGACTTACGATGGGGACCTCAGGGACCCGCTCTGGTGGCCTCAGGAAAGGCCAGTCCCCATGCGAGTTCCTCGTGGGCCTCTCGGGATTCCTTTCCCGTCGATGCCGGGGCCTAAGACCTTGTGTGGAGTCGGGGCCGGAACCTGAGTATTCCTCTCCAGTGCTGACATGGATCTTGGGGTACTTCTGGAGTCTCCCCAGGGGAGTCAGTCCTCGTCTCGAATGCGGGCATGCACTTGCGCTTTCCTCCAGAGCGGTAGCAGCAGTGTCACGCAGTCCGCCGCGTGGATCAAAGGATCTATGGTTTTCCCTCGAGTCTTTCCCACGAGGCTTTCCCACAGGGCTGTCCCACGTGCACACGTGGTGGGAGTCTATCCTCGGCTTGAACGTCAAGGCAGTGCAGGGAAAACAGGTTCCTCTGGAATGGACTGACACATCTGGGGGACTCTTGGAATGGTGGCATGACCCTGGAGTTCCTCTCGCCTTTCCTGTGGAGAGCGCCTCCTCTTGAGATGCGACGGGAACGCCGGGAATTCTTTCCCTACGAAACAGGGAAAGGATCCCTCATCTCGAGCTAGGAGGCGGAAACGGTGCTCCCCTGGATGTGTGCGGGACCCCACGTGCTTCCTCTCGAGTGGAGACGGGTATGTCGGGGAACTTCTTGAGTTGCAGCAAGGGTGTGAAGGACCCTTTGGAAGTTCCAGTGGTTAGATGTGATTGGCCTCGAGAAGCCTCAGCGGAAATGGGCCTCATCTCGCCTGGAGGGCAAAACCTCCTGGATTTTCTCAAGTTGCGGCAGGTGCTCTCGACTTACGACGGGGACCTCAGGGAACCGCTCTGGTGGCCTCAGGAAAGGCCAGTCCCCATGCGAGTTCCTCGGGGGCCTCTCGGGATTCCTCTCCCGTCGATGCCGGGGCCTAAGACCTTGTGTGGAGTCGGGGCCGGAACCTGAGGATTCCTCTCCAGTGCTGACATGGATCTTGGGGTACTTCTGGAGTCTCCCCAGGGGAGTCAGTCCTCGTCTCGAATGCGGGCATGCACTTGCGCTTTCCTCCAGAGCGGTAGCAGCAGTGTCACGCAGTCCGCCGCGTGGATCAAAGGATCTATGGTTTTCCCTCGAGTATTTCCCACGAGGCTTTCCCACGAGGCTTTCCCACAGGGCTGTCCCACGTGCACACGTGGTGGGAGTCGATCCTCGGCTTGAACGTCAAGGCAGTGCAGGGAAAACAGGTTCCTCTGGAATGGACTGACACATCTGGGGGACTCTTGGAATGGTGGCACGACCCTGGAGTTCCTCTCGCCTTTCCTGTGGAGAGCGCCTCCTCTTGAGATGCGACGGGAACGCCGGGAATTCTTTCCCTACGAAACAGGGAAAGGATCCCTCATCTCGAGCTCGGAGGCGGAAACGGGGCTCCCCTGGATGTGTGCGGGACACCACGTGCTTCCTCTCGAGTGGAGACGGGTATGTCGGGGAACTTCTTGAGTTGCAGCAAGGGTGTGAAGGACCCTTTGGAAGTTCCAGTGGTTAGACGTGATTGGCCTCGAGAAGCCTCAGCGGAAATGGGCCTCATCTCGCCTGGAGGGCAAAACCTCCTGGATTTCCTCGAGTTGCGGCAGGTGCTCTCGACTTACGACGGGGACCTCAGGGACCCGCTCTGGTGGCCTCAGGAAAGGCCAGTCCCCATGCGAGTTCCTCGGGGGCCTCTCGGGATTCCTCTCCCGTCGATGCCGGGGCCTAAGACCTTGTGTGGAGTCGGGGCCGGAACCTGAGGATTCCTCTCCATTGCTGACATGGATCTTGGGGTACTTCTGGAGTCTCCCCAGGGGAGTCAGTCCTCGTCTCGAATGCGGGCATGCACTTGCGCTTTCCTCCAGAGCGGTAGCAGCAGTGTCACGCAGTCCGCCGCGTGGATCAAAGGATCTATGGTTTTCCCTCGAGTCTTTCCCACGAGGCTTTCCCACGAGGCTTTCCACAGGGCTGTCCCACGTGCACACGTGGTGGGAGTCGATCCTCGGCTTGAACGTCAAGGCAGTGCAGGGAAAACAGGTTCCTCTGGAATGGACTGACACATCTGGGGGACTCTTGGAATGGTGGCACGACCCTGGAGTTCCTCTCGCCTTTCCTGTGGAGAGCGCCTCCTCTTGAGATGCGACAGGAACGCCGGGAATTCTTTCCCTACGAAACAGGGAAAGGATCCCTCATCTCGAGCTAGGAGGCGGAAAAGGGGCTCCCCTGGATGTGTGCGGGACCCCACGTGCTTCCTCTCGAGTGGAGACGGGTGTGTCGTGGAACTTCTTGAGTTGCAGCAAGGGTGTGAAGGACCCTTTGGAAGTTCCAGTGGTTAGATGTGATTGGCCTCGAGAAGCCTCAGCGGAAATGGGCCTCATCTCGCCTGGAGGGCAAAACCTCCTGGATTTTTTCGAGTTGCGGCAGGTGCTCTCGACTTACGACGGGGACCTCAGGGACCCGCTCTGGTGGCCTCAGGAAAGGCCAGACCCCATGCGAGTTCCTCGGGGGCCTCTCGGGATTCCTCTCCCGTCGATGCCGGGGCCTAAGACCTTGTGTGGAGGCGGGGCCGGAACCTGAGGATTCCTCTCCAGTGCTGACATGGATCTTGGGGTACTTCTGGAGTTTCCCCGGGGAGTCAGTCCTCGTCTCGAATGCGGGCATGCACTTGCGCTTTCCTCCAGAGCGGTAGCAGCAGTGTCACGCAGTCCGCCGCGTGGATCAAAGGATCTATGGTTTTCCCTCGAGTTTTTCCCACGAGGCTTTCCCACGAGGCTTTCCCACAGGGCTGTCCCACGTGCACACGTGGTGGGAGTCGATCCTCGGCTTGAACGTCAAGGCAGTGCAGGGAAAACAGGTTCCTCTGGAATGGACTGACACATCTGGGGGACTCTTGGAATGGTGGCATGACCCTGGAGTTCCTCTCGCCTTTCCTGTGGAGAGCGCCTCCTCTTGAGATGCGACGGGAACGCCGGGAATTCTATCCCTACGAAACAGGGAAAGGATCCCTCATCTCGAGCTAGGAGGCGGAAATGTGGCTCCCCTGGATGTGTGCGGGACCCCACGTACTTCCTCTCGAGTGGAGACGGGTATGTCGGGGAACTTCTTGAGATGCAGCAAGGGTGTGAAGGACCCTTTGGAAGGTCCAGTTGTTAGATGTGATTGGCCTCGAGAAGCCTCAGCGGAAATGGGCCTCATCTCGCCTGGAGGGCAAAACCTCCTGGATTTTCTCAAGTTGCGGCAGGTGCTCTCGACTTACGACGGGGACCTCAGGGACCCGCTCTGGTGGCCTCAGGAAAGGCCAGTCCCCATGCGAGTTCCTCGGGGGCCTCTCGGGATTCCTCTCCCGTCAATGCCGGGGCCTAAGACCTTGTGTGGAGTCGGGGCCGGAACCTGAGGATTCCTCTCCAGTGCTGACATGGATCTTGGGGTACTTCTGGAGTCTCCCCAGGGGAGTCAGTCCTCGTCTCGAATGCGGGCATGCACTTGTGCTTTCCTCCAGAGCGGTAGCAGCAGTGTCACGCAGTCCGCCGCGTGGATCAAAGGATCTATGGTTTTCCCTCGTGTCTTTCCCACGAGGCTTTCCCACGAGGCTTTCCCACAGGGCTGTCCCACGTGCACACGTGGTGGGAGTGGATCCTCGGCTTGAACGTCAAGGCAGTGCAGGGAAAACAGGTTCCTCTGGAATGGACTGACACATCTGGGGGACTCTTGGAATGGTGTCACGACCCTGGAGTTCCTCTCGCCTTTCCTGTGGAGAGCGCCTCCTCTTGAGATGCGACGGGAACGCCGGGAATTCTTTCCCTACGAAACAGGGAAAGGACCCCTCATCTCGAGCTAGGAGGCGGAAACGGGGCTCCCCTGGATGTGTGCGGGACCCACGTGCTTCCTCTCGAGTGGAGACGTGTATGTCGGGGAACTTCTTGAGTTGCAGCAAGGGTGTGAAGGACCCTTTGGAAGTTCCAGTGGTTAGACGTGATTAGCCTCGAGAAGCCTCAGCGGAAATGGGCCTCATCTCGCCTGGAGGGCAAAACCTCCTGGATTTTCTCGAGTTGCGGCAGGTGCTCTCGACTTACGACGGAGACCTCAGGGACCTGCTCTGGTGGCCTCAGGAAAGGCCAGTCCCCATGCGAGTTCCTGGGGGCCTCTCGGGATTCCTCTCCCGTCGATGCCGGGGCCTAAGACCTTGTGTGGAGTCGGGGCCGGAACCTGAGGATTCCTCTCCAGTGCTGACATGGATCTTGGGGTACTTCTGGAGTCTCCCCAGGGGAGTCAGTCCTCGTCTCGAATGCGGGCATGCACTTGCGCTTTCCTCCAGAGCGGTAGCAGCAGTGTAACGCTTCTGCCGCGTGGATCAAAGGATCTATGGTTTTCCCTCGAGTCTTTCCCACGAGGCTTTCCCACGAGGCTTTCCCACAGGGCTGTCCCAAGTGCACACGTGGTCGGAGTCGATCCTCGGCTTGAACGTCAAGGCAGTGCAGGGAAAACAGGTTCCTCTGGAATGGACTGACACATCTGGGGGACTCTTGGAATGGTGGCACGACCCTGGAGTTCCTCTCGCCTTTCCTGTGGAGAGCGCCTCCTCTTGAGATGCGACTGGAACGCCGGGTATTCTTTCCCTACGAAACAGGGAAAGGATCCCTCATCTCGAGCTAGGAGGCGTAAACGGGGCTCCCCTGGATGTGTGCGGGACCCACGTGCTTCCTCTCGAGTGGAGACGGGTATGTCGGGGAACTTCTTGAGTTGCAGGAAGGGTGTGAAGGACCCTTTGGAAGTTCCAGTGGTTAGACGTGATTAGCCTCGAGAAGCCTCAGCGGAAATGGGCCTCATCTCGCCTGGAGGGCAAAACCTCCTGGATTTTCTCGAGTTGCGGCAGGTGCTCTCGACTTACGATGGGGACCTCAGGGACCCACTCTGGTGGCCTCAGGAAAGGCCACTCCCCATGCGAGTTCCTCGGGGGCCTCTCGGGATTCCTCTCCCGTCGATGCCGGGGCCTAAGACCTTGTGTGGAGTCGGGGCCGGAACCTGAGTATTCCTCTCCAGTGCTGACATGGATCTTGGGGTACTTCTGGAGTCTCCCCAGGGGAGTCAGTCCTCGTCTCGAATGCGGGCATGCACTTGCGCTTTCCTCCAGAGCGGTAGCAGCAGTGTCACGCAGTCCGCCGCGTGGATCAAAGGATCTATGGTTTTCCCTCGAGTCTTTCCCACGAGGCTTTCCCACAGGGCTGTCCCACGTGCACACGTGGTGGGAGTCTATCCTCGGCTTGAACGTCAAGGCAGTGCAGGGAAAACAGGTTCCTCTGGAATGGACTGACACATCTGGGGGACTCTTGGAATGGTGGCATGACCCTGGAGTTCCTCTCGCCTTTCCTGTGGAGAGCGCCTCCTCTTGAGATGCGACGGGAACGCCGGGAATTCTTTCCCTACGAAACAGGGAAAGGATCCCTCATCTCGAGCTAGGAGGCGGAAACGGTGCTCCCCTGGATGTGTGCGGGACCCCACGTGCTTCCTCTCGAGTGGAGACGGGTATGTCGGGGAACTTCTTGAGTTGCAGCAAGGGTGTGAAGGACCCTTTGGAAGTTCCAGTGGTTAGATGTGATTGGCCTCGAGAAGCCTCAGCGGAAATGGGCCTCATCTCGCCTGGAGGGCAAAACCTCCTGGATTTTCTCAAGTTGCGGCAGGTGCTCTCGACTTACGACGGGGACCTCAGGGACCCGCTCTGGTGGCCTCAGGAAAGGCCAGTCCCCATGCGAGTTCCTCGGGGGCCTCTCGGGATTCCTCTCCCGTCGATGCCGGGGCCTAAGACCTTGTGTGGAGTCGGGGCCGGAACCTGAGGATTCCTCCCATGTGCTGACATGGATCTTGGAGTACTTCTGGAGTCTCCCCAGGGGATTCAGTCCTCGTCTCGAATGCGGGCATGCACTTGCGCTTTCCTCCAGAGCGGTAGCAGCAGTGTCACGCAGTCCGCCGCGTGGATCAAAGGATCTATGGTTTTCCCTCGTGTCTTTCCCACGAGGCTTTCCCACGAGGCTTTCCCACAGGGCTGTCCCACGTGCACACGTGGTGGGAGTCGATCCTCGGCTTGAACGTCAAGGCAGTGCAGGGAAAACAGGTTCCTCTGGAATGGACTGACACATCTGGGTGACTCTTGGAATGGTGTCACGACCCTGGAGTTCCTCTCGCCTTTCCTGTGGAGAGCGCCTCCTCTTGAGATGCGACGGAAACGCCGGGAATTCTTTCCCTACGAAACAGGGAAAGGATCCTTCATCTCGAGCTAGGAGACGGAAACGGGGCTCCCCTGGATGTGTGCGGGACCCAGGTGCTTCCTCTCGAGTGGAGACGGGTATGTCGGGGAACTTCTTGAGTTGCAGCAAGGGTGTGAAGGACCCTTTGGAAGTTCCAGTGGTTAGACGTGATTAGCCTCGAGAAGCCTCAGCGGAAATGGGCCTCATCTCGCCTGGAGGGCAAAACCTCCTGGATTTTCTCGAGTTGCGGCAGGTGCTCTCGACTTACGACGGGGACCTCAGGGACCCGCTCTGGTGGCCTCAGGAAAGGCCAGTCCCCATGCGAGTTCCTCTGGGGCCTCTCGGGATTCCTCTCCCGTCGATGCCGGGGCCTAAGACCTTGTGTGGAGTCGGGGCCGGAACCTGAGGATTCCTCTCCATTGATGACATGGATCTTGGGGTACTTCTGGAGTCTCCCCAGGGGAGTCAGTCCTCGTCTCGAATGCGGGCATGCACTTGCGTTTTCCTCCAGAGCGGTAGCAGCAGTGTCACGCAGTCCGCCGCGTGGATCAAAGGATCTATGGTTTTCCCTCGAGTCTTTCCCACGAGGCTTTCCCACGAGGCTTTCCACAGGGCTGTCCCACGTGCACACGTCTTGGGAGTCGATCCTCGGCTTGAACGTCAAGGGAGTGCAGGGAAAACAGGTTCCTCTGGAATGGACTGACACATCTGGGGGACTCTTGGAATGGTGGCACGACCCTGGAGTTCCTCTCGCCTTTCCTGTGGAGAGCGCCTCCTCTTGAGATGCGACGGGAACGCCGGGAATTCTTTCCCTACGAAACAGGGAAAGGATCCCTCATCTCGAGCTAGGAGGCGGAAAAGGGGCTCCCCTGGATGTGTGCGGGACCCCACGTGCTTCCTCTCGAGTGGAGACGGGTGTGTCGTGGAACTTCTTGAGTTGCAGCAAGGGTGTGAAGGACCCTTTGGAAGTTCCAGTGGTTAGATGTGATTAGCCTCGAGAAGCCTCAGCGGAAATGGGCCTCATCTCGCCTGGAGGGCAAAACCTCCTGGATTTTTTCGAGTTGGGCATGTGCTCTCGACTTACGACGGGGACCTCAGGGAACCGCTCTGGTGGCCTCAGGAAAGGCCAGTCCCCATGCGAGTTCCTCGGGGGCCTCTCGGGATTCCTCTCCCGTCGATGCCGGGGCCTAAGACCTTGTGTGGCGTCGGGGCCGGAACCTGAGGATTCCTCTCCAGTGCTGACATGGATCTTGGGGTACTTCTGGAGTCTCCCCAGGGGAGTCAGTCCTCGTCTCGAATGCGGGCATGCACTTGCGCTTTCCTCCAGAGCGGTAGCAGCAGTGTCACGCAGTCCGCCGCGTGGATAAAAGGATCTATGGTTTTCCCTCGAGTATTTCCCACGAGGCTTTCCCACGAGGCTTTCCCACAGGGCTGTCCCACGTGCACACGTGGTGGGAGTCGATCCTCGGCTTGAACGTCAAGGCAGTGCAGGGAAAACTGGTTCCTCTGGAATGGACTGACACATCTGGGGGACTCTTGGAATGGTGTCACGACCCTGGAGTTCCTCTCGCCTTTCCTGTGGAGAGCGCCTCCTCTTGAGATGCGACGGGAACGCCGGGAATTCTTTCCCTACGAAACAGGGAAAGGATCCCTCATCTCGAGCTAGGAGGCGGAAACGGGGCTCCCCTGGATGTGTGCTGGACCCACGTGCTTCCTCTCGAGTGGAGACGTGTATGTCGGGGAACTTCTTGAGTTGCAGCAAGGGTGTGAAGGACCCTTTGGAAGTTCCAGTGGTTAGACGTGATTAGCCTCGAGAAGCCTCTGCCGAAATGGGCCTCATCTCGCCTCGAGGGAAAAACCTTCTGGATTTTCTCGAGTTGCGGCAGGTGCTCTCGACTTACGACAGGGACCTCAGGGACCCGCTCTGGTGGCCTCAGGAAAGGCCAGTCCCCATGCGAGTTCCTCGGGGGCCTCTCGGGATTCCTCTCCCGTCGATGCCGGGGCCTAAGACCTTGTGTGGAGTCGGGGCCGGAACCTGAGTATTCCTCTCCAGTGCTGACATGGATCTTGGGGTACTTCTGGAGTCTCCCCAGGGGAGTCAGTCCTCGTCTCGAATGCGGGCATGCACTTGCGCTTTCCTCCAGAGCGGTAGCAGCAGTGTCACGCAGTCCGCCGCGTGGATCAAAGGATCTATGGTTTCCCTCGAGGCTTTCCCACGAGGCTTTCCCACAGGGCTGTCCCACGTGCACACGTGGTGGGAGTCGATCCTCGGCTTGAACGTCAAGGCAGTGCAGGGAAAACAGGTTCCTCTGGAATGGACTGACACATCTGGGGGACTCTTGGAATGGTGTCACGACCCTGGAGTTCCTCTCGCCTTTCCTGTGGAGAGCGCCTCCTCTTGAGATGCGACGGAAACGCCGGGAATTCTTTCCCTACGAAACAGGGAAAGGATCCCTCATCTCGAGCTAGGAGACGGAAACGGGGCTCCCCTGGATGTGTGCGGGACCCACGTGCTTCCTCTCGAGTGGAGACGGGTATGTCGGGGAACTTCTTGAGTTGAAGCAAGGGTGTGAAGGACCCTTTGGAAGTTCCAGTGGTTAGACGTGATTAGCCTCGAGAAGCCTCAGCGGAAATGGGCCTCATCTCGCCTGGAGGGCAAAACCTCCTGGATTTTCACGAGTTGCCGCAGGTGCTCTCGACTTACGACGGGGACCTCAGGGACCCGCTCTGGTGGCCTCAGGAAAGGCCAGTCCCCATGCGAGTTCCTCGGGGGCCTCTCGGGATTCCTCTCCCGTCGATGCCGGGACCTAAGACCTTGTGTGGAGTCGGGGCCGGAACCTGAGGATTCCTCTCCAGTGCTGACATGGATCTTGGGGTACTTCTGGAGTCTCCCCAGGGGAGTCAGTCCTCGTCTCGAATGCGGGCATGCACTTGCGCTTTCCTCTAGAGCGGTAGCAGCAGTGTCACGCAGTCCGCCGCGTGGATCAAAGGATCTATGGTTTTCCCTCGAGTTTTTCCCACGAGGCTTT
Organism: Ovis canadensis; assembly: GCF_042477335.2. Lineage (NCBI taxonomy): Eukaryota > Metazoa > Chordata > Mammalia > Artiodactyla > Bovidae > Ovis > Ovis canadensis. Next base: position 1,497,781 of record NC_091249.1, on the reverse strand, counting down.
CCCACGAGGCTTTCCCACAGGGCTGTCCCACGTGCACACGTGGTGGGAGTCGATCCTCGGCTTGAACGTCAAGGCAGTGCAGGGAAAACAGGTTCCTCTGGAATGGACTGACACATCTGGGGGACCCTTGGAATGGTGGCATGACCCTGGAGTTCCTCTCGCCTTTCCTGTGGAGAGCGCCTCCTCTTGAGATGCGACGGGAACGCCGGGAATTCTTTCCCTACGAAACAGGGAAAGGATCCCTCATCTCGAGCTAGGAGGCGGAAACGGGGCTCCCCTGGATGTGTGCGGGACACCACGTGCTTCCTCTCGAGTGGAGACGGGTATGTCGGGGAACTTCTTGAGATGCAGCAAGGGTGTGAAGGACCCTTTGGAAGTTCCAGTGGTTAGATGTGATTGGCCTCGAGAAGCCTCAGCGGAAATGGGCCTCATCTCGCCTGGAGGGCAAAACCTCCTGGATTTTCTCAAGTTGCGGCAGGTGCTCTCGACTTACGACGGGGACCTCAGGGACCCGCTCTGGTGGCCTCAGGAAAGGCCAGTCCCCATGCGAGTTCCTCGGGGGCCTCTCGGGATTCCTCTCCCGTCGATGCCGGGGCCTAAGACCTTGTGTGGAGTCGGGGCCGGAACCTGAGGATTCCTCTCCAGTGCTGACATGGATCTTGGGGTACTTCTGGAGTCTCCCCAGGGGAGTCAGTCCTCGTCTCGAATGCGGGCATGCACTTGTGCTTTCCTCCAGAGCGGTAGCAGCAGTGTCACGCAGTCCGCCGCGTGGATCAAAGGATCTATGGTTTTCCCTCGAGTCTTTCCCACGAGGCTTTCCCACGAGGCTTTCCCACAGGGCTGTCCCACGTGCACACGTGGTGGGAGTGGATCCTCGGCTTGAACGTCAAGGCAGTGCAGGGAAAACAGTTTCCTCTGGAATGGACTGACACATCTGGGGGACTCTTGGAATGGTGTCACGACCCTGGAGTTCCTCTCGCCTTTCCTGTGGAGAGCGCCTCCTCTTGAGATGCGACGGGAACGCCGGGAATTCTTTCCCTACGAAACAGGGAAAGGATCCCTCATCTCGAGCTAGGAGGCGGAAACGGGGCTCCCCTGGATGTGTGCGGGACCCACTTGCTTCCTCTCGAGTGGAGACGGGTATGTCGGGGAACTTCTTGAGTTGCAGCCAGGGTGTGAAGGACCCTTTGGAAGTTCCAGTGGTTAGACGTGATTAGCCTCTAGAAGCCTCAGCGGAAATGGGCCTCATCTCGGCTGGAGGGCAAAACCTCCTGGATTTTCTCGAGTTGCGACAGGTGCTCTCGACTTACGACGGGGACCTCAGGGACCCGCTCTGGTGGCCTCAGGAAAGGCCAGTCCCCATTCGAGTTCCTCGGGGGCCTCTCGGGATTCCTCTCCCGTCGATGCCAGGGCCTAAGACCTTGTGTGGAGTCGGGGCCGGAACCTGAGGATTCCTCTCATGTGCTGACATGGATCTTGGAGTACTTCTGGAGTCTCCCCAGGGGAGTCAGTCCTCGTCTCGAATGCGCGCATGCACTTGCGCTTTCCTCCAGAGCAGTAGCAGCAGTGTCACGCAGTCCGCCGCGTGGATCAAAGGATCTATGGTTTTCCCTCGAGTCTTTCCCACGAGGCTTTCCCACGAGGCTTTCCCACAGGGCTGTCCCACGTGCACACGTGGTGGGAGTCGATCCTCGGCTTGAACGTCAAGGCAGTGCAGGGAAAACAGGTTCCTCTGGAATGGACTGACACATCTGGGGGACTCTTGGAATGGTGTCACGACCCTGGAGTTCCTCTCGCCTTTCCTGTGGAGAGCGCCTCCTCTTGAGATGCGACGGGAACGCCGGGAATTCTTTCCCTACGAAACAGGGAAAGGATCCCTCATCTCGAGCTAGGAGGCGGAAACGGGGCTCCCCTGGATGTGTGCGGGACCCACGTGCTTCCTCTCGAGTGGAGACGTGTATGTCGGGGAACTTCTTGAGTTGCAGCAAGGGTGTGAAGGACCCTTTGGAAGTTCCAGTGGTTAAACGTGATTAGCCTCGAGAAGCCTCAGCGGAAATGGGCCTCATCTCGCCTGGAGGGCAAAACCTCCTGGATTTTCTCGAGTTGCGGCAGGTGCTCTCGACTTACGACGGAGACCTCAGGGACCTGCTCTGGTGGCCTCAGGAAAGGCCAGTCCCCATGCGAGTTCCTCGGGGGCCTCTCGGGATTCCTCTCCCGTCGATGCCGGGGCCTAAGACCTTGTGTGGAGTCGGGGCCGGAACCTGAGGATTCCTCTCCAGTGCTGACATGGATCTTGGGGTACTTCTGGAGTCTCCCCAGGGGAGTCAGTCCTCGTCTCGAATGCGGGCATGCACTTGCGCTTTCCTCCAGAGCGGTAGCAGCAGTGTAACGCTTCTGCCGCGTGGATCAAAGGATCTATGGTTTTCCCTCGAGTCTTTCCCACGAGGCTTTCCCACGAGGCTTTCCCACAGGGCTGTCCCAAGTGCACACGTGGTCGGAGTCGATCCTCGGCTTGAACGTCAAGGCAGTGCAGGGAAAACAGGTTCCTCTGGAATGGACTGACACATCTGGGTGACTCTTGGAATGGTGTCACGACCCTGGAGTTCCTCTCGCCTTTCCTGTGGAGAGCCCCTCCTCTTGAGATGCGACGGGAACGCCGGGTATTCTTTCCCTACGAAACAGGGAAAGGATCCCTCATCTCGAGCTAGGAGGCGGAAACGGGGCTCCCCTGGATGTGTGCGGGACCCACGTGCTTCCTCTCGAGTGGAGACGGGTATGTCGGGGAGCTTCTTGAGTTGCAGCAAGGGTGTGAAGGACCCTTTGGAAGTTCCAGTGGTTAGACGTGATTAGCCTCGAGAAGCCTCAGCGGAAATGGGCCTCATCTCGCCTGGAGGGCAAAACCTCCTGGAGTTTCTCGAGTTGCGGCAGGTGCTCTCGACTTACGATGGGGACCTCAGGGACCCGCTCTGGTGGCCTCAGGAAAGGCCAGTCCCCATGCGAGTTCCTCGTGGGCCTCTCGGGATTCCTCTCCCGTCGATGCCGGGGCCTAAGACCTTGTGTGGAGTCGGGGCCGGAACCTGAGTATTCCTCTCCAGTGCTGACATGGATCTTGGGGTACTTCTGGAGTCTCCCCAGGGGAGTCAGTCCTCGTCTCGAATGCGGGCATGCACTTGCGCTTTCCTCCAGAGCGGTAGCAGCAGTGTCACGCAGTCCGCCGCGTGGATCAAAGGATCTATGGTTTTCCCTCGAGTCTTTCCCACGAGGCTTTCCCACAGGGCTGTCCCACGTGCACACGTGGTGGGAGTCTATCCTCGGCTTGAACGTCAAGGCAGTGCAGGGAAAACAGGTTCCTCTGGAATGGACTGACACATCTGGGGGACTCTTGGAATGGTGGCATGACCCTGGAGTTCCTCTCGCCTTTCCTGTGGAGAGCGCCTCCTCTTGAGATGCGACGGGAACGCCGGGAATTCTTTCCCTACGAAACAGGGAAAGGATCCCTCATCTCGAGCTAGGAGGCGGAAACGGTGCTCCCCTGGATGTGTGCGGGACCCCACGTGCTTCCTCTCGAGTGGAGACGGGTATGTCGGGGAACTTCTTGAGTTGCAGCAAGGGTGTGAAGGACCCTTTGGAAGTTCCAGTGGTTAGATGTGATTGGCCTCGAGAAGCCTCAGCGGAAATGGGCCTCATCTCGCCTGGAGGGCAAAACCTCCTGGATTTTCTCAAGTTGCGGCAGGTGCTCTCGACTTACGACGGGGACCTCAGGGAACCGCTCTGGTGGCCTCAGGAAAGGCCAGTCCCCATGCGAGTTCCTCGGGGGCCTCTCGGGATTCCTCTCCCGTCGATGCCGGGGCCTAAGACCTTGTGTGGAGTCGGGGCCGGAACCTGAGGATTCCTCTCCAGTGCTGACATGGATCTTGGGGTACTTCTGGAGTCTCCCCAGGGGAGTCAGTCCTCGTCTCGAATGCGGGCATGCACTTGCGCTTTCCTCCAGAGCGGTAGCAGCAGTGTCACGCAGTCCGCCGCGTGGATCAAAGGATCTATGGTTTTCCCTCGAGTATTTCCCACGAGGCTTTCCCACGAGGCTTTCCCACAGGGCTGTCCCACGTGCACACGTGGTGGGAGTGGATCCTCGGCTTGAACGTCAAGGCAGTGCAGGGAAAACAGGTTCCTCTGGAATGGACTGACACATCTGGGGGACTCTTGGAATGGTGGCACGACCCTGGAGTTCCTCTCGCCTTTCCTGTGGAGAGCGCCTCCTCTTGAGATGCGACGGGAACGCCGGGAATTCTTTCCCTACGAAACAGGGAAAGGATCCCTCATCTCGAGCTCGGAGGCGGAAACGGGGCTCCCCTGGATGTGTGCGGGACACCACGTGCTTCCTCTCGAGTGGAGACGGGTATGTCGGGGAACTTCTTGAGTTGCAGCAAGGGTGTGAAGGACCCTTTGGAAGTTCCAGTGGTTAGACGTGATTGGCCTCGAGAAGCCTCAGCGGAAATGGGCCTCATCTCGCCTGGAGGGCAAAACCTCCTGGATTTTCTCGAGTTGCGGCAGGTGCTCTCGACTTACGACGGGGACCTCAGGGACCCGCTCTGGTGGCCTCAGGAAAGGCCAGTCCCCATGCGAGTTCCTCGGGGGCCTCTCGGGATTCCTCTCCCGTCGATGCCGGGGCCTAAGACCTTGTGTGGAGTCGGGGCCGGAACCTGAGGATTCCTCTCCATTGCTGACATGGATCTTGGGGTACTTCTGGAGTCTCCCCAGGGGAGTCAGTCCTCGTCTCGAATGCGGGCATGCACTTGCGCTTTCCTCCAGAGCGGTAGCAGCAGTGTCACGCAGTCCGCCGCGTGGATCAAAGGATCTATGGTTTTCCCTCGAGTCTTTCCCACGAGGCTTTCCCACGAGGCTTTCCACAGGGCTGTCCCACGTGCACACGTGGTGGGAGTCGATCCTCGGCTTGAACGTCAAGGCAGTGCAGGGAAAACAGGTTCCTCTGGAATGGACTGACACATCTGGGGGACTCTTGGAATGGTGGCACGACCCTGGAGTTCCTCTCGCCTTTCCTGTGGAGAGCGCCTCCTCTTGAGATGCGACGGGAACGCCGGGAATTCTTTCCCTACGAAACAGGGAAAGGATCCCTCATCTCGAGCTAGGAGGCGGAAAAGGGGCTCCCCTGGATGTGTGCGGGACCCCACGTGCTTCCTCTCGAGTGGAGACGGGTGTGTCGTGGAACTTCTTGAGTTGCAGCAAGGGTGTGAAGGACCCTTTGGAAGTTCCAGTGGTTAGATGTGATTGGCCTCGAGAAGCCTCAGCGGAAATGGGCCTCATCTCGCCTGGAGGGCAAAACCTCCTGGATTTTCTCGAGTTGCGGCAGGTGCTCTCGACTTACGACGGGGACCTCAGGGAACCGCTCTGGTGGCCTCAGGAAAGGCCAGTCCCCATGCGAGTTCCTCGGGGGCCTCTCGGGATTCCTCTCCCGTCGATGCCGGGGCCTAAGACCTTGTGTGGAGTCGGGGCCGGAACCTGAGGATTCCTCTCCAGTGCTGACATGGATCTTGGGGTACTTCTGGAGTCTCCCCAGGGGAGTCAGTCCTCGCCTCCAATGCGGGCATGCACTTGCGCTTTCCTCCAGAGCGGTAGCAGCAGTGTCACGCAGTCCGCCGCGTGGATCAAAGGATCTATGGTTTTCCCTCGAGTCTTTCCCACGAGGCTTTCCCACAGGGCTGTCCCACGTGCACACGTGGTGGGAGTCGATCCTCGGCTTGAACGTCAAGGCAGTGCAGGGAAAACAGGTTCCTCTGGAATGGACTGACACATCTGGGGGACTCTTGGAATGGTGGCACGACCCTGGAGTTCCTCTCGCCTTTCCTGTGGAGAGCGCCTCCTCTTGAGATGCGACGGGAACGCCGGGAATTCTTTCCCTACGAAACAGGGAAAGGATCCCTCATCTCGAGCTAGGAGGCGGAAACGGGGCTCCCCTGGATGTGTGCGGGACACCACGTGCTTCCTCTCGAGTGGAGACGGGTATGTCGGGGAACTTCTTGAGTTGCAGCAAGGGTGTGAAGGACCCTTTGGAAGTTCCAGTGGTTAGATGTGATTGGCCTCGAGAAGCCTCAGCGGAAATGGGCCTCATCTCGCCTGGAGGGCAAAACCTCCTGGATTTTCTCAAGTTGCGGCAGGTGCTCTCGACTTACGACGGGGACCTCAGGGACCCGCTCTGGTGGCCTCAGGAAAGGCCAGTCCCCATGCGAGTTCCTCGGGGGCCTCTCGGGATTCCTCTCCCGTCGATGCCGGGGCCTAAGACCTTGTGTGGAGTCGGGGCCGGAACCTGAGGATTCCTCTCCAGTGCTGACATGGATCTTGGGGTACTTCTGGAGTCTCCCCAGGGGAGTCAGTCCTCGTCTCGAATGCGGGCATGCACTTGTGCTTTCCTCCAGAGCGGTAGCAGCAGTGTCACGCAGTCCGCCGCGTGGATCAAAGGATCTATGGTTTTCCCTCGAGTCTTTCCCACGAGGCTTTCCCACGAGGCTTTCCCACAGGGCTGTCCCACGTGCACACGTGGTGGGAGTGGATCCTCGGCTTGAACGTCAAGGCAGTGCAGGGAAAACAGTTTCCTCTGGAATGGACTGACACATCTGGGGGACTCTTGGAATGGTGTCACGACCCTGGAGTTCCTCTCGCCTTTCCTGTGGAGAGCGCCTCCTCTTGAGATGCGACGGGAACGCCGGGAATTCTTTCCCTACGAAACAGGGAAAGGATCCCTCATCTCGAGCTAGGAGTCGGAAACGGGGCTCCCCTGGATGTGTGCGGGACCCACTTGCTTCCTCTCGAGTGGAGACGGGTATGTCGGGGAACTTCTTGAGTTGCAGCCAGGGTGTGAAGGACCCTTTGGAAGTTCCAGTGGTTAGACGTGATTAGCCTCGAGAAGCCTCAGCGGAAATGGGCCTCATCTCGGCTGGAGGGCAAAACCTCCTGGATTTTCTCGAGTTGCGACAGGTGCTCTCGACTTACGACGGGGACCTCAGGGACCCGCTCTGGTGGCCTCAGGAAAGGCCAGTCCCCATTCGAGTTCCTCGGGGGCCTCTCGGGATTCCTCTCCCGTCGATGCCAGGGCCTAAGACCTTGTGTGGAGTCGGGGCCGGAACCTGAGGATTCCTCTCATGTGCTGACATGGATCTTGGAGTACTTCTGGAGTCTCCCCAGGGGAGTCAGTCCTCGTCTCGAATGCGCGCATGCACATTCGCTTTCCTCCAGAGCAGTAGCAGCACTGTCACGCAGTCCGCCGCGTGGATCAAAGGATCTATGGTTTTCCCTCGAGTCTTTCCCACGAGGCTTTCCCACAGGGCTGTCCCACGTGCACACGTGGTGGGAGTCTATCCTCGGTTTGAACGTCAAGGCAGTGCAGGGAAAACAGGTTCCTCTGGAATGGACTGACACATCTGGGGGACTCTTATAATGGTGGCATGACCCTGGAGTTCCTCTCGCCTTTCCTGTGGAGAGCGCCTCCTCTTGAGATGCGACGGGAACGCCGGGAATTCTTTCCCTACGAAACAGGGAAAGGATCCCTCATCTCGAGCTAGGAGGCGGAAACGGTGCTCCCCTGGATGTGTGCGGGACCCCACGTGCTTCCTCTCGAGTGGAGACGGGTATGTCGGGGAACTTCTTGAGTTGCAGCAAGGGTGTGAAGGACCATTTGGAAGTTCCAGTGGTTAGATGTGATTGGCCTCGAGAAGCCTCAGCGGAAATGGGCCTCATCTCGCCTGGAGGGCAAAACCTCCTGGATTTTTTCGAGTTGCGGCAGGTGCTCTCGACTTACGACGGGGACCTCAGGGACCCGGTCTGGTGGCCTCAGGAAAGGCCAGTCCCCATGCGAGTTCCTCGGGGGCCTCTCGGGATTCCTCTCCCGTCGATGCCGGGGCCTAAGACCTTGTGTGGAGTCGGGGCCGGAACCTGAGGATTCCTCTCCAGTGCTGACATGGATCTTGGGGTACTTCTGGAGTCTCCCCAGGGGAGTCAGTCCTCGTCTCGAATGCGGGCATGCACTTGCGCTTTCCTCCAGAGCGGTAGCAGCAGTGTCACGCAGTCCGCCGCGTGGATAAAAGGATCTATGGTTTTCCCTCGAGTCTTTCCCACGAGGCTTTCCCACGAGGCTTTCCCACAGGGCTGTCCCACGTGCACACGTGGTGGGAGTCGATCCTCGGCTTGAACGTCAAGGCAGTGCAGGGAAAACTGGTTCCTCTGGAATGGTCTGACACATCTGGGGGACTCTTGGAATGGTGTCACGACCCTGGAGTTCCTCTCGCCTTTCCTGTGGAGAGCGCCTCCTCTTGAGATGCGACGGGAACGCCGGGAATTCTTTCCCTACGAAACAGGGAAAGGATCCCTCATCTCGAGCTAGGAGGCGGAAACGGGGCTCCCCTGGATGTGTGCGGGACCCACGTGCTTCCTCTCGAGTGGAGACGTGTATGTCGGGGAACTTCTTGAGTTGCAGCAAGGGTGTGAAGGACCCTTTGGAAGTTCCAGTGGTTAGACGTGATTAGCCTCGAGAAGCCTCAGCCGAAATGGGCCTCATCTCGCCTCGAGGGCAAAACCTTCTGGATTTTCTCGAGTTGCGGCAGGTGCTCTCGACTTACGACGGAGACCTCAGGGACCTGCTCTGGTGGCCTCAGGAAAGGCCAGTCCCCATGCGAGTTCCTCGGGGGCCTCTCGGGATTCCTCTCCCGTCGATGCCGGGGCCTAAGACCTTGTGTGGAGTCGGGGCCGGAACCTGAGGATTCCTCTCCAGTGCTGACATGGATCTTGGGGTACTTCTGGAGTCTCCCCAGGGGAGTCAGTCCTCGTCTCGAATGCGGGCATGCACTTGCACTTTCCTCCAGAGCGGTAGCAGCAGTGTCACGCAGTCCGCCGCGTGGATCAGAGGATCTATGGTTTTCCCTCGAGTCTTTCCCACGAGGCTTTCCCACGAGGCTTTCCCACAGGGCTATCCCACGTGCACACGTGGTGGGAGTCGAACCTCGGCTTGAACGTCAAGGCAGTGCAGGGAAAACAGGTTCCTCTGGAATGGACTGACACATCTGGGGGACTCTTGGAATGGTGGCATGACCCTGGAGTTCCTCTCGCCTTTCCTGTGGAGAGCGCCTCCTCTTGAGATGCGACGGGAACGCCGGGAATTCTTTCCCTACGAAACAGGGAAAGGATCCCTCATCTCGAGCTAGGAGGCGGAAACGGGGCTCCCCTGGATGTGTGCGGGACCCCACGTGCTTCCTCTCGAGTGCAGACGGGTATGTCGGGGAACTTCTTGAGTTGCAGCAAGGGTGTGAAGGACCCTTTGGAAGTTCCAGTGGTTAGATGTGATTGGCCTCGAGAAGCCTCAGCGGAAATGGGCCTCATCTCGCCTGGAGGGCAAAACCTCCTGGATTTTCTCGAGTTGCGGCAGGTGCTCTCGACTTACGACGGGGACCTCAGGGACACGCTCTGGTGGCCTCAGGAAAGGCCAGTCCCCATGCGAGTTCCTCGGGGGCCTCTCGGGATTCCTCTCCCGTCGATGCCGAGGCCTAAGACCTTGTGTGGAGTCGGGGCCGGAACCTGAGGATTCCTCTCCAGTGCTGACATGGATCTTGGGGTACTTCTGGAGTCTCCCCAGGGGAGTCAGTCCTCGTCTCGAATGCGGGCATGCACTTGCGCTTTCCTCCAGAGCGGTAGCAGCAGTGTCACGCAGTCCGCCGCGTGGATCAAAGGATCTATGGTTTTCCCTCGAGTCTTTCCCACGAGGCTTTCCCACGAGGCTTTCCCACAGGGCTGTCCCACGTGCACACGTGGTGGGAGTCGATCCTCGGCTTGAACGTCAAGGCAGTGCAGGGAAAACAGGTTCCTCTGGAATGGACTGACACATCTGGGGGACTCTTGGAATGGTGGCACGACCCTGGAGTTCCTCTCGCCTTTCCTGTGGAGAGCGCCTCCTCTTGAGATGCGACGGGAACGCCCGGAATTCTTTCCCTACGAAACAGGGAAAGGATCCCTCATCTCGAGCTAGGAGGCGGAAACGGGGCTCCCCTGGATGTGTGTGGGACCCCACGTGCTTCCTCTCGAGTGGAGACGGGTATGTCGGGGAACTTCTTGAGTTGCAGCAAGGGTGTGAAGGACCCTTTGGAAGTTCCAGTGGTTAGACGTGATTAGCCTCGAGAAGCCTCAGCGGAAATGGGCCTCATCTCGCCTGGAGGGCAAAACCTCCCGGATTTTCTCGAGTTGCGGCAGGTGCTCTCGACTTACGACGGGGACCTCAGGGACCCGCTCTGGTGGCCTCAGGAAAGGCCAGTCCCCATGCGAGTTCCTCGGGGGCCTCTCGGGATTCCACTCCCGTCGATGCCGGGGCCTAAGACCTTGTGTGGAGTCGGGGCCGGAACCTGAGGATTCCTCTCCAGTGCTGACATGGATCTTGGGGTACTTCTGGAGTCTCCCCAGGGGAGTCAGTCCTCGTCTCGAATGCGGGCATGCACTTGCGCTTTCCTCCAGAGCGGTAGCAGCAGTGTCACGCAGTCCGCCGCGTGGATCAAAGGATCTATGGTTTTCCCTCGAGTCTTTCCCACGAGGCTTTCCCACGAGGCTTTCCACAGGGCTGTCCCACGTGCACACGTGGTGGAAGTCGATCCTCGGCTTGAACGTCAAGGCAGTGCAGGGAAAACAGGTTCCTCTGGAATGGACTGACACATCTGGGGGACTCTTGGAATGGTGGCACGACCCTGGAGTTCCTCTCGCCTATTCCTGTGGAGAGCGCCTCCTCTTGAGATGCGACGGGAACGCCGGGAATTCTTTCCCTACGAAACAGGGAAAGGATCCCTCATCTCGAGCTAGGAGGCGGAAAAGGGGCTCCCCTGGATGTGTGCGGGACCCCACGTGCTTCCTCTCGAGTGGAGACGGGTGTGTCGTGGAACTTCTTGAGTTGCAGCAAGGGTGTGAAGGACCCTTTGGAAGTTCCAGTGGTTAGATGTGATTGGCCTCGAGAAGCCTCAGCGGAAATGGGCCTCATCTCGCCTGGAGGGCAAAACCTCCTGGATTTTTTCGAGTTGCGGCAGGTGCTCTCGACTTACGACGGGGACCTCAGGGAACCGCTCTGGTGGCCTCAGGAAAGGCCAGTCCCCATGCGAGTTCCTCGGGGGCCTCTCGGGATTCCTCTCCCGTCGATGCCGGGGCCTAAGACCTTGTGTGGAGTCGGGGCCGGAACCTGAGGATTCCTCTCCAGTGCTGACATGGATCTTGGGGTACTTCTGGAGTCTCCCCAGGGGAGTCAGTCCTCGTCTCGAATGCGGGCATGCACTTGCGCTTTCCTCCAGAGCGGTAGCAGCAGTGTCACGCAGTCCGCCGCGTGGATCAAAGGATCTATGGTTTTCCCTCGAGTCTTTCCCACGAGGCTTTCCCACGAGGCTTTCCCACAGGGCTGTCCCACGTGCACACGTGGTGGGAGTGGATCCTCGGCTTGAACGTCAAGGCAGTGAAGGGAAAACAGGTTCCTCTGGAATGGACTGACACATCTGGGGGACTCTTGGAATGGTGTCACGACCCTGGAGTTCCTCTCGCCTTTCCTGTGGAGAGCGCCTCCTCTTGAGATGCGACGGGAACGCCGGGAATTCTTTCCCTACGAAACAGGGAAAGGATCCCTCATCTCGAGCTAGGAGGCGGAAACGGGGCTCCCCTGGATGTGTGCGGGACCCACGTGCTTCGTCTCGAGTGGAGTCGTGTATGTCGGGGATCTTCTTGAGTTGCAGCAAGGGTGTGAAGGACCCTTTGGAAGTTCCAGTGGTTAGACGTGATTAGCCTCGAGATCCCTCAGCCGAAATTGGCCTCATCTCGCCTCGAGGGCAAAACCTCCTGGATTTTCTCGAGTTGCGGCAGGTGCTCTCGACTTACGACGGAGACCTCAGGGACCTGCTCTGGTGGCCTCAGGAAAGGCCAGTCCCCATGCGAGTTCCTCGGGGGCCTCTCGGGATTCCTCTCCCGTCGATGCCGGGGCCTAAGACCTTGTGTGGAGTCGGGGCCGGAACCTGAGGATTCCTCTCCAGTGCTGACATGGATCTTGGGGTACTTCTGGAGTCTCCCCAGGGGAGTCAGTCCTCATCTCGAATGCGGGCATGCACTTGCGCTTTCCTCCAGAGCGGTAGCAGCAGTGTAACGCTTCTGCCGCGTGGATCAAAGGATCTATGGTTTTCCCTCGAGTCTTTCCCACGAGGCTTTCCCACGAGGCTTTCCCACAGGGCTGTCCCACGTGCACACGTGGTGGGAGTCGATCCTCGGCTTGAACGTCAAGGCAGTGCAGGGCAAACAGGTTCCTCTGGAATGGACTGACACATCTGGGTGACTCTTGGAATGGTGTCACGACCCTGGAGTTCCTCTCGCCTTTCCTGTGGAGAGCGCCTCCTCTTGAGATGCGACGGGAACGCCGGGAATTCTTTCCCTACGAAACAGGGAAAGGATCCCTCATCTTGAGCTAGGAGGCGGAAACGGGGCTCCCCTGGATGTGTGCGGGACCCACGTGCTTCCTCTCGAGTGGAGACGGGTATGTCGGGGAACTTCTTGAGTTGAAGCAAGGGTGTGAAGGACCCTTTGGAAGTTCCAGTGGTTAGACGTGATTAGCCTCGAGAAGCCTCAGCGGAAATGGGCCTCATCTCGCCTGGAGGGCAAAACCTCCTGGATTTTCACGAGTTGCCACAGGTGCTCTCGACTTACGACGGGGACCTCAGGGACCCGCTCTGGTGGCCTCAGGAAAGGCCAGTCCCCATGCGAGTTCCTCGGGGGTGTCTCGGGATTCCTCTCCCGTCGATGCCGGGACCTAAGACCTTGTGTGGAGTCGGGGCCGGAACCTGAGGATTCCTCTCCAGTGCTGACATGGATCTTGGGGTACTTCTGGAGTCTCCCCAGGGGAGTCAGTCCTCGTCTCGAATGCGGGCATGCACTTGTGCTTTCCTCCAGAGCGGTAGCAGCAGTGTCACGCAGTCCGCCGCGTGGATCAAAGGATCTATGGTTTTCCCTCGAGTCTTTCCCACGAGGCTTTCCCACGAGGCTTTCCCACAGGGCTGTCCCACGTGCACAAGTGGTCGGAGTCGAACCTCGGCTTGAACGTCAAGGCAGTGCAGGGAAAACAGGTTCCTCTGGTATGGACTGACACATCTGGGGGACTCTTGGAATGGTGTCACGACCCTGGAGTTCCTCTCGCCTTTCCTGTGGAGAGCGCCTCCTCTTGAGATGCGACGGGAACGCCGGGAATTCTTTCCCTAGGAAACAGGGAAAGGATCCCTCATCTCGAGCTAGGAGGCGGAAACGGGGCTCCCCTGGATGTGTGCGGGACCCACGTGCTTCGTCTCGAGTGGAGTCGTGTATGTCGGGGAACTTCTTGAGTTGCAGCAAGGGTGTGAAGGACCCTTTGGAAGTTCCAGTGGTTAGACGTGATTAGCCTCGAGAAGCCTCAGCCGAAATGGGCCTCATCTCGCCTCGAGGGCAAAACCTCCTGGATTTTCTCGAGTTGCGGCAGGTGCTCTCGACTTACGACGGAGACCTCAGGGACCCGCTCTGGTGGCCTCAGGAAAGGCCAGTCCCCATGCGAGTTCCTCGGGGGCCTCTCGGGATTCCTCTCCCGTCGATGCCGGGGCCTAAGACCTTGTGTGGAGTCGGGGCCGGAACCTGAGGATTCCTCTCCAGTGCTGACATGGATCTTGGGGTACTTCTGGAGTCTCCCCAGGGGAGTCAGTCCTCATCTCGAATGCGGGCATGCACTTGCGCTTTCCTCCAGAGCGGTAGCAGCAGTGTAACGCTTCTGCCGCGTGGATCAAAGGATCTATGGTTTTCCCTCGAGTCTTTCCCACGAGGCTTTCCCACGAGGCTTTCCCACAGGGCTGTCCCACGTGCACACGTGGTGGGAGTGGATCCTCGGCTTGAACGTCAAGGCAGTGAAGGGAAAACAGGTTCCTCTGGAATGGACTGACACATCTGGGGGACTCTTGGAATGGTGTCACGACCCTGGAGTTCCTCTCGCCTTTCCTGTGGAGAGCGCCTCCTCTTGAGATGCGACGGGAACGCCGGGAATTCTTTCCCTACGAAACAGGGAAAGGATCCCTCATCTCGAGCTAGGAGGCGGAAACGGGGCTCCCCTGGATGTGTGCGGGACACCACGTGCTTCCTCTCGAGTGGAGACGGGTATGTCGGGGAACTTCTTGAGTTGAAGCAAGGGTGTGAAGGACCCTTTGGAAGTTCCAGTGGTTAGACGTGATTAGCCTCGAGAAGCCTCAGCGGAAATGGGCCTCATCTCGCCTGGAGGGCAAAACCTCCTGGATTTTCACGAGTTGCCACAGGTGCTCTCGACTTACGACGGGGACCTCAGGGACCCGCTCTGGTGGCCTCAGGAAAGGCCAGTCCCCATGCGAGTTCCTCGGGGGTGTCTCGGGATTCCTCTCCCGTCGATGCCGGGACCTAAGACCTTGTGTGGAGTCGGGGCCGGAACCTGAGGATTCCTCTCCAGTGCTGACATGGATCTTGGGGTACTTCTGGAGTCTCCCCAGGGGAGTCAGTCCTCGTCTCGAATGCGGGCATGCACTTGTGCTTTCCTCCAGAGCGGTAGCAGCAGTGTCACGCAGTCCGCCGCGTGGATCAAAGGATCTATGGTTTTCCCTCGAGTCTTTCCCACGAGGCTTTCCCACGAGGCTTTCCCACAGGGCTGTCCCACGTGCACAAGTGGTGGGAGTCGAACCTCGGCTTGAACGTCAAGGCAGTGCAGGGAAAACAGGTTCCTCTGGTATGGACTGACACATCTGGGGGACTCTTGGAATGGTGTCACGACCCTGGAGTTCCTCTCGCCTTTCCTGTGGAGAGCGCCTCCTCTTGAGATGCGACGGGAACGCCGGGAATTCTTTCCCTACGAAACAGGGAAAGGATCCCTCATCTCGAGCTAGGAGGCGGAAACGGGGCTCCCCTGGATGTGTGCGGGACCCACGTGCTTCCTCTCGAGTGGAGTCGTGTATGTCGGGGAACTTCTTGAGTTGCAGCAAGGGTGTGAAGGACCCTTTGGAAGTTCCAGTGGTTAGACGTGATTAGCCTCGAGAAGCCTCAGCCGAAATGGGCCTCATCTCGCCTCGAGGGCAAAACCTCCTGGATTTTCTCGAGTTGCGGCAGGTGCTCTCGACTTACGACGGAGACCTCAGGGACCTGCTCTGGTGGCCTCAGGAAAGGCCAGTCCCCATGCGAGTTCCTCGGGGGCCTCTCGGGATTCCTCTCCCGTCGATGCCGGGGCCTAAGACCTTGTGTGGAGTCGGGGCCGGAACCTGAGGATTCCTCTCCAGTGCTGACATGGATCTTGGGGTACTTCTGGAGTCTCCCCAGGGGAGTCAGTCCTCATCTCGAATGCGGGCATGCACTTGCGCTTTCCTCCAGAGCGGTAGCAGCAGTGTAACGCTTCTGCCGCGTGGATCAAAGGATCTATGGTTTTCCCTCGAGTCTTTCCCACGAGGCTTTCCCACGAGGCTTTCCCACAGGGCTGTCCCACGTGCACACGTGGTGGGAGTCGATCCTCGGCTTGATCGTCAACGCAGTGCAGGGAAAACAGGTTCCTCTGGAATGGACTGACACATCTGGGTGACTCTTGGAATGGTGTCACGACCCTGGAGTTCCTCTCGCCTTTCCTGTGGAGAGCGCCTCCTCTTGAGATGCGACGGAAACGCCGGGAATTCTTTCCCTACGAAACAGGGAAAGGATCCCTCATCTCGAGCTAGGAGGCGGAAACGGGGCTCCCCTGGATGTGTGCGGGACCCACGTGCTTCCTCTCGAGTGGAGACGGGTATGTCGGGGAACTTCTTGAGTTGAAGCAAGGGTGTGAAGGACCCTTTGGAAGTTCCAGTGGTTAGACGTGATTAGCCTCGAGAAGCCTCAGCGGAAATGGGCCTCATCTCGCCTGGAGGGCAAAACCTCCTGGATTTTCACGAGTTGCCGCAGGTGCTCTCGACTTACGACGGGGACCTCAGGGACCCGCTCTGGTGGCCTCAGGAAAGGCCAGTCCCCATGCGAGTTCCTCGGGGGCCTCTCGGGATTCCTCTCCCGTCGATGCCGGGGCCTAAGACCTTGTGTGGAGTCGGGGCCGGAACCTGAGGATTCCTCTCCAGTGTTGACATGGATCTTGGGGTACTTCTGGAGTCTCCCCAGGGGAGTCAGTCCTCGTCTCGAATGCGGGCATGCACTTGCGCTTTCCTCCAGAGCGGTAGCAGCAGTGTCACGCAGTCCGCCGCGTGGATCAAAGGATCTATGGTTTTCCCTCGAGTCTTTCCCACGAGGCTTTCCCACGAGGCTTTCCCACAGGGCTGTCCCACGTGCACACGTGGTGGGAGTCGAACCTCGGCTTGAACGTCAAGGCAGTGCAGGGAAAACAGGTTCCTCTGGAATGGACTGACACATCTGGGGGACTCTTGGAATGGTGGCATGACCCTGGAGTTCCTCTCGCCTTTCCTGTGGAGAGCGCCTCCTCTTGAGATGCGACGGGAACGCCGGGAATTCTTTCCCTACGAAACAGGGAAAGGATCCCTCATCTCGAGCTAGGAGGCGGAAACGGGGCTCCCCTGGATGTGTGCGGGACCCACGTGCTTCGTCTCGAGTGGAGTCGTGTATGTCGGGGAACTTCTTGAGTTGCAGCAAGGGTGTGAAGGACCCTTTGGAAGTTCCAGTGGTTAGACGTGATTAGCCTCGAGAAGCCTCAGCCGAAATGGGCTTCATCTCGCCTCGAGGGCAAAACCTCCTGGATTTTCTCGAGTTGCGGCAGGTGCTCTCGACTTACGACGGAGACCTCAGGGACCTGCTCTGGTGGCCTCAGGAAAGGCCAGTCCCCATGCGAGTTCCTCGGGGGCCACTCGGGATTCCTCTCCCGTCGATGCCGGGGCCTAAGACCTTGTGTGGAGTCGGGGCCGGAACCTGAGGATTCCACTCCAGTGCTGACATGGATCTTGGGGTACTTCTGGAGTCTCCCCAGGGGAGTCAGTCCTCATCTCGAATGCGGGCATGCACTTGCGCTTTCCTCCAGAGCGGTAGCAGCAGTGTAACGCTTCTGCCGCGTGGATCAAAGGATCTATGGTTTTCCCTCGAGTCTTTCCCACGAGGCTTTCCCACGAGGCTTTCCCACAGGGCTGTCCCACGTGCACACGTGGTGGGAGTCGATCCTCGGCTTGAACGTCAACGCAGTGCAGGGAAAACAGGTTCCTCTGGAATGGACTGACACATCTGGGTGACTCTTGGAATGGTGTCACGACCCTGGAGTTCCTCTCGCCTTTCCTGTGGAGAGCGCCTCCTCTTGAGATGCGACGGAAACGCCGGGAATTCTTTCCCTACGAAACAGGGAAAGGATCCCTCATCTCGAGCTAGGAGGCGGAAACGGGGCTCCCCTGGATGTGTGCGGGACTCACGTGCTTCCTCTCGAGTGGAGACGTGTATGTCGGGGAACTTCTTGAGTTGAAGCAAGGGTGTGAAGGACCCTTTGGAAGTTCCAGTGGTTAGACGTGATTAGCCTCGAGAAGCCTCAGCGGAAATGGGCCTCATCTCGCCTGGAGGGCAAAACCTCCTGGATTTTCACGAGTTGCCGCAGGTGCTCTCGACTTACGACGGGGACCTCAGGGACCCGCTCTGGTGGCCTCAGGAAAGGCCAGTCCCCATGCGAGTTCCTCGGGGGTGTCTCGGGATTCCTCTCCCGTCAATGCCGGGACCTAAGACCTTGTTTGGAGTCTGGGCCGGTACCTGAGGATTCCTCTCCAGTGCTGACATGGATCTTGGGGTACTTCTGGAGTCTCCCCAGGGGAGTCAGTCCTCGTCTCGAATGCGGGCATGCACTTGCGCTTTCCTCCAGAGCGGTAGCAGCAGTGTCACGCAGTCCGCCGCGTGGATCAAAGGATCTATGGTTTTCCCTCGAGTCTTTCCCACGAGGCTTTCCCACGAGGCTTTCCCACAAGGCTGTCCCACGTGCACACGTGGTGGGAGTCGAACCTCGGCTTGAACGTCAAGGCAGTGCAGGGAAAACAGGTTCCTCTGGAATGGACTGACACATCTGGGGGACTCTTGGAATGGTGGCATGACCCTGGAGTTCCTCTCGCCTTTCCTGTGGAGAGCGCCTCCTCTTGAGATGCGACGGGAACGCCGGGAATTCTTTCCCTACGAAACAGGGAAAGGATCCCTCATCTCGAGCTAGGAGGCGGAAACGGGGCTCCCCTGGATGTGTGCGGGACACCACGTGCTTCCTCTCGAGTGGAGACGGGTATGTCGGGGAACTTCTTGAGTTGCAGCAAGGGTGTGAAGGACCCTTTGGAAGTTCCAGTGGTTAGACGTGATTGGCCTCGAGAAGCCTCAGCGGAAATGGGCCTCATCTCGCCTGGAGGGCAAAACCTCCTGGATTTTCTCGAGTTGCGGCAGGTGCTCTCGACTTACGACGGGGACCTCAGGGAACCGCTCTGGTGGCCTCAGGAAAGGCCAGTCCCCATGCGAGTTCCTCGGGGGCCTCTCGGGATTCCTCTCCCGTCGATGCCGGGGCCTAAGACCTTGTGTGGAGTCGGGGCCGGAACCTGAGGATTCCTCTCCAGTGCTGACATGGATCTTGGGGTACTTCTGGAGTCTCCCCAGGGGAGTCAGTCCTCGTCTCGAATGCGGGCATGCACTTGCGCTTTCCTCCAGAGCGGTAGCAGCAGTGTTACGCAGTCCGCCGCGTGGATCAAAGGATCTATGGTTTTCCCTCGAGTCTTTCCCACGAGGCTTTCCCACGAGGCTTTCCCACAGGGCTGTCCCACGTGCACACGTGGTGGGAGTCGATCCTCGGCTTGAACGTCAAGGCAGTGCAGGGAAAACA
The DNA here is from genome assembly GCF_042477335.2 of Ovis canadensis. Classification (NCBI taxonomy): domain Eukaryota; kingdom Metazoa; phylum Chordata; class Mammalia; order Artiodactyla; family Bovidae; genus Ovis; species Ovis canadensis. The sequence continues at coordinate 1,478,934 of NC_091249.1, read as the reverse complement.
GGTTCCTCTGGAATGGACTGACACATATGGGGGACTCTTGGAGTGGTGGCACGACCCTGGAGTTCCTCTCGCCTTTCCTGTGGAGAGCGCTTCCTCTTGAGATGCGACGGGAACGCCGGGAATTCTTTCCCTACGAAACAGGGAAAGGATCCCTCATCTCGAGCTAGGAGGCGGAAACGGGGCTCCCCTGGATGTGTGCGGGACCCCACGTGCTTCCTCTCGAGTGGAGACGGGTATGTCGGGGAACTTCTTGAGTTGCAGCAAGGGTGTGAAGGACCCTTTGGAAGTTCCAGTGGTTAGACGTGATTGGCCTCGAGAAGCCTCAGCGGAAATGAGCCTCATCTCGCCTGGAGGGCAAAACCTCCTGGATTTTCTCGAGTTGCGGCAGGTGCTCTCGACTTACGACGGGGACCTCAGGGAACCGCTCTGGTGGCCTCAGGAAAGGCCAGTCCCCATGCGAGTTCCTCGGGGGCCTCTCGGGATTCCTCTCCCGTCGATGCCGGGGCCTAAGACCTTGTGTGGAGTCGGGGCCGGAACCTGAGGATTCCTCTCCAGTGCTGACATGGATCTTGGGGTACTTCTGGAGTCTCTCCAGGGGAGTCAGTCCTCGGCTCGAATGCGGGCATGCACTTGCGCTTTCCTCCAGAGCGGTAGCAGCAGTGTCACGCAGTCCGCCGCGTGGATCAAAGGATCTATGGTTTTCCCTCGAGTCTTTCCCACGAGGCTTTCCCACGAGGCTTTCCCACAGGGCTGTCCCACGTGCACACGTGGTGGGAGTCGATCCTCGGCTTGAACGTCAAGGCAGTGCAGGGAAAACAGGTTCCTCTGGAATGGACTGACACATCTGGGGGACTCTTGGAATGGTGGCATGACCCTGGAGTTGCTCTCGCCTTTCCTGTGGAGAGCGCCTCCTCTTGAGATGCGACGGGAACGCCGGGAATTCTTTCTCTACGAAACAGGGAAAGGATCCCTCATCTCGAGCTAGGAGGCGGAAACGGGGCTCCCCTGGATGTGTGCGGGACCCCACGTGCTTCCTCTCGAGTGGAGACGGGTATGTCGGGGAACTTCTTGAGTTGCAGCAAGGGTGTGAAGGACCCTTTGGAAGTTCCAGTGGTTAGATGTGATTGGCCTCAAGAAGCCTCAGCGGAAATGGGCCTCATCTCGCCTGGAGGGCAAAACCTCCTGGATTTTCTCAAGTTGCGGCAGGTGCTCTCGACTTACGACGGGGACCTCAGGGACCCGCTCTGGTGGCCTCAGGAAAGGCCAGTCCCCATGCGAGTTCCTCGGGGGCCTCTCGGGATTCCTCTCCCGTCGATGCCGGGGCCTAAGACCTTGTGAGGAGTCGGGGCCGGAACCTGAGGATTCCTCTCCAGTGCTGACATGGATCTTGGGGTACTTCTGGAGTCTCCCCAGGGGAGTCAGTCCTCGTCTCGAATGCGGGCATGCACTTGCGCTTTCCTCCAGAGCGGTAGCAGCAGTGTCACGCAGTCCGCCGCGTGGATCAAAGGATCTATGGTTTTCCCTCGAGTCTTTCCCACGAGGCTTTCCCACGAGGCTTTCCCACAGGGCTGTCCCACGTGCACACGTGGTGGGAGTCGATCCTCGGCTTGAACGTCAAGGCAGTGCAGGGAAAACAGGTTCCTCTGGAATGGACTGACACATCTGGGGGACTCTTGGAATGGTGGCACGACCCTGGAGTTCCTCTCGCCTTTCCTGTGGAGAGCGCCTCCTCTTGAGATGCGACCGGAACGCCGGGAATTCTTTCCCTACGAAACAGGGAAAGAATCCCTCATCTCGAGCTAGGAGGCGGAAACGGGGCTCCCCTGGATGTGTGCGGGACCCCACGTGCTTCCTCTCGAGTGGAGATGGGTATGTCGGGGAACTTCTTGAGTTGCAGCAAGGGTGTGAAGGACCCTTTGGAAGTTCCAGTGGTTAGTCGTGATTGGCCTCGAGAAGCCTCAGCGGAAATGGGCCTCATCTCGCCTGGAGGGCAAAACCTCCTGGATTTTCTCGAGTTGCGGCAGGTGCTCTCGACTTACGACGGGGACCTCAGGGAACCGCTCTGGTGGCCTCAGGAAAGGCCAGTCCCCATGCGAGTTCCTCGGGGGCCTCTCGGGATTCCTCTCCCGTCGATGCCGGGGCCTAAGACCTTGTATGGAGTCGGGGCCGGAACCTGAGGATTCCTCTCCAGTGCTGACATGGATCTTGGGGTACTTCTGGAGTCTCCCCAGGGGAGTCAGTCCTCGTCTCGAATGCGGGCATGCACTTGCGCTTTCCTCCAGAGCGGTAGCAGCAGTGTCACGCAGTCCGCCGCGTGGATCAAAGGATCTATGGTTTTCCCTCGAGTCTTTCCCACGAGGCTTTCCCACGAGGCTTTCCCACAGGGTTGTCCCACGTGCACACGTGGTGGGAGTCGATCCTCGGCTTGAACGTCAAGGCAGTGCAGGGAAAACAGGTTCCTCTGGAATGGACTGACACATCTGGGGGACTCTTGGAATGGTGGCATGACCCTGGAGTTCCTCTCGCCTTTCCTGTGGAGAGCGCCTCCTCTTGAGATGCGACGGGAACGCCGGGAATTCTTTCCCTACGAAACAGGGAAAGGATCCCTCATCTCGAGCTAGGAGGCGGAAACGGGGCTCCCCTGGATGTGTGCGGGACCCCACGTGCTTCCTCTCGAGTGGAGACGGGTATGTCGGGGAACTTCTTGAGTTGCAGCAAGGGTGTGAAGGACCCTTTGGAAGTTCCAGTGGTTAGATGTGATTGGCCTCGAGAAGCCTCAGCGGAAATGGGCCTCATCTCGCCTGGAGGGCAAAACCTCCTGGATTTTCTCAAGTTGCGGCAGGTGCTCTCGACTTACGACGGGGACCTCAGGGACCCGCTCTGGTGGCCTCAGGAAAGGCCAGTCCCCATGCGAGTTCCTCGGGGGCCTCTCGGGATTCCTCTCCCGTCGATGCCGGGGCCTAAGACCTTGTGTGGAGTCGGGGCCGGAACCTGAGGATTCCTCTCCAGTGCTGACATGGATCTTGGGGTACTTCTGGAGTCTCCCCAGGGGAGTCAGTCCTCATCTCGCATGCGGGCATGCACTTGCGCTTTCCTCCAGAGTGGTAGCAGCAGTGTAACGCTTCTGCCGCGTGGATCAAAGGATCTATGGTTTTCCCTCGAGTCTTTCCCACGAGGCTTTCCCACGAGGCTATCCCACAGGGCTGTCCCACGTGCACACGTGGTGGGAGTCGATCCTCGGCTTGAACGTCAAGGCAGTGCAGGGAAAACAGGTTCCTCTGGAATGGACTGACACATCTGGGTGACTCTTGGAATGGTGTCACGACCCTGGAGTTCCTCTCGCCTTTCCTGTGGAGAGCGCCTCCTCTTGAGATGCGACGGGAACGCCGGGAATTCTTTCCCTACGAAACAGGGAAAGGATCCCTCATCTCGAGCTAGGAGGCGGAAACGGGGCTCCCCTGGATGTGTGCGGGACCGCACGTGCTTCCTCTCGAGTGGAGACGGGTATGTCGGGGAACTTCTTGAGTTGCAGCAAGGGTGTGAAGGACCCTTTGGAAGTTCCAGTGGTTAGACGTGATTGGCCTCGAGAAGCCTCAGCGGAAATGGGCCTCATCTCGCCTGGAGGGCAAAACCTCCTGGATTTTCTCAAGTTGCGGCAGGTGCTCTCGACTTACGACGGGGACCTCAGGGACCCGCTCTGGTGGCCTCAGGAAAGGCCAGTCCCCATGCGAGTTCCTCGGGGGCCTCTCGGGATTCCTCTCCCGTCGATGCCGGGGCCTAAGACCTTGTGTGGACTCGGGGCCGGAACCTGAGGATTCCTCTCCAGTGCTGACATGGATCTTGGGGTACTTCTGGAGTCTCCCCAGGGGAGTCAGTCCTCGTCTCGAATGCGGGCATGCACTTGCGCTTTCCTCCAGAGCGGTAGCAGCAGTGTCACGCAGTCTGCCGCGTGGATCAAAGGATCTATGGTTTTCCCTCGAGTCTTTCCCACGAGGCTTTCCCACGAGGCTTTCCCACAGGGCTGTCCCACGTGCACACGTGGTGGGAGTCGATCCTCGGCTTGAACGTCAAGGCAGTGCAGGGAAAACTGGTTCCTCTGGAATGGACTGACACATCTGGGGGACTCTTGGAATGGTGTCACGACCCTGGAGTTCCTCTCGCCTTTCCTGTGGAGAGCGCCTCCTCTTGAGATGCGACGGGAACGCCGGGAATTCTTTCCCTACGAAACAGGGAAAGGATCCCTCATCTCGAGCTAGGAGGCGGAAACGTGGCTCCCCTGGATGTGTGCGGGACCCCACGTGCTTCCTCTCGAGTGGAGACGGGTATGTCGGGGAACTTCTTGAGTTGCAGCAAGGGTGTGAAGGACCCTTTGGAAGTTCCAGTGGTTAGATGTGATTGGCCTCGAGAAGCCTCAGCGGAAATGGGCCTCATCTCGCCTGGAGGGCAAAACCTCCTGGATTTTTTCGAGTTGCGGCAGGTGCTCTCGACTTACGACGGGGACCTCAGGGAACCGCTCTGGTGGCCTCAAGAAAGGCCAGTCCCCATGCGAGTTCCTCGGGGGCGTCTCGGGATTCCTCTCCCGTCGATGCCGGGGCCTAAGACCTTGTGTGAAGTCGGGGCCGGAACCTGAGGATTCCTCTCCAGTGCTGACATGGATCTTGGGGTACTTCTGGAGTCTCCCCAGGGGAGTCAGTCCTTGTCTCGAATGCGGGCATGCACTTGTGCTTTCCTCCAGAGCGGTAGCAGCAGTGTCACGCAGTCCGCCGCGTGGATCAAAGGATCTATGGTTTTCCCTCGAGTCTTTCCCACGAGGCTTTCCAACGAGGCTTTCCCACAGGGCTGTCCCACCTGCACACGTGGTGGGAGTCGATCCTCGGCTTGAACGTCAAGGCAGTGCAGGGAAAACAGGTTCCTCTGGAATGGACTGACACATCTGGGGGGCTCTTGGAATGGTGGCACGACCCTGGAGTTCCTCTCGCCTTTCCTGTGGAGAGCGCCTCCTCTTGAGATGCGACGGGAACGCCGGGAATTCTTTCCCTACGAAACAGGGAAAGGATCCCTCATCTCGAGCTAGGAGGCGGAAACGGGGCTCCCCTGGATGTGTGCGGGACCCAATTGCTTCCTCTCGAGTGCAGACGGGTATGTCGGGGAACTTCTTGAGTTGCAGCAAGGGTGTGAAGGACCCTTTGGAAGTTCCAGTGGTTAGACGTGATTAGCCTCGAGAAGCCTCAGCCGAAATGGGCCTCAACTCGCCTCGAGGGCAAAACCTCCTGGATTTTCTCGAGTTGCGGCAGGTGCTCTCGACTTACGACGGAGACCTCAGGGACCTGCTCTGGTGGCCTCAGGAAAGGCCAGTCCCCATGCGAGTTCCTCGGGGGCCTCTCGGGATTCCTCTCCCGTCGATCCCGGGGCCTAAGACCTTGTGTGGAGTCGGGGCCGGAACCTGAGGATTCCTCTCCAGTGCTGACATGGATCTTGGGGTACTTCTGGAGTCTCCCCAGGGGAGTCAGTCCTCGTCTCGAATGCGGGCATGCACTTGCGCTTTCCTCCAGAGCGGTAGCAGCAGTGTCACGCAGTCCGCCGCATGGATCAAAGGATCTATGGTTTTCCCTCGAGTCTTTCCCACGAGGCTTTCCCACGAGGCTTTCCCACAGGGCTGTCCCACGTGCACACGTGGTGGGAGTCGATCCCCGGCTTGAACGTCAAGGCAGTGCAGGGAAAACAGGTTCCTCTGGAATGGACTGACACATCTGGGGGACTCTTGGAATGGTGTCACGACCCTGGAGTTCCTCTCGCCTTTCCTGTGGAGAGCGCCTCCTCTTGAGATGCGACGGGAACGCCGGGAATTCTTTCCCTACGAAACAGGGAAAGGATCCCTCATCTCGAGCTAGGAGGCGGAAACGGGGCTCCCCTGGATGTGTGCGGGACCCACGTGCTTCCTCTCGAGTGGAGACGGGTATGTCGGGGAACTTCTTGAGTTGCAGCAAGGGTGTGAAGGACCCTTTGGAAGTTCCAGTGGTTAGACGTGATTAGCCACGAGAAGCCTCAGCGGAAATGGGCCTCATCTCGCCTGGAGGGCAAAACCTCCTGGATTTTCTCGTGAGCGGCAGGTGCTCTCGACTTACGACGGGGACCTCAGGGACCCGCTCTGTTGGCCTCAGGAAAGGCCAGTCCCCATGCGAGTTCCTCGGGGGCCTGTCAGGATTCCACTCCCGTCCATGCCGGGGCCTAAGACCTTGTGTGGAGTCGGGGCCGGAACCTGAGGATTCCTCTCCAGTGCTGACATGGATCTTGGGGTACTTCTGGAGTCTCCCCAGGGGAGTCAGTCCTCGTCTCCAATGCGGGCATGCACTTTCGCTTTCCTCTAGAGCGGTAGCAGCAGTGTCACGCAGTCCGCCGCGTGGATCAAAGGATCTATGGTTTTCCCTCGAGTCTTTCCCACGAGGCTTTCCCACGAGGCTTTCCCACAGGGATGTCCCACGTGCACACGTGGTGGGAGTCGATCCTCGGCTTGAACGTCAAGGCAGTGAAGGGAAAACAGTTTCCTCTGGAATGGAATGACACATCTGGGGGACTCTTGGAATGGTGTCACGACCCTGGAGTTCCTCTCGCCTTTCCTGTGGAGAGCGCCTCCTCTTGAGATGTGACGGGAACGCCGGGAATTCTTTCCCTACGAAACAGGGAAACGATCCCTCATCTCGAGCTAGGAGGCGGAAACGGGGCTCCCCTGGATGTGTGCGGTACCCCACGTGCTTCCTCTCGAGTGGAGACGGGTATGTCGGGGACCTTCGTGAGTTGCAGCAAGGGTGTGAAGGACCCTTTGGAAGTTCCAGTGGTTAGATGTGATTGGCCTCGAGAAGCCTCAGCGGAAATGGGCCTCATCTCGCCTGGAGGGCAAAACATTTTTTCTCTAGTTGCGGCATGTGCTCTCGACTTACGACGAGGACCTCAGGGACCCGCTCTGGTGGCCTCAGGAAAGGCCAGTCCCCATGCGAGTTCCTCTGGGGATTCCTCTCCGGTCGATGCCGGGGCCTAAGACCTTGTGTGGAGTCAGGGCCGGAACCTGAGGATTCCTCTCCACTGCTGACATGGATCTTGGGGTACTTCTGGAGTCTCCCCAGGGGAGTCAGTCCTCGTCTCGAATGCGGGCATGCACTTGCGCTTTCCTCCAGAGCGGTAGCAGCAGTGTCACGCAGTCCGCCTCATGGATCAAAGGATCTATGGTTTTGCCTCGAGTCTTTCCCACGAGGCTTTCCCACGAGGCTTTCCCACAGGGCTGTCCCACGTGCACACGTGGTGGGAGTCGATCCTCGGCCTGAACGTCAAGGCAGTGCAGGGAAAACAGGTTCCTCTGGAATGAAATGACACATCTGGGGGACTCTTGGAATGGTGGCACGACCCTGGAGTTCCTCTCGCCTTTCCTGTGGAGAGCGCCTCCTCTTGAGATGCGACGGGAACGCCGGGAATTCTTTCCCTACGAAACAGGGAAAGGATCCCTCATCTCGAGCTAGGAGGCGGAAACGGGTCTCCCCTGGATGTGTGCGGGACACCACGTGCTTCCTCTCGAGTGGAGACGGGTATGTCGGGGAACTTCTTGAGTTGCAGCAAGGGTGTGAAGGACCCTTTGGAAGTTCCAGTGGTTAGATGTGATTGGCCTCGAGAAGCCTCAGCGGAAATGGGCCTCATCTCGCCTGGAGGGCAAAACCTCCTGGATTTTCTCGAGTTGCGGCAGGTGCTCTCGACTTACGACGGGGACCTCAGGGACCCTCTCTGGTGGCCTCAGGAAAGGCCAGTCCCCATGCGAGTTCCTCGGGGGCCTCTCGGGATTCCTCTCCCGTCGATGCCGGGGCCTAAGACCTTGTGTGGATTCGGGGCTGGAACCTGAGGATTCCTCTCCAGTGCTGACATGGATCTTGGGGTACTTCTGGAGTCTCCCCAGGGGAGTCAGTCCTCGTCTCGAATGCGGGCATGCACTTGCGCTTTCCTCCAGAGCGGTAGCAGCAGTGTCACGCAGTCCGCCGCGTGGATCAAAGGATCTATGGTTTTCCCTCGAGTCTTTCCCATGAGGCTTTCCCACGAGGCTTTCCCACAGGGCTGTCCCACGTGCACACGTGGTGGGAGTCGATCCTCGGCCTGAACGTCAAGGCAGTGCAGGGAAAACAGGTTCCTCTGGAATGAACTGACACATCTGGGGGACTCTTGGAATGGTGGCACGACCCTGGAGTTCCTCTCGCCTTTCCTGTGGAGAGCGCCTCCACTTGAGATGCGACGGGAACGCCGGGAATTCTTTCCCTACGAAACAGGGAAAGGATCCCTCATCTCGAGCTAGGAGGCGGAAACGGGGCTCCCCTGGATGTGTGCGGGACACCACGTGCTTCCTCTCGAGTGGAGACGGGTATGTCGGGGAACTTCTTGAGTTGCAGCAAGGGTGTGAAGGACCCTTTGGAAGTTCCAGTGGTTAGATGTGATTGGCCTCGAGAAGCCTCAGCGGAAATGGGCCTCATCTCGCCTGGAGGGCAAAACCTCCTGGATTTTCTCGAGTTGCGGCAGGTGCTCTCGACTTACGACGGGGACCTCAGGGACCCGCTCTGGTGGCCTCAGGAAAGGCCAGTCCCCATGCGAGTTCCTCGGGGGCCTCTCAGGATTCCTCTCCCGTCGATGCCGGGGCCTAAGACCTTGTGTGGAGTCGGGGCTGGAACCTGAGGATTCCTCTCCAGTGCTGACATGGATCTTGGGGTACTTCTGGAGTCTCCCCAGGGGAGTCAGTCCTCGTCTCGAATGCGGGCATGCACTTGCGCTTTCCTCCAGAGTGGTAGCAGCAGTGTCACGCAGTCCGCCGCGTGGATCAAAGGATCTATGGTTTTCCCTCGAGTCTTTCCCACGAGGCTTTCCCACGAGGTTTTCCCACAGGGCTGTCCCACGTGCACACGTGGTGGGAGTCGATCCTCGGCTTGAACGTCAAGGCAGTGCAGGGAAATCAGGTTCCTCTGGAATGGACTGACACATCTTGGGGACTCTTGGAATGGTGTCACGACCCTGGAGTTCCTCTCGCCTTTCATGTGGAGAGCGCCTCATCTTGAGATGCGATGGGAACGCCGGGAATTCTTTCCCTAAGAAACAGGGAAAGGATCCCTCATCTCGAGCTAGGAGGCGGAAACGGGGCTCCCCTGGATGTGTGCGGGACCCACGTGCTTCCTCTCGAGTGGAGACGGGTATGTCGGGGAACTTCTTGAGTTGCAGCAAGGGTGTGAAGCACCCTTTGGAAGTTCCAGTGGTTAGATGTGATTGGCCTCGAGAAGCCTCATCGGAAATGGGCCTCATCTCGCCTGGAGGGCAAATCCTCCTGGATTTTCTCGAGTTGCGGCAGGTGCTCTCGACTTACGACGGGGACCTCAGGGACCCGCTCTGGTGGCCTCAGGAAAGGCCAGTCCCCATGCGAGTTCCTCGGGGGCCTCTCGGGATTCCTCTCCCGTCGATGCCGGGGCCTAAGACCTTGTGTGGAGTCGGGGCCGGAACCTGAGGATTCCTCTCCAGTGCTGACATGGATCTTGGGGTACTTCTGGAGTCTCCCCAGGGGAGTCAGTCCTCGTCTCGATTGCGGGCATGCACTTGCGCTTTCCTCCAGAGCGGTAGCAGCAGTGTCACGCAGTCCGCCGCGTGGATCAAAGGATCTATGGTTTTCCCTCGAGTCTTTCCCACGAGGCTTTCCCACGAGGCTTTCCCACAGGGCTGTCCCACGTGCACACGTGGTGGGAGTCGATCCTCGGCTTGAACGTCAAGGCAGTGCAGGGAAAACAGGTTCCTCTGGGATGGACTGACATATCTGGGGGACTCTTGGAATGGTGGCATGACCCTGGAGTTCCTTTCGCCTTTCCTGTGGAGAGCGCCTCCTCTTGAGATGCGACGGGAACGCCGGGAATTCTTTCCCTGCGAAACAGGGAAAGGATCCCTCATCTCGAGCTAGGAGGCGGAAACCGGGCTCCCCTGGATGTGTGCGGGACCCCACGTGCTTCCTCTCGAGTGGAGACGGGTATGTCGGGGAACTTCTTGAGTTGCAGCAAGGGTGTGAAGGACCCTTTGGAAGTTCCAGTGGTTAGATGTGATTGGCCTCGAGAAGCCTCAGCGGAAATGGGCCTCATCTCGCCTGGAGGGCAAAACCTCCTGGATTTTCTCGAGTTGCGGCAGGTGCTCTCGACTTACGACGGGGACCTCAGGGACCCGCTCTGGTGGCCTCAGGAAAGGCCAGTCCCCATGCGAGTTCCTCGGGGGCCTCTCAGGATTCCTCTCCCGTCGATGCCGGGGCCTAAGACCTTGTGTGGAGTCGGGGCTGGAACCTGAGGATTCCTCTCCAGTGCTGACATGGATCTTGGGGTACTTCTGGAGTCTCCCCAGGGGAGTCAGTCCTCGTCTCGAATGCGGGCATGCACTTGCGCTTTCCTCCAGAGTGGTAGCAGCAGTGTCACGCAGTCCGCCGCGTGGATCAAAGGATCTATGGTTTTCCCTCGAGTCTTTCCCACGAGGCTTTCCCACGAGGTTTTCCCACAGGGCTGTCCCACGTGCACACGTGGTGGGAGTCGATCCTCGGCTTGAACGTCAAGGCAGTGCAGGGAAATCAGGTTCCTCTGGAATGGACTGACACATCTTGGGGACTCTTGGAATGGTGTCACGACCCTGGAGTTCCTCTCGCCTTTCATGTGGAGAGCGCCTCATCTTGAGATGCGATGGGAACGCCGGGAATTCTTTCCCTAAGAAACAGGGAAAGGATCCCTCATCTCGAGCTAGGAGGCGGAAACGGGGCTCCCCTGGATGTGTGCGGGACCCACGTGCTTCCTCTCGAGTGGAGACGGGTATGTCGGGGAACTTCTTGAGTTGCAGCAAGGGTGTGAAGCACCCTTTGGAAGTTCCAGTGGTTAGATGTGATTGGCCTCGAGAAGCCTCATCGGAAATGGGCCTCATCTCGCCTGGAGGGCAAATCCTCCTGGATTTTCTCGAGTTGCGGCAGGTGCTCTCGACTTACGACGGGGACCTCAGGGACCCGCTCTGGTGGCCTCAGGAAAGGCCAGTCCCCATGCGAGTTCCTCGGGGGCCTCTCGGGATTCCTCTCCCGTCGATGCCGGGGCCTAAGACCTTGTGTGGAGTCGGGGCCGGAACCTGAGGATTCCTCTCCAGTGCTGACATGGATCTTGGGGTACTTCTGGAGTCTCCCCAGGGGAGTCAGTCCTCGTCTCGATTGCGGGCATGCACTTGCGCTTTCCTCCAGAGCGGTAGCAGCAGTGTCACGCAGTCCGCCGCGTGGATCAAAGGATCTATGGTTTTCCCTCGAGTCTTTCCCACGAGGCTTTCCCACGAGGCTTTCCCACAGGGCTGTCCCACGTGCACACGTGGTGGGAGTCGATCCTCGGCTTGAACGTCAAGGCAGTGCAGGGAAAACAGGTTCCTCTGGAATGGACTGACATATCTGGGGGACTCTTGGAATGGTGGCATGACCCTGGAGTTCCTTTCGCCTTTCCTGTGGAGAGCGCCTCCTCTTGAGATGCGACGGGAACGCCGGGAATTCTTTCCCTGCGAAACAGGGAAAGGATCCCTCATCTCGAGCTAGGAGGCGGAAACCGGGCTCCCCTGGATGTGTGCGGGACCCCACGTGCTTCCTCTCGAGTGGAGACGGGTATGTCCCGGAACTGCTTGAGTTGCAGCAATGGTGTGAAGGACCCTTTGGAAGTTCCAGTGTTTAGATGTGATTAGCCTCGAGAAGCCTCATCGGAAATGGGCCTCATCTCGCCTGGAGGGCAAAATCTCCTGGATTTTCTCGAGTTGTGGCAGGTGCTCTCGACTTACGACGGGGACCTCAGGGACCCGCTCTGGTGGCCTCAGGAAAGGCCAGTCCCCATGCGAGTTCCTCGGGGGCCTCTCGGGATTCCTCTCCCGTCGATGCCGGGGCCTAAGACCTTGTGTGGAGTCGGGGCCGGAACCTGAGGATTCCTCTCCAGTGCTGACATGGATCTTGGGGTACTTCTGGAGTCTCCCCAGGGGAGTCAGTCCTCGTCTCGAATGCGGGCATGCACTTGCGCTTTCCTCCAGAGCGGTAGCAGCAGTGTCACGCAGTCCGCCGCGTAGATCAAAGGATCTATGGTTTTCCCTCGAGTCTTTCCCACGAGGCTTTCCCACGAGGCTTTCCCACAGGGCTGTCCCACGAGCACACGTGGTGGGAGTCGATCATCGGCTTGAACGTCAAGGCAGTGCAGGGAAAACAGGTTCCTCTGGAATGGACTGACACATCTGGTGGTCTCTTGGAATGGTGCCACGACCCTGGAGTTCATCTCGCCTTTCCTGTGGAGAGCGCCACCTCTTGAGATGCGACGGGAACGCCGGGAACTCTTTCCCTACGAAACAGGGAAAGGATCCCTCATCTCGAGCTAGGAGGCGGAAACGGGGCTCCCCTGGATGTGTGCGGGACCCCACGTGCTTCCTCTCGAGTGGAGACGGGTATGTCGCGGAACTGTTTGAGTTGCAGCAAGGGTGTGAAGGACCCTTTGGAAGTTCCAGTGGTTAGATGTGATTAGCCTCGAGAAGCCTCAGCGGAAATGGGCCTCATCTCGCCTGGAGGGCAAAACCTCCTGGATTTTCTCGAGTTGCGGCAGGTGCTCTCGACTTACGATGGGGACCTCAGGGACCCGCTCTGGTGCCTCAGGAAAGGCCAGTCCCCATGCGAGTTCCTCTGGGGCCTCTCGGCATTCCTCTCCCGTCAATGCCGGGGCCTAAGACCTTGTGTGGAGTCGGGGCCGGAACCTGAGGTTTCCTCTCCAGTGATGACATGGATCTTCGGGTACTTCTGGAGTCTCCCCAGGGGAGTCAGTCCTCGTCTGGAATGCGGGCATGCACTTGCACTTTCCTCCAGAGCGGTAGCAGCAGTGTCACGCAGTCCGCCGCGTGGATCAAAGGATCTATGGTTTTCCCTCGAGTCTTTCCCACGACGCTTTCCCACGAGGCTTTCCCACAGGGCTGTCCCACGTGCACAAGTGGTGGGAGTCGATCCTCGGCTTGAACGTCAAGGCAGTGCAGGGAAAACAGGTTCCTCTGGAATGGACTGACACATCTGGGGGACTCTTGGAATGGTGGCACGACCCTGGAGTTCCTCTCCCCTTTCCTGTGGAGAGCGCCTCCTCTTGAGATGCGACGGGAACGTCGGGAATTCTTTCCCTACGAAACAGGGAAAGGATCCCTCATCTCGAGCTAGGAGGCGGAAACGGGGCTCCCCTGGATGTGTGCGGGACCCCACGTGCTTCCTCTCGAGTGGAGACGGGTATGTCGGGGAACTTCTTGAGTTGCAGCAAGGGTGTGAAGGACCCTTTGGAAGTTCCAGTGGTTAGAAGTGATTATCCTCGAGAAGCCTCAGCGGAAATGGGCCTCATCTCGCCTGGAGAGCAAAACCTCCTGGATTTTCTCGAGTTGCGGCAGGTACTCTCGACTTACGACGGGGACCTCAGAGACCCGCTCTGGTGGCCTCAGGAAAGGCCAGTCCCCATGCGAGTTCCTCGGGTCCTCTCGGGATTCCTCTCCCGTCGATGCTGAGGCCTAAGACCTTGTGTGGAGTCGGGGCCGGAACCTGAGGATTCCTCTCCAGTGCTGACATGGATCTTGGGGTACTTGTGGAGTCTCCCCAGGGGAGTCAGTCCTCGTCTCGAATGCGGGCATGCACTTGCGCTTTCCTCCAGAGCTGTAGCAGCAGTGTCACGCAGTCCACCGCGTGGATCAAAGAATCTATGGTTTTCCCTCGAGTCTTTCCAACGAGGCTTTCCCACGAGGCTTTCCCACAGGGCTGTCCCACGTGCACACGTGGTGGGAGTCGATCCTCGGCTTGAACGTCAAGGCAGTGCAGGGAAAACAGGTTCCTCTGGAATGGACTGACACATCTGGGCGTCTCTTGGAATGGTGGCACGACCCTGGAGTTCCTCTCGCCTCTCATGTGGAGAGCGCCTCCTCTTGAGATGCGACGGGAACGCCGGGAATTCTTTCCCTACGAAACAGGGAAAGGATCCCTCATCTCGAGCTAGGAGGCGGAAACGGGGCTCCCCTGGATGTGTGCGGGACCCCACGTGCTTCCTCTCGAGTGGAGACGGGTATGTCGGGGAACTTCTTGAGTTGCAGCAAGGGTGTGAAGGACCCTTTGGAAGTTCCAGTGTTTAGATGTGATTAGCCTCGAGAAGCCTCAGCGGAAATGGGCCTCATCTCGCCTGGAGGGCAAAACCTCCTGGATTTTCTCGAGTTGCGGCAGGTGCTCTCGACTTACGACCGGGACCTCAGGGACCCGCTCTGGTGGCCTCAGGAAAGGCCAGTCCCCATGCGAGTTCCTCGGGGGCCTCTCGGGATTCCTCTCCCGTCGATGCCGGGGCCTAAGACCTTGTGTGGAGTCGGGGCCGGAACCTGAGGATTCCTCTCCAGTGCTGACATGGATCTTGGGGTACTTCTGGAGTCTCCCCAGGGGTGTCAGTCCTCGTCTCGAATGCGGGCATGGACTTGCGCTTTCCTAAAGAGCGGTAGCAGCAGTTTCACGCAGTCCGCCGCGTGGATCAAAGGATCTATGGTTTTGCCTCGAGTCTTTCCCACGAGGCTTTCCCACGAGGCTTTCCACAGGGCTGTCCCACGTGCACACGTGGTGGGAGTCGATCCTCGGCTTGAACGTCAAGGCAGTGCAGGGAAAACAGGTTCCTCTGGAATGGACTGACACATCTGGGGGACTCTTGGAATGGTGGCACGACCCTGGAGTTCCTCTCGCCTTTCCTGTGGAGAGCGCCTCCTCTTGAGATGCGACGGGAACGCCGGGAATTCTTTCCCTACGAAACAGGGAAAGGATCCCTCATCTCGAGCTAGGAGGCGGGAACGGGGCTCCCCTGGATGTGTGCGGGACCCCACGTGCTTCCTCTCGAGTGGAGACGGGTATGTCGGGGAACTTCTTGAGTTGCAGCAAGGGTGTGAAGGACCCTTTGAAGTTCCAGTGGTTAGACGTGATTGGCCTCGAGAAGCCTCAGCGGAAATGGGCCTCATCTCGCCTGGAGGGCAAAACCTCCTGGATTTTCTCGAGTTGCGGCAGGTGCTCTCGACTTACGAAGGGGACCTCAGGGAACCGCTCTGCTGGCCTCAGGAAAGGCCAGTCCCCATGCGAGTTCCTCGGGGGCCTCTCGGGATTCCTCTCCCGTCGAGGCCGGGGCCTAAGACCTTGTGTGGAGTCGGGGCCGGAACCTGAGGATTCCTCTCCAGTGCTGACATGGATCTTGGGGTACTTCTGGAGTCTCCCCAGGGGAGTCAGTCCTCGTCTCGAATGCGGGCATGCACTTGCGCTTTCCTCCAGAGCGGTAGCAGCAGTGTCACGCAGTCCGCCGCGTGGATCAAAGGATCTATGGTTTTCCCTCGAGTCTTTCCAACGAGGCTTTCCCACGAGGCTTTCCCACAGGGCTGTCCCACGTGCACACGTGGTGGGAGTCGATCCTCGGCTTGAACGTCAAGGCAGTGCAGGGAAAACAGATTCCTCTGGAATGGACTGACACATCTGGGGGACTCTTGGAATGGTGGCACGACCCTGGAGTTCCTCTCGCCTTTCCTGTGGAGAGCGCCTCCTCTTGAGATGCGACGGGAACGCCGGGAATTCTTTCCCTACGAAACAGGGAAAGGATCCCTCATCTCGAGCTAGGAGGCGGAAATGGGGCTCCCCTGGATGTGTGCGGGACACCACGTGCTTCCTCTCGAGTGGAGACGGGTATGTCGGGGAACTTCTTGAGTTGCAGCAAGGGTGTGAAGGACCCTTTGGAAGTTCCAGTGGTTAGACGTGATTAGCCTCGAGAAGCCTCAGCGGAAATGGGCCTCATCTCGCCTGGAGGGCAAAACCTCCTGGATTTTCTCGAGTTGCGGCAGGTGCTCTCGACTTACGACGGGGAACTCAGGGACCCGCTCTGGTGGCCTCAGGAAAGGCCAGTCCCCATGCGAGTTCCTCGGGGGCCTCTCGGGATTCCTCTCCCGTCGATGCCGTGGCCTAAGACCTTGTGTGGAGTCGGGGCCGGAACCTGAGGATTCCTCTCCAGTGCTGACATGGATCTTGGGGTACTTCTGGAGTCTCCCCAGGGGAGTCAGTCCTCGTCTCGAATGCGGGCATGCACTTGCGCTTTCCTCCAGAGCGGTAGCAGCAGTGTCACGCAGTCTGCCGCGTGGATCAAAGGATCTATGGTTTTCCCTCCAGTCTTTCCAACGAGGCTTTCCCACGAGGCTTTCCCACAGGGCTGTCCCACGTGCACACGTGGTGGGAGTCGATCCTCGGCTTGAACGTCAAGGCAGTGCAGGGAAAACAGGTTCCTCTGGAATGGACTGACACATCTGGGGGACTCTTGGAATGGTGGCACAACCCTGGAGTTCCTCTCGCCTTTCCTGTGGAGAGCGCCTCCTCTTGAGATGCGACGTGAACGCCGGGAATTCTTTCCCTACGAAACAGGGAAAGGATCCCTCATCTCGAGCTAGGAGGCGGAAACGGGGCTCCCCTGGATGTGTGCGGGACCCACGTGCTTCGTCTCGAGTGGAGACGGGTATGTCGGGGAACTTCTTGAGTTGCAGCAAGGGTGTGAATGACCCTTTGGAAGTTCAGTGGTTAGACGTGATTAGCCTCGAGAAGCCTCAGCGGAAATGGGCCTCATCTCGCCTGTTGGGCAAAACATCCTGGATTTTCTCGAGTTGCGGCAGGTGCTCTCGACTTACGACGGGGACCTCAGGGACCCGCTCTGGTGGCCTCAGGAAAGGCCAGTCCCCAAGCGAGTTCTTCGGGGGCCTCTCGGGATTCCTCTCCCGTCGGTGCCGGGGCCTAAGACCTTGTGTGGAGTCGGGGCCGGAACCTGAGGATTCCTCTCCAGTGCTGACATGGATCTTGGGGTACTTCTGGAGTCTCCCCAGGGGAGTCAGTCCTCGTCTCGAATGCGGGCATGCACTTGCGCTTTCCTCCAGAGCGGTAGCAGCAGTGTCACGCAGTCCGCCGCGTGGATCAAAGGATCTATGGTTTTCCCTCGAGTCTTTCCCACGAGGCTTTCCCACGAGGCTTTCCCACAGGGCTGTCCCACGTGCACACGTGGTGGGAGTCGATCCTCGGCTTGAACGTCAAGGCAGTGCAGGGAAAACAGGTTCCTCTGGAATGGACTGACACATCTGGGGGACTCTTGGAATGGTGGCACGACCCTGGAGTTCCTCTCGCCTTTCCTGTGGAGAGCGCCTCCTCTTGAGATGCGACGGGAACGCCGGGAATTCTTTCCCTACGAAACAGGGAAAGGATCCCTCATCTCGAGCTAGGAGGCGGAAACGGGGCTCCCCTGGATGTGTGCGGGACCCACGTGCTTCGTCTCGAGTGGAGACGGTATGTCGGGGAACTTCTTGAGTTGCAGCAAGGGTGTGAATGAACCTTTGAAAGTTCAGTGGTTAGACGTGATTAGCCTCGAGAAGCCTCAGCGGAAATGGGCCTCATCTCACCTGGAGGGCAAAACATCCTGGATTTTCTCGAGTTGCGGCAGGTGCTCTCGACTTACGACGGGGACCTCAGGGACCCGCTCTGGTGGCCTCAGGAAAGGCCAGTCCCCAAGCGAGTTCTTCGGGAGTCTCTCGGGATTCCTCTCCCGTCGATGCCGGGGCCTAAGACCTTGTGTGGAGTCGGGGCCGGAACTTGAGGATTCCTCTGCAGTGCTGACATGGATCTTGGGGTACTTCTGGAGTCTCCCCAGGGGAGTCAGTCCTCGTCTCGAATGCGGGCATGCACTTGCGCTTTCCTCCAGAGCGGTAGCAGCAGTGTCACGCAGTCCGCCGCGTGGATCAAAGGATCTATGGTTTTCCCTCGAGTCTTTCCCACGAGGCTTTCCCACGAGGCTTTCCCACAGGGCTGTCCCACGTGCACTCGTGGTGGGAGTCGATCCTCGGCTTGAACGTCAAGGCAGTGCAGGGAAAACAGATTCCTCTGGAATGGACTGACACATCTGGGGGACTCTTGGAATGGTGGCACGACCCTGGAGTTCCTCTCGCCTTTCCTGTGGAGAGCGCCTCCTCTTGAGATGCGACGGGAACGCCGGGAATTCTTTCCCTACGAAACAGGGAAAGGATCCCTCATCTCGAGCTAGGAGGCGGAAATGGGGCTCCCCTGCATGTGTGCGGGACACCACGTGCTTCCTCACGAGTGGAGACGGGTATGTCGGGGAACTTCTTGAGTTGCAGCAAGGGTGTGAAGGACCCTTTGGAAGTTCCAGTGGTTAGATGTGATTGGCCTCGAGAAGCCTCAGCGGAAATGGGCCTCATCTCGCCTCGAGGGCAAAACCTCCTGGATTTTCTCGAGTTTCGGCAGGTGCTCTCGACTTACGACGGGGACCTCAGGGACCCGCTCTGGTGGCGTCAGGAAAGGCCAGTCCCCATGCGAGTTCCTCGGGGGCCTCTCGGGATTCCTCTCCCGTCGATGCCTGGGCCTAAGACCTTGTGTGGAGTCGGGGCCGGAACCTGAGGATTCCTCTCCAGTGCTGCCATGGATCTTGGGGTACTTCTGGTGTCTCCCCAGGGGAGTAAGTCCTCGTCTCGAATGCGGGCATGCACTTGCGCTTTCCTCCAGAGCGGTAGCAGCAGTGTCACGCAGTCCGCCGCGTGGATCAAAGGATCTATGGTTTTCCCTCGAGTCTTTCCCACGAGGCTTTCCCAAGAGGCTTTCCCACAGGGCTGTCCCACGTGCACACGTGGTGGGAGTCGATCCTCGGCTTGAACGTCAAGGCAGTGCAGGGAAAACAGGTTCCTCTGGAATGGACTGACACATCTGGGGGACTCTTGGAATGGTGGCACGACCCTGGAGTTCCTCTCGCCTTTCCTGTGGAGAGCGCCTCCTCTTGAGATGCGACGGGAACACCGGGAATTCTTTCCCTACGAAACAGGGAAAGGATCCCTCATCTCGAGCTAGGAGGCGGGAACGGGGCTCCCCTGGATGTGTGCGGGACCCCACGTGCTTCCTCTCGAGTGGAGACGTGTATGTCGGGGAACTTCTTGAGTTGCAGCAAGGGTGTGAAGGACCCTTTGAAGTTCCAGTGGTTAGACGTGATTGGCCTCGAGAAGCCTCAGCGGAAATGGGCCTCATCTCGCCTGGAGGGCAAAACCTCCTGGATTTTCTCGAGTTGCGGCAGGTGCTCTCGACTTACGACGGGGACCTCAGGGACCCGCTCTGGTGGCGTCAGGAAAGGCCAGTCCCCATGCGAGTTCCACGGGGGCCTCTCGGCATTCCTCTCCCGTCGAGGCCGGGGCCTAAGACCTTGTGTGGAGTCGGGGCCGGAACCTGAGGATTCCTCTCCAGTGCTGACATGGATCTTGGGGTACTTCTGGAGTCTCCCCAGGGGAGTCAGTCCTCGTCTCGAATGCGGGCATGCACTTGCACTTTCCTCCAGAGCGGTAGCAGCAGTGTCACGCAGTCTGCCGCGTGGATCAAAGGATCTATGGTTTTCCCTCCAGTCTTTCCGACGAGGCTTTCCCACGAGGCTTTCCCACAGGGCTGTCCCACGAGCACACGTGGTGGGAGTCGATCCTCGGCTTGAACGTCAAGGCAGTGCAGGGAAAACAGGTTCCTCTGGAATGGACTGACACATCTGGGGGACTCTTGGAATGGTGGCACAACCCTGGAGTTCCTCTCGCCTGTGCTGTGGAGAGCGCCTCCTCTTGAGATGCGACGGGAACGCCGGGAATTCTTTCCCTACGAAACAGGGAAAGGATCCCTCATCTCGAGCTAGGAGGCGGAAACGGGGCTCCCCTGGATGTGTGCGGGACCCACGTGCTTCGTCTCGAGTGGAGACGGGTATGTCGGGGAACTTCTTGAGTTGCAGCAAGGGTGTGAATGACCCTTTGGAAGTTCAGTGGTTAGACGTGATTAGCCTCGAGAAGCCTCAGCGGAAATGGGCCTCATCTCGCCTGTTGGGCAAAACATCCTGGATTTTCTCGAGTTGCGGCAGGTGCTCTCGACTTACGACGGGGACCTCAGGGACCCGCTCTGGTGGCCTCAGGAAAGGCCAGTCCCCAAGCGAGTTCTTCGGGGGCCTCTCGGGATTCCTCTCCCGTCGGTGCCGGGGCCTAAGACCTAGTGTGGAGTCGGGGCCGGAACCTGAGGATTCCTCTCCAGTGCTGACATGGATCTTGGGGTACTTCTGGAGTCTCCCCAGGGGTTCAGTCCTCGTCTCGATTGCGGGCATGCACTTGCGCTTTCCTCCAGAGCGGTAGCAGCAGTGTCACGCAGTCCGCCGCGTGGATCAAAGGATCTATGGTTTTCCCTCGAGTCTTTCCCACGAGGCTTTCCCACGAGGCTTTCCCACAGGGCTGTCCCACGTGCACACGTTGTGGGAGTCGATCCTCGGCTTGAACGTCAAGGCAGTGCAGGGAAAACAGGTTCCTCTGGAATGGACTGACACATCTGGGGGACTCTTGAAATGGTGGCATGTCCCTGGAGTTCCTCTCGCCTTTCCTGTGGAGAGCGCCTCCTCTTGAGATGCGACGGGAACGCCGGGAATTCTTTCCCTACGAAACAGGGAAAGGATCCCTCATCTCGAGCTAGGAGGCGGAAACGGGGCTCCCCTGGATGTGTGCGGGACCCCACGTGCTTCCTCTCGAGTGCAGGCGGGTATGTCGGGGAACTTCTTGAGTTGCAGAAAGGGTGTGAAGGACCCTTTGGAAGTTCCAGTGGTTAGATGTGATTGGCCTCGAGAAGCCTCAGCGGAAATGGGCCTCATCTCGCCTGGAGGGCAAAACCTCCTGGATTTTCTCGAGTTGCCGCAGGTGCTCTCGACTTACGACGGGGACCTCAGGGACCCGCTCTGGTGGCCTCAGGAAAGGCCAGTCCCCATGCGGGTTCCTCGGGGGCGTCTCGGGATTCCTCTCCCGTCGATGCCGGGGCCTAAGACCTTGTGTGGAGTCGGGGCCGGAACCTGAGGATTCCTCTCCAGTGCTGACATGGATCTTGGGGTACTTCTGGAGTCTCCCCAGGGGAGTCAGTTCTCGTCTCGAATGCGAGCATGAATTGCGCTTTCCTCCAGAGCGGTAGCAGCAGTGTCACGCAGTCCGCCGCGTGGATCAAAGGATCTATGGTTTTCCCTCGAGTCTTTCCCACGAGGCTTTCCCACAGGGCTGTCCCACGTGCACACGTGGTGGGAGTCGATCCTCGTCTTGAACGTCAAGGCAGTGCAGGGAAAACAGGTTCCTCTGGAATGGACTGACACATCTGGGGGACTCTTGGAATGGTGGCACGACCCTGGAGTTCCTCTCGCCTTTCCTGTGGAGAGCGCCTCCTCTTGAGATGCGACGGGAACGCCGGGAATTCTTTCCCTACGAAACAGGGAAAGGATCCCTCATCTCGAGCTAGGAGGCGGAAACGGGGCTCCCCTGGATGTGTGCGGGACACCACGTGCTTCCTCTCGAGTGGAGACGGGTATGTCTGGGAACTTTTTGAGTTGCAGCAAGGGTGTGAAGGACCCTTTGGAAGTTCCAGTGGTTAGATGTGATTGGCCTCGAGAAGCCTCAGCGGAAATGGGCCTCATCTCGCCTGGAGGGCAAAACCTCCTGGATTTTCTCGAGTTGCGGCAGGTGCTCTCGACTTACGACGGGGACCTCAGGGACCCGCTCTGGTGGCGTCAGGAAAGGCCAGTCCCCATGCGAGTTCCACGGGGGCCTCTCGGCATTCCTCTCCCGTCGAGGCCGGGGCCTAAGACCTTGTGTGGAGTCGGCGTTGGAACCTGAGGATTCCTCTCCAGTGCTGACATGGATCTTGGGGTACTTCTGGAGTCTCCCCAGGGGAGTCAGTCCTCGTCTCGAATGCGGGCATGCACTTGCGCTTTCCTCCAGAGCGGTAGCAGCAGTGTCACGCAGTCCGCCGCGTGGATCAAAGGATCTATGGTTTTCCCTCGAGTCTTTCCCACGAGGCTTTCCCACGAGGCTTTCCCAGAGGGCTGTACCACGTGCACACGTGGTGGGAGTGGATCCTCGGCTTGAACGTCAAGGCAGTGCAGGGAAAACAGGTTCCTCTGGAATGGACTGACACATCTGGGGGACTCTTGGAATGGTGTCACGACCCTGGAGTTCCTCTCGCCTTTCCTGTGGAGAGCGCCTCCTCTTGAGATGCGACGGGAACGCCGGGAATTCTTTCCCTACGAAACAGGGAAAGGATCCCTCATCTCGAGCTAGGAGGCGGAAACGGGGCTCCCCTGGATGTGTGCGGGACCCCACGTGCTTCCTCTCGAGTGGAGACGGGTATGTCGGGGAACTTCTTGAGTTGCAGCAAGGGTGTGAAGGACCCTTTGGAAGTTCCAGTGGTTAGATGTGATTGGCCTCGAGAAGCCTCAGCGGAAATGGGCCTCATCTCGCCTGGAGGGCAAAACCTCCTGGATTTTCTCGAGTTGCGGCAGGTGCTCTCGACTTACGACGGGGACCTCAGGGAACCGCTCTGGTGGCCTCAGGAAAGGCCAGTCCCCATGCGAGTTCCACGGGGGCCTCTCGGGATTCCTCTCCCGTCGATGCCGGGGCCTAAGACCTTGTGTTGAGTCGGGGCCGGAACCTGAGGATTCCTCTCCAGTGTTGACATGGATCTTGGGGTACTTCTGGAGTCTCCCCAGGGGAGTCAGTCCTCGTCTCGAATGCGGGCATGCACTTGCGCTTTCCTCCAGAGCGGTAGCAGCAGTGTCACGCAGTCTGCCGCGTGGATCAAAGGATCTATGGTTTTCCCTCGAGTCTTTCCCACGAGGCTTTCCACTAGGCTTTCCACAGGGCTGTCCCACGTGCACACGTGGTGGGAGTCGATCCTCGGCTTGAATGTCAAGGCAGTGCAGGGAAAACAGGTTCCTCTGGAATGGACTGACACATCTGGGGGACTCTTGGAATGGTAGCACGACCCTGGAGTTCCTCTCGCCATTCCTGTGGAGAGCGCCTCCTCTTGAGATGCGACGGGAACGCCGGGAATTCTTTCCCTACGAAACAGGGAAAGGATCCCTCATGTCGAGCTAGGAGGCGGAAACGGGGCTCCCCTGGATGTGTGCGGGACCCACGTGCTTCCTCTCGAGTGGAGACGGGTATGTCGGGGAACTTCTTGAGTTGCAGCAAAGGTGTGAATGACCCTTTGGAAGTTCCAGTGGTTAGACGTGATTAGCCTCGAGAAGCCTCAGCGGAAATGGGCCTCATCTCGCCTGGAGGGCAAAACCTCCTGGATTTTCTCGAGTTGCGGCAGGTGCTCTCGACTTACGACGGGGACCTCAGGGACCCGCTCTGGTGGCCTCAGGAAAGGCCAGTCCCCATGCGAGTTCCTCGGGGGCCTCTCGGGATTCCTCTCCCGTCGATGCCGGGGCCTAAGACCTTGTGTGGAGTCGGGGTTGGAACCTGAGGATTCCTCTCCAGTGCTGACATGGATCTTGGGGTACTTCTGGAGTCTCCCAAGGGGAGTCGTCCTCGTCTCGAATGCGGGCATGCACTTGCGCTTTCCTCCAGAGCGGTAGCAGCAGTGTCACGCAGTCCGCCGCGTGGATCAAAGGATCTATGGTTTTCCCTCGAGTCTTTCCCACGAGGCTTTCACACGAAGCTTTCCCACAGGGCTGTCCCACGAGCACACGTGGTGGGAGTCGATCTTCGGCTTGAACGTCAAGGCAGTGCAGGGAAAACAGGTTCCTCTGGAATGGACTGACACATCTGGGGGACTCTTGGAATGGTGGCATGACCCTGGAGTTCCTCTCGCCTTTCCTGTGGAGAGCGCCTCCTCTTGAGATGCGACGGGAACGCCGGGAATTCTTTCCCTACGAAACAGGGAAAGGATCCCTCATCTCGACCGAGGAGTCGGAAACGGGGCTCCCCTGGATGTGTGCGGGACCCACGTGCTTCCTCTCGAGTGGAGACGGGTATGTCGGGGAACTTCTTGAGTTGCAGCAAGGGTGTGAAGGACCGTTTGGAAGTTCCAGTGGTTAGATGTGATTGGCCTCGAGAAGCCTCATCGGAAATGGGCCTCATCTCGCCTGGAGGGCGAAACCTCCTGGATTTTCTCGAGTTGTGGCAGGTGCTCTCGACTTACGACGGGGACCTCAGGGACCCGCTCTGGTGGCCTCAGAAAAGGACAGTCCCCATGCGAGTTCCTCGGGGGCCTCTCAGGATTCCTCTCCCGTCAATGCAATGGCCTAAGACCTTGTGTGGAGTCGGGGCAGGAACCTGAGGATTCCTCTCCAGGGCTGACATGGATTTTGGGGTAATTCTGGAGTCTCCCCAGGGGAGTCAGTCCTCGTCTCGAATGCGGGCATGCACTTGCGCTTTCCTCCAGAGCGGTAGCAGCAGTGTCACGCAGTCCGCCACGTGGATCAAAGGATCTATGGTTTTCCCTCGAGTCTTTCCCACGAGGCTTTCCCACGAGGCTTTCCCACAGGGCTGTCCCACGTGCACACGTGGTGGGAGTCGATCCTCGGCTTGAACGTCAAGGCAGTGAAGGGAAAACAGGTTCCTCTGGAATGGACTGACACATCTGGGGTACTCTTGGAATGGTGGCACGACCCTGGAGTTCCTCTCGTCTTTCCTGTGGAGAGCGCCTCCTCTTGAAATGCGACGGGAAGGCCGGGAATTCTTTCCCTACGAAACAGGGAAATGATCACTCATGTCGAGATAGGAGGCGGAAACGGGGCTCCCCTGGATGTGTGCGGGACCGACGTGCTTCCTCTCCAGTGGAGAAGGGTATGTCGGGGAACTTCTTGAGTTGCTCAACGGTGTGAAGGGCCCTTTGGAAGTTCCAGTGGTTAGATGTGATTAGCCTCGAGAAGCGTCTTTGGAAATGGGCCTCATCTCGCCTGGAGGGCAAAACCTCCTGGATTTTCTCGAGTTGCGGCAGGTGCTCTCGACTTACGACGGGGACCTCAGGGAACCGCTCTGGTGGCCTCAGGAAAGGCCAGTCCCCATGCGAGTTCCACGGGGGCCTCTCAGGATTCCTCTCCCGTCGATGCCGGGGCCTAAGACCTTGTGTGGAGTCGGGGCCGGAACCTGAGGATTCCTCTCCAGTGCTGACATGGATCTTGGGGTACTTCTGGAGTCTCCCCAGGGGAGTCAGTCCTCGTCTCGAATGCGGGCATGCACTTGCGCTTTCCTCCAGAGCGGTAGCAGCAGTGTCACGCAGTCCGCCGCGTGGATCAAAGGATCTATGGTTTTCCCTAAAGTCTTTCCCACGAGGCTTTCCCACGAGGCTTTCCCACAGAGCTGTCCCACGTGCACACGTTGTGGGAGTCGATCCTCGGCTTGAACGTCAAGGCAGTGCAGGGAAAACAGGTTCCTCTGGAATGGACTGACATATCTGGGGGACTCTTGGAATGGTGTCACGACCCTGGAGTTCCTCTCCCTTTCCTGTGGAGAGCGCCTCCTCTTGAGATGCGACGGGAACGCCGGGAATTCTTTCCCTACGAAACAGGGAAAGGATCCCTCATCTCGAGCTAGGAGGCGGAAACGGGGCTCCCCTGGATGTGTGCGGGACCCACGTGCTTCCTCACGAGTGGAGACGGGTATGTCGGGGAACTTCTTGAGTTGCAGCAAGGGTGTCAAGGACCCTTTGGAAGTTCCAGTGGTTAGACATGATTAGCCACGAGAAGCCTCAGCGGAAATGGGCCTCATCTCGCCTGGAGGGCAAACCTCCTGGATTTTCTCGAGTTGCGGCAGGTGCTCTCGACTTACGACGGGGACCTCAGGGACCCGCTCTGGTGGCCTCAGGAAAGGCCAGTCCCCATGCGAGTTCCTCGGGGGCCTCTCGGGATTCCTCTCCCGTCGATGCCGGGTCCTAAGACCTTGTGTGGAGTCGGGGCCGGAACCTGAGGTTTCCTCTCCAGTGCTGACATGGATCTTGGGGTACTTCTGGAGTCTCCCCAGGGGAGTCAGTCCTCGTCTCGAATGCGGGCATGCACTTGCGCTTTCCTCCAGAGCGGTAGCAGCAGTGTCACGCAGTCCGCCGCGTGGATCAAAGGATCTATGGTTTTCCCTCGAGTCTTTCCCACGAGGCTTTCCCACGAGGCTTTCCCACAGGGCTGTCCCACGTGCACACGTGGTGGAAGTCGATACTCGTCTTGAACGTCAAGGCAGTGCAGGGAAAACAGGTTCCTCTGGAATGGACTGACACATCTGGGGGACTCTTGGAATGGTGGCACGACCCTGGAGTTCCTCTCGCCTTTCCTGTGGAGAGCGTCTCCTCTTGAGATGCGACGGGAACGCCGGGAATTCTTTCCCTACGAAACAGGGAAAGGATCCCTGATCTCGAGCTAGGGGGCGGAAACGGAGCTCCCCTGGATGTGTGCGGGACCCCACGTGCTTCCTCTCGAGTGGAGACGGTATGTCGGGGAACTTCTTGAGTTGCAGCAATGGTGTGAAGGACCCTTTGGAAGTTCCAGTGGTTAGAGGTGATTGGCCTCGAGAAGCCTCAGCGGAAATGGGCCTCATCTCGCCTGGAGGGCAAAACCTCCTGGATTTTCTCGAGTTGCGGCAGGTGCTCTCGACTTACGACGGGGACCTCAGGGAACCGCTCTGGTGGCCTCAGGAAAGGCCAGTCCCCATGCGAGTTCCACGGGGGCCTCTCAGGATTCCTCTCCCGTCGATGCCGGGGCCTAAGACCTTGTGTGGAGTCGGGGCCGGAACCTGAGGATTCCTCTCCAGTGCTGACATGGATCTTGGGGTACTTCTGGAGTCTCCCCAGGGGAGTCAGTCCTCGTCTCGAATGCGGGCATGCACTTGCGCTTTCCTCCAGAGCGGTAGCAGCAGTGTCACGCAGTCCGCCGCGTGGATCATAGGATCTATGGTTTTCCCTAAAGTCTTTCCCACGAGGCTTTCCCACGAGGCTTTCCCACAGAGCTGTCCCACGTGCACACGTTGTGGGAGTCGATCCTCGGCTTGAACGTCAAGGCAGTGCAGGGAAAACAGGTTCCTCTGGAATGGACTGACATATCTGGGGGACTCTTGGAATGGTGTCACGACCCTGGAGTTCCTCTCCCTTTCCTGTGGAGAGCGCCTCCTCTTGAGATGCGACGGGAACGCCGGGAATTCTTTCCCTACGAAACAGGGAAAGGATCCCTCATCTCGAGCTAGGAGACGGAAACGGGGCTCCCCTGGATGTGTGCGGGACCCACGTGCTTCCTCACGAGTGGAGACGGGTATGTCGGGGAACTTCTTCAGTTGCAGCAAGGGTGTCAAGGACCCTTTGGAAGTTCCAGTGGTTAGACATGATTAGCCACGAGAAGCCTCAGCGGAAATGGGCCTCATCTCGCCTGGAGGGCAAACCTCCTGGATTTTCTCGAGTTGCGGCAGGTGCTCTCGACTTACGACGGGGACCTCAGGGACCCGCTCTGGTGGCCTCAGGAAAGGCCAGTCCCCATGCGAGTTCCTCGGGGGCCTCTCGGGATTCCTCTCCCGTCGATGCCGGGGCCTAAGACCTTGTGTGGAGTCGGGGCCGGAACCTGAGGATTCCTCTCCAGTGCTGACATGGATCTTGGGGTACTTCTGGAGTCTCCCCAGGGGAGTCAGTCCTCGTCTCGAATGCGGGCATGCACTTGCGCTTTCCTCCAGAGCGGTAGCAGCAGTGTCACGCAGTCCGCCGCGTGGATCAAAGGATCTATGGTTTTCCCTCGAGTCTTTCCCACGAGGCTTTCCCACGAGGCTTTCCCACAGGGCTGTCCCACGTGCACACGTGGTGGGAGTCGATCCTCGGCTTGAACGTCAAGCTAGTGTAGGGAAAACAGGTTCCTCTGGAATGGACTGACACATCTGGGGGACTGTTGGAATGGTGTCACGACCCTGGAGTTCCTCTCGCCTTTCCTGTGGAGAGCGCCTCCTCTTGAGATGCGACGGGAACGCCGGGAATTCTTTCCCTACGAAACAGGGAAAGTATCCCTCATCTCGAGCTAGGAGGCGGAAACGGGGCTCCCCTGGATGTGTGCGGGACACCACGTGCTTCCTCTCGAGTGGAGACGGGTATGTCGGGGAACTTCTTGAGTTGCAGCAAGCGTGTGAAGGACCCTTTGGAAGTTCCAGTGGTTAGATGTGATTGGCCTCGAGAAGCCTCAGCGGAAATGGGCCTCATCTCGCCTGGAGGGCAAAACCTCCTGGATTTTCTCGAGTTGCGGCAGGTGCTCTCGACTTACGACGGGGACCTAAGGGACCCGCTCTGGTGGCCTCAGGAAAGGCCAGTCCCCATGCGAGTTCCTCGGGGGCCTCTCGGGATTCCTCTCCCGTCGATGCCGGGACCTAAAACCTTGTGTGGAGTCGGGGCCGGAACCTGAGGATTCCTCTCCAGTGCTGACATGGATCTTGGGGTACTTCTGGAGTCTCCCCAGGGAAGTCAGTCCTCGTCTCGAATGCGGGCATGCACTTGCGCTTTCCTCCAGAGCGGTAGCAGCAGTGTCACGCAGTCCGCCCGTGGATCAAAGGATCTACGGTTTTCCCTCGAGTCTTTCCCACGAGGCTTTCCCACGAGGCTTTCCCACAGGGCTGTCCCACGTGCACACGTGGTGGGAGTCGATCCTCGGCTTGAACGTCAAGGCAGTGCAGGGAAAACAGGTTCCTCTGGAATGGACTGACACATCTGGGGGACTCTTGGAATGGTGGCACGACCCTGGAGTTCCTCTCGCCTTTCCTGTGGAGAGCGTCTCCTCTTGAGATGCGACGGGAACGCCGGGAATTCTTTCCCTACGAAACAGGGAAAGGATCCCTCATCTCGAGCCAGGGGGCGGAAACGGAGCTCCCCTGGATGTGTGCGGGACCCCACGTGCTTCCTCTCGAGTGGAGACTGTATGTCGGGGAACTACTTGAGTTGCAGCAAGGGTGTGAAGGACCCTTTGGAAGTTCCAGTGGTTAGATGTGATTGGCCTCGAGAAGCCTCAGCGGAAATGGGCCTCATCTCGCCTGGAGGGCAAAACCTCCTGGATTTTCTCGAGTTGCGGCAGGTGCTCTCGACTTACGACGGGGACCTCAGGGACCCGCTCTGGTGGCGTCAGGAAAGGCCAGTCCCCATGCGAGTTCCTCGGGGGCCTCTCAGGATTCCTCTCCCGTCGATGCCGGGGCCTAAGACCTTGTGTGGAGTCGGGGCCGGAACCTGAGGATTCCTCTCCAGTGCTGACATGGATCTTGGGGTACTTCTGGAGTCTCCCCAGGGGAGTCAGTCCTCGTCTCGAATGCGGGCATGCACTTGCGCTTTCCTCCAGAGCGGTAGCAGCAGTGTCACGCAGTCCGCCGCGTGGATCAAAGGATCTGTGGTTTTCCCTCGAGTCTTTCCCACGAGGCTTTCCCACGAGGCTTTCCCACAGGGCTGTCCCACGTGCACACGTGGTGGGAGTCGATCCTCGGCTTGAACGTCAAGGCAGTGCAGGGAAAACAGGTTCCTCTGGAATGGACTGACACATCTGGGGGACTCTTGGAATGGTGTCACGACCCTGGAGTTCCTCTCGCCTTTCCTGTGGAGAGCGCCTCCTCTTGAGATGCGACGGGAACGCCGGGAATTCTTTCCCTACGAAACAGGGAAAGGATCCCTCATCTCGAGCTAGGAGGCGGAAACGGGGCTCCCCTGGATGTGTGCGGGACCCCACGTGCTTCCTCTCGAGTGGAGACGGGTATGTCGGGGACCTTCTTGAGTTGCAGCAAGGGTGTGAAGGACCCTTTGGAAATTCCAGTGGTTAGATGTGATTGGCCTCGAGAAGCGTCAGCGGAAATGGGCCTCATCTCGCCTGGAGGGCAAAACCTCCGAGATTTTCTCGAGTTGCTGCATGTGCTCTCGACTTACGACGAGGACTTCAGGGACCCGCTTTGGTGGCCTCAGGAAAGACCAGTCCCCATGCGAGTTCCTCTGGGGATTCCTCTCCCGTCGATGCCGGGGCCTAAGACCTTGTGTGGAGTCGGGGCCGGAACCTGAGGATTCCTCTCCAGTGCTGACATGGATCTTGGGGTACTTCTGGGGTCTCCCCAGGGAAGTCAGTCCTCGTCTCGAATGCGGGCATGCACTTGCGCTTTCCTCCAGAGCGGTAGCAGCAGTGTCACGCAGTCCGCCGCGTGGATCAAAGGATCTATGGTTTTCCCTCGAGTCTTTCCCACGAGGGTTTCCCACGAGGCTTTCCCACAGGGCTGTCCCACGTGCACACGTGGTGGGAGTCGATCCTCGGCTTGAACGTCAAGGCAGTGCAGGGAAAACAGGTTCCTCTGGAATGGACTGACACATCTGGGGGACTCTTGGAATGGTGGCACGACCCTGGAGTTCCTCTCGCCTTTCCTGTGGAGAGCGCCTCCTCTTGAGATGCGACGGGAACGCCAGGAATTCTTTCCCTACGAAACAGGGAAAGGATCCCTCATCTCGAGCTAGGAGGCGGGAACGGGGCTCCCCTGGATGTGTGCGGGACCCCACGTGCTTCCTCTCGAGTGGAGACGTGTATGTCGGGGAACTTCTTGAGTTGCAGCAAGGGTGTGAATGACCGTTTGGAAGTTCCAGTGGTTAGACGTGATTAGCCTCGAGAAGCCTCAGCGGAAATGGGCCTCATCTCGTCTGGAGGGCAAAACCTCCTGGATTTTCTCGAGTTGCGGCAGGTGCTCTCGACTTACGACGGGGACCTCAGGGACCCGCTCTGGTGGCCTCAGGAAAGGCCAGTCCCCATGCGAGTTCCTCGGGGGCCTCTCGGGATTCCTCTCCGTCGATGCCGGGGCCTAAGACCTTGTGTGGAGTCGGGGCCGGAACCTGAGGATTCCTCTCCAGTGCTGACATGGATCTTGGGTTACTTCTGGAGTCTCCCCAGGGGAGTCAGTCCTCGTCTCGAATGCGGGCATGCACTTGCGCTTTCCTCCAGAGCGGTAGCAGCAGTGTCACGCAGTCCTCCGCGTGGATCAAAGGATCTATGGTTTTCCCTCGAGTCTTTCCCACGAGGCTTTCCCACGAGGCTTTCCCACAGGGCTGTCCCACGTGCACACGTGGTGGGAGTGGATCCTCGGCTTGAACGTCAAGGTAGTGCAGGGAAAACAGGTTCCTCTGGAATGGACTGACACATCTGGGGGACTCTTGGAATGGTGGCACGACCCTGGAGTTCCTCTCGCCTTTCCTGTGGAGAGCGCCTCCTCTTGAGATGCGACTGGAACGCCGGGAATTCTTTCCCTACGAAACAGGGAAAGGATCCCTCATCTCGAGCTAGGAGGCGGAAACGGGGCTACCCTGGATGTGTGCGGGACACCACGTGCTTCCTCTCGAGTGGAGACGGGTATGTCGGGGAACTTCTTGAGTTTCAGCAAGGGTGTGAAGGACCCTTTGGAAGTTCCAGTGGTTAGACGTGATTGGCCTCGAGAAGCCTCAGCGGAAATGGGCCTCATCTCGCCTGGAGGGCAAAACCTCCTGGATTTTCTCGAGTTGCGGCAGGTGCTCTCGACTTACGAAGGGGACCTCAGGGACCCGCTCTGCTGGCCTCAGGAAAGGCCAGTCCCCATGCGAGTTCCTCGGGGGCCTCTCGGGATTCCTCTCCCGTCGATGCCGGGACCTAAGACCTTGTGTGGAGTCGGGGCCGGAACCTGAGGTTTCCTCTCCAGTGCTGACATGGATCTTGGGGTACTTCTGGAGTCTCCCCAGGGGAGTCAGTCCTCGTCTCGAATGCGGGCATGCACTTGCGCTTTCCTCCAGAGCGGTAGCAGCAGTGTCACGCAGTCCGCCGCGTGGATCAAAGGATCTATGGTTTTCCCTCGAGTCTTTCCCACGAGGCTTTCCCACGAGGCTTTCCCACAGGGCTGTCCCACGTGCACACGTGGTGGGAGTCGATCCTCGGCTTGAACGTCAAGGCAGTGCAGGGAAAACAGGTTCCTCTGGAATGGACTGACACATCTGGGGGACTCTTGGAATGGTGGCACGACCCTGGAGTTCCTCTCGCCTTTCCTGTGGAGAGCGTCTCCTCTTGAGATGCGACGGGAACGCCGGGAATTCTTTCCCTACGAAACAGGGAAAGGATCCATGATCTCGAGCTAGGGGGCGGAAACGGAGCTCCCCTGGATGTGTGCGGGACCCCACGTGCTTCCTCTCGAGTGGAGACGGTATGTCAGGGAACTTCTTGAGTTGCAGCAATGGTGTGAAGGACCCTTTGGAAGTTCCAGTGGTTAGAGGTGATTGGCCTCGAGAAGCCTCAGCGGAAATGGGCCTCATCTCGCCTGGAGGGCAAAACCTCCTGGATTTTCTCGAGTTGCGGCAGGTGCTCTCGACTTATGACGGGGACCTCAGGGAACCGCTCTGGTGGCCTCAGGAAAGGCCAGTCCCCATGCGAGTTCCACGGGGGCCTCTCAGGATTCCTCTCCCGTCGATGCCGGGGCCTAAGACCTTGTGTGGAGTCGGGGCCAGAACCTGAGGATTCCTCTCCAGTGCTGACATGGATCTTGGGGTACTTCTGGAGTCTCCCCAGGGGAGTCAGTCCTCGTCTCGAATGCGGGCATGCACTTGCGCTTTCCTCCAGAGCGGTAGCAGCAGTGTCACGCAGTCCGCCGCGTGGATCAAAGGATCTATGGTTTTCCCTCGAGTCTTTCCCACGAGGCTTTCCCACGAGGCTTTCCCACAGAGCTGTCCCACGTGCACACGTGGTGGGAGTCGATCCTCGGCTTGAACGTCAAGGCAGTGCAGGGAAAACAGGTTCCTCTGGAATGGACTGACATATCTGGGGGACTCTTGGAATGGTGTCACGACCCTGGAGTTCCTCTCCCTTTACTGTGGAGAGCGCCTCCTCTTGAGATGCGACGGGAACGCCGGGAATTCTTTCCCTACGAAACAGGGAAAGGATCCCTCATCTCGAGCTAGGAGGCGGAAACGGGGCTCCCCTGGATGTGTGCGGGACCCACGTGCTTCCTCACGAGTGGAGACGGGTATGTCGGGGAACTTCTTCAGTTGCAGCAAGGGTGTCAAGGACCCTTTGGAAGTTCCAGTGGTTAGACATGATTAGCCACGAGAAGCCTCAGCGGAAATGGGCCTCATCTCGCCTGGAGGGCAAACCTCCTGGATTTTCTCGAGTTGGGGCAGGTGCTCTCGACTTACGACGGGGACCTCAGGGACCCGCTCTGGTGGCCTCAGGAAAGGCCAGTCCCCATGCGAGTTCCTCGGGGGCCTCTCAGGATTCCACTCCCGTCGATGCCGGGGCCTAAGACCTTGTGTGGAGTCGGGGCCGGAACCTGAGGATTCCTCTCCAGTGCTGACATGGATCTTGGGGTACTTCTGGAGTCTCCCCAGGGGAGTCAGTCCTCGTCTCGAATGCGGGCATGCACTTGCGCTTTCCTCCAGAGCGGTAGCAGCAGTGTCACGCAGTCCGCCGCGTGGATCAAAGGATCTATGGTTTTCCCTCGAGTCTTTCCCACGAGGCTTTCCCACGAGGCTTTCCCACAGGGCTGTCCCACGTGCACACGTGGTGGGAGTCGATCCTCGGCTTGAACGTCAAGGTAGTGCAGGGAAAACAGGTTCCTCTGGAATGGACTTACACATCTGGGGGACTCTTGGAATGGTGTCACGACCCTGGAGTTCCTCTCGCCTTTCCTGTGGAGAGCGCCTCCTATTGAGATGCGACGGGAACGCCGGGAATTCTTTCCCTTCGAAACAGAGAAAGGATCCCTCATCTCGAGCTAGGAGGCGGAATCGGGGCTCCCCTGGATGTGTGTGGGACACCACGTGCTTCCTCTCGAGTGGAGACGGGTATGTCGGGGAACTTCTTGAGTTGCAGCAAGCGTGTTAAGGACCCTTTGGAAGTTCCAGTGGTTAGATGTGATTGGCCTCGAGAAGCCTCAGCGGAAATGGGCCTCATCTCGCCTGGAGGGCAAAACCTCCTGGATTTTCTCGAGTTGCGGCAGGTGCTCTCGACTTACGACGGGGACCTCAGGGACCCGCTCTGGTGGCCTCAGGAAAGGCCAGTCCCCATGCGAGTTCCTCGGGGGCCTCTCGGGATTCCTCTCCCGTCGATGCCGGGACCTAAGACCTTGTGTGGAGTCGGGGCCGGAACCTGAGGATTCCTCTCCAGTGCTGACATGGATCTTGGGGTACTTCTGGAGTCTCCCCAGGGGAGTCAGTCCTTGTCTCGAATGCGGGCATGCACTTGTGCTTTCCTCCAGAGCGGTAGCAGCAGTGTCACGCAGTCCGCCGCGTGGATCAAAAGATCTATGGTTTTCCCTCGAGTCTTTCCCACGAGGCTTTCCCACGAGGCTTTCCCACAGGGCTGTCCCACGTGCACACGGGGTGGGAGTCGATCCTCGTCTTGAACGTCAAGGCAGTGCAGGGAAAACAGGTTCCTCTGGAATGGACTGACAAATCTGGGGGAATCTTGGAATGGTGTCACGACCCTGGAGTTCCTCTCGCCTTTCCTGTGGAGAGCGCCTCCTCTTGCGATGCGACGGGAACGCCGGGAATTCTTTCCCTACGAAACAGGGAAAGGATCCCTCATCTCGAGCTAGGAGGCGGAAACGGGGCTCCCCTGGATGTGTGCGGGACCCCACGTGCTTCCTCTCGAGTAGAGACGGGTATGTCGGGGACCTTCTTGAGTTGCAGCAAGGGTGTGAAGGACCCTTTGGAAGTTCCAGTGGTTAGATGTGATTGGCCTCGAGAAGCGTCAGCGGAAATGGGCCTCATCTCGCCTGGAGGGCAACACCTCCGAGATTTTCTCGAGTTGCGGCATGTGCTCTCGACTTACGACGAGGACCTCAGGGACCCGCTTTGGTGGCCTCAGGAAAGACCAGTCCCCATGCGAGTTCCTCTGGGGATTCCTCTCCCGTCGATGCCGGGGCCTAAGACCTTGTGTGGAGTCGGGGCCGGAACCTGAGGATTCCTCTCCAGTGCTGACATGGATCTTGGGGTACTTCTGGAGTCTCCCCAGGGGAGTCAGTCCTCGTCTCGAATGCGGGCATGCACTTGCGCTTTCCTCCAGAGCGGTAGCAGCAGTGTCACGCAGTCCGCCGCGTGGATCAAAGGATCTATGGTTTTCCCTCGAGTCTTTCCCACGAGGCTTTCCCACGAGGCTTTCCCACAGGGCTGTCCCACGTGCACACGTGGTGGGAGTCGATCCTCGGTTTGAACGTCAAGGAAGTGCAGGGAAAACAGG
This sequence comes from Ovis canadensis, assembly GCF_042477335.2. NCBI lineage: Eukaryota > Metazoa > Chordata > Mammalia > Artiodactyla > Bovidae > Ovis > Ovis canadensis. The sequence continues at coordinate 1,443,844 of NC_091249.1, read as the reverse complement.
TTCCTCTGGAATGGACTGACACATCTGGGGGACTCTTGGAATGGTGTCACGACCCTGGAGTTCCTCTCGCCTTTCCTGTGGAGAGCGCCTCTTCTTGAGATGCGACGGGAACGCCGGGAATTCTTTCCCTACGAAACAGGGAAAGGATCCCTCATCTCGAGCTAGGAGGCGGAAACGGGGCTCCCCTGGATGTGTGCGGGACACCACGTGCTTCCTCTCGAGTGGAGACGGTATGTCGGGGAACTTCTTGAGTTGCAGCAAGGGTGTGAAGGACCCTTTGGAATTTCCAGTGGTTAGATGTGATTGGCCTCGAGAAGCCTCAGCGGAAATGGGCCTCATCTCGCCTGGAGGGCAAAACCTCCTGGATTTTCTCGAGTTGCGGCAGGTGCTCTCGACTTACGACGGGGACCTCAGGGACCCGCTCTGGTGGCGTCAGGAAAGGCCAGTCCCCATGCGAGTTCCTCGGGGGCCTCTCAGGATTCCACTCCCGTCGATGCCGGGGCCTAAGACCTTGTGTGGAGTCGGGGCCGGAACCTGAGGATTCCTCTCCAGTGCTGACATGGATCTTGGGGTACTTCTGGAGTCTCCCCAGGGGAGTCAGTCCTCGTCTCGAATGCGGGCATGCACTTGCGCTTTCCTCCAGAGCGGTAGCAGCAGTGTCACGCAGTCCGCCGCGTGGATCAAAGGATCTATGGTTTTCCCTCGAGTCTTTCCCACGAGGCTTTCCCACGAGGCTTTCCCACAGGGCTGTCCCACGTGCACACGTGGTGGGAGTCGATCCTGGGCTTGAACGTCAAGGCAGTGCAGGGAAAACAGGTTCCTCTGGAATGGACTGACACATCTGGGGGACTCTTGGAATGGTGGCACGACCCTGGAGTTCCTCTCGCCTTTCCTGTGGAGAGTGCCTCCTCTTGAGATGCGACGGGAACGCCGGGAATTCTTTCCCTACGAAACAGGGAAAGGATCCCTCATCTCGAGCTAGGAGGCGGAAACGGGTCTCCCCTGGATGTGTGCGGGACACCACGTGCTTCCTCTCGAGTGGAGACGGGTATGTCGGGGAACTTCTTGAGTTGCAGCAAGGGTGTGAAGGACCCTTTGGAAGTTCCAGTGGTTAGACGTGATTGGCCTCGAGAAGCCTCAGCGGAAATGGGCCTCATCTCGCCTGGAGGGCAAAACCTCCTCGATTTTCTCGAGTTGCGGCAGGTGCTCTCGACTTACGAAGGGGACCTCAGGGAACCGCTCTGGTGGCCTCAGGAAAGGCCAGTCCCCATGCGAGTTCCTCGGGGGCCTCTCGGGATTCCTCTCCCGTCGAGGCCGGGGCCTAAGACCTTGTGTGGAGTCGGGGCCGGAACCTGAGGATTCCTCTCCAGTGCTGACATGGATCTTGGGGTACTTCTGGAGTCTCCCCAGGGGAGTCAGTCCTCGTCTCGAATGCGGGCATGCACTTGCGCTTTCCTCCAGAGCGGTAGCAGCAGTGTCACGCAGTCTGCCGCGTGGATCAAAGGATCTATGGTTTTCCCTCCAGTCTTTCCCACGAGGCTTTCCCACGAGGCTTTCCCACAGGGCTGTCCCACGTGCACACGTGGTGGGAGTCGATCCTCGGCTTGAACGTCAAGGCAGTGCAGGGAAAACAGGTTCCTCTGGAATGGACTGACACATCTGGGGGACTCTTCGAATGGTGTCACGACCCTGGAGTTCCTCTCGCCTTTCCTGTGGAGAGCGCCTCCTCTTGAGATGCGACGGGAACGCCGGGAATTCTTTCCCTACGAAACAGGGAAAGGATCCCTCATCTCGAGCTAGGAGGCGGAAATGGGGCTCCCCTGGATGTGTGCGGGACCCACGTGCTTCCTCTCCAGTGGAGAAGGGTATGTCGGGGAACTTCTTGAGTTGCAGCAAGGGTGTGAATGACCCTTTGGAAGTTCAGTGGTTAGACGTGATTAGCCTCGAGAAGCCTCAGCGGAAATGGGCCTCATCTCGCCTGGAGGGCAAAACATCCTGGATTTTCTCGAGTTGCGGCAGGTGCTCTCGACTTACGATGGGGACCTCAGGGACCCGCTCTGGTGGCCTCAGGAAAGGCCAGTCCCCAAGCGAGTTCTTCGGGGGCCTCTCGGGATTCCTCTCCCGTCGGTGCCAGGGCCTAAGACCTTGTGTGGAGTCGGGGCCGGAACCTGAGGATTCCTCTCCAGTGCTGACATGGATCTTGGGGTACTTGTGGAGTCTCCCCAGGGGAGTCAGTCCTCGTCTCGAATGCGGTCATGCTCTTGCGCTTTCCTCCAGAGCGGTAGCAGCAGTGTCACGCAGTCCACCGCGTGGATCAAAGGATCTATGGTTTTCCCTCGAGTCTTTCCCACGAGGCTTTCCACGAGGCTTTCCCACAGGGCTGTCCCACGTGCACACGTGGTGGGAGTCGATCCTCGGCTTCAACGTCAAGGCAGTGCAGGGAAAACAGGTTCCTCTGGAATGGACTGACACATCTGGGGGACTCTTGGAATGGTGGCACGACCCTGGAGTTCCTCTCGCCTTTCCTGTGGAGAGCGCCTCCTCTTGAGATGCGACGGGAACGCCGGGAATTCTTTCCCTACGAAACAGGGAAAGGATCCCTCATCTCGAGCTAGGAGGCGGAAACGGGGATCCCCTGGATGTGTGCTGGACCCCACGTGCTTCCTCTCGAGTGCAGACGGGTATGTCGGGGAACTTCTTGAGTTGCAGCAAGGGTGTGAAGGACCCTTTGGAAGTTCCAGTGGTTAGATGTGATTGGCCTCGAGAAGCCTCAGCGGAAATGGGCCTCATCTCGCCTGGAGGGCAAAACCTCCTGGATTTTCTCGAGTTGCGGCAGGTGCTCTCGACTTACGACGGGGACCTCAGGGACCCGCTCTGGTGGCCTCAGGAAAGGCCAGTCCCCATGAGAGTTCCTCGGGGGCCTCTCGGGATTCCTCTCCCGTCGATGCCGGGGCCTAAGACCTTGTGTGGAGTCGGGGCCGGAACCTGAGGATTCCTCTCCAGTGCTGACATGGATCTTGGGGTACTTCTGGAGTCTCCCCAGGGGAGTCAGTCCTCGTCTCGAATGCGGGCATGCACTTGCGCTTTCCTCCAGAGCGGTAGCAGCAGTGTCACGCAGTCCGCCGCGTGGATCAAAGGATCTATGCTTTTCCCTCGAGTCTTTCCCACGAGGCTTTCCCACGAGGTTTTCCCACAGGGCTGTCCCATGAGCACACGTGGTGGGAGTCGATCCTCGGCTTGAACGTCAAGGCAGTGCAGGGAAAACAGGTTCCTCTGGAATGGACTGACACATCTGGGGGACTCTTGGAATGGTGGCACGACCCTGGAGTTCCTCTCGTCTTTCCTGTGGAGAGCGCCTCCTCTTGATATGCGACGGGAAGGCCGGGAATTCTTTCCCTACGAAACAGGGAAAGGATCCCTCATCTCGAGCTAGGAGGCGGAAACGGGGCTCCCCTGAATGTGTGCGGGACACCACGAGCTTCCTCTCGAGTGGAGACGGGTATGTCGCGGAACTGCTTGAGTTGCAGCAAGGGTGTGAAGGACCCTTTGGAAGTTCCAGTGGTTAGATGTGATCAGCCTCGAGAAGCCTCAGCAGAAATGGGCCTCAACTCGCCTGGAGGGCAAAACCTCCTAGATTTTCTCGAGTTGTGGCAGGTGCTCTCGACTTACGACGGGGACCTCAGGGACCCGCTCTGGTGGCCTCAGGAAAGGCCAGTCCCCATGCGAGTTCCTCGGGGGCCTCTCGGGATTCCTCTCCCGTCGATGCCGGGGCCTAAGACCTTGTGTGGAGTCGGGGCTGGAACCTGAGGATTCCTCTCCAGTGCTGACATGGATCTTGGGGTACTTCTGGAGTCTCCCAAGGGGAGTCGTCCTCGTCTCGAATGCGGGCATGCACTTGCGCTTTCCTCCAGAGCGGTAGCAGCAGTGTCACGCAGTCCGCCGCGTGGATCAAAGGATCTATGATTTTCCCTCGAGTCTTTCCCACGAGGCTTTCCCACGAAGCTTTCCCACAGGGCTGTCCCACCTGCACACGTGGTGGGAGTCGATCCTCGGCTTGAACGTCAAGGCAGTGCAGGGAAAACAGGTTCCTCTGGAATGGACTGACACATCTGGGGGACTCTTGGAATGGTGTCACGACCCTGGAGTTCCTCTCGCCTTTCCTGTGGAGAGCGCCTCCTCTTGAGATGCGACGGGAACGCCGGGAATTCTTTCCCTACGAAACAGGGAAAGGATCCCTCATGTCGAGCTAGGAGGCGGAAACGGGGCTCCCCTGGATGTGTGCGGGACCCACGTGCTTCCTCTCCAGTGGAGAAGGGTATGTCGGGGAACTTCTTGAGTTGCAGCAACGGTGTGAAGGTCCCTTTGGAAGTTCCAGTGGTTAGATGTGATTAGCCTCGAGAAGCGTCTTTGGAAATGGGCCTCATCTCGCCTGGAGGGCAAAACCTCCTGGATTTTCTCGAGTTGCGGCAGGTGCTCTCGACTTACGACGGGGACCTCAGGGACCCGCTCTGGTGGCCTCAGGAAAGGCCATTCCCCATGAGAGTTCCTCGGGGGCCTCTCGGGATTCCTCTCCCGTCGATGCCGGGGCCTAAGACCTTGTGTGGAGTCGGGGCCGGAACCTGAGGATTCCTCTCCAGTGCTGACATGGATCTTGGGGTACTTCTGGAGTCTCCCCAGGGGAGTCAGTCCTCGTCTCGAATGCGGGCATGCACTTGCGCTTTCCTCCAGAGCGGTAGCAGCAGTGTCACGCAGTCCGCCGCGTGGATCAAAGGATCTATGCTTTTCCCTCGAGTCTTTCCCACGAGGCTTTCCCACGAGGCTTTCCCACAGGGCTGTCCCACGAGCACACGTGGTGGGAGTCGATCCTCGGCTTGAACGTCAAGGCAGTGCAGGGAAAACAGGTTCCTCTGGAATGGACTGACACATCTGGGGGACTCTTGGAATGGTGGCACGACCCTGGAGTTCCTCTCGTCTTTCCTGTGGAGAGCGCCTCCTCTTGATATGCGACGGGAAGGCCGGGAATTCTTTCCCTACGAAACAGGGAAAGGATCCCTCATGTCGAGCTAGGAGGCGGAAACGGGGCTCCCCTGGATGTGTGCGGGACACCACGAGCTTCCTCTCGAGTGGAGACGGGTATGTCGCGGAACTGCTTGAGTTGCAGCAAGGGTGTGAAGGACCCTTTGGAAGTTCCAGTGGTTAGATGTGATCAGCCTCGAGAAGCCTCAGCAGAAATGGGCCTCAACTCGCCTGGAGGGCAAAACCTCCTAGATTTTCTCGAGTTGTGGCAGGTGCTCTCGACTTACGACGGGGACCTCAGGGACCCGCTCTGGTGGCCTCAGGAAAGGCCAGTCCCCATGCGAGTTCCTCGGGGGCCTCTCGGGATTCCTCTCCCGTCGATGCCGGGGCCTAAGACCTTGTGTGGAGTCGGGGCTGGAACCTGAGGATTCCTCTCCAGTGCTGACATGGATCTTGGGGTACTTCTGGAGTCTCCCAAGGGGAGTCGTCCTCGTCTCGAATGCGGGCATGCACTTGCGCTTTCCTCCAGAGCGGTAGCAGCAGTGTCACGCAGTCCGCCGCGTGGATCAAAGGATCTATGATTTTCCCTCGAGTCTTTCCCACGAGGCTTTCCCACGAAGCTTTCCCACAGGGCTGTCCCACCTGCACACGTGGTGGGAGTCGATCCTCGGCTTGAACGTCAAGGCAGTGCAGGGAAAACAGGTTCCTCTGGAATGGACTGACACATCTGGGGGACTCTTGGAATGGTGTCACGACCCTGGAGTTCCTCTCGCCTTTCCTGTGGAGAGCGCCTCCTCTTGAGATGCGACGGGAACGCCGGGAATTCTTTCCCTACGAAACAGGGAAAGGATCCCTCATCTCGAGCTAGGAGGCGGAAACGGGGCTCCCCTGGATGTGTGCGGGACCCCACGTGCTTCCTCTCGAGTGGAGACAGGTATGTCGGGGAACTTCTTGAGTTGAAGCAAGGGTGTGAAGGACCCTTTGGAAGTTCCAGTGGTTAGATGTGATTGGCCTCGAGAAGCCTCAGCGGAAATGGGCCTCATCTCGCCTGGAGGGCAAAACCTCCTGGATTTTCTCGAGTTGCGGCAGGTGCTCTCGACTTACGACGGGGACCTCAGGGAACCGCTCTGGTGGCCTCAGGAAAGGCCAGTCCCCATGCGAGTTCCACGGGGGCCTCTCGGGATTCCTCTCCCGTCGATGCCGGGGCCTAAGACCTTCTGTGGAGTCGGGGCCGGAACCTGAGGATTCCTCTCCAGTGTTGACATGGATCTTGGGGTACTTCTGGAGTCTCCCCAGGGGAGTCAGTCCTCGTCTCGAATGCGGGCATGCACTTGCGCTTTCCTCCAGAGCGGTAGCAGCAGTGTCACGCAGTCTGCCGCGTGGATCAAAGGATCTATGGTTTTCCCTCGAGTCTTTCCCACGAGGCTTTCCACGAGGCTTTCCCACAGGGCTGTCCCACGTGCACACGTGGTGGGAGTCGATCCTCGGCTTCAACGTCAAGGCAGTGCAGGGAAAACAGGTTCCTCTGGAATGAACTGACACATCTGGGGGACTCTTGGAATGGTGGCACGACCCTGGAGTTCCTCTCGCCATTCCTGTGGAGAGCGCCTCCTCTTGAGATGCGACGGGAACGCCGGGAATTCTTTCCCTACGAAACAGGGAAAGGATCCCTCATCTCGAGCTAGGAGGCGGAAACGGGGCTCCCCTGGATGTGTGCGGGACCCACGTGCTTCCTCTCGAGTGGAGACGGGTATGTCGGGGAACTTCTTGAGTTGCAGCAAGGGTGTGAATGACCCTTTGGAAGTTCCAGTGGTTAGACGTGATTAGCCTCGAGAAGCCTCAGCGGAAATGGGCCTCATCTCGCCTGGAGGGCAAAACCTCCTGGATTTTCTCGAGTTGCGGCAGGTGCTCTCGACTTACGACGGGGACCTCAGGGACCCGCTCTGGTGGCCTCAGGAAAGGCCAGTCCCCATGCGAGTTCCTCGGGGGCCTCTCGGGATTCCTCTCCCGTCGATGCCGGGGCCTAAGACCTTGTGTGGAGTCGGGGCCGGAACCTGAGGATTCCTCTCCAGTGCTGACATGGATCTTGGGGTACTTCTGGAGTCTCCCAAGGGGAGTCAGTCCTCGTCTCGATTGCGGGCATGCACTTGCGCTTTCCTCCAGAGCGGTAGCAGCAGTGTCACGCAGTCCGCCGCGTGGATCAAAGGATCTGTGGTTTTCCCTCGAGTCTTTCCCACGAGGCTTTCCCACGAGGCTTTCCCACGAGGCTTTCCCACAGGGCTGTCCCACGTGCACACGTGGTGGGAGTGGATCCTCGGCTTGAACGTCAAGGCAGTGCAGGGAAAACAGGTTCCTCTGGAATGGACTGACACATCGGGGGGACTCTTGGAATGGTGGCACGACCCTGGAGTTCCTCTCGCCTTTCCTGTGGAGAGCGCCTCCTCTTGAGATGCGACTGGAACGCCGGGAATTCTTTCCCTACGAAACAGGGAAAGGATCCCTCATCTCGAGCTAGGAGGCGGAAACGAGGCTCCCCTGGATGTGTGGGGGACACCACGTGCTTCCTCTCGAGTGGAGACGGGTATGTCGGGGAACTTCTTGAGTTGCAGCAAGGGTGTGAAGGACCCTTTGGAAGTTCCAGTGGTTAGACGTGATTGGCCTCGAGAAGCCTCAGCGGAAATGGGCCTCATCTCGCCTGGAGGGCAAAACCTCCTGGATTTTCTCGAGTTGCGGCAGGTGCTCTCGACTTACGAAGGGGACCTCAGGGAACCGCTCTGCTGGCCTCAGGAAAGGCCAGTCCCCATGCGAGTTCCTCGGGGGCCTCTCGGGATTCCTCTCCCGTCGAGGCCGGGGCCTAAGACCTTGTGTGGAGTCGGGGCCGGAACCTGAGGATTCCTCTCCAGTGCTGACATGGATCTTGGGGTACTTCTGGAGTCTCCCCAGGGAAGTCAGTCCTCGTCTCGAATGCGGGCATGCACTTGCGCTTTCCTCCAGAGCGGTAGCAGCAGTGTCACGCAGTCTGCCGCGTGGATCAAAGGATCTATGGTTTTCCCTCGAGGCTTTCCCACGAGGCTTTCCCACGAGGCTTTCCCACAGGGCTGTCCCACGTGCACACGTGGTGGGAGTCGATCCTCGGCTTGAATGTCAAGGCAGTGCAGGGAAAACAGGTTCCTCTGGAATGGACTGACACATCTGGGGGACTCTTGGAATGGTGGCACAACCCTGGAGTTCCTCTCGCCTTTCCTGTGGAGAGTGCCTCCTCTTGAGATGCGACGGGAACGCCGGGAATTCTTTCCCTACGAAACAGGGAAAGGATCCCTCATCTCGAGCTAGGAGGCGGAAACGGGGCTCCCCTGGATGTGTGCGGGACCCACGTGCTTCGTCTCGAGTGGAGACGGGTATGTCGGGGAACTTCTTGAGTTGCAGCAAGGGTGTGAATGACCCTTTGGAAGTTCAGTGGTTAGAGGTGATTGGCCTCGAGAAGCCTCAGCGGAAATGGGCCTCATCTCGCCTGTTGGGCAAAACATCCTGGATTTTCTCGAGTTGCGGCAGGTGCTCTCAACTTACGACGGGGACCTCAGGGACCCGCTCTGGTGGCCTCAGGAAAGGCCAGTCCCCAAGCGAGTTCTTCGGGGGCCTCTCGGGATTCCTCTCCCGTCGGTGCCGGGGCCTAAGACCTTGTGTGGAGTCGGGGCCGGAACCTGAGGATTCCTCTCCAGTGCTGACATGGATCTTGGGGTACTTCTGGAGTCTCCCCAGGGGAGTCAGTCCTCGTCTCGAATGCGGTCATGCACTTGCGCTTTCCTCCAGAGCGGTAGTAGCAGTGTCACGCAGTCCGCCGCGTGGATCAAAGGATCTATGGTTTTCCCTCGAGTCTTTCCCACGAGGCTTTCCCACGAGGCTTTCCCACAGGGCTGTCCGACGTGCACACGTTGTGGGAGTCGATCCTCGGCTTGAACGTCAAGGCACATGTCCCTGGAGTTCCTCTCGCCTTTCCTGTGGAGAGCGCCTCCTCTTGAGATGCGACGGGAACGCCGGGAATTCTTTCCCTACGAAACAGGGAAAGGATCCCTCATCTCGAGCTAGGAGGCGGAAACGGGGCTCCCCTGGATGTGTGCGGGACCCCACGTGCTTCCTCTCGAGTGCAGACGGGTATGTCGGGGAACTTCTTGAGTTGCAGCAAGGGTGTGAAGGACCCTTTGGAAGTTCCAGTGGTTAGATGTGATTGGCCTCGAGAAGCCTCAGCGGAAATGGGCCTCATCTCGCCTGGAGGGCAAAACCTCCTGGATTTTCTCGAGTTGCGGCAGGTGCTCTCGACTTACAACGGGGACCTCAGGGAACCGCTCTGCTGGCCTCAGGAATGGCCAGTACCCATGCGAGTTCCTCGGGGGCCTCTCGGGATTCCTCTCCCGTCGATGCCGGTGCCTAAGACCTTGTGTGGAGTCGGGGCCGGAACCTGAGGATTCCTCTCCAGTGCTGACATGGATCTTGGGGTACTTCTGGAGTCTCCCCAGGGGAGTCAGTCCTCGTCTCGAATGCGGACATGCACTTGCGCTTTCCTCCAGAGCGGTAGCAGCAGTGACACGCAGTCCGCCGCGTGGATCAAAGGATCTATGGTTTTCCCTCGAGTCTTTCCCACGAGGCTTTCCTACGAGGCTTTCCCACAGGACTCTCCCACGTGCACAGGTGGTGGGAGTCGATCCTCGGCTTGATCGTCAAGGCCGTGCAGGGAAAACAGGTTCCTCTGGAATGGACTGACACATCTGGGGGACTCTTGGAATGGTGGCACGACCCTGGAGTTCCTCTCGCCTTTCCTGTGGAGAGCGCCTCCTCTTGAGATGCGACGGAAACGCCGGGAATTCTTTCCCTACGAAACAGGGAAAGGATCCCTCATGTCGAGCTAGGAGGCGGATACGGGGCTCCCCTGGATGTGTGCGGGACCCACGTGCTTCCTCTCGAGTGGAGACGGGTATGTCGGGGAACTTCTTGAGTTGCAGCAAGGGTGTGAATGACCCTTTGGAAGTTCCAGTGGTTAGACGTGATTAGCCTCGAGAAGCCTCAGCGGAAATGGGCCTCATCTCGCCTGGAGGGCAAAACCTCCTGGATTTTCTCGAGTTGCGGCAGGTGCTCTCGACTTACGACGGGGACCTCAGGGACCCGCTCTGGTGGCCTCAGGAAAGGCCAGTCCCCATGCGAGTTCCTCGGGGGCCTCTCGGGATTCCTCTCCCGTCGATGCCGGGGCCTAAGACCTTGTGTGGAGTCGGGGCTGGAACCTGAGGATTCCTCTCCAGTGCTGACATGGATCTTGGGGTACTTCTGGAGTCTCCCAAGGGGAGTCGTCCTCGTCTCGAATGCGGGCATGCACTTGCGCTTTCCTCCAGAGCGGTAGCAGCAGTGTCACGCAGTCCGCCGCGTGGATCAAAGGATCTATGGTTTTCCCTCGAGTCTTTCCCACGAGGCTTTCCCACGAGGCTTTCCCACAGGGCTGTCCCACGTGCACACGTGGTGGGAGTCGATCCTCGGCTTGAACGTCAAGGCAGTGCAGGGAAAACAGGTTCCTCTGGAATGGACTGACACATCTGGGGGACTCTTGGAATGGTGGCACGACCCTGGAGTTCCTCTCGCCTTTCCTGTGGAGAGCGTCTCCTCTTGAGATGCGACGGGAACGCCGGGAATTCTTTCCCTACGAAACAGGGAAAGGATCCATGATCTCGAGCTAGGGGGCGGAAACGGAGCTCCCCTGGATGTGTGCGGGACCCCACGTGCTTCCTCTCGAGTGGAGACGGTATGTCAGGGAACTTCTTGAGTTGCAGCAATGGTGTGAAGGACCCTTTGGAAGTTCCAGTGGTTAGAGGTGATTGGCCTCGAGAAGCCTCAGCGGAAATGGGCCTCATCTCGCCTGGAGGGCAAAACCTCCTGGATTTTCTCGAGTTGCGGCAGGTGCTCTCGATTTACGAAGGGGACCTCAGGGAACCGCTCTGGTGGCCTCAGGAAAGGCCAGTCCCCATGCGAGTTCCACGGGGGCCTCTCAGGATTCCTCTCCCGTCGATGCCGGGGCCTAAGACCTTGTGTGGAGTCGGGGCCAGAACCTGAGGATTCCTCTCCAGTGCTGACATGGATCTTGGGGTACTTCTGGAGTCTCCCCAGGGGAGTCAGTCCTCGTCTCGAATGCGGGCATGCACTTGCGCTTTCCTCCAGAGCGGTAGCAGCAGTGTCACGCAGTCCGCCGAGTGGATCAAAGGATCTATGGTTTTCCCTCGAGTCTTTCCCACGAGGCTTTCCCACGAAGCTTTCCCACAGGGCTGTCCCACCTGCACACGTGGTGGGAGTCGATCCTCGGCTTGAACGTCAAGGCAGTGCAGGGAAAACAGGTTCCTCTGGAATGGACTGACACATCTGGGGGACTCTTGGAATGGTGTCACGACCCTGGAGTTCCTCTCGCCTTTCCTGTGGAGAGCGCCTCCTCTTGAGATGCGACGGGAACGCCGGGAATTCTTTCCCTACGAAACAGGGAAAGGATCCCTCATCTCGAGCTAGGAGGCGGGAACGGGGCTCCCCTGGATGTGTGCGGGACCCCACGTGCTTCCTCTCGAGTGGAGACGTGTATGTCGGGGAACTTCTTGAGTTGCAGCAAGGGTGTGAAGGACCCTTTGGAAGTTCCAGTGGTTAGACGTGATTAGCCTCGAGAAGCCTCAGCGGAAATGGGCCTCATCTCGTCTGGAGGGCAAAACCTCCTGGATTTTCTCGAGTTGCGGCAGGTGCTCTCGACGTACGAAGGGGACCTCAGGGACCCGCTCTGGTGGCCTCAGGAAAGGCCAGTACCCATGCGAGTTCCTCGGGGGCCTCTCGGGATTCCTCTCCCGTCGATGCCGGGGCCTAAGACCTTGTGTGGAGTCGGAGCCGGAACCTGAGGATTCCTCTCCAGTGCTGACATGGATCTTGGGGTACTTCTGGAGTCTCCCCAGGGGAGTCAGTCCTCGTCTCGAATGCGGGCATGCACTTGCGCTTTCCTCCAGAGCGGTAGCAGCAGTGTCACGCAGTCCGCCGCGTGGATCAAAGGATCTATGGTTTTCCCTCGAGTCTTTCCCACGAGGCTTTCCCACGAGGCTTTCCCACAGGGCTGTCCCACGTGCACACGTGGTGGGAGTGGATCCTCGGCTTGAACGTCAAGGCAGTGCAGGGAAAACAGGTTCCTCTGGAATGGACTGACACATCTGGGGGACTCTTGGAATGGTGGCACGACCCTGGAGTTCCTCTCGCCTTTCCTGTGGAGAGCGCCTCCTCTTGAGATGCGACGGGAACGCCGGGAATTCTTTCCCTACGAAACAGGGAAAGGATCCCTCATCTCGAGCTAGGAGGCGGAAACGGGGCTCCCCTGGATGTGTGCGGGACACCACGTGCTTCCTCTCGAGTGGAGACGGGTATGTCGGGGAACTTCTTGAGTTGCAGCAAGGGTGTGAAGGACCCTTTGGAAGTTCCAGTGGTTAGACGTGATTGGCCTCGAGAAGCCTCAGCGGAAATGGGCCTCATCTCGCCTGGAGGGCAAAACCTCCTGGATTATCTCGAGTTGCGGCAGGTGCTCTCGACTTACGAAGGGGACCTCAGGGAACCGCTCTGCTGGCCTCAGGAAAGGCCAGTCCCCATGCGAGTTCCTCGGGGGCCTCTCGGGATTCCTCTCCCGTCGAGGCCGGGGCCTAAGACCTTGTGTGGAGTCGGGGCCGGAACCTGAGGATTCCTCTCCAGTGCTGACATGGATCTTGGGGTACTTCTGGAGTCTCCCCAGGGGAGTCAGTCCTCGTCTCGAATGCGGGCATGCACTTGCGCTTTCCTCCAGAGCGGTAGCAGCAGTGTCACGCAGTCTGCCGCGTGGATCAAAGGATCTATGGTTTTCCCTCGAGGCTTTCCCACGAGGCTTTCCCACGAGGCTTTCCCACAGGGCTGTCCCACCTGCACACGTGGTGGGAGTCGATCCTCGGCTTGAACGTCAAGGCAGTGCAGGGAAAACAGGTTCCTCTGGAATGGACTGACACATCTGGGGGACTCTTGGAATGGTGGCACAACCCTGGAGTTCCTCTCGCCTTTCCTGTGGAGAGCGCCTCCTCTTGAGATGCGACGGGAACGCCGGGAATTCTTTCCCTACGAAACAGGGAAAGGATCCCTCATCTCGAGCTAGGAGGCGGAAACGGGGCTCCCCTGGATGTGTGCGGGACCCACGTGCTTCGTCTCGAGTGGAGACGGGTATGTCGGGGAACTTCTTGAGTTGCAGCAAGGGTGTGAATGACCCTTTGGAAGTTCAGTGGTTAGACGTGATTAGCCTCGAGAAGCCTCAGCGGAAATGGGCCTCATCTCGCCTGTTGGGCAAAACATCCTGGATTTTCTCGAGTTGCGGCAGGTGCTCTCAACTTACGACGGGGACCTCAGGGACCCGCTCTGGTGGCCTCAGGAAAGGCCAGTCCCCAAGCGAGTTCTTCGGGGGCCTCTCGGGATTCCTCTCCCGTCGATTCCGGTGCCTAAGACCTTCTGTGGAGTCGGGGCCGGAACCTGAGGATTCCTCTCCAGTGCTGACATGGATCTTGGGGTACTTCTGGAGTCTCCCCAGGGGAGTCAGTCCTCCTCTCGAATGCGGACATGCACTTGCGCTTTCCTCCTGAGCGGTAGCAGCAGTGACACGCAGTCCACCGCGTGGATCAAAGGATCTATGGTTTTCCCTCGAGTCTTTCCCACGAGGCTTTCCACGAGGCTTTCCCACAGGGCTGTCCCACGTGCACACGTGGTGGGAGTCGATCCTCGGCTTCAACGTCAAGGCAGTGCAGGGAAAACAGGTTCCTCTGGAATGGACTGACACATCTGGGGGACTCTTGGAATGGTGGCACGACCCTGGAGTTCCTCTCCCCTTTCCTGTGGAGAGCGCCTCCTCTTGAGATGCGACGGGAACGCCGGGAATTCTTTCCCTACGAAACAGGGAAAGGATCCCTCATCTCGAGCTAGGAGGCGGAAACGGGGATCCCCTGGATGTGTGCTGGACCCCACGTGCTTCCTCTCGAGTGCAGACGGGTATGTCGGGGAACTTCTTGAGTTGCAGCAAGGGTGTGAAGGACCCTTTGGAAGTTCCAGTGGTTAGATGTGATTGGCCTCGAGAAGCCTCAGCGGAAATGGGCCTCATCTCGCCTGGAGGGCAAAACCTCCTGGATTTTCTCGAGTTGCGGCAGGTGCTCTCGACTTACGACGGGGACCTCAGGGACCCGCTCTGGTGGCCTCAGGAAAGGCCAGTCCCCATGAGAGTTCCTCGGGGGCCTCTCGGGATTCCTCTCCCGTCGATGCCGGGGCCTAAGACCTTGTGTGGAGTCGGGGCCGGAACCTGAGGATTCCTCTCCAGTGCTGACATGGATCTTGGGGTATTTCTGGAGTCTCCCCAGGGGAGTCAGTCCTCGTCTCGAATGCGGGCATGCACTTGCGCTTTCCTCCAGAGCGGTAGCAGCAGTGTCACGCAGTCCGCCGCGTGGATCAAAGGATCTATGCTTTTCCCTCGAGTCTTTCCCACGAGGCTTTCCCACGAGGCTTTCCCACAGGGCTGTCCCACGAGCACACGTGGTGGGAGTCGATCCTCGGCTTGAACGTCAAGGCAGTGCAGGGAAAACAGGTTCCTCTGGAATGGACTGACACATCTGGGGGACTCTTGGAATGGTGGCACGACCCTGGAGTTCCTCTCGTCTTTCCTGTGGAGAGCGCCTCCTCTTGATATGCGACGGGAAGGCCGGGAATTCTTTCCCTACGAAACAGGGAAAGGATCCCTCATCTCGAGCTAGGAGGCGGAAACGGGGCTCCCCTGGATGTGTGCGGGACACCACGAGCTTCCTCTCGAGTGGAGACGGGTATGTCGCGGAACTGCTTGAGTTGCAGCAAGGGTGTGAAGGACCCTTTGGAAGTTCCAGTGGTTAGATGTGATCAGCCTCGAGAAGCCTCAGCAGAAATGGGCCTCAACTCGCCTGGAGGGCAAAACCTCCTAGATTTTCTCGAGTTGTGGCAGGTGCTCTCGACTTACGACGGGGACCTCAGGGACCCGCTCTGGTGGCCTCAGGAAAGGCCAGTCCCCATGCGAGTTCCTCGGGGGCCTCTCGGGATTCCTCTCCCGTCGATGCCGGGGCCTAAGACCTTGTGTGGAGTCGGGGCTGGAACCTGAGGATTCCTCTCCAGTGCTGACATGGATCTTGGGGTACTTCTGGAGTCTCCCAAGGGGATCGTCCTCGTCTCGAATGCGGGCATGCACTTGCGCTTTCCTCCAGAGCGGTAGCAGCAGTGTCACGCAGTCCGCCGTGTGGATCAAAGGATCTATGATTTTCCCTCGAGTCTTTCCCACGAGGCTTTCCCACGAAGCTTTCCCACAGGGCTGTCCCACCTGCACACGTGGTGGGAGTCGATCCTCGGCTTGAACGTCAAGGCAGTGCAGGGAAAACAGGTTCCTCTGGAATGGACTGACACATCTGGGGGACTCTTGGAATGGTGTCACGACCCTGGAGTTCCTCTCGCCTTTCCTGTGGAGAGCGCCTCCTCTTGAGATGCGACGGGAACGCCGGGAATTCTTTCCCTACGAAACAGGGAAAGGATCCCTCATCTCGAGCTAGGAGGCGGAAACGGGGCTCCCCTGGATGTGTGCGGGACCCCACGTGCTTCCTCTCGAGTGGAGACAGGTATGTCGGGGAACTTCTTGAGTTGAAGCAAGGGTGTGAAGGACCCTTTGGAAGTTCCAGTGGTTAGATGTGATTGGCCTCGAGAAGCCTCAGCGGAAATGGGCCTCATCTCGCCTGGAGGGCAAAACCTCCTGGATTTTCTCGAGTTGCGGCAGGTGCTCTCGACTTACGACGGGGACCTCAGGGAACCGCTCTGGTGGCCTCAGGAAAGGCCAGTCCCCATGCGAGTTCCACGGGGGCCTCTCGGGATTCCTCTCCCGTCGATGCCGGGGCCTAAGACCTTCTGTGGAGTCGGGGCCGGAACCTGAGGATTCCTCTCCAGTGTTGACATGGATCTTGGGGTACTTCTGGAGTCTCCCCAGGGGAGTCAGTCCTCGTCTCGAATGCGGGCATGCACTTGCGCTTTCCTCCAGAGCGGTAGCAGCAGTGTCACGCAGTCTGCCGCGTGGATCAAAGGATCTATGGTTTTCCCTCGAGTCTTTCCCACGAGGCTTTCCACGAGGCTTTCCCACAGGGCTGTCCCACGTGCACACGTGGTGGGAGTCGATCCTCGGCTTCAACGTCAAGGCAGTGCAGGGAAAACAGGTTCCTCTGGAATGAACTGACACATCTGGGGGACTCTTGGAATGGTGGCACGACCCTGGAGTTCCTCTCGCCATTCCTGTGGAGAGCGCCTCCTCTTGAGATGCGACGGGAACGCCGGGAATTCTTTCCCTACGAAACAGGGAAAGGATCCCTCATCTCGAGCTAGGAGGCGGAAACGGGGCTCCCCTGGATGTGTGCGGGACCCACGTGCTTCCTCTCGAGTGGAGACGGGTATGTCGGGGAACTTCTTGAGTTGCAGCAAGGGTGTGAATGACCCTTTGGAAGTTCCAGTGGTTAGACGTGATTAGCCTCGAGAAGCCTCAGCGGAAATGGGCCTCATCTCGCCTGGAGGGCAAAACCTCCTGGATTTTCTCGAGTTGCGGCAGGTGCTCTCGACTTACGACGGGGACCTCAGGGACCCGCTCTGGTGGCCTCAGGAAAGGCCAGTCCCCATGCGAGTTCCTCGGGGGCCTCTCGGGATTCCTCTCCCGTCGATGCCGGGGCCTAAGACCTTGTGTGGAGTCGGGGCCGGAACCTGAGGATTCCTCTCCAGTGCTGACATGGATCTTGGGGTACTTCTGGAGTCTCCCAAGGGGAGTCAGTCCTCGTCTCGATTGCGGGCATGCACTTGCGCTTTCCTCCAGAGCGGTAGCAGCAGTGTCACGCAGTCCGCCGCGTGAATCAAAGGATCTGTGGTTTTCCCTCGAGTCTTTCCCACGAGGCTTTCCCACGAGGCTTTCCCACGAGGCTTTCCCACAGGGCTGTCCCACGTGCACACGTGGTGGGAGTGGATCCTCGGCTTGAACGTCAAGGCAGTGCAGGGAAAACAGGTTCCTCTGGAATGGACTGACACATCGGGGGGACTCTTGGAATGGTGGCACGACCCTGGAGTTCCTCTCGCCTTTCCTGTGGAGAGCGCCTCCTCTTGAAATGCGACTGGAACGCCGGGAATTCTTTCCCTACGAAACAGGGAAAGGATCCCTCATCTCGAGCTAGGAGGCGGAAACGAGGCTCCCCTGGATGTGTGCGGGACACCACGTGCTTCCTCTCGAGTGGAGACGGGTATGTCGGGGAACTTCTTGAGTTGCAGCAAGGGTGTGAAGGACCCTTTGGAAGTTCCAGTGGTTAGACGTGATTGGCCTCGAGAAGCCTCAGCGGAAATGGGCCTCATCTCGCCTGGAGGGCAAAACCTCCTGGATTTTCTCGAGTTGCGGCAGGTGCTCTCGACTTACGAAGGGGACCTCAGGGAACCGCTCTGCTGGCCTCAGGAAAGGCCAGTCCCCATGCGAGTTCCTCGGGGGCCTCTCGGGATTCCTCTCCCGTCGAGGCCGGGGCCTAAGACCTTGTGTGGAGTCGGGGCCGGAACCTGAGGATTCCTCTCCAGTGCTGACATGGATCTTGGGGTACTTCTGGAGTCTCCCCAGGGGAGTCAGTCCTCGTCTCGAATGCGGGCATGCACTTGCGCTTTCCTCCAGAGCGGTAGCAGCAGTGTCACGCAGTCTGCCGCGTGGATCAAAGGATCTATGGTTTTCCCTCGAGGCTTTCCCACGAGGCTTTCCCACGAGGCTTTCCCACAGGGCTGTCCCACGTGCACACGTGGTGGGAGTCGATCCTCGGCTTGAACGTCAAGGCAGTGCAGGGAAAACAGGTTCCTCTGGAATGGACTGACACATCTGGGGGACTCTTGGAATGGTGGCACAACCCTGGAGTTCCTCTCGCCTTTCCTGTGGAGAGCGCCTCCTCTTGAGATGCGACGGGAACGCCGGGAATTCTTTCCCTACGAAACAGGGAAAGGATCCCTCATCTCGAGCTAGGAGGCGGAAACGGGGCTCCCCTGGATGTGTGCGGGACCCACGTGCTTCGTCTCGAGTGGAGACGGGTATGTCGGGGAACTTCTTGAGTTGCAGCAAGGGTGTGAATGACCCTTTGGAAGTTCAGTGGTTAGACGTGATTAGCCTCGAGAAGCCTCAGCGGAAATGGGCCTCATCTCGCCTGTTGGGCAAAACATCCTGGATTTTCTCGAGTTGCGGCAGGTGCTCTCAACTTACGACGGGGACCTCAGGGACCCGCTCTGGTGGCCTCAGGAAAGGCCAGTCCCCAAGCGAGTTCTTCGGGGGCCTCTCGGGATTCCTCTCCCGTCGGTGCCGGGGCCTAAGACCTTGTGTGGAGTCGGGGCCGGAACCTGAGGATTCCTCTCCAGTGCTGACATGGATCTTGGGGTACTTCTGGAGTCTCCCCAGGGGAGTCAGTCCTCGTCTCGAATGCGGTCATGCACTTGCGCTTTCCTCCAGAGCGGTAGTAGCAGTGTCACGCAGTCCGCCGCGTGGATCAAAGGATCTATGGTTTTCCCTCGAGTCTTTCCCACGAGGCTTTCCCACGAGGCTTTCCCACAGGGCTGTCCCACGTGCACACGTGGTGGGAGTCGATCCTCGGCTTGAACGTCAAGGCAGTGCAGGGAAAACAGGTTCCTCTGGAATGGACTGACACATCTGGGGGACTCTTGAAATGGTGGCATGTCCCTGGAGTTCCTCTCGCCTTTCCTGTGGAGAGCGCCTCCTCTTGAGATGCGACGGGAACGCCGGGAATTCTTTCCCTACGAAACAGGGAAAGGATCCCTCATCTCGAGCTAGGAGGCGGAAACGGGGCTCCCCTGGATGTGTGCGGGACCCCACGTGCTTCCTCTCGAGTGCAGACGGGTATGTCGGGGAACTTCTTGAGTTGCAGCAAGGGTGTGAAGGACCCTTTGGAAGTTCCAGTGGTTAGATGTGATTGGCCTCGAGAAGCCTCAGCGGAAATGGGCCTCATCTCGCCTGGAGGGCAAAACCTCCTGGATTTTCTCGAGTTGCGGCAGGTGCTCTCGACTTACAACGGGGACCTCAGGGAACCGCTCTGCTGGCCTCAGGAATGGCCAGTACCCATGCGAGTTCCTCGGGGGCCTCTCGGGATTCCTCTCCCGTCGATGCCGGTGCCTAAGACCTTGTGTGGAGTCGGGGCCGGAACCTGAGGATTCCTCTCCAGTGCTGACATGGATCTTGGGGTACTTCTGGAGTCTCCCCAGGGGAGTCAGTCCTCGTCTCGAATGCGGACATGCACTTGCGCTTTCCTCCAGAGCGGTAGCAGCAGTGACACGCAGTCCGCCGCGTGGATCAAAGGATCTATGGTTTTCCCTCGAGTCTTTCCCACGAGGCTTTCCTACGAGGCTTTCCCACAGGACTCTCCCACGTGCACAGGTGGTGGGAGTCGATCCTCGGCTTGATCGTCAAGGCCGTGCAGGGAAAACAGGTTCCTCTGGAATGGACTGACACATCTGGGGGACTCTTGGAATGGTGGCACGACCCTGGAGTTCCTCTCGCCTTTCCTGTGGAGAGCGCCTCCTCTTGAGATGCGACGGAAACGCCGGGAATTCTTTCCCTACGAAACAGGGAAAGGATCCCTCATCTCGAGCTAGGAGGCGGAAACGGGGCTCCCCTGTATGTGTGCGGGACCCCACGTGCTTCCTCTTGAGTGGAGACGGGTATGTCGGGGAACTTCTTGAGTTGCAGCAATGGTTTGAATGACCCTTTGGAAGTTCCAGTGGTTAGATGTGATTGGCCTCGAGAAGCCTCAGCGGAAATGGGCCTCATCTCGCTTGGAGGGCAAAACCTCCTGAATTTTCTCGAGTTGCGGCAGCTGCTCTCGACTTACGACGGGGACCTCAGGGAACCGCTCTGGTGGCCTCAGGAAAGGCCAGTCCCCATGCGAGTTCCTCGGGGGCCTCTCGGGATTCCTCTCCCGTCGATGCCGGGGCCTAAGACCTTGTGTGGAGTCGGGGCCGGAACCTGAGGATTCCTCTCCAGTGTTGACATGGATCTTGGGGTACTTCTGGAGTCTCCCCAGGGGAGTCAGTCCTCGTCTCGAATGCGGGCATGCACTTGCGCTTTCCTCCAGAGCGGTAGCAGCAGTGTCACGCAGTCTGCCGCGTGGATCAAAGGATCTATGGTTTTCCCTCGAGTCTTTCCCACGAGGCTTTCCACGAGGCTTTCCACAGGGCTGTCCCACGTGCACACGTGGTGGGAGTCGATCCTCGGCTTCAACGTCAAGGCAGTGCAGGGAAAACAGGTTCCTCTGGAATGGACTGACACATCTGGGGGACTCTTGGAATGGTGGCACGACCCTGGAGTTCCTCTCGCCATTCCTGTGGAGAGCGCCTCCTCTTGAGATGCGACGGGAACGCCGGGAATTCTTTCCCTTCGAAACAGGGAAAGGATCCCTCATGTCGAGCTAGGAGGCGGATACGGGGCTCCCCTGGATGTGTGCGGGACCCACGTGCTTCCTCTCGAGTGGAGACGGGTATGTCGGGGAACTTCTTGAGTTGCAGCAAGGGTGTGAATGACCCTTTGGAAGTTCCAGTGGTTAGACGTGATTAGCCTCGAGAAGCCTCAGCGGAAATGGGCCTCATCTCGCCTGGAGGGCAAAACCTCCTGGATTTTCTCGAGTTGCGGCAGGTGCTCTCGATTTACGAAGGGGACCTCAGGGAACCGCTCTGGTGGCCTCAGGAAAGGCCAGTCCCCATGCGAGTTCCTCGGGGGCCTCTCGGGATTCCTCTCCCGTCGATGCCGGGGCCTAAGACCTTGTGTGGAGTCGGGGCTGGAACCTGAGGATTCCTCTCCAGTGCTGACATGGATCTTGGGGTACTTCTGGAGTCTCCCAAGGGGAGTCGTCCTCGTCTCGAATGCGGGCATGCACTTGCGCTTTCCTCCAGAGCGGTAGCAGCAGTGTCACGCAGTCCGCCGCGTGGATCAAAGGATCTATGGTTTTCCCTCGAGTCTTTCCCACGAGGCTTTCCCACGAGGCTTTCCCACAGGGCTGTCCCACGTGCACACGTGGTGGGAGTCGATCCTCGGCTTGAACGTCAAGGCAGTGCAGGGAAAACAGGTTCCTCTGGAATGGACTGACACATCTGGGGGACTCTTGGAATGGTGGCACGACCCTGGAGTTCCTCTCGCCTTTCCTGTGGAGAGCGTCTCCTCTTGAGATGCGACGGGAACGCCGGGAATTCTTTCCCTACGAAACAGGGAAAGGATCCATGATCTCGAGCTGGGGGGCGGAAACGGAGCTCCCCTGGATGTGTGCGGGACCCCACGTGCTTCCTCTCGAGTGGAGACGGTATGTCAGGGAACTTCTTGAGTTGCAGCAATGGTGTGAAGGACCCTTTGGAAGTTCCAGTGGTTAGAGGTGATTGGCCTCGAGAAGCCTCAGCGGAAATGGGCCTCATCTCGCCTGGAGGGCAAAACCTCCTGGATTTTCTCGAGTTGCGGCAGGTGCTCTCGATTTACGAAGGGGACCTCAGGGAACCGCTCTGGTGGCCTCAGGAAAGGCCAGTCCCCATGCGAGTTCCACGGGGGCCTCTCAGGATTCCTCTCCCGTCGATGCCGGGGCCTAAGACCTTGTGTGGAGTCGGGGCCAGAACCTGAGGATTCCTCTCCAGTGCTGACATGGATCTTGGGGTACTTCTGGAGTCTCCCCAGGGGAGTCAGTCCTCGTCTCGAATGCGGGCATGCACTTGCGCTTTCCTCCAGAGCGGTAGCAGCAGTGTCACGCAGTCCGCCGAGTGGATCAAAGGATCTATGGTTTTCCCTCGAGTCTTTCCCACGAGGCTTTCCCACGAAGCTTTCCCACAGGGCTGTCCCACCTGCACACGTGGTGGGAGTGGATCCTCGGCTTGAACGTCAAGGCAGTGCAGGGAAAACAGGTTCCTCTGGAATGGACTGACACATCTGGGGGACTCTTGGAATGGTGTCACGACCCTGGAGTTCCTCTCGCCTTTCCTGTGGAGAGCGCCTCCTCTTGAGATGCGACGGGAACGCCGGGAATTCTTTCCCTACGAAACAGGGAAAGGATCCCTCATCTCGAGCTAGGAGGCGGGAACGGGGCTCCCCTGGATGTGTGCGGGACCCCACGTGCTTCCTCTCGAGTGGAGACGTGTATGTCGGGGAACTTCTTGAGTTGCAGCAAGGGTGTGAAGGACCCTTTGGAAGTTCCAGTGGTTAGACGTGATTAGCCTCGAGAAGCCTCAGCGGAAATGGGCCTCATCTCGTCTGGAGGGCAAAACCTCCTGGATTTTCTCGAGTTGCGGCAGGTGCTCTCGACTTACGAAGGGGACCTCAGGGACCCGCTCTGGTGGCCTCAGGAAAGGCCAGTACCCATGCGAGTTCCTCGGGGGCCTCTCGGGATTCCTCTCCCGTCGATGCCGGGGCCTAAGACCTTGTGTGGAGTCGGAGCCGGAACCTGAGGATTCCTCTCCAGTGCTGACATGGATCTTGGGGTACTTCTGGAGTCTCCCCAGGGGAGTCAGTCCTCGTCTCGAATGCGGGCATGCACTTGCGCTTTCCTCCAGAGCGGTAGCAGCAGTGTCACGCAGTCCGCCGCGTGGATCAAAGGATCTATGGTTTTCCCTCGAGTCTTTCCCACGAGGCTTTCCCACGAGGCTTTCCCACAGGGCTGTCCCACGTGCACACGTGGTGGGAGTGGATCCTCGGCTTGAACGTCAAGGCAGTGCAGGGAAAACAGGTTCCTCTGGAATGGACTGACACATCGGGGGGACTCTTGGAATGGTGGCACGACCCTGGAGTTCCTCTCGCCTTTCCTGTGGAGAGCGCCTCCTCTTGAGATGCGACGGGAACGCCGGGAATTCTTTCCCTACGAAACAGGGAAAGGATCCCTCATCTCGAGCTAGGAGGCGGAAACGGGGCTCCCCTGGATGTGTGCGGGACACCACGTGCTTCCTCTCGAGTGGAGACGGGTATGTCGGGGAACTTCTTGAGTTGCAGCAAGGGTGTGAAGGACCCTTTGGAAGTTCCATTGGTTAGACGTGATTGGCCTCGAGAAGCCTCAGCGGAAATGGGCCTCATCTCGCCTGGAGGGCAAAACCTCCTGGATTATCTCGAGTTGCGGCAGGTGCTCTCGACTTACGAAGGGGACCTCAGGGAACCGCTCTGCTGGCCTCAGGAAAGGCCAGTCCCCATGCGAGTTCCTCGGGGGCCTCTCGGGATTCCTCTCCCGTCGAGGCCGGGGCCTAAGACCTTGTGTGGAGTCGGGGCCGGAACCTGAGGATTCCTCTCCAGTGCTGACATGGATCTTGGGGTACTTCTGGAGTCTCCCCAGGGGAGTCAGTCCTCGTCTCGAATGCGGGCATGCACTTGCGCTTTCCTCCAGAGCGGTAGCAGCAGTGTCACGCAGTCTGCCGCGTGGATCAAAGGATCTATGGTTTTCCCTCGAGGCTTTCCCACGAGGCTTTCCCACGAGGCTTTCCCACAGGGCTGTCCCACCTGCACACGTGGTGGGAGTCGATCCTCGGCTTGAACGTCAAGGCAGTGCAGGGAAAACAGGTTCCTCTGGAATGGACTGACACATCTGGGGGACTCTTGGAATGGTGGCACAACCCTGGAGTTCCTCTCGCCTTTCCTGTGGAGAGCGCCTCCTCTTGAGATGCGACGGGAACGCCGGGAATTCTTTCCCTACGAAACAGGGAAAGGATCCCTCATCTCGAGCTAGGAGGCGGAAACGGGGCTCCCCTGGATGTGTGCGGGACCCACGTGCTTCGTCTCGAGTGGAGACGGGTATGTCGGGGAACTTCTTGAGTTGCAGCAAGGGTGTGAATGACCCTTTGGAAGTTCAGTGGTTAGACGTGATTAGCCTCGAGAAGCCTCAGCGGAAATGGGCCTCATCTCGCCTGTTGGGCAAAACATCCTGGATTTTCTCGAGTTGCGGCAGGTGCTCTCAACTTACGACGGGGACCTCAGGGACCCGCTCTGGTGGCCTCAGGAAAGGCCAGTCCCCAAGCGAGTTCTTCGGGGGCCTCTCGGGATTCCTCTCCCGTCGATTCCGGTGCCTAAGACCTTGTGTGGAGTCGGGGCCGGAACCTGAGGATTCCTCTCCAGTGCTGACATGGATCTTGGGGTACTTCTGGAGTCTCCCCAGGGGAGTCAGTCCTCCTCTCGAATGCGGACATGCACTTGCGCTTTCCTCCTGAGCGGTAGCAGCAGTGACACGCAGTCCGCCGCGTGGATCAAAGGATCTATGGTTTTCCCTCGAGTCTTTCCCACGAGGCTTTCCTACGAGGCTTTCCCACAGGACTCTCCCACGTGCACAGGTGGTGGGAGTCGATCCTCGGCTTGATCGTCAAGGCCGTGCAGGGAAAACAGGTTCCTCTGGAATGGACTGACACATCTGGGGGACTCTTGGAATGGTGGCACGACCCTGGAGTTCCTCTCGCCTTTCCTGTGGAGAGCGCCTCCTCTTGAGATGCGACGGAAACGCCGGGAATTCTATCCCTACGAAACAGGGAAAGGATCCCTCATCTCGAGCTAGGAGGCGGAAACGGGGCTCCCCTGTATGTGTGCGGGACCCCACGTGCTTCCTCTTGAGTGGAGACGGGTATGTCGGGGAACTTCTTGAGTTGCAGCAATGGTTTGAATGACCCTTTGGAAGTTCCAGTGGTTAGATGTGATTGGCCTCGAGAAGCCTCAGCGGAAATGGGCCTCATCTCGCCTGGAGGGCAAAACCTCCTGAATTTTCTCGAGTTGCGGCAGCTGCTCTCGACTTACGACGGGGACCTCAGGGAACCGCTCTGGTGGCCTCAGGAAAGGCCAGTCCCCATGCGAGTTCCTCGGGGGCCTCTCGGGATTCCTCTCCCGTCGATGCCGGGGCCTAAGACCTTGTGTGGAGTCGGGGCCGGAACCTGAGGATTCCTCTCCAGTGTTGACATGGATCTTGGGGTACTTCTGGAGTCTCCCCAGGGGAGTCAGTCCTCGTCTCGAATGCGGGCATGCACTTGCGCTTTCCTCCAGAGCGGTAGCAGCAGTGTCACGCAGTCTGCCGCGTGGATCAAAGGATCTATGGTTTTCCCTCGAGTCTTTCCCACGAGGCTTTCCACGAGGCTTTCCACAGGGCTGTCCCACGTGCACACGTGGTGGGAGTCGATCCTCGGCTTGAACGTCAAGGCAGTGCAGGGAAAACAGGTTCCTCTGGAATGGACTGACACATCTGGGGGACTCTTGGAATGGTGGCACGACCCTGGAGTTCCTCTCGCCATTCCTGTGGAGAGCGCCTCCTCTTGAGATGCCACGGGAACGCCGGGAATTCTTTCCCTACGAAACAGGGAAAGGATCCCTCATCTCGAGCTAGGAGGCGGAAACGGGGCTCCCCTGGATGTGTGCGGGACACCACGTGATTCCTCACGAGCGGAGACGGGTATGTCGGGGAACTTCTTGAGTTGCAGCAAGGGTGTGAAGGACCCTTTGGAAGTTCCAGTAGTTAGATGTGATTAGCCTCGAGAAGCGTCTTTGGAAATGGGCCTCATCTCGCCTGGAGGGCAAAACCTCCTGGATTTTCTCGAGTTGCGGCAGGTGCTCTCGACTTACGACGGGGACCTCAGGGACCCGCTCTGGTGGCCTCAGGAAAGGCCAGTCCCCATGCGAGTTCCTCGGGGGCCTCTCGGGATTCCTCTCCCGTCGATGCCGGGGCCTAAGACCTTGTGTGGAGTCGGGGCCGGAACCTGAGGATTCCTCTCCAGTGCTGACATGGATCTTGGGGTACTTCTGGAGTCTCCCAAGGGGAGTCAGTCCTCGTCTCGATTGCGGGCATGCACTTGCGCTTTCCTCCAGAGCGGTAGCAGCAGTGTCACGCAGTCCGCCGCGTGGATCAAAGGATCTATGGTTTTCCCTCGAGTCTTTCCCACGAGGCTTTCCCACGAGGCTTTCCCACAGGGCTGTCCCACGTGCACACGTGGTGGGAGTCGATCCTCGGCTTGAACGTCAAGGCAGTGCAGGGAAAACAGGTTCCTCTGGAATGGACTGACACATCTGGGGGACTCTTGGAATGGTGGCACGACCCTGGAGTTCCTCTCGCCTTTCCTGTGGAGAGCGCCTCCTCTTGAGATGCGACGGGAACGCCGGGAATTCTTTCCCTACGAAACAGGGAAAGGATCCCTCATGTCGAGCTAGGAGGCGTAAACGGGGCTCCCCTGGATGTGTGCGGGACCCACGTGCTTCCTCTCCAGTGGAGAAGGGTATGTCGGGGAACTTCTTGAGTTGCAGCAACGGTGTGAAGGTCCCTTTGGAAGTTCCAGTGGTTAGATGTGATTAGCCTCGAGAAGCGTCTTTGGAAATGGGCCTCATCTCGCCTGGAGGGCAAAACCTCCTGGATTTTCTCGAGTTGCGGCAGGTGCTCTCGACTTACGACGGGGACCTCAGGGACCCGCTCTGGTGGCCTCAGGAAAGGCCAGTCCCCATGCGAGTTCCTCGGGGGCCTCTCGGGATTCCTCTCCCGTCGATGCCGGGGCCTAAGACCTTGTGTGGAGTCGGGGCCGGAACCTGAGGATTCCTCTCCAGTGCTGACATGGATCTTGGGGTACTTCTGGAGTCTCCCCAGGGGAGTCAGTCCTCGTCTCGAATGCGGGCATGCACTTGCGCTTTCCTCCAGAGCGGTAGCAGCAGTGTCACGCAGTCCGCCGCGTGGATCAAAGGATCTAAGCTTTTCCCTCGAGTCTTTCCCACGAGGCTTTCCCACGAGGCTTTCCCACAGGGCTGTCCCACGAGCACACGTGGTGGGAGTCGATCCTCGGCTTGAACGTCAAGGCAGTGCAGGGAAAACAGGTTCCTCTGGAATGGACTGACACATCTGGGGGACTCTTGGAATGGTGGCACGACCCTGGAGTTCCTCTCGCCTTTCCTGTGGAGAGCGCCTCCTCTTGAGATGCGACGGGAAGGCCGGGAATTCTTTCCCTACGAAACAGGGAAAGGATCCCTCATCTCGAGCTAGGAGGCAGAAACGGGGCTCCCCTGGATGTGTGCGGGACACCACGATCTTCCTCTCGAGTGGAGACGGGTATGTCGCGGAACTGCTTGAGTTGCAGCAAGGGTGTGAAGGACCCTTTGGAAGTTCCAGTGGTTAGATGTGATCAGCCTCGAGAAGCCTCAGCAGAAATTGGCCTCAACTCGCCTGGAGGGCAAAACCTCCTAGATTTTCTCGAGTTGTGGCAGGTGCTCTCGACTTACGACGGGGACCTCAGGGACCCGCTCTGGTGGCCTCAGGAAAGGCCAGTCCCCATGCGAGTTCCTAGGGGGCCTCTCGGGATTCCTCTCCCGTCGATGCCGGGGCCTAAGACCTTGTGTGGATTCGGGGCTGGAACCTGAGGATTCCTCTCCAGTGCTGACATGGATCTTGGGGTACTTCTGGAGTCTCCCAAGGGGAGTCGTCCTCGTCTCGAATGCGGGCATGGACTTGCGCTTTCCTCCAGAGCGATAGCAGCAGTGTCACGCAGTCCGCCGCGTGGATCAAAGGATCTATGATTTTCCCTCGAGTCTTTCCCACGAGGCTTTCCCACGAAGCTTTCCCACAGGGCTGTCCCACCTGCACACGTGGTGGGAGTCGATCCTCGGCTTGAACGTCAAGGCAGTGCAGGGAAAACAGGTTCCTCTGGAATGGACTGACACATCTGGGGGACTCTTGGAATGGTGTCACGACCCTGGAGTTCCTCTCGCCTTTCCTGTGGAGAGCGCCTCCTCTTGAGATGCGACGGGAACGCCGGGAATTCTTTCCCTACGAAACAGGGAAAGGATCCCTCATCTCGAGCTAGGAGGCGGAAACGGGGCTCCCCTGGATGTGTGCGGGACCCCACGTGCTTCCTCTCGAGTGGAGACAGGTATGTCGGGGAACTTATTGAGTTGAAGCAAGGGTGTGAAGGACCCTTTGGAAGTTCCAGTGGTTAGATGTGATCAGCCTCGAGAAGCCTCAGCAGAAATGGGCCTCAACTCGCCTGGAGGGCAAAACCTCCAGGATTTTCTCGAGTTGTGGCAGGTGCTCTCGACTTACGACGGGGACCTCAGGGACCCGCTCTGGTGGCCTCAGGAAAGGCCACTCCCCATGCGAGTTCCTCGGGGGCCTCTCGGGATTCCTCTCCCGTCGATGCCGGGGCCTAAGACCTTGTGTGGAGTCGGGGCTGGTACCTGAGGATTCCTCTCCAGTGCTGACATGGATCTTGGGGTACTTCTGGAGTCTCCCAAGGGGAGTCGTCCTCGTCTCGAATGCGGGCATGGACTTGCGCTTTCCTCCAGAGCGGTAGCAGCAGTGTCACGCAGTCCGCCGCGTGGATCAAAGGATCTATGATTTTCCCTCGAGTCTTTCCCACGAGGCTTTCCCACGAAGCTTTCCCACAGGGCTGTCCCACCTGCACACGTGGTGAGAGTCGATCCTCGGCTTGAACGTCAAGGCAGTGCAGGGAAAACAGGTTCCTCTGGAATGGACTGACACATCTGGGGGACTCTTGGAATGGTGTCACGACCCTGGAGTTCCTCTCGCCTTTCCTGTGGAGAGCGCCTCCTCTTGAGATGCGACGGGAACGCCGGGAATTCTTTCCCTACGAAACAGGGAAAGGATCCCTCATCTCGAGCTAGGAGGCGGAAACGGGGCTCCCCTGGATGTGTGCGGGACCCCACGTGCTTCCTCTCGAGTGGAGACAGGTATGTCGGGGAACTTCTTGAGTTGAAGCAAGGGTGTGAAGGACCCTTTGGAAGTTCCAGTGGTTAGATGTGATTGGCCTCGAGAAGCCTCAGCGGAAATGGGCCTCATCTCGCCTGGAGGGCAAAACCTCCTGGATTTTCTCGAGTTGCGGCAGGTGCTCTCGACTTACGACGGGGACCTCAGGGAACCGCTCTGGTGGCCTCAGGAAAGGCCAGTCCCCATGCGAGTTCCACGGGGGCCTCTCGGGATTCCTCTCCCATCGATGCCGGGGCCTAAGACCTTGTGTGGAGTCGGGGCCGGAACCTGAGGATTCCTCTCCAGTGTTGACATGGATCTTGGGGTACTTCTGGAGTCTCCCCAGGGGAGTCTGTCCTCGTCTCGAATGCGGGCATGCACTTGCGCTTTCCTCCAGAGCGGTAGCAGCAGTGTCACGCAGTCTGCCGCGTGGATCAAAGGATCTATGGTTTTCCCTCGAGTCTTTCCCACGAGGCTTTCCACGAGGCTTTCCCACAGGGCTGTCCCACGTGCACACGTGGTGGGAGTCGATCCTCGGCTTCAACGTCAAGGCAGTGCAGGGAAAACAGGTTCCTCTGGAATGGACTGACACATCTGGGGGACTCTTGGAATGGTGGCACGACCCTGGAGTTCCTCTCGCCATTCCTGTGGAGAGCGCCTCCTCTTGAGATGCGACGGGAACGCCGGGAATTCTTTCCCTACGAAACAGGGAAAGGATCCCTCATCTCGAGCTAGGAGGCGGAAACGGGGCTCCCCTGGATGTGTGCGGGACCCACGTGCTTCCTCTCGAGTGGAGACGGGTATGCCGGGGAACTTCTTGAGTTGCAGCAAGGGTGTGAAGGACCGTTTGGAAGTTCCAGTGGTTAGATGTGATTGGCCTCGAGAAGCCTCAGCGGAAATGGGCCTCATCTCGCCTGGAGGGCGAAACCTCCTGGATTTTCTCGAGTTGTGGCAGGTGCTCTCGACTTACGACGGGGACCTCAGGGACCCGCTCTGGTGGCCTTAGAAAAGGCCAGTCCCCATGCGAGTTCCTCGGGGGCCTCTCAGGATTCCTCTCCCGTCAATGCAAGGGCCTACGACCTTGTGTGGAGTCGGGGCCGGAACCTGAGGATTCCTCTCCAGGGCTGACATGGATCTTGGGGTACTTCTGGAGTCTCCCCAGGGGAGTCAGTCCTCGTCTCGAATGCGGCCATGCACTTGCGCTTTCCTCCAGAGCGGTAGCAGCAGTGTCACGCAGTCCGCCGCGTGGATCAAAGGATCTATGGTTTTCCCTCTAGTCTTTCCCACGAGGCTTTCCCACGAGGCTTTCCCACAGGGCTGTCCCACGTGCACACGTGGTGGGAGTCGATCCTCGGCTTGAACGTCAAGGCAGTGCAGGGAAAACAGGTTCCTCTGGAATGGACTGACACATCTGGGGGACTCTTGGAATGGTGACACGACCCTGGAGTTCCTCTCGCCTTTCCTGTGGAGAGCGCCTCCTCTTGAGATGCGACGGGAACGCCGGGAATTCTTTCCCTACGAAACAGGGAAAGGATCCCTCATGTCGAGCTAGGAGGCGGAAACGGGGCTCCCCTGGATGTGTGCGGGACCCACGTGCTTCCTCTCCAGTGGAGAAGGGTATGTCGGGGAACTTCTTGAGTTGCAGCAACGGTGTGAAGGTCCCTTTGGAAGTTCCAGTGGTTAGATGTGATTAGCCTCGAGAAGCGTCTTTGGAAATGGGCCTCATCTCGCCTGGAGGGCAAAACCTCCTGGATTTTCTCGAGTTGCGGCAGGTGCTCTCGACTTACGACGGGGACCTCAGGGACCCGCTCTGGTGGCCTCAGGAAAGGCCAGTCCCCATGCGAGTTCCTCGGGGGCCTCTCGGGATTCCTCTCCCGTCGATGCCGGGGCCTAAGACCTTGTGTGGAGTCGGGGCCGGAACCTGAGGATTCCTCTCCAGTGCTGACATGGATCTTGGGGTACTTCTGGAGTCTCCCCAGGGGAGTCAGTCCTCGTCTCGAATGCGGGCATGCACTTGCGCTTTCCTCCAGAGCGGTAGCAGCAGTGTCACGCAGTCCGCCGCGTGGATCAAAGGATCTAAGCTTTTCCCTCGAGTCTTTCCCACGAGGCTTTCCCACGAGGCTTTCCCACAGGGCTGTCCCACGAGCACACGTGGTGGGAGTCGATCCTCGGCTTGAACGTCAAGGCAGTGCAGGGAAAACAGGTTCCTCTGGAATGGACTGACACATCTGGGGGACTCTTGGAATGGTGGCACGACCCTGGAGTTCCTCTCGCCTTTCCTGTGGAGAGCGCCTCCTCTTGAGATGCGACGGGAACGCCGGGAATTCTTTCCCTACGAAACAGGGAAAGGATCCCTCATCTCGAGCTAGGAGGCGGAAACGGGGCTCCCCTGGATGTGTGCGGGACACCACGATCTTCCTCTCGAGTGGAGACGGGTATGTCGCGGAACTGCTTGAGTTGCAGCAAGGGTGTGAATGACCCTTTGGAAGTTCCAGTGGTTAGACGTGATTAGCCTCGAGAAACCTCAGCGGAAATGGGCCTCATCTCGCCTGGAGGGCAAAACCTCCTGGATTTTCTCGAGTTGCGGCAGGTGCTCTCGACTTACGACGGGGACCTCAGGGACCCGCTCTGGTGGCCTCAGGAAAGGCCAGTCCCCATGCGAGTTCCTCGGGGGCCTCTCGGGATTCCTCTCCCGTCGATGCCGGGGCCTAAGACCTTGTGTGGAGTCGGGGCTGGAACCTGAGGATTCCTCTCCAGTGCTGACATGGATCTTGGGGTACTTCTGGAGTCTCCCAAGGGGAGTCGTCCTCGTCTCGAATGCGGGCATGCACTTGCGCTTTCCTCCAGAGCGGTAGCAGCAGTGTCACGCAGTCCGCCGCGTGGAGCAAAGGATCTATGGTTTTCCCTCGAGTCTTTCCCACGAGGCTTTCACACGAAGCTTTCCCACAGGGCTGTCCCACGAGCACACGTGGTGGGAGTCGATCTTCGGCTTGAACGTCAAGGCAGTGCAGGGAAAACAGGTTCCTCTGGAATGGACTGACACATCTGGGGGACTCTTGGAATGGTGGCATGACCCTGGAGTTCCTCTCGCCTTTCCTGTGGAGAGCGCCTCCTCTTGAGATGCGACGGGAACGCCGGGAATTCTTTCCCTACGAAACAGGGAAAGGATCCCTCATCTCGACCGAGGAGTCGGAAACGGGGCTCCCCTGGATGTGTGCGGGACCCCACGTGCTTCCTCTCGAGTGGAGACGGGTATGTCGGGGAACTTCTTGAGTTGCAGCAAGGGTGTGAAGGACCGTTTGGAAGTTCCAGTGGTTAGATGTGATTGGCCTCGAGAAGCCTCATCGGAAATGGGCCTCATCTCGCCTGGAGGGCGAAACCTCCTGGATTTTCTCGAGTTGTGGCAGGTGCTCTCGACTTACGACGGGGACCTCAGGGACCCGCTCTGGTGGCCTTAGAAAAGGCCAGTCCCCATGCGAGTTCCTCGGGGGCCTCTCAGGATTCCTCTCCCGTCAATGCAAGGGCCTAAGACCTTGTGTGGAGTCGGGGCCGGAACCTGAGGATTCCTCTCCAGGGCTGACATGGATCTTGGGGTACTTCTGGAGTCTCCCCAGGGGAGTCAGTCCTCGTCTCGAATGCGGCCATGCACTTGCGCTTTCCTCCAGAGCGGTAGCAGCAGTGTCACGCAGTCCGCCGCGTGGATCAAAGGATCTATGGTTTTCCCTCGAGTCTTTCCCACGAGGCTTTCCCACGAGGCTTTCCCACAGGGCTGTCCCACGTGCACACGTGGTGGGAGTCGATCCTCGGCTTGAACGTCAAGGCAGTGAAGGGAAAACAGGTTCCTCTTGAATGGACTGACACATCTGGGGTACTCTTGGAATGGTGGCACGACCGTGGAGTTCCTCTCGTCTTTCCTGTGGAGAGCGCCTCCTCTTGAAATGCGACGGGAACGCCGGGAATTCTTTCCCTACGAAACAGGGAAAGGATCACTCATCTCGAGCTAGGAGGCGGAAATGGGTCTCCCCTGTATGTGTGCGGGACCCACGTGCTTCCTCTCGAGTGGAGACGGGTATGTCGGGGAACTTCTTGAGTTGCAGCAAGGGTGTGAAGCACCCTTTGGCAGTTCCAGTGGTTAGACATGATTAGCCTCGAGAAGCCTCAGCGGAAATGGGCCTCATCTCGCCTGGAGGGCAAATCCTCCTGGATTTTCTCGAGTTGCGGCAGGTGCTCTCGACTTACGACGGGGACCTCAGGGACCCGCTTTGCTGGCCTCAGGAAAGGCCAGTCCCCATGCGAGTTCCACGGGGGCCTCTCGGGATTCCTCTCCCGTCGATGCCGGGGCCTAAGACCTTGTGTGGAGTCGGGGCCGGAACCTGAGGATTCCTCTCCAGTGCTGACATGGATCTTGGGGTACTTCTGGAGTCTCCCAAGGGGAGTCAGTCCTCGTCTCGATTGCGGGCATGCACTTACGCTTTCCTCCAGAGCGGTAGCAGCAGTGTCACGCAGTCCGCCGCGTGGATCAAAGGATCTATGGTTTTCCCTCGAGTCTTTCCCACGAGGCTTTCCCACGAGGCTTTCCCACAGGGCTGTCCCACGTGCACACGTGGTGGGAGTCGATCCTCGGCTTGAACGTCAAGGCAGTGCAGGGAAAACAGGTTCCTCTGGAATGGACTGACACATCTGGGGGACTCTTGGAATGGTGGCACGACCCTGGAGTTCCTCTCGCCTTTCCTGTGGAGAGCGCCTCCTCTTGAGATGCGACGGGAACGCCGGGAATTCTTTCCCTACGAAACAGGGAAAGGATCCCTCATGTCGAGCTAGGAGGCGGAAACGGGGTTCCCCTGGATGTGTGCGGGACCCACGTGCTTCCTCTCCAGTGGAGAAGGGTATGTCGGGGAACTTCTTGAGTTGCAGCAACGGTGTGAAGGTCCCTTTGGAAGTTCCAGTGGTTAGATGTGATTAGCCTCGAGAAGCGTCTTTGGAAATGGGCCTCATCTCGCCTGGAGGGCAAAACCTCCTGGATTTTCTCGAGTTGCGGCAGGTGCTCTCGACTTACGACGGGGACCTCAGGGACCCGCTCTGGTGGCCTCAGGAAAGGCCAGTCCCCATGCGAGTTCCTCGGGGGCCTCTCGGGATTCCTCTCCCGTCGATACCGGGGCCTAAGACCTTGTGTGGAGTCGGGGCCGGAACCTGAGGATTCCTCTCCAGTGCTGACATGGATCTTGGGGTACTTCTGGAGTCTTCCCAGGGGAGTCAGTCCTCGTCTCGAATGCGGGCATGCACTTGCGCTTTCCTCCAGAGCGGTAGCAGCAGTGTCACGCAGTCCGCCGCGTGGATCAAAGGATCTAAGCTTTTCCCTCGAGTCTTTCCCACGAGGCTTTCCCAGGAGGCTTTCCCACAGGGCTGTCCCACGAGCACACGTGGTGGGAGTCGATCCTCGGCTTGAACGTCAAGGCAGTGCAGGGAAAACAGGTTCCTCTGGAATGGACTGACACATCTGGGGGACTCTTGGAATGGTGGCACGACCCTGGAGTTCCTCTCGCCTTTCCTGTGGAGAGCGCCTCCTCTTGAGATGCCACGGGAAGGCCGGGAATTCTTTCCCTACGAAACAGGGAAAGGATCCCTCATCTCGAGCTAGGAGGCGGAAACGGGGCTCCCCTGGATGTGTGCGGGACACCACGATCTTCCTCTCGAGTGGAGACGGGTATGTCGCGGAACTGCTTGAGTTGCAGCAAGGGTGTGAAGGACCCTTTGGAAGTTCCAGTGGTTAGATGTGATCAGCCTCGAGAAGCCTCAGCAGAAATGGGCCTCAACTCGCCTGGAGGGCAAAACCTCCTAGATTTTCTCGAGTTGTGGCAGGTGCTCTCGACTTACGACGGGGACCTCAGGGACCCGCTCTGGTGGCCTCAGGAAAGGCCAGTCCCCATGCGAGTTCCTCGGGGGCCTCTCGGGATTCCTCTCCCGTCGATGCCGGGGCCTAAGACCTTGTGTGGAGTCGGGGCTGGAACCTGAGGATTCCTCTCCAGTGCTGACATGGATCTTGGGGTACTTCTGGAGTCTCCCAAGGGGAGTCGTCCTCGTCTCGAATGCGGGCATGGACTTGCGCTTTCCTCCAGAGCGGTAGCAGCAGTGTCACGCAGTCCGCCGCGTGGATCAAAGGATCTATGATTTTCCCTCGAGTCTTTCCCACGAGGCTTTCCCACGAAGCTTTCCCACAGGGCTGTCCCACCTGCACACGTGGTGGGAGTCGATCCTCGGCTTGAACGTCAAGGCAGTGCAGGGAAAACAGGTTCCTCTGGAATGGACTGACACATCTGGGGGACTCTTGGAATGGTGTCACGACCCTGGAGTTCCTCTCGCCTTTCCTGTGGAGAGCGCCTCCTCTTGAGATGCGACGGGAACGCCGGGAATTCTTTCCCTACGAAACAGGGAAAGGATCCCTCATCTCGAGCTAGGAGGCGGAAACGGGGCTCCCCTGGATGTGTGCGGGACCCCACGTGCTTCCTCTCGAGTGGAGACAGGTATGTCGGGGAACTTCTTGAGTTGAAGCAAGGGTGTGAAGGACCCTTTGGAAGTTCCAGTGGTTAGATGTGATTGGCCTCGAGAAGCCTCAGCGGAAATGGGCCTCATCTCGCCTGGAGGGCAAAACCTCCTGGATTTTCTCGAGTTGCGGCAGGTGCTCTCGACTTACGACGGGGACCTCAGGGAACCGCTCTGGTGGCCTCAGGAAAGGCCAGTCCCCATGCGAGTTCCACGGGGGCCTCTCGGGATTCCTCTCCCGTCGATGCCGGGGCCTAAGACCTTGTGTGGAGTCGGGGCCGGAACCTGAGGATTCCTCTCCAGTGTTGACATGGATCTTGGGGTACTTCTGGAGTCTCCCCAGGGGAGTCAGTCCTCGTCTCGAATGCGGGCATGCACTTGCGCTTTCCTCCAGAGCGGTAGCAGCAGTGTCACGCAGTCTGCCGCGTGGATCAAAGGATCTATGGTTTTCCCTCGAGTCTTTCCCACGAGGCTTTCCACGAGGCTTTCCCACAGGGCTGTCCCACGTGCACACGTGGTGGGAGTCGATCCTCGGCTTCAACGTCAAGGCAGTGCAGGGAAAACAGGTTCCTCTGGAATGGACTGACACATCTGGGGGACTCTTGGAATGGTGGCACGACCCTGGAGTTCCTCTCGCCATTCCTGTGGAGAGCGCCTCCTCTTGAGATGCGACGGGAACGCCGGGAATTCTTTCCCTACGAAACAGGGAAAGGATCCCTCATCTCGAGCTAGGAGGCGGAAACGGGGCTCCCCTGGATGTGTGCGGGACCCACGTGCTTCCTCTCGAGTGGAGACGGGTATGTCGGGGAACTTCTTGAGTTGCAGCAAGGGTGTGAATGACCCTTTGGAAGTTCCAGTGGTTAGACGTGATTAGCCTCGAGAAGCCTCAGCGGAAATGGGCCTCATCTCGCCTGGAGGGCAAAACCTCCTGGATTTTCTCGAGTTGCGGCAGGTGCTCTCGACTTACGACGGGGACCTCAGGGACCCGCTCTGGTGGCCTCAGGAAAGGCCAGTCCCCATGCGAGTTCCTCGGGGGCCTCTCGGGATTCCTCTCCCGTCGATGCTGGGGCCTAAGACCTTGTGTGGAGTCGGGGCTGGAACCTGAGGATTCCTCTCCAGTGCTGACATGGATCTTGGGGTACTTCTGGAGTCTCCCAAGGGGAGTCGTCCTCGTCTCGAATGCGGGCATGCACTTGCGCTTTCCTCCAGAGCGGTAGCAGCAGTGTCACGCAGTCCGCCGCGTGGATCAAAGGATCTATGGTTTTCCCTCGAGTCTTTCCCACGAGGCTTTCACACGAAGCTTTCCCACAGGGCTGTCCCACGAGCACACGTGGTGGGAGTCGATCTTCGGCTTGAACGTCAAGGCAGTGCAGGGAAAACAGGTTCCTCTGGAATGGACTGACACATCTGGGGGACTCTTGGAATGGTGGCATGACCCTGGAGTTCCTCTCGCCTTTCCTGTGGAGAGCGCCTCCTCTTGAGATGCGACGGGAACGCCGGGAATTCTTTCCCTACGAAACAGGGAAAGGATCCCTCATCTCGACCGAGGAGTCGGAAACGGGGCTCCCCTGGATGTGTGCGGGACCCCACGTGCTTCCTCTCGAGTGGAGACGGGTATGTCGGGGAACTTCTTGAGTTGCAGCAAGGGTGTGAAGGACCGTTTGGAAGTTCCAGTGGTTAGATGTGATTGGCCTCGAGAAGCCTCAGCGGAAATGGGCCTCATCTCGCCTGGAGGGCGAAACCTCCTGGATTTTCTCGAGTTGTGGCAGGTGCTCTCGACTTACGACGGGGACCTCAGGGACCCGCTCTGGTGGCCTTAGAAAAGGCCAGTCCCCATGCGAGTTCCTCGGGGGCCTCTCAGGATTCCTCTCCCGTCAATGCAAGGGCCTAAGACCTTGTGTGGAGTCGGGGCCGGAACCTGAGGATTCCTCTCCAGGGCTGACATGGATCTTGGGGTACTTCTGGAGTCTCCCCAGGGGAGTCAGTCCTCGTCTCGAATGCGGCCATGCACTTGCGCTTTCCTCCAGAGCGGTAGCAGCAGTGTCACGCAGTCCGCCACGTGGATCAAAGGATCTATGGTTTTCCCTCGAGTCTTTCCCACGAGGCTTTCCCACGAGGCTTTCCCACAGGGCTGTCCCACGTGCACACGTTGTGGGAGTCGATCCTCGGCTTGAACGTCAAGGCAGTGCAGGGAAAACAGGTTCCTCTGGAATGGACTGACACATCTGGGTGACTCTTGAAATAGTGGCATGTCCCTGGAGTTCCTCTCGCCTTTCCTGTGGAGAGCGCCTCCTCTTGAGATGCGACGGGAATGCCGGGAATTCTTTCCCTACGAAACAGGGAAAGGATCCCTCATCTCGAGCTAGGAGGCGGAAACGGGGATCCCCTGGATGTGTGCGGGACCCCACGTGCTTCCTCTCGAGTGCAGACGGGTATGTCGGGGAACTTCTTGAGTTGCAGCAAGGGTGTGAAGGACCCTTTGGAAGTTCCAGTGGTTAGATGTGATCAGCCTCGAGAAGCCTCAGCAGAAATGGGCCTCAACTCGCCTGGAGGGCAAAACCTCCCAGATTTTCTCGAGTTGTGGCAGGTGCTCTCGACTTACGACGGGGACCTCAGGGACCCGCTCTGGTGGCCTCAGGAAAGGCCAGTCCCCATGCGAGTTCCTCGGGGGCCTCTCGGGATTCCTCTCCCGTCGATGCCGGGGCCTAAGACCTTGTGTGGAGTCGGGGCTGGAACCTGAGGATTCCTCTCCAGTGCTGACATGGATCTTGGGGTACTTCTGGAGTCTCCCAAGGGGAGTCGTCCTCGTCTCGAATGCGGGCATGCACTTGCGCTTTCCTCCAGAGCGGTAGCAGCAGTGTCACGCAGTCCGCCGCGTGGATCAAAGGATCTATGATTTTCCCTCGAGTCTTTCCCACGAGGCTTTCCCACGAAGCTTTCCCACAGGGCTGTCCCACCTGCACACGTGGTGGGAGTCGATCCTCGGCTTGAACGTCAAGGCAGTGCAGGGAAAACAGGTTCCTCTGGAATGGACTGACACATCTGGGGGACTCTTGGAATGGTGTCACGACCCTGGAGTTCCTCTCGCCTTTCCTGTGGAGAGCGCCTCCTCTTGAGATGCGACGGGAACGCCGGGAATTCTTTCCCTACGAAACAGGGAAAGGATCCCTCATCTCGAGCTAGGAGGCGGAAACGGGGCTCCCCTGGATGTGTGCGGGACCCAACGTGCTTCCTCTCGAGTGGAGACAGGTATGTCGTGGAACTTCTTGAGTTGAAGCAAGGGTGTGAAGGACCCTTTGGAAGTTCCAGTGGTTAGATGTGATTGGCCTCGAGAAGCCTCAGCGGAAATGGGCCTCATCTCGCCTGGAGGGCAAAACCTCCTGGATTTTCTCGAGTTGCGGCAGGTGCTCTCGACTTACGACAGGGACCTCAGGGAACCGCTCTGGTGGCCTCAGGAAAGGCCAATCCCCATGCGAGTTCCACGGGGGCCTCTCGGGATTCCTCTCCCGTCGATGCCGGGGCCTAAGACCTTGTGTGGAGTCGGGGCCGGAACCTGAGGATTCCTCTCCAGTGTTGACATGGATCTTGGGGTACTTCTGGAGTCTCCCCAGGGGAGTCAGTCCTCGTCTCGAATGCGGGCATGCACTTGCGCTTTCCTCCAGAGCGGTAGCAGCAGTGTCACGCAGTCTGCCGCGTGGATCAAAGGATCTATGGTTTTCCCTCGAGTCTTTCCCACGAGGCTTTCCACGAGGCTTTCCCACAGGGCTGTCCCACGTGCACACGTGGTGGGAGTCGATCCTCGGCTTCAACGTCAAGGCAGTGCAGGGAAAACAGGTTCCTCTGGAATGGACTGACACATCTGGGGGACTCTTGGAATGGTGGCACGACCCTGGAGTTCCTCTCGCCATTCCTGTGGAGAGCGCCTCCTCTTGAGATGCGACGGGAACGCCGGGAATTCTTTCCCTACGAAACAGGGAAAGGATCCCTCATCTCGAGCTAGGAGGCGGAAACGGGGCTCCCCTGGATGTGTGCGGGACCCACGTGCTTCCTCTCGAGTGGAGACGGGTATGTCGGGGAACTTCTTGAGTTGCAGCAAGGGTGTGAATGACCCTTTGGAAGTTCCAGTGGTTAGACGTGATTAGCCTCGAGAAGCCTCAGCGGAAATGGGCCTCATCTCGCCTGGAGGGCAAAACCTCCTGGATTTTCTCGAGTTGCGGCAGGTGCTCTCGACTTACGACGGGGACCTCAGGGACCCGCTCTGGTGGCCTCAGGAAAGGCCAGTCCCCATGCGAGTTCCTCGGGGGCCTCTCGGGATTCCTCTCCCGTCGATGCCGGGGCCTAAGACCTTGTGTGGAGTCGGGGCTGGAACCTGAGGATTCCTCTCCAGTGCTGACATGGATCTTGGGGTACTTCTGGAGTCTCCCAAGGGGAGTCGTCCTCGTCTCGAATGCGGGCATGCACTTGCGCTTTCCTCCAGAGCGGTAGCAGCAGTGTCACGCAGTCCGCCGCGTGGATCAAAGGATCTATGGTTTTCCCTCGAGTCTTTCCCACGAGGCTTTCACACGAAGCTTTCCCACAGGGCTGTCCCACGAGCACACGTGGTGGGAGTCGATCTTCGGCTTGAACGTCAAGGCAGTGCAGGGAAAACAGGTTCCTCTGGAATGGACTGACACATCTGGGGGACTCTTGGAATGGTGGCATGACCCTGGAGTTCCTCTCGCCTTTCCTGTGGAGAGCGCCTCCTCTTGAGATGCGACGGGAAGGCCGGGAATTCTTTCCCTACGAAACAGGGAAAGGATCCCTCATCTCGACCGAGGAGTCGGAAACGGGGCTCCCCTGGATGTGTGCGGGACCCCACGTGCTTCCTCTAGAGTGGAGACGGGTATGTCGGGGAACTTCTTGAGTTGCAGCAAGGGTGTGAAGGACCGTTTGGAAGTTCCAGTGGTTAGATGTGATTGGCCTCG
This sequence comes from Ovis canadensis, assembly GCF_042477335.2. Classification (NCBI taxonomy): domain Eukaryota; kingdom Metazoa; phylum Chordata; class Mammalia; order Artiodactyla; family Bovidae; genus Ovis; species Ovis canadensis. The sequence goes on along the minus strand of NC_091249.1, from coordinate 1,403,535 downwards.
AGAAGCCTCATCGGAAATGGGCCTCATCTCGCCTGGAGGGCGAAACCTCCTGGATTTTCTCGAGTTGTGGCAGGTGCTCTCGACTTACGACGGGGACCTCAGGGACCCGCTCTGGTGGCCTTAGAAAAGGCCAGTCCCCATGCGAGTTCCTCGGGGGCCTCTCAGGATTCCTCTCCCGTCAATGCAAGGGCCTAAGACCTTGTGTGGAGTCGGGGCCGGAACCTGAGGATTCCTCTCCAGGGCTGACATGGATCTTGGGGTACTTCTGGAGTCTCCCCAGGGGAGTCAGTCCTCGTCTCGAATGCGGCCATGCACTTGCGCTTTCCTCCAGAGCGGTAGCAGCAGTGTCACGCAGTCCGCCACGTGGATCAAAGGATCTATGGTTTTCCCTCGAGTCTTTCCCACGAGGCTTTCCCACGAGGCTTTCCCACCGGGCTGTCCCACGTGCACACGTGGTGGGAGTCGATCCTCGGCTTGAACGTCAAGGCAGTGAAGGGAAAACAGGTTCCTCTTGAATGGACTGACACATCTGGGGTACTCTTGGAATGGTGGCACGACCCTGGAGTTCCTCTCGTCTTTCCTGTGGGGAGCGCCTCCTCTTGAAATGCGACGGGAATGCCGGGAATTCTTTCCCTACGAAACAGGGAAAGGATCACTCATCTCGAGCTAGGAGGCGGAAATGGGTCTCCACTGTATGTGTGCGGGACCCACGTGCTTCCTCTCGAGTGGAGAAGGGTATGTCGGGGAACTTCTTGAGTTGCAGCAACGGTGTGAAGGTCCCTTTGGAAGTTCCAGTGGTTAGATGTGATTAGCCTCGAGAAGCGTCTTTGGAAATGGGCCTCATCTCGCCTGGAGGGCAAAACCTCCTGGATTTTCTCGAGTTGCGGCAGGTGCTCTCGACTTACGACGGGGACCTCAGGGACCCGCTCTGGTGGCCTCAGGAAAGGCCAGTCCCCATGAGAGTTCCTCGGGGGCCTCTCGGGATTCCTCTCCCGTCGATGCCGGGGCCTAAGACCTTGTGTGGAGTCGGGGCCGGAACCTGAGGATTCCTCTCCAGTGCTGACATGGATCTTGGGGTACTTCTGGAGTCTCCCCAGGGGAGTCAGTCCTCGTCTCGAATGCGGGCATGCACTTGCGCTTTCCTCCAGAGCGGTAGCAGCAGTGTCACGCAGTCCGCCGCGTGGATCAAAGGATCTATGCTTTTCCCTCGAGTCTTTCCCACGAGGCTTTCCCACGAGGCTTTCCCACAGGGCTGTCCCACGAGCACACGTGGTGGGAGTCGATCCTCGGCTTGAACGTCAAGGCAGTGCAGGGAAAACAGGTTCCTCTGGAATGGACTGACACATCTGGGGGACTCTTGGAATGGTGGCACGACCCTGGAGTTCCTCTCGCCTTTCCTGTGGAGAGCGCCTCCTCTTGAGATGCGACGGGAAGGCCGGGAATTCTTTCCCTACGAAACAGGGAAAGGATCCCTCATCTCGAGCTAGGAGTCGGAAACGGGGCTCCCCTGGATGTGTGCGGGACACCACGAGCTTCCTCTCGAGTGGAGACGGGTATGTCGCGGAACTGCTTGAGTTGCAGCAAGGGTGTGAAGGACCCTTTGGAAGTTCCAGTGGTTAGATGTGATCAGCCTCGAGAAGCCTCAGCAGAAATGGGCCTCAACTCGCCTGGAGGGCTAAACCTCCTAGATTTTCTCGAGTTGTGGCAGGTGCTCTCGAGTTACGACGGGGACCTCAGGGACCCGCTCTGGTGGCCTCAGGAAAGGCCAGTCCCCATGCGAGTTCCTCGGGGGCCTCTCGGGATTCCTCTCCCGTCGATGCCGGGGCCTAAGACCTTGTGTGGAGTCGGGGCTGGAACCTGAGGATTCCTCTCCAGTGCTGACATGGATCTTGGGGTACTTCTGGAGTCTCCCAAGGGGAGTCGTCCTCGTCTCGAATGCGGGCATGGACTTGCGCTTTCCTCCAGAGCGGTAGCAGCAGTGTCACGCAGTCTGCCGCGTGGATCAAAGGATCTATGATTTTCCCTCGAGTCTTTCCCACGAGGCTTTCCCACGAAGCTTTCCCACAGGGCTGTCCCACGAGCACACGTGGTGGGAGTCGATCCTCGGCTTGAACGTCAAGGCAGTGCAGGGAAAACAGGTTCCTCTGGAATGGACTGACACATCTGGGGGACTCTTGGAATGGTGGCATGACCCTGGAGTTCCTCTCGCCTTTCCTGTGGAGAGCGCCTCCTCTTGAGATGCGACGGGAACGCCGGGAATTCTTTCCCTACGAAACAGGGAAAGGATCCCTCATCTCGAGCTAGGAGGCGGAAACGGGGCTCCCCTGGATGTGTGCGTGTGCGGGACCCCACGTGCTTCCTCTCGAGTGGAGACAGGTATGTCGGGGAACTTCTTGAGTTGCAGCAAGGGTGTGAAGGACCGTTTGGAAGTTCCAGTGGTTAGATGTGATTGGCCTCGAGAAGCCTCATCGGAAATGGGCCTCATCTCGCCTGGAGCGCGAAACCTCCTGGATTTTCTCGAGTTGTGGCAGGTGCTCTCGACTTACGACGGGGACCTCAGGGACCCGCTCTGGTGGCCTCAGAAAAGGCCAGTCCCCATGCGACTTCCTCGGGGGCCTCTCGGGATTCCTCTCCCGTCGATGCCGGGGCCGAAGACCTTGTGTGGAGTCGGGGCCGGAACCAGAAGATTCCTCTCCAGTGCTGACATGGATCTTGGGGTACTTCTGGAGTCTCCCCAGTGGAGTCAGTCCTCGTTTCGAATGCGGGCATGCACTTGCGCTTTCCTCCAGAGCGGTAGCAGCAGTGTCACGCAGTCCGCCGCGTGGATCAAAGGATCTATGGTTTTCCCTCGAGTCTTTCCCACGAGGCTTTCCCACGAGGCTTTCCCACAGGGCTGTCCCACGTGCACACGTGGTGGGAGTCGATCCTCGGCTTGAACGTCAAGGCAGTGCAGGGAAAACAGGTTCCTCTGGAATGGACTGACACATATGGGGTCTCTTGGAATGGTGGCACGACCCTGGAGTTCCTCTCGCCTTTCCTGTGGGAGTGCCTCCTCTTGAGATGCGACGGTAACGCCGGGAATTCTTTCCCTACGAAACAGGGAAAGGATCCCTCATCTCGAGCTAGGAGGTGGAAACGGGGCTACCCTGGATGTGTGCGGGACCCCACGTGCTTCCTCTCGAGTGGAGACGGGTATGTCGGTGAACTTCTAGAGTTGCAGCAAGGGTGTGAAGGACCCTTTGGAAGTTCCAGTGGTTAGACATGATTAGCCTCGAGAAGCCTCAGCGGAAATGGGCCTCATCTCGCCTGGAGGGCAAATCCTCCTGGATTTTCTCGAGTTGCGGCAGGTGCTCTCGACTTACGACGGGGACCTCAGGGACCCGCTTTGCTGGCCTCAGGAAAGGCCAGTCCCCATGCGAGTTCCACGGGGGCCTCTCGGGATTCCTCTCCCGTCGATGCCGGGGCCTAAGACCTTGTGTGGAGTCGGGGCCGGAACCTGAGGATTCCTCCCCAATGCTGACATGGATCTTGGGGTACTTCTGGAGTCTCCCAAGGGGAGTCAGTCCTCGTCTCGATTGCGGGCATGCACTTGCGCTTTCCTCCAGAGCGGTAGCAGCAGTGTCACGCAGTCCGCCGCGTGGATCAAAGGATCTATGGTTTTCCCTCGAGTCTTTCCCACGAGGCTTTCCCACGAGGCTTTCCCACAGGGCTGTCCCACGTGCACACGTGGTGGGAGTCGATCCTCGGCTTGAATGTCAAGGCAGTGCAGGGAAAACAGGTTCCTCTGGAATGGACTGACACATCTGGGGGACTCTTGGAATGGTGTCACGACCCTGGAGTTCCTCTCGCCTTTCCTGTGGAGAGCGCCTCCTCTTGAGATGGGACGGGAAGGCCGGGAATTCTTTCCCTACGAAACAGGGAAAGGATCCCTCATGTCGAGGTAGGAGGCGGAAACTGGGCTCCCCTGGATGTGTGCGGGACCCACGTGCTTCCTATCCAGTGGAGAAGGGTATGTCGGGGAACTTCTTGAGTTGCAGCAACGGTGTGAAGGGCCCTTTGGAAGTTCCAGTGGTTAGATGTGATTAGCCTCGAGAAGCGTCTTTGGAAATGGGCCTCATCTCGCCTGGAGGGCAAAACCTCCTGGATTTTCTCGAGTTTCGGCAGGTGCTCTCGACTTACGACGGGGCCCTCAGGGACCCGCTCTGGTGGCCTCAGGAAAGGCCAGTCCCCATGAGAGTTCCTCGGGGGCCTTTCGGAATTCCTCTCCCGCTGATGCCGGGGCCTAAGACCTTGTGTGGAGTCGGGGCCGGAACCTGAGGATTCCTCTCCAGTGCTGACATGGATCTTGGGGTACTTCTGGAGTCTCCCCAGGGGAGTCAGTCCTCGTCTCGAATGCGGGCATGCACTTGCGCTTTCCTCCAGAGCGGTAGCAGCAGTGTCACGCAGTCCGCCGCGTGGATCAAAGGATCTATGCTTTTCCCTCGAGTCTTTCCCACGAGGCTTTCCCACGAGGCTTTCCCACAGGGCTGTCCCACGAGCACACGTGGTGGGAGTCGATCCTCGGCTTGAACGTCAAGGCAGTGCAGGGAAAACAGGTTCCTCTGGAATGGACTGACACATCTGGGGGACTCTTGGAATGGTGGCACGACCCTGGAGTTCCTCTCGCCTTTCCTGTGGAGAGCGCCTCCTCTTGAGATGCGACGGGAAGGCCGGGAATTCTTTCCCTACGAAACAGGGAAAGGATCCCTCATCTCGAGCTAGGAGGCGGAAACGGGGCTCCCCTGGATGTGTGCGGGACACCACGAGCTTCCTCTCGAGTGGAGACGGGTATGTCGCGGAACTGCTTGAGTTGCAGCAAGGGTGTGAAGGACCCTTTGGAAGTTCCAGTGGTTAGATGTGATCAGCCTCGAGAAGCCTCAGCAGAAATGGGCCTCAACTCGCCTGGAGGGCAAAACCTCCTAGATTTTCTCGAGTTGTGGCAGGTGCTCTCGACTTACGACGGGGACCTCAGGGACCCGCTCTGGTGGCCTCAGGAAAGGCCAGTCCCCATGCGAGTTCCTCGGGGGCCTCTCGGGATTCCTCTCCCGTCGATGCCGGGGCCTAAGACCTTGTGTGGAGTCGGGGCTGGAACCTGAGGATTCCTCTCCAGTGCTGACATGGATCTTGGGGTACTTCTGGAGTCTCCCAAGGGGAGTCGTCCTCGTCTCGAATGCGGGCATGGACTTGCGCTTTCCTCCAGAGCGGTAGCAGCAGTGTCACGCAGTCCGCCGCGTGGATCAAAGGATCTATGATTTTCCCTCGAGTCTTTCCCACGAGGCTTTCCCACGAAGCTTTCCCACAGGGCTGTCCCACCTGCACACGTGGTGGGAGTCGATCCTCGGCTTGAACGTCAAGGCAGTGCAGGGAAAACAGGTTCCTCTGGAATGGCCTGACACATCTGGGGGACTCTTGGAATGGTGTCACGACCCTGGAGTTCCTCTCGCCTTTCCTGTGGAGAGCGCCTCCTCTTGAGATGCGACGGGAACGCCGGGAATTCTTTCCCTACGAAACAGGGAAAGGATCCCTCATCTCGAGCTAGGAGGCGGAAACGGGGCTCCCCTGGATGTGTGCGGGACCCCACGTGCTTCCTCTCGAGTGGAGACAGGTATGTCGGGGAACTTCTTGAGTTGAAGCAAGGGTGTGAAGGACCCTTTGGAAGTTCCAGTGGTTAGATGTGATTGGCCTCGAGAAGCCTCAGCGGAAATGGGCCTCATCTCGCCTGGAGGGCAAAACCTCCTGGATTTTCTCGAGTTGCGGCAGGTGCTCTCGACTTACGACGGGGACCTCAGGGAACCGCTCTGGTGGCCTCAGGAAAGGCCAGTCCCCATGCGAGTTCCACGGGGTCCTCTCGGGATTCCTCTCCCGTCGATGCCGGGGCCTAAGACCTTGTGTGGAGTCGGGGCCGGAACCTGAGGATTCCTCTCCAGTGTTGACATGGATCTTGGGGTACTTCTGGAGTCTCCCCAGGGGAGTCAGTCCTCGTCTCGAATGCGGGCATGCACTTGCGCTTTCCTCCAGAGCGGTAGCAGCAGTGTCACGCAGTCTGCCGCGTGGATCAAAGGATCTATGGTTTTCCCTCGAGTCTTTCCCACGAGGCTTTCCACGAAGCTTTCCCACAGGGCTGTCCCACGTGCACACGTGGTGGGAGTCGATCCTCGGCTTCAACGTCAAGGCAGTGCAGGGAAAACAGGTTCCTCTGGAATGGACTGACACATCTGGGGGACTCTTGGAATGGTGGCACGACCCTGGAGTTCCTCTCGCCATTCCTGTGGAGAGCGCCTCCTCTTGAGATGCGACGGGAACGCCGGGAATTCTTTCCCTACGAAACAGGGAAAGGATCCCTCATCTCGAGCTAGGAGGCGGAAACGGGGCTCCCCTGGATGTGTGCGGGACCCACGTGCTTCCTCTCGAGTGGAGACGGGTATGTCGGGGAACTTCTTGAGTTGCAGCAAGGGTGTGAATGACCCTTTGGAAGTTCCAGTGGTTAGACGTGATTAGCCTCGAGAAGCCTCAGCGGAAATGGGCCTCATCTCGCCTGGAGGGCAAAACCTCCTGGATTTTCTCGAGTTGCGGCAGGTGCTCTCGACTTACGACGGGGACCTCAGGGACCCGCTCTGGTGGCCTCAGGAAAGGCCAGTCCCCATGCGAGTTCCTCGGGGGCCTCTCGGGATTCCTCTCCCGTCGATGCCGGGGCCTAAGACCTTGTGTGGAGTCGGGGCTGGAACCTGAGGATTCCTCTCCAGTGCTGACATGGATCTTGGGGTACTTCTGGAGTCTCCCAAGGGGAGTCGTCCTCGTCTCGAATGCGGGCATGCACTTGCGCTTTCCTCCAGAGCGGTAGCAGCAGTGTCACGCAGTCCGCCGCGTGGATCAAAGGATCTATGGTTTTCCCTCGAGTCTTTCCCACGAGGCTTTCACACGAAGCTTTCCCACAGGGCTGTCCCACGAGCACACGTGGTGGGAGTCGATCTTCGGCTTGAACGTCAAGGCAGTGCAGGGAAAACATGTTCCTCTGGAATGGACTGACACATCTGGGGGACTCTTGGAATGGTGGCATGACCCTGGAGTTCCTCTCGCCTTTCCTGTGGAGAGCGCCTCCTCTTGAGATGCGACGGGAACGCCGGGAATTCTTTCCCTACGAAACAGGGAAAGGATCCCTCATCTCGAGCTAGGGGGCGGAAACGGAGCTCCCCTGGATGTGTGCGGGTCCCCACGTGCTTCCTCTCGAGTGGAGACGGTATGTCGGGGAACTTCTTGAGTTGCAGCAATGGTGTGAAGGACCCTTTGGAAGTTCCAGTGGTTAGATGTGATTGGCCTCGAGAAGCCTCAGAGGAAATGGGCCTCATCTCGCGTGGAGGGCAAAACCTCCTGGATTTTCTCGAGTTGCGGCAGGTGCTCTCGACTTACGACGGGAACCTCAGGGACCCGCTATGGTGGCCTCAGGAAAGGCCAGTCCCCAATCGAGTTCCTCGGGGGCCTCTCAGGATTCCACTCCCGTCGATGCCGGGGCCTAAGACCTTGTGTGGAGTCGGGGCCGGAACCTGAGGATTCCTCTCCAGTGCTGACATGGATCTTGGGGTACTTCTGGAGTCTCCCCAGGGGAGTCAGTCCTCGTCTCGAATGCGGGCATGCACTTGCGCTTTCCTCCAGAGCGGTAGCAGCAGTGTCACGCAGTCCGCCGCGTGGATCAAAGGATCTATGGTTTTCCCTCGAGTCTTTCCCACGAGGCTTTCCCACGAGGCTTTCCCACAGGGCTGTCCCACGTGCACACGTGGTGGGAGTCAATCCTCGGCCTGAACGTCAAGGCAGTGCAGGGAAAAAAGGTTCCTCTGGAATGGACTGACACATCTGGGGGACTCTTGGAATGGTGGCACGACCCTGGAGTTCCTCTCGCCTTTCCTGTGGAGAGCGCCTCCTCTTGAGATGCGACGGGAACGCCGGGAATTCTTTCCCTACCAAACAGGGAAAGGATCCCTCATCTCGAGCTAGGAGGCGGAAACGGCGCTCCCCTGGATGTGTGCGGGACACCACGTGCTTCCTCTCGAGTGGAGACGGGTATGTCGGGGAACTTCTTGAGTTGCAGCAAGGATGTGAAGGACCCTTTGGAAGTTCCAGTGGTTAGATGTGATTGGCCTCGAGAAGCCTCAGCGGAAATGGGCCTCATCTCGCCTGGAGGGCAAAACCTCCTGGATTTTCTCGAGTTGCGGCAGGTGCTCTCGACTTACGACGGGGACCTCAGGGACCCGCTCTGGTGGCCTCAGGAAAGGCCAGTCCCCATGCGAATTCCTCGGGGGCGTCTCGGGATTCCTCTCCCGTCCATGCCGGGGCCTAAGACCTTGTGTGGAGTCGGGGCTGGAACCTGAGGATTCCTCTCCAGTGCTGACATGGATCTTGGGGTACTTCTGGAGTCTCCCCAGGGGAGTCAGTCCTCGTCTCGAATGCGGGCATGCACTTGCGCTTTCCTCCAGAGCGGTAGCAGCAGTGTCACGCAGTCCGCCGCGTGGATCAAAGGATCTATGGTTTCCCTCGAGTCTTTCCCACGAGGCTTTCCCACGAGGCTTTCCCACAGGGCTGTCCCACGTGCACACGTGGTGGGAGTCGATCCTCGGCTTGAACGTCAAGGCAGTGCAGGGAAAACAGGTTCCTCTGGAATGGACTGACACATCTGGGGGACTCTTGGAATGGTGGCACGACCCTGGAGTTCCTCTCGCCTTTCCTGTGGAGAGCGCCTCCTCTTGAGATGCGACGGGAACGCCGGGAATTCTTTCCCTACGAAACAGGGAAAGGATCCCTCATCTCGAGGCAGGGGGCGGAAACGGAGCTCCCCTGGATGTGTGCGGGACCTCACGTGCTTCCTCTCGAGTGGAGACGGTATGTCGGGGAACTTCTTGAGTTGCAGCAATGGTGTGAAGGACCCTTTGGAAGTTCCAGTGGTTAGATGTGATTGGCCTCGAGAAGCCTCAGCGGAAATGGGCCTCATCTCGCCTGGAGGGCAAAACCTCCTGGATTTTCTCGAGTTGCGGCAGGTGCTCTCGACTTACGACGGGGACCTCAGGGACCCGCTCTGGTGGCCTCAGGAAAGGCCAGTCCCCATGCGAGTTCCACGGGGGCCTCTCGGGATACCTCTCCCGTCGATGCCCGGGCCTAAGACCTTGTGTGGAGTCGGGGCCGGAACCTGAGGATTCCTCTCCAGTGCTGACATGGATCTTGGGGTACTTCTGGAGTCTCCCCAGGGGAGTCAGTCCTCGTCTCGAATGCGGGCATGCACTTGCGCTTTCCTCCAGAGCGGTAGCAGCAGTGTCACGCAGTCCGCCGCGTGGATCAAAGGATCTATGGTTTTCCCTCGAGTCTTTCCCACGAGGCTTTCCCACGAGGCTTTCCCACAGGGCTGTCCCACGTGCACACGTGGTGGGAGTCGATCCTCGGCTTGAACGTCAAGGCAGTGCAGGGAAAACAGGTTCCTCTGGAATGGACTGACACATCTGGGGGACTCTTGGAATGGTGTGACGACCCTGGAGTTCCTCTCCCTTTCCTGTGGAGAGCGCCTCCTCTTGAGATGCGACGGGAACGCCGGGAATTCTTTCCCTACGAAACAGGGAAAGGATCCCTCATCTCCAGCTAGGAGGGGGAAAAGGGTCTCCCCTGGATGTGTGCGGGACCCACGTGCTTCCTCACGAGTGGAGACGTGTATGTCGGGGAACTTCTTGAGTTGCAGCAAGGGTGTCAAGGACCCTTTGGAAGTTCCAGTGGTTAGACGTGATTAGCCTCTAGAAGCCTCAGCGGAAATGGGCCTCATCTCGCCTGGAGGGCAAAACCTCCTGGATTTTCTCGAGTTGCGGCAGGTGCTCTCGACTTACGACGGGGACCTCAGGGACCCGCTCTGGTGGCGTCAGGAAAGGCCAGTCCCCATGCGAGTTCCTCGGGGGCCTCTCAGGATTCCACTCCCGTCGATGCCGGGGCCTAAGACCTTGTGTGGAGTCGGGGCCGGAACCTGAGGATTCCTCTCCAGTGATGACATGGATCTTGGGGTACTTCTGGAGTTTCCCCAGGGGAGTCAGTCCTCGTCTCGAATGCGGGCATGCACTTGCGCTTTCCTCCAGAGCGGTCGCAGCAGTGTCACGCAGTCCACCGCGTGGATCAAAGGATCTGTGGTTTTCCCTCGAGTCTTTCCCACGAGGCTTTCCCACGAGGCTTTCCCACAGGGCTGTCCCACGTGCACACGTGGTGGGAGTCGATCCTCGGCTTGAACGTCAAGGCAGTGAAGGGAAAACAGGTTCCTCTGGAATGGACTGACACATCTGGGGGACTCTTGGAATGGTGTCACGACCCTGGAGTTCCTCTCGCCTTTCCTGTGGAGAGCGGCTCCTCTTGAGATGCGACGTGAACGCCGGGAATTCTTTCCCTACGAAACAGGGAAAGGATCCCTCATCTCGAGCTAGGAGGCGGAAACGGGGCTCCCCTGGATGTGTGCGGGACCCCACGTGCTTCCTCTCGAGTGGAGACGGGTATGTCGGGGAACTTCTTGAGTTGCAGCAAGGGTGTGAAGGACCCTTTGGAAGTTCCAGTGGTTAGATGTGATTGGCCTCGAGAAGCCTCAGCGGAAATGGGCCTCATCTCGCCTGGAGGGCAAAACCTCCGAGATTTTCTCGAGTTGCGGCAGGTGCTCTCGACTTACGACGAGGACCTCAGGGACCCGCTCTGGTGGCCTCAGGAAAGGCCAGTCCCCATGCGAGTTCCTCCGGGGCCTGTCGGGATTCCTCTCCCGTCGATGCCGGGGCCTAAGACCGTGTGTGGAGTCGGGGCCGGAACCTGAGGATTCCTCTCCAGTGCTGACATGGATCTTGGGGTACTTCTGGAGTCTCCCCAGGGGAGTCAGTCCTCGTCTCGAATGCGGGCATGCACTTGCGCTTTCCTCCAGAGCGGTAGCAGCAGTGTCACGCAGTCCGCCGCGTGGATCAAAGGATCTATGGTTTTCCCTCGAGTCTTTCCCACGAGGCTTTCCCACGAGGCTTTCCCACAGGGCTGTCCCACGTGCACACGTGGTGGGAGTCGATCCTCGGCTTGAACGTCAAGGCAGTGCAGGGAAAACAGGTTCCTCTGGAATGGACTGACACATCTGGGGGACTCTTGGAATGGTGGCACGACCCTGGAGTTCCTCTCGCCTTTCCTGTGGAGAGCGCCTCCTCTTGAGATGCGACGGGAACGCCGGGAATTCTTTCCCTACGAAACAGGGAAAGGATCCCTCATCTCGAGCTAGGAGGCGGAAACGGGGCTCCCCTGGATGTGTGCGGGACCCACGTGCTTCGTCTCGAGTGGAGACGGTATGTCGGGGAACTTCTTGAGTTGCAGCAATGGTGTGAAGGACCCTTTGGAAGTTCCAGTGGTTAGATGTGATTGGCCTCGAGAAGCCTCAGAGGAAATGGGCCTCATCTCGCGTGGAGGGCAAAACCTCCTGGATTTTCTCGAGTTGCGGCAGGTGCTCTCGACTTACGACGGGAACCTCAGGGACCCGCTATGGTGGCCTCAGGAAAGGCCAGTCCCCAAGCGAGTTCTTCGGGAGTCTCTCGGGATTCCTCTCCCGTCGATGCCGGGGCCTAAGACCTTGTGTGGAGTCGGGGCCGGAACCTGAGGATTCCTCTCCAGTGCTGACATGGATCTTGGGGTACTTCTGGAGTCTCCCCAGGGGAGTCAGTCCTCGTCTCGAATGCGGGCATGCACTTGCGCTTTCCTCCAGAGCGGTAGCAGCAGTGTCACGCTGTCCGCCACGTGGATCAAAGGATCTATGGTTTTCCCTCGAGTCTTTCCCACGAGGCTTTCCCACGAGGCTTTCCCACAGGGCTGTCCCACGTGCACACGTGGTGGGAGTCGATCCTCGGCTTGAACGTCAAGGCAGTGCAGGGAAAACAGGTTCCTCTGGAATGGACTGACACATCTGGGGGACTCTTGGAATGGTGGCATGACCCTGGAGTTCCTCTCGCCCTACCTGTGGAGAGCCCCTCCTCTTGAGATGCGACGGGAACGCCGGGAATTCTTTCCCTACGAAACAGGGAAAGGATCCCTCATCTCGAGCTAGGAGGCGGAAACGGGGCTCCCCTGGATGTGTGCGGGACACCACGTGCTTCCTCTCGAGTGCAGACGGGTATGTCGGGGAACTTCTTGAGTTGCAGCAAGGGTGTGAAGGACCCTTTGGAAGTTCCAGTGGTTAGATGTGATTGGCCTCGAGAAGCCTCAGCGGAAATGGGCCTCATCTCGCCTGGAGGTGAAAACCTCCTGGATTTTCTCGAGTTGCGGCAGGTGCTCTCGACTTACGACGGGGACCTCAGGGACCCGCTCTGGTGGCCTCAGGAAAGGCCAGTCCCCATGCGAGTTCCTCGGGGGCCTCTCGGGATTCCTCTCCCGTCGATGCCGGGGCCTAAGACCTTGTGTGGAGTCGGGGCCGGAACTTGAGGATTCCTCTCCAGTGCTGACATGGATCTTGGGGTACTTCTGGAGTCTCCCCAGGGGAGTCAGTCCTCGTCTCGAATGCGGGCATGCACTTGCGCTTTCCTCCAGAGCGGTAGCAGCAGTGTCACGCAGTCCGCCGCGTGGATCAAAGGATCTATGGTTTTCCCTCGAGTCTTTCCCACGAGGCTTTCCCACGAGGCTTTCCCACAGGGCTGTCCCACGTGCACACGTGGTGGGAGTCGATCCTCGGCTTGAACGTCAAGGCAGTGCAGGGAAAACAGGTTCCTCTGGAATGGACTGACACATCTGGGGGACTCTTGGAATGGTGGCACGACCCTGGAGTTCCTCTCGCCTTTCCTGTGGAGAGCGTCTCCTCTTGAGATGCGACGGGAACGCCGGGAATTCTTTCCCTACGAAACAGGGAAAGGATCCCTCATCTCGAGCTAGGGGGCGGAAACGGAGCTCCCCTGGATGTGTGCGGGACCCCACGTGCTTCCTCTCGAGTGGAGACGGTATGTCGGGGAACTTCTTGAGTTGCAGCAATTGTGTGAAGGACCCTTTGGAAGTTCCAGTGGTTAGATGTGATTGGCCTCGAGAAGCCTCAGCGGAAATGGGCCTCATCTCGCGTGGAGGGCAAAACCTCCTGGATTTTCTCGAGTTGCGGCAGGTGCTCTCGACTTACGACGGGGACCTCAGGGAACCGCTCTGGTGGCCTCAGGAAAGGCCAGTCCCCATGCGAGTTCCACGGGGGCCTCTCGGGATTCCTCTCCCGTCGTTGCCGGGGCCTAAGACCTTGTGTGGAGTCGGGGCCGGAACCTGAGGATTCCTCTCCAGTGCTGACATGGATCTTGGGGTACTTCTGGAGTCTCCCCAGGGGAGTCAGTCCTTGTCTCGAATGCGGGCATGCACTTGTGCTTTCCTCCAGAGCGGTAGCAGCAGTGTCACGCAGTCCGCCGCGTGGATCAAAGGATCTATGGTTTTCCCTCGAGTCTTTCCCACGAGGCTTTCCCACGAGGCTTTCCCACAGGGCTGTCCCACGTGCACACGGTGTGGGAGTCGATCCTCGTCTTGAACGTCAAGGCAGTGCAGGGAAAACAGGTTCCTCTGGAATGGACTGACAAATCTGGGGGATTCTTGGAATGGTGTCACGACCCTGGAGTTCCTCTCCCTTTCCTGTGGAGAGCGCCTCCTCTTGAGATGCGACGGGAACGCCGGGAATTCTTTCCCTACGAAACAGGGAAAGGATCCCTCATCTCGAGCTAGGAGGCGGAAACGGGGCTCCCCTGGATGTGTGCGGGACCCACGTGCTTCCTCACGAGTGGAGACGGGTATGTCGGGGAACTTCTTGAGTTGCAGCAAGGGTGTCAAGGACCCTTTGGAAGTTCCAGTGGTTAGACATGATTAACCACGAGAAGCCTCAGCGGAAATGGGCCTCATCTCGCCTGGAGGGCAAAACCTCCTGGATTTTCTCGAGTTGCGGCAGGTGCTCTCGACTTACGACGGGGACCTCAGGGACCCGCTCTGGTGGCCTCAGGAAAGGCCAGTCCCGATGCGAGTTCCTCGGGGGCCTCTCAGGATTGCACTCCCGTCGATGCCGGGGCCTAAGACCTTGTGTGGAGTCGGGGCCGGAACCTGAGGATTCCTCTTCAGTGCTGACATGGATCTTGGGGTACTTCTGGAGTCTCCCCAGGGGAGTCAGTCCTCGTCTCGAATGCGGGCATGCACTTGCGCTTTCCTCCAGAGCGGTAGCAGCAGTGTCACGCAGTCCGCCGCGTGGATCAAAGGATCTATGGTTTTCCCTCGAGCCTTTCCCACGAGGCTTTCCCACGAGGCTTTCCCACAGGGCTGTCCCACGTGCACACGTGGTGGGAGTCAATCCTCGGCCTGAACGTCAAGGCAGTGCAGGGAAAACAGGTTCCTCTCGAATGGACTGACACATCTGGGGGACTCTTGGAATGGTGGCACGACCCTGGAGTTCCTCTCGCCTTTCCTGTGGAGAGCGCCTCCTCTTGAGATGCGACGGGAACGCCGGGAATTCTTTCCCTACGAAACAGGGAAAGGATCCCTCATCTCGAGCCAGGGGGCGGAAACGGAGCTCCCCTGGATGTGTGCGGGACCCCACGTGCTTCCTCTCGAGTGGAGACTGTATGTCGGGGAACTTCTTGAGTTGCAGCAAGGGTGTGAAGGACCCTTTGGAAGTTCCAGTGGTTAGATGTGATTGGCCTCGAGAAGCCTCAGCGGAAATGGGCCTCATCTCGCCTGGAGGGCAAAACCTCCTGGATTTTCTCGAGTTGCGGCAGGTGCTCTCGACTTACGATGGGGACCTCAGGGACCCGCTCTGGTGGCGTCAGGAAAGGCCAGTCCCCATGCGAGTTCCTCGGGGGCCTCTCAGGATTCCACTCCCGTCGATGCCGGGGCCTAAGACCTTGTGTGGAGTCGGGGCCGGAACCTGAGGATTCCTCTCCAGTGCTGACATGGATCTTGGGGTACTTCTGGAGTCTCCCCAGGGGAGTCAGTCCTCGTCTCGAATGCGGCCATGCACTTGCGCTTTCCTCCAGAGCGGTAGCAGCAGTGTCACGCAGTCCGCCGTGTGGATCAAAGGATCCGTGGTTTTCCCTCGAGTCTTTCCCACGAGGCTTTCCCACGAGGCTTTCCCACAGGGCTGTCCCACGTGCACACGTGGTGGGAGTCGATCCTCGGCTTGAACGTCAAGGCAGTGCAGGGAAAACAGGTTCCTCTGGAATGGACTGACACATCTGGGGGCTCTTGGAATGGTGTCACGACCCTGGAGTTCCTCTCGCCTTTCCTGTGGAGAGCGCCTCCTCTTGAGATGCGACGGGAACGCCGGGAATTCTTTCCCTACGAAACAGGGAAAGGATCCCTCATCTCGAGCTAGGAGGCGGAAACGGGGCTCCCCTGGATGTGTGCGGGACCCCACGTGCTTCCTCTCGAGTGGAGACGGGTATGTCGGGGACCTTCTTGAGTTGCAGCAAGGGTGTGAAGGACCCTTTGGAAGTTCCAGTGGTTAGATGTGATTGGCCTCGAGAAGCGTCAGCGGAAATGGGCCTCATCTCGCCTGGAGGGCAAAACCTCCGAGATTTTCTCGAGTTGCTGCATGTGCTCTCGACTTACGACGAGGACTTCAGGGACCCGCTTTGGTGGCCTCAGGAAAGACCAGTCCCCATGCGAGTTCCTCTGGGGATTCCTCTCCCGTCGATGCCGGGGCCTAAGACCTTGTGTGGAGTCGGGGCCGGAACCTGAGGATTCCTCTCCAGTGCTGACATGGATCTTGGGGTACTTCTGGGGTCTCCCCAGGGAAGTCAGTCCTGGTCTCGAATGCGGGCATGCACTTGCGCTTTCCTCCAGAGCGGTAGCAGCAGTGTCACGCAGTCCGCCGCGTGGATCAAAGGATCTATGGTTTTCCCTCGAGTCTTTCCACGAGGGTTTCCCACGAGGCTTTCCCACAGGGCTGTCCCACGTGCACACGTGGTGGGAGTCGATCCTCGGCTTGAACGTCAAGGCAGTGCAGGGAAAACAGGTTCCTCTGGAATGGACTGACACATCTGGGGGACTCTTGGAATGGTGGCACGACCCTGGAGTTCCTCTCGCCTTTCCTGTGGAGAGCGCCTCCTCTTGAGATGCGACGGGAACGCCGGGAATTCTTTCCCTACGAAACAGGGAAAGGATCCCTCATCTCGAGCTAGGAGGCGGAAACGGGGCTCCCCTGGATGTGTGCGGGACCCCACGTGCTTCCTCTCGAGTGGAGACGTGTATGTCGGGGAACTTCTTGAGTTGCAGCAAGGGTGTGAATGACCCTTTGGAAGTTCCAGTGGTTAGACGTGATTAGCCTCGAGAAGCCTCAGCGGAAATGGGCCTCATCTCGTCTGGAGGGCAAAACCTCCTGGATTTTCTCGAGTTGCGGCAGGTGCTCTCGACTTACGACGGGGACCTCAGGGACCCGCTCTGGTGGCCTCAGGAAAGGCCAGTCCCCATGCGAGTTCCTCGGGGGCCTCTCGGGATTCCTCTCCCGTCGATGCCGGGGCCTAAGACCTTGTGTGGAGTCGGGGCCGGAACCTGAGGATTCCTCTCCAGTGCTGACATGGATCTTGGGGTACTTCTGGAGTCTCCCCAGGGGAGTCAGTGCTCGTCTCGAATGCGGGCATGCACTTGCGCTTTCCTCCAGAGCGGTAGCAGCAGTGTCACGCAGTCCGCCGCGTGGATCAAAGGATCTATGGTTTTCCCTCGAGTCTTTCCCACGAGGCTTTCCCACGAGGCTTTCCCACAGGGCTGTCCCACGTGCACACGTGGTGGGAGTGGATCCTCGGCTTGAACGTCAAGGTAGTGCAGGGAAAACAGGTTCCTCTGGAATGGACTGACACATCTGGGGGACTCTTGGAATGGTGGCACGACCCTGGAGTTCCTCTCGCCTTTCCTGTGGAGAGCGCCTCCTCTTGAGATGCGACTGGAACGCCGGGAATTCTTTCCCTACGAAACAGGGAAAGGATCCCTCATCTCGAGCTAGGAGGCGGAAACGGGGCTACCCTGGATGTGTGCGGGACACCACGTGCTTCCTCTCGAGTGGAGACGGGTATGTCGGGGAACTTCTTGAGTTGCAGCAAGGGTGTGAAGGACCCTTTGGAAGTTCCAATGGTTAGATGTGATTAGCCTCAAGAAGCCTCAGCGGAAATGGTCCTCATCTCGCCTGGAGGGCAAAACCTCCTGGATTTTCTCGAGTTGCGGCAGGTGCTCTCGACTTACGACGGGGACCTCAGGGACCCGCTCTGGTGGCCTCAGGAAAGGCCAGTCCCCATGCGAGTTCCTCCGGGGCCTGTCGGCATTCCTCTCCCGTCGATGCCGGGGCCTAAGACCGTGTGTGGAGTCGGGGCCGGAACCTGAGGATTCCTCTCCAGTGCTGACATGGATCTTGGGGTACTTCTGGAGTCTCCCCAGGGGAGTCAGTCCTCGTCTCGAATGCGGGCATGCACTTGCGCTTTCCTCCAGAGCGGTAGCAGCAGTGTCACGCAGTCTGCCGCGTGGATCAAAGGATCTATGGTTTTCCCTCCAGTCTTTCCCACGAGGCTTTCCCACGAGGCTTTCCCACAGGGCTGTCCCACGTGCACACGTGGTGGGAGTCGATCCTCGGCTTGAACGTCAAGGCAGTGCAGGGAAAACAGGTTCCTCTGGAATGGACTGACACATCTGGGGGACTCTTGGAATGGTGTCACGAACCTGGAGTTCCTCTCGCCTTTCCTGTGGAGAGCGCCTCCTCTTGAGATGCGACTGGAACGCCGGGAATTCTTTCCCTACGGAACAGGGAAAGGATCCCTCATCTCGAGCTAGGAGGCGGAAACGGGGCTCCCCTGGATGTGTGCGGGACACCACGTGCTTCCTCTCGAGTGGAGACGGGTATGTCGGGGAACTTCTTGAGTTGCAGCAAGGGTGTGAAGGACCCTTTGGAAGTTCCAATGGTTAGATGTGATTAGCCTCAAGAAGCCTCAGCGGAAATGCTCCTCATCTCGCCTGGAGGGCAAAACCTCCTGGATTTTCTCGAGTTGCGGCAGGTGCTCTCGACTTACGACGGGGACCTCAGGGACCCGCTCTGGTGGCCTCAGGAAAGGCCAGTCCCCATGCGAGTTCCTCCGGGGCCTGTCGGCATTCCTCTCCCGTCGATGCCGGGGCCTAAGACCTTGTGTGGAGTCGGGGCCGGAACCTGAGGATTCCTCTCCAGTGCTGACATGGATCTTGGGGTACTTCTGGAGTCTCCCCAGGGGAGTCAGTCCTCGTCTCGAATGCGGGCATGCACTTGCGCTTTCCTCCAGAGCGGTAGCAGCAGTGTCACGCAGTCCGCCGCGTGGATCAAAGGATCTATGGTTTTCCCTCGAGTCTTTCCCACGAGGGTTTCCCACGAGGCTTTCCCACAGGGCTGTCCCACGTGCACACGTGGTGGGAGTCGATCCTCGGCTTGAACGTCAAGGCAGTGCAGGGAAAACAGGTTCCTCTGGAATGGACTGACACATCTGGGGGACTCTTGGAATGGTGGCACGACCCTGGAGTTCCTCTCGCCTTTCCTGTGGAGAGCGCCTCCTCTTGAGATGCGACGGGAACGCCGGGAATACTTTCCCTACGAAACAGGGAAAGGATCCCTCATCTCGAGCTAGGAGGCGGAAACGGGGCTCCCCTGGATGTGTGCGGGACCCACGTGCTTCGTCTCGAGTGGAGACGGTATGTCGGGGAACTTCTTGAGTTGCAGCAAGGTTGTGAATGACCCTTTGGAAGTTCAGTGGTTAGACGTGATTAGCCTCGAGAAGCCTCAGCGGAAATGGGCCTCATCTCACCTGGAGGGCAAAACATCCTGGATTTTCTCGAGTTGCGGCAGGTGCTCTCGACTTACGACGGGGACCTCAGGGACCCGCTCTGGTGGCGTCAGGAAAGGCCAGTCCCCATGCGAGTTCCTCGGGGGCCTCTCGGGATTCCTCTCCCGTCGATGCCGGGGCCTAAGACCTTGTGTGGAGTCGGGTCCGGAACCTGAGGATTCCTCTCCAGTGCTGACATGGATCTTGGGGTACTTCTGGGGTCTCCCCAGGGGAGTCAGTCCTCGTCTCGAATGCGGGCATGCACTTGCGCTTTCCTCCAGAGCGGTAGCAGCAGTGTCACGCAGTCCGCCGCGTGGATCAAAGGATCTATGGTTTTCCCTCGAGTCTTTCCCACGAGGGTTTCCCACGAGGCTTTCCCACAGGGCTGTCCCACGTGCACACGTGGTGGGAGTCGATCCTCGGCTTGAACGTCAAGGCAGTGCAGGGAAAACAGGTTCCTCTGGAATGGACTGACACATCTGGGGGACTCTTGGAATGGAGGCACGACCCTGGAGTTCCTCTCGCCTTTCCTGTGGAGAGCGCCTCCTCTTGAGATGCGACGGGAACGCCGGGAATTCTTTCCCTACGAAACAGGGAAAGGATCCCTCATCTCGAGCTAGGAGGCGGAAACGGGGCTCCCCTGGATGTGTGCGGGACCCCACGTGCTTCCTCTCGAGTGGAGACGGGTATGTCGGGGAACTTCTTGAGTTGCAGCAAGGGTGTGAAGGACCCTTTGGAAGTTCCAGTGGTTAGACGTGATTAGCCTCGAGAAGCCTCTACGGAAACGGGCCTCATCTCGCCTGAAGGGCAAAACCTCCTGGATTTTCTCGAGTTGCGGCAGGTGCTCTCGACTTACGACGGGGACCTCAGGGACCCGCTCTGGTGGCCTCAGGAAAGGCCAGTCCCCATGCGAGTTCCTCGGGGGCCTCTCGGCATTCCTCTCCCGTTGATGCCGGGGCCTAAGACCTTGTGTGGAGTCGGGGCCGGAACCTGAGGATTCCTCTCCAGTGCTGACATGGATCTTGGGGTACTTCTGGAGTCTCCCCAGGGGAGTCAGTCCTCGTCTCGAATGCGGGCATGCACTCGCGCTTTCCTCCAGAGCGGTAGCAGCAGTGTCACGCAGTCCACCGCGTGGATCAAAGGATCTATGGTTTTCCCTCGAGTCTTTCCCACGAGGCTTTCCCACGAGGCTTTCCCACAGGGCTGTCCCACGTGCACACGTGGTGGGAGTCGATCCTCGGCTTGAACGTCAAGGCAGTGCAGGGAAAACAGGTTCCTCTGGAATGGACTGACACATCTGGGGGTCTCTTGGAATGGTGCCACGACCCTGGAGTTCCTCTCGCCTTTCCTGCGGAGAGCGCCTCCTCTTGAGATGCGACGGGAACGCCGGGAATTCTTTCCCTACGAAACAGGGAAAGGATCCCTCAATCGAGCTAGGAGGCGGAAACAGGGCTCCCCTGGATGTGTGCGGGACCCCACGTGCTTCCTCTCGAGTGGAGACGGGTATGTCGGGGAACTTCTTGAGTTGCAGCAAGGGTGTGAAGGACCCTTTGGAAGTTCCATTGGTTAGACGTGATTAGCCTCTAGAAGCCTCAGCGGAAATGGGCCTCATCTCGCCTGGAGGGCAAAACCTCCTGGATTTTCTCGAGTTGCGGCAGGTGCTCTTGACTTACGACGGGGACCTCAGGGACCCGCTCTGGTGGCCTCAGGAAAGGCCAGTCCCCATGCGAGTTCCTCGGGGGCCTCTCGGCATTCCTCTCCCGTCGATGCCGGGGCCTAAGACCTTGTGTGGAGTCGGGGCCGGAACCTGAGGATTCCTCTCCAGTGCTGACATGGATCTTGGGGTACTTCTGGAGTCTCCCCAGGGGAGTCAGTCCTCGTCCTGAATGCGGGCATGCACTTGCGCTTTCCTCCAGAGCGGTAGCAGCAGTGTCACGCAGTCCGCCGCGTGGATCAAAGGATCTATGGTTTTCCCTCGAGTCTTTCCCACGAGGCTTTCCCACGAGGCTTTCCCACAGGGCTGTCCCACGTGCACACGTGGTGGGAGTCGATCCTCGGCTTGAACGTCAAGGCAGTGCAGGGAAAACAGGTTCCTCTGGAATGGACTGACACATCTGTGGGTCTCTAGGAATGGTGGCACGACCCTGGAGTTCCTCTCGCCTTTCCTGCGGAGAGCGCCTCCTCTTGAGATGCGACGGGAACGCCGGGAATTCTTTCCCTACGAAACAGGGAAAGGATCCCTCATCTCGAGCTAGGAGGCGGAAACAGGGCTCCCCTGGATGTGTGCGGGACCCCACGTGCTTCCTCTCGAGTGGAGACGGGTATGTCGGGGAACTTCTTGAGTTGCAGCAAGGGTGTGAAGGACCCTTTGGAAGTTCCAGGTGTTAGACGTGATTGGCCTCGAGAAGCCTCAGCGGAAATGGGCCTCATCTCGCCTGGAGGGCAAAACCTCCTGGATTTTCTCGAGTTGCGGCAGGTGCTCTCGACTTACGACGGGGACCTCAGGGACCCTCTCTGGTGGCCTCAGGAAAGGCCAGTCCCCATGCGAGTTCCTCGGTGCCTCTGGGGATTCCTCTCCCGTCGATGCCGGGGCCGAAGACCTTGTGTGGAGTCGGGGACGGAACCTGAGGATTCCTCTCCAGTGCTGACATGGATCTTGGGGTACTTCTGGAGTCTCCCCAGGGGAGTCAGTCCTCGTCTCGAATGCGGGCATGCACTTGCGCTTTCCTCCAGAGCGGTAGCAGCAGTGTCACGCAGTCCGCCGCGGGGATCAAAGGATCTATGGTTTTCCCTCGAGTCTTTCCCACGAGGCTTTCCCACGAGGCTGTCCCACGTGCACACGTGGTGGGAGTCGATCCTCGGCTTGAACGTCAAGGCAGTTCAGGGAAAACAGGTTCCTCTGGAATGGACTGACACATCTGGGGGACTCTTGGAATGGAGGCACGACCCTGGAGTTCCTCTCGCCTTTCCTGTGGAGAGCGCCTCCTCTTGAGATGCGACGGGAACGCCGGGAATTCTTTCCCTACGAAACAGGGAAAGGATCCCTCATCTCGAGCTAGGAGGCGGAAACGGGGCTCCCCTGGATGTGTGCGGGACCCCACGTGCTTCCTCTCGAGTGGAGACGGGTATGTCGGGGAACTTCTTGAGTTGCAGCAAGGGTGTGAAGGACCCTTTGGAAGTTCCAGTGGTTAGACGTGATTAGCCTCGAGAAGCCTCAGCGGAAATGGGCCTCATCTCGCCTGAAGAGCAAAACCTCCTGGATTTTCTCGAGTTGCGGCAGGTGCTCTCGACTTACGACGGGGACGTCAGGGACCCGCTCTGGTGGCCTCAGGAAAGGCCAGTCCCATGCGAGTTCCTCGGGGGCCTCTCGGCATTCCTCTCCCGTCGATGCCGGGGCCTAAGACCTTGTGTGGAGTCGGGGCCGGAACCTGAGGATTCCTCTCCAGTGCTGACATGGATCTTGGGGTACTTCTGGAGTCTCCCCAGGGGAGTCAGTCCTCGTCTCGAATGCGGGCATGCACTTGCGCTTTCCTCCAGAGCGGTAGCAGCAGTGTCACGCAGTCCACCGCGTGGATCAAAGGATCTATGGTTTTCCCTCGAGTCTTTCCCACGAGGCTTTCCCACGAGGCTTTCCCACAGGGCTGTCCCACGTGCACACGTGGTGGGAGTCGATCCTCGGCTTGAACGTCAAGGCAGTGCAGGGAAAACAGGTTCCTCTGGAATGGACTGACACATCTGGGGGTCTCTTGGAATGGTGCCACGACCCTGGAGTTCCTCTCGCCTTTCCTGCGGAGAGCGCATCCTCTTGAGATGCGACGGGAACGCCGGGAATTCTTTCCCTACGAAACAGGGAAAGGATCCCTCATCTCGAGCTAGGAGGCGGAAACAGGGCTCCCCTGGATGTGTGCGGGACCCCACGTGCTTCCTCTCGAGTGGAGACGGGTATGTCGCGGAACTGCTTCAGTTGCAGCAAGGGTGTGAAGGACCCTTTGGAAGTTCCAGTGGTTAGATGTGATTCGCCTCGAGAAGCCTCAGCGGAAATGGGCCTCATCTCGCCTGGAGGGCAAAACCTCCTGGATTTTCTCGAGTTGCCGCAGGTGCTCTCGACTTACGATGGGGACATCAGGGACCCGCTCTGGTGGCCTCAGGAAAGGCCAGTCCCCATGCGAGTTCCTCGGGGGCCTCTCGGGATTCCTCTCCCGTCGATGCCGGGGCCTAAGACCTTGTGTGGACTCGGGGCCGGAACCTGAGGATTCCTCTCCAGTGCTGACATGGATCTTGGGGTACTTCTGGAGTCTCCCCAGGGGAGTCAGTCCTCGTCTCGAATGCGGGCATGCACTTGCGCTTTCCTCCAGAGCGGTAGCAGCAGTGTCACGCAGTAGGCCGCGTGGATCAAAGGATCTATGGTTTTCCCTCGAGTCTTTCCCACGAGGCTTTCCCACGAGGCTTTCCCACAGGGCTGTCCCACGTGCACACGTGGTGGGAGTCGATCCTCGGCTTGAACGTCAAGGCAGTGCAGGGAAAACAGGTTCCTCTGGAATGGACTGACACATCTGGGGGTCTCTTAGAATGGTGCCACGACCCTGGAGTTCCTCTCGCCTTTCCTGCGGAGAGCGCCTCCTCTTGAGATGCGACGGGAACGCCGGGAATTCTTTCCCTACGAAACAGGGAAAGGATCCCTCATCTCGAGCTAGGAGGCGGAAACGGGGCTCCCCTGGATGTGTGCGGGACCCCACGTGCTTCCTCTCGAGTGGAGACGGGTATGTCGGGGAACTTCTTGAGTTGCAGCAAGGGTGTGAAGGACCCTTTGGAAGTTCCAGTGGTTAGATGTGATTGGCCTCGAGAACCTTCAGCGGAAATCGGCCTCATCTCGCCTGGAGGGCAAAACTTCCTGGATTTTCTCGAGTTGAGGCAGGTGCTCTCGACTTACGACGGGGACCTCAGGGACCCGCTCTGGTGGCCTCAGGAAAGGCCAGTCCCCATGCGAGTTCCTCGGGGGCCTCTCGGGATTCCTCTCCCGTCGATGCCGGGGCCTAAGACCTTGTGTGGAGTCGGGGCCGGAACCTGAGGATTCCTCTCCAGTGCTGACATGGATCTTGGGGTACTTCTGGTGTCTCCCCAGGGGAGTCAGTCCTCGTCTCGAATGCGGGCATGCACTTGCGCTTTCCTCCAGAGCGGTAGCAGCAGTGTCACGCAGTCCGCCGCGTGGATCAAAGGATCTATGGTTTTCCCTCGAGTCTTTCCCACGAGGCTTTCCCACGAGGCTTTCCCACAGGGCTGTCCCACGTGCACACGTGGTGGGAGTCGATCCTCGGCTTGAACGTCAAGGCAGTGCAGGGAAAACAGGTTCCTCTGGAATGGACTGACACATCTGGGGGTCTCTTGGAATGGTGCCACGACCCTGGAGTTCCTCTCGCCTTTCCTGCAGAGAGCGCATCCTCTTGAGATGCGACGGGAACGCCGGGAATTCTTTCCCTACGAAACAGGGAAAGGATCCCTCATCTCGAGCTAGGAGGCGGAAACAGGGCTCCCCTGGATGTGTGCGGGACCCCACGTGCTTCCTCTCGAGTGGAGACGGGTATGTCGCGGAACTGCTTCAGTTGCAGCAAGGGTGTGAAGGACCCTTTGGAAGTTCCAGTGGTTAGATGTGATTCGCCTCGAGAAGCCTCAGCGGAAATGGGCCTCATCTCGCCTGGAGGGCAAAACCTCCTGGATTTTCTCGAGTTGCCGCAGGTGCTCTCGACTTACGATGGGGACATCAGGGACCCGCTCTGGTGGCCTCAGGAAAGGCCAGTCCCCATGCGAGTTCCTCGGGGGCCTCTCGGGATTCCTCTCCCGTCGATGCCGGGGCCTAAGACCTTGTGTGGACTCGGGGCCGGAACCTGAGGATTCCTCTCCAGTGCTGACATGGATCTTGGGGTACTTCTGGAGTCTCCCCAGGGGAGTCAGTCCTCGTCTCGAATGCGGGCATGCACTTGCGCTTTCCTCCAGAGCGGTAGCAGCAGTGTCACGCAGTAGGCCGCGTGGATCAAAGGATCTATGGTTTTCCCTCGAGTCTTTCCCACGAGGCTTTCCCACGAGGCTTTCCCACAGGGCTGTCCCACGTGCACACGTGGTGGGAGTCGATCCTCGGCTTGAACGTCAAGGCAGTGCAGGGAAAACAGGTTCCTCTGGAATGGACTGACACATCTGGGGGTCTCTTAGAATGGTGCCACGACCCTGGAGTTCCTCTCGCCTTTCCTGCGGAGAGCGCCTCCTCTTGAGATGCGACGGGAACGCCGGGAATTCTTTCCCTACGAAACAGGGAAAGGATCCCTCATCTCGAGCTAGGAGGCGGAAACGGGGCTCCCCTGGATGTGTGCGGGACCCCACGTGCTTCCTCTCGAGTGGAGACGGGTATGTCGGGGAACTTCTTGAGTTGCAGCAAGGGTGTGAAGGACCCTTTGGAAGTTCCAGTGGTTAGATGTGATTGGCCTCGAGAAGCTTCAGCGGAAATCGGCCTCATCTCGCCTGGAGGGCAAAACTTCCTGGATTTTCTCGAGTTGAGGCAGGTGCTCTCGACTTACGACGGGGACCTCAGGGACCCGCTCTGGTGGCCTCAGGAAAGGCCAGTCCCCATGCGAGTTCCTCGGGGGCCTCTGGGGATTCCTCTCCCGTCGATGCCGGGGCCTAAGACCTTGTGTGGAGTCGGGGCCGGAACCTGAGGATTCCTCTCCAGTGCTGACATGGATCTTGGGGTACTTCTGGTGTCTCCCCAGGGGAGTCAGTCCTCGTCTCGAATGCGGGCATGCACTTGCGCTTTCCTCCAGAGCGGTAGCAGCAGTGTCACGCAGTCCGCCGCGTGGATCAAAGGATCTATGGTTTTCCCTCGAGTCTTTCCCACGAGGCTTTCCCACGAGGCTTTCCCACAGGGCTGTCCCGCGTGCACACTTGGTGGGAGTCGATCCTCGGCTTGAACGTCAAGGCAGTGCAGGGTAAACAGGTTCCTCTGGAATGGACTGACACATCTGGGGGTCTCTTGGAATGGTGCCACGACCCTGGAATTCCTCTCCCCTTTCCTGTGGAGAGCGCCTCCTCTTGAGATGCGACGGGAACGCCGGGAATTCTTTCCCTTAGAAACAGGGAAAGGATCCCTCATCTCGAGCTATGAGGCGGAAACGGGGCTCCCCTGGATGTGTGCGGGACCCCACGTGCTTCCTCTCGAGTGGAGACGGGTATGTCGGGGAACTTCTTGAGTTGCAGCAAGGGTGTGAAGGACCCTTTGGAAGTTCCATTGGTTAGACGTGATTAGCCTCGAGAAGCCTCAGCGGAAATGGGCCTCATCTCGCCTGGAGGGCAAAACCTCCTGGATTTTCTCGAGTTGCGGCAGGTGCTCTTGACTTACGACGGGGACCTCAGGGACCCGCTCTGGTGGCCTCAGGAAAGGCCAGTCCCCATGCGAGTTCCTCGGGGGCCTCTCGGGATTCCTCTCCCGTCGATGCCGGGGCCTAAGACCTTGTGTGGAGTCGGGGCCGGAACCTGAGGATTCCTCTCCAGTGCTGACATGGATCTTGGGGTACTTCTGGAGTCTCCCCAGGGGAGTCAGTCCTCGTCCTGAATGCGGGCATGCACTTGCGCTTTCCTCCAGAGCGGTAGCAGCAGTGTCACGCAGTCCGCCGCGTGGATCAAAGGATCTATGGTTTTCCCTCGAGTCTTTCCCACGAGGCTTTCCCACGAGGCTTTCCCACAGGGCTGTCCCACGTGCACACGTGGTGGGAGTCGATCCTCGGCTTGAACGTCAAGGCAGTGCAGGGAAAACAGGTTCCTCTGGAATGGACTGACATATCTGTGGGTCTCTAGGAATGGTGGCACGACCCTGGAGTTCCTCTCGCCTTTCCTGCGGAGAGCGCCTCCTCTTGAGATGCGACGGGAACGCCGGGAATTCTTTCCCTACGAAACAGGGAAAGGATCCCTCATCTCGAGCTAGGAGGCGGAAACAGGGCTCCCCTGGATGTGTGCGGGACCCCACGTGCTTCCTCTCGAGTGGAGACGGGTATGTCGGGGAACTTCTTGAGTTGCAGCAAGGGTGTGAAGGACCCTTTGGAAGTTCCAGGTGTTAGACGTGATTGGCCTCGAGAAGCCTCAGCGGAAATGGGCCTCATCTCGCCTGGAGGGCAAAACCTCCTGGATTTTCTCGAGTTGCGGCAGGTGCTCTCGACTTACGACGGGGACCTCAGGGACCCTCTCTGGTGGCCTCAGGAAAGGCCAGTCCCCATGCGAGTTCCTCGGTGCCTCTGGGGATTCCTCTCCCGTCGATGCCGGGGCCGAAGACCTTGTGTGGAGTCGGGGACGGAACCTGAGGATTCCTCTCCAGTGCTGACATGGATCTTGGGGTACTTCTGGAGTCTCCCCAGGGGAGTCAGTCCTCGTCTCGAATGCGGGCATGCACTTGCGCTTTCCTCCAGAGCGGTAGCAGCAGTGTCACGCAGTCCGCCGCGGGGATCAAAGGATCTATGGTTTTCCCTCAAGTCTTTCCCACCAGGCTTTCCCACGAGGCTGTCCCACGTGCACACGTGGTGGGAGTCGATCCTCGGCTTGAACGTCAAGGCAGTTCAGGGAAAACAGGTTCCTCTGGAATGGACTGACACATCTGGGGGACTCTTGGAATGGAGGCACGACCCTGGAGTTCCTCTCGCCTTTCCTGTGGAGAGCGCCTCCTCTTGAGATGCGACGGGAACGCCGGGAATTCTTTCCCTACGAAACAGGGAAAGGATCCCTCATCTCGAGCTAGGAGGCGGAAACGGGGCTCCCCTGGATGTGTGCGGGACCCCACGTGCTTCCTCTCGAGTGGAGACGGGTATGTCGGGGAACTTCTTGAGTTGCAGCAAGGGTGTGAAGGACCCTTTGGAAGTTCCAGTGGTTAGACGTGATTAGCCTCGAGAAGCCTCAGCGGAAATGGGCCTCATCTCGCCTGAAGAGCAAAACCTCCTGGATTTTCTCGAGTTGCGGCAGGTGCTCTCGACTTACGACGGGGACGTCAGGGACCCGCTCTGGTGGCCTCAGGAAAGGCCAGTCCCATGCGAGTTCCTCGGGGGCCTCTCGGCATTCCTCTCCCGTCGATGCCGGGGCCTAAGACCTTGTGTGGAGTCGGGGCCGGAACCTGAGGATTCCTCTCCAGTGCTGACATGGATCTTGGGGTACTTCTGGAGTCTCCCCAGGGGAGTCAGTCCTCGTCTCGAATGCGGGCATGCACTTGCGCTTTCCTCCAGAGCGGTAGCAGCAGTGTCACGCAGTCCACCGCGTGGATCAAAGGATCTATGGTTTTCCCTCGAGTCTTTCCCACGAGGCTTTCCCACGAGGCTTTCCCACAGGGCTGTCCCACGTGCACACGTGGTGGGAGTCGATCCTCGGCTTGAACGTCAAGGCAGTGCAGGGAAAACAGGTTCCTCTGGAATGGACTGACACATCTGGGGGTCTCTTGGAATGGTGCCACGACCCTGGAGTTCCGCTCGCCTTTCCTGCGGAGAGCGCATCCTCTTGAGATGCGACGGGAACGCCGGGAATTCTTTCCCTACGAAACAGGGAAAGGATCCCTCATCTCGAGCTAGGAGGCGGAAACAGGGCTCCCCTGGATGTGTGCGGGACCCCACGTGCTTCCTCTCGAGTGGAGACGGGTATGTCGCGGAACTGCTTCAGTTGCAGCAAGGGTGTGAAGGACCCTTTGGAAGTTCCAGTGGTTAGATGTGATTCGCCTCGAGAAGCCTCAGCGGAAATGGGCCTCATCTCGCCTGGAGGGCAAAACCTCCTGGATTTTCTCGAGTTGCCGCAGGTGCTCTCGACTTACGATGGGGACATCAGGGACCCGCTCTGGTGGCCTCAGGAAAGGCCAGTCCCCATGCGAGTTCCTCGGGGGCCTCTCGGGATTCCTCTCCCGTCGATGCCGGGGCCTAAGACCTTGTGTGGACTCGGGGCCGGAACCTGAGGATTCCTCTCCAGTGCTGACATGGATCTTGGGGTACTTCTGGAGTCTCCCCAGGGGAGTCAGTCCTCGTCTCGAATGCGGGCATGCACTTGCGCTTTCCTCCAGAGCGGTAGCAGCAGTGTCACGCAGTAGGCCGCGTGGATCAAAGGATCTATGGTTTTCCCTCGAGTCTTTCCCACGAGGCTTTCCCACGAGGCTTTCCCACAGGGCTGTCCCACGTGCACACGTGGTGGGAGTCGATCCTCGGCTTGAACGTCAAGGCAGTGCAGGGAAAACAGGTTCCTCTGGAATGGACTGACACATCTGGGGGTCTCTTAGAATGGTGCCACGACCCTGGAGTTCCTCTCGCCTTTCCTGCGGAGAGCGCCTCCTCTTGAGATGCGACGGGAACGCCGGGAATTCTTTCCCTACGAAACAGGGAAAGGATCCCTCATCTCGAGCTAGGAGGCGGAAACGGGGCTCCCCTGGATGTGTGCGGGACCCCACGTGCTTCCTCTCGAGTGGAGACGGGTATGTCGGGGAACTTCTTGAGTTGCAGCAAGGGTGTGAAGGACCCTTTGGAAGTTCCAGTGGTTAGATGTGATTGGCCTCGAGAACCTTCAGCGGAAATCGGCCTCATCTCGCCTGGAGGGCAAAACTTCCTGGATTTTCTCGAGTTGAGGCAGGTGCTCTCGACTTACGACGGGGACCTCAGGGACCCGCTCTGGTGGCCTCAGGAAAGGCCAGTCCCCATGCGAGTTCCTCGGGGGCCTCTCGGGATTCCTCTCCCGTCGATGCCGGGGCCTAAGACCTTGTGTGGAGTCGGGGCCGGAACCTGAGGATTCCTCTCCAGTGCTGACATGGATCTTGGGGTACTTCTGGTGTCTCCCCAGGGGAGTCAGTCCTCGTCTCGAATGCGGGCATGCACTTGCGCTTTCCTCCAGAGCGGTAGCAGCAGTGTCACGCAGTCCGCCGCGTGGATCAAAGGATCTATGGTTTTCCCTCGAGTCTTTCCCACGAGGCTTTCCCACGAGGCTTTCCCACAGGGCTGTCCCGCGTGCACACTTGGTGGGAGTCGATCCTCGGCTTGAACGTCAAGGCAGTGCAGGGTAAACAGGTTCCTCTGGAATGGACTGACACATCTGGGGGTCTCTTGGAATGGTGCCACGACCCTGGAATTCCTCTCCCCTTTCCTGTGGAGAGCGCCTCCTCTTGAGATGCGACGGGAACGCCGGGAATTCTTTCCCTTAGAAACAGGGAAAGGATCCCTCATCTCGAGCTATGAGGCGGAAACGGGGCTCCCCTGGATGTGTGCGGGACCCCACGTGCTTCCTCTCGAGTGGAGACGGGTATGTCGGGGAACTTCTTGAGTTGCAGCAAGGGTGTGAAGGACCCTTTGGAAATTCCAGTGGTTAGACGTGATTAGCCTCGAGAAGCCTCAGCGGAAATGGGCCTCATCTCGCCTGGAGGGCAAAACCTACTGGATTTTCTCGAGTTGCGGCAGGTGCTCTCGACTTACGACGGGGACCTCAGGGACCCGCTCTGGTGGCCTCAGGAAAGGCCAGTCCCCATGCGAGTTCCTCGGGGGCCTCTCGGGATTCCTCTCCCGTCGATGCCGGCGCCGAAGACCTAGTGTGGAGTCGGGGCCGGAACCTGAGGATTCCTCTCCAGTGCTGACATGGATCTTGGGGTACTTCTGGAGTCTCCCCAGGGGAGTCAGTCCTCGTCTCGAATGCGAACATGCACTTGTGCTTTCCTCCAGAGCGGTAGCAGCAGTGTCACTCAGTCCGCCGAGTGGATCAAAGGATCTATGGTTTTCCCTCGAGTCTTTCCCACGAGGCTTTCCCACGAGGCTTTCCCACAGGGCTGTCCCACGAGCACACGTGGTGGGAGTCGATCCTCGGCTTGAACGTCAAGGCAGTGCAGGGAAAACAGGTTCCTCTGGAATGGACTGACACATCTGGGGGACTCTTGGAATGGTGGCACGACCCTGGAGTTCCTCTCGCCTTTCCTGTGGAGAGCGCCTCCTCTTGACTTGCGACGGGAACGCCGGGAATTCTTTCCCTACGAAACAGGGAAAGGATTCCTCATCTCGAGGTAGGAGGCGGAAACGGGGCACCCCTGGATGTGTGCGGGACCCCACGTGCTTCCTCTCGAGTGGAGACGGGTATGTCGGGGAACATCTTTAGTTGCAGCAAGGGTGTGAGGGACCCTTTGGAAGTTCCAGTGGTTAGATGTGATTAGCCTCGAGAAGCCTCAGCGGAAATGGGCCTCATCTCGCCTGGAGTGCGAAACCTCCTGTATTTTCTCGAGTTGTGGCAGGTGCTCTCGACTTACGCCGGGGACCTCGGGGACCCGCTCTGGTGGCCTCAGGAAAGGCCAGTCCCCATGCGAGTTCCTCGGGGGCCTCTCGGGATTCCTCTCCCGTCGATGCCGGGGCCTAAGACCTTGTGTGGGCTCGGGGCCGGAACCTGAGGATTCCTCTCCAGTTCTGACATGGATCTTGGGGTACTTCTGGAATCTCCCCAGGGGAGTCAGTCCTCATCTCGAATGCGGTCATGCACTTGAGCTTTCCTCCAGAGCGGTAGTAACAGTGTCCCGCAGACCTCCTCGTGGATCAAAGGATCTATGGTTTTCCCTCGAGTCTTTCCCACGAGGCTTTCCCACGAGGCTTTCCCACAGGGCTGTCCCACGTGCACACGTGGTGGGAGTCGATCCTCGGCTTGAACGTCAAGGCAGTGCAGGGAAAACATGTTCCACTGGAATGGACTGACACATCTGGGGGACTCTTGGAATGGTGGCACGACCCTGGAGTTCCTCTAGCCTTTCCTGTGGAGAGCGCCTCCTCTTGAGATGCGACGGGAACGCCGGGAATTCTTTCCCTATGAAACAGGGAAAGGATCCCTCATCTCGAGCTGGAAGGCGGAAACGGGGCTCCCCTGGATGTGTGCGGGACCCTTGTGCTTCCTCTCAAGGGGAGACGGGTATGTCGGGGAACTTCTTGAGTTGCAGCCAGGGTGTGAAGGACCCTTTGGAAATTCCAGTGGTTAGATGTGATTAGCCTCGAGAAGCCTCAGCGGAAATGGGCCTCATCTCGCCTGGAGGTCAAAACCTCCTGGATTTTCTCGAGTTGCGGCAGGTGCTCTCGACGTATGACGTGGACCTCAGGGACCCGCTCTGGTGGCCTCAGGAAAGCCCAGTCCCCATGCGAGTTCTTCGGGGGCCACTCGGGATTCCTCTCCCGTCGATGCCGGGTCCTAAGACCTTGTGTGGAGTCGGGGCTGGAACCTGCGGATTCCTCTCCAGTGCTGACATGGATTTGGGGTACTTCTGGATTCTCCCCAGGGGAGTCAGTCCTCGTCTCGAATGGGGGCATGCACTTGCACTTTCCTCCAGAGCGGTAGCAGCAGTGTCACCCAGTCCGCCGCGTGGATCAAAGGATCTATGGTTTTCTCTCGAGACTTTCCCACGAGGCTTTCCCACAGGGCTGTCCCACGTGCACACGTGGTGGGAGTCGATCCTCGGCTTGAACGTCAAGGCAGTGCAGGGAAAACAGGTTCCTCTGGAAAGGACTGACACATCTGGGGGACTCTTGGAATGGTGGCACGACCCTGGAGTTCCTCTCGCCTTTCCTGTGGAGAGCGCCTCCTCTTGAGATGCGACGGGAACGCTGGGAATTCTTTCCCTATGAAACAGGGAAAGGATCCCTCATCTCGAGCTAGGAGGCGGAAACGGGGCTCCCCTGGATGTGTGATGGACACTCGTGCTTCCTCTCGAGTGGAGACGGGTATGTCGGGGAACTTCTTGAGTTGCAGCAAGGGTGTGAAGGACCCTTTGGAAGTTCCAGTGGTTAGATGTGATTAGCCTCGAGAAGCCTCAGCGGAAATGGGCCTCATCTCGCCTGGAAGGCAAAACCTCCTGGAATTTCTCGTGTTGCGGCAGGTGCTCTCGACTTACGATGGGGACCTCGGGGACCCGCTCTGGTGGCCTCAGGAAAGGCCAGTCCCCATGCGAGTTCCTCGGGGGCCTCTGGGGATTCCTCTCCCGTCGATGCCGGGGCCTAAGACCTTGTGTGGAGTCGGGGCCGGAACCTGAGGATTCCTCTCCAGTGCTGACATGGATCTTGGGGTACTTCTGGAGTCTCCCCAGGGGAGTCAGTCCTCGTCTCGAATGCGGGGATGCACTTGCGCTTTCCTCCAGATCGGTAGCAGCAGTGTCACGCAATCTGCCGCGTGGATCACAGGATCTATGGTTTTCCCTCGAGTCTTTCCCACGAGGCTTTCCCACGAGGCTTTCCCACAGGGCTGTCGCACGTGCACACGTGGTGGGAGTCGATCCTCAGCTTGAACGTCAAGGCAGTGCAGGGAAAACAGGTTCCTCTGGTATGGACTGACACATCTGGGGGTCTCTTGGAATGTTGGCACGACACTGGAGTTCCTCTCGCCTTTCCTGTGGAGAGCGCCTCCTCTTGAGATGCGACGGGAACGCCGGGAATTCTTTCCCTACCAAACAGGGAAAGGATCCCTCATCTCGAGCTAGGAGGTGGAAAAGGGGCTTCCCTGGATGTGTGCGGGAACCTCGTGCTTCCTCTCGAGTGGAGACGTGTATGTCGGGGAACTTCTTGAGTTGCAGCAAGTGTGTGAAGGACCCTTTGTAAGTTCCAGTGGTTAGATGTGATTAGCCTCGAGAAGCCTCAGCGGAAATGGGCCTCATCTCGCCTGGAGGGCAAAAACTCCTGGATTTTCTCGAGTTGCGGCAGGTGCTCTCGACTTACGACGGGGACCTCAGGGACCCGCTCTGGTGGCCTAAGGAAAGGCCAGTCCCCATGCGAGTTCCTAGGGGGCCCTTAGGGATTCCTCTCTCGTCGATGCCGGGCCGAAGACCTTGTGTGGAGTCGGGGCTGGAACCTGAGGATTCCTCTCCAGTGCTGACATGGATCTTGGGGTACTTCTGGAGTCTCCCCAGGGGAGTCAGTCCTCGCCTCGAGTGCGAGCATGCACTTGCACTTTCCTCCAGAGCGGTAGCAGCATTGTTCCGCAGTCCTCCGCGTGGATCAAAGGATCTATGGTTTTCCCTCGAGTCTTTCCCACGAGGCTTTCCCACGAGGCTTTCCCAAGGGCTGTCCCACGTGCACACGTGGTGGGACTCGATCCTCGGCTTGAACGTCAAGGCAGTGAAGGGAAAACAGGTTCCTCTGGAATGGACTGACACATCTGGGGGACTCTTGGAATGGTGGCACGACCCTGGAGTTCCTCTCGCCTTTCCTGTGGAGAGCGCCTCCTCTTGAGATGCGACGGGAACGCCGGGAATTCTTTCCCTACGAAACAGGGAAAGGATCCCTCATCTCGAGCTAGGAGGCGGAAACGGGGCTCCCCTGGATGTGTGCGGGACCCCACGTGCTTCCTCTGGAGTGGAGACGGGTATGTCGGGGAACTTCTTGAGTTGCAGCAAGGGTGTGAAGGACCCTTTGAAAGTTCCAGTGGTTAGACGTGATTAGCCTCGAGAAGCCTCAGCGGAAATGGGCCTCATCTCGCCTGGAGGGCAAAACCTCCTGATTTTCTCGAGTTGCGGCAGGTGTTCTCGAATTACGACCAGGACCTCAGGGACACGCTCTGGTCGCCTCAGGAAAGGCCAGTCCCCATGCGAGTTCCTCGGGGGCCTCTCGGGATTCCTCTCCCGTCGATGCCGGGGCCGAAGACCTAGTGTGGAGTCAGGGCCGGAACCTGAGGATTCCTCTCCAGTGCTGACATGGATCTTGGGGTATATCTGGAGTCTCCCCAGGGGAGTCAGTCCTCGTCTCGAATGCGAACATGCACTTGTGCTTTCCTCCAGAGCGGTAGCAGCAGTGTCACGCAGTCCGCCGCGTGGATCAAAGGATCTATGATTTTCCCTCGAGTCTTTCCCACGAGGCTTTCCCACGAGGCTTTCCCACAGGGCTGTCCCACGTGCACACGTGGTGGGAGTCGATCCTCGGCTTGAACGTCAAGGTAGTGCAGGGAAAACAGGTTCCTCTGGAATGGACTGACACATCTGGGGGACTCTTGGAATGGTGGCACGACCCTGGAGTTCCTCTCGCCTTTCCTGTGCAGAGCGCCTCCTCTTGAGATGCGACGGGAACGCCGGGAATTCTTTCCCTACGAAACAGGGAAAGGATCCCTCATCTCGAGGTAGGAGGCGGAAACGGGGCTCCCCTGGATGTGTGCGGGACCCCACGTGCTTCCTCTCGAGTGGAGACTGGTATGTCGGGGAACTTCTTGAGTTGCAGCAAGGGTGTGAAAGACCCTTTGGAAGTTCCAGTGGTTAGACGTGATTAGCCTCCAGAAGCCTCAACGGAAATGGGCCTCATCTCGCCTGGAGGGCAAAACCTCCTGGATTTTCTCGAGTTGCGGCAGGTACTCTCGACTTACGACGAGGACCTCAGGGACCCGCTCTGGTGGCCTCAGGAAAGGCCAGTCCCCATGCGAGTTCCTCGGGGGCCTCTCGGGATTCCTCTCCCGTCGATGCCGGGGCCTAAGACCTTGTGTGGAGTCGGGGCCGGAAACTGAAGGTTCCTCTCCAGTGATGACATGGATCTTGGGGTACTTCTGGAGTCTCCCCAGGGGAGTCAGTCCTCGTCTCGAATGCGGGCATGCACTTGCGCTTTCCTCCTGAGCGGTAGCAGCAGTGTCACGCAGTCCGCCGCGTGGATCAAAGGATCTATGGTTTTCCCTCGAGTCTTTCCCACGAGGCTTTCCCACGAGGCTTTCCCACAGGGCTGTCCCACGTGCACACGTGGTGGGAGTCGAACCTCGGCTTGAACGTCAAGGCAGTGCAGGGAAAACAGGTTCCTCTGGAATGGACTGACACATCTCGGGGTCTCTTGGAATGGTGGCACGACCCTGGAGTTCCTCTCGCCTTTCCTGTGGAGAGCGCCTCCTCTTGAGATGCGACGAGAACGCCGGGAATTCTTTCCCTACGAAACAGGGAAAGGATCCCTCATCTCGAGCTAGGAGGCGGAAACGGGGCTCCCCTGGATGTGTGCGGGACCCTCGTGCTTCCTCTCGAGTGGAGACGTGTATGTCGGGGAACTTCTTGAGTTGCAGCAAGTGTGTGAAGGACCCTTTGGAAGTTCCAGTGGTTAGATGTGATTGGCCTCGAGAAGCCTCAGCGGAAATGGGCCTCATCTCGCCTGGAGGGCAAAAACTCCTGGATTTTCTCGAGTTGCGGCAGGTGCTCTCGACTTACGACGGGGACCTCAGGGACCCGCTCTGGTGGCCTAAGGAAAGGCCAGTCCCCATGCGAGTTCCTCGGGGGCCTCTCGGGATTCCTCTCCCGTCGACGCCGGGGCCTAAGACCTTGTGTGGAGTCGGGGCCGGAACCAGAGGATTCCTCTCCAGTGCTGACATGGATCTTGGGGTACTTCTGGAGTCTCCCCAGGGGAGTCAGTCCTCGTCTCGAATGGGGGCATGCACTTGCGCTTTCCTCCAGAGCGGTAGCAGCAGTGTCACGCAGTCCGCCGCGTGGATCAAAGGATCTATGGTTTTCCCTCGAGTCTTTCCCACGAGGCTTTCCCACGAGGCTTTCCCACAGGGCTGTCCCACGTGCACACGTGGTGGGAGTCGATCCTCGGCTTGAACGTCAAGGCAGTGCAGGGAAAACAGGTTCCTCTGGAATGGACTGACACATCTGGGGGACTCTTGGAATGGTGGCACGACCCTGGAGTTCCTCTCGCCTTTCCTGTGGAGAGCGCCTCCTCTTGAGATGCGACGGGAACGCCGGGAATTCTTTCCCTACGAAACAGGGAAAGGATCCCTCATCTCGAGCTAGGAGGCAGAAACGGGGCTCCCCTGGATGTGTGCGGGACACCACGTGCTTCCTCTCGAGTGGAGACGGGTATGTCGGGGAACTTCTTGAGTTGCAGCAATGGTGTGAAGGACCCTTTGGAAGTTCCAGTGGTTAGATGTGATTGGCCTCGAGAAGCCTCAGCGGAAATGGGCCTCGTCTCGCCTGGAGGGCAAAACCTCCTGGATTTTCTCGAGTTGCGGCAGGTGCTCTCGACTTACGACGGGGACCTCAGGGACCCGCTCTGGTGGCCTCAGGTAAGGCCAGTCCCCATGCGAGTTCCTCGGGGGCCTCTCGGGATTCCTCTCCCGTCGATGCCGGGGCCTAAGACCTTGTGTGGAGTCGGGGCCGGAACCTGAGGATTCCTCTCCAGTGCTGACATGGATCTTGGGGTACTTCTGGAGTCTCCCCAGGGGAGTCAGTCCTCGTCTCGAATGCGGGCATGCACTTGCGCTTTCCTCCAGAGCGGTAGCAGCAGTGTCACGCAGTCCGCCGCGTGGATCAAAGGATCTATGGTTTTCCCTCGAGTCTTTCCCACGAGGCTTTCCCACGAGGCTTTCCCACAGGGCTGTCCCACGTGCACACGTGGTGGGAGTCGATCCTCGGCCTGAACGTCAAGGCAGTGCAGGGAAAACAGGTTCCTCTGGAATGGACTGACACATCTGGGGGACTCTTGGAATGGTGGCACGACCCTGGAGTTCCTCTCGCCTTTCCTGTGGAGAGCGCCTCCTCTTGAGATGCGACGGGAACGCCGGGAATTCTTTCCCTACGAAACAGGGAAAGGATCCCTCATCTCGAGCTAGGAGGCGGTAACGGGGCTCCCCTGGATGTGTGCGGGACACCACGTGCTTCCTCTCGAGTGGAGACGGGCATGTCGGGGAACTTCTTGAGTGGCAGCAAGGGTGTGAAGGACCCTTTGGAAGTTCCAGTGGTTAGATGTGATTGGCCTCGAGAAGCCTCAGCGGAAATGGGCCTCATCTCGCCTGGAGGGCAAAGCCTCCTGGATTTTCTTGAGTTGCGGCACGTGCTCTCGACTTACGACGGGGACCTCAGGGACCCGCTCTGGTGGCCTCTGGAAAGGCCAGTCCCCATGCGAGTTCCTCGGGGGCCTCTCGGGATCCCTCTCCCGTCGATGCCGGGGCCTAAGACCTTGTGTGGAGTCGGGGCCGGAACCTGAGGATTCCTCTCCAGTGCTGACATGGATCTTGGGGTACTTCTGGAGTCTCCCCAGGGGAGTCAGTCCTCGTCTCGAATGCGGGCATGCACTTGCGCTTTCCTCCAGAGCGGTAGCAGCAGTGTCACGCAGTCCGCCGCGTGGATCAAAGGATCTATGGTTTTCCCTCGAGTCTTTCCCACGAGGCTTTCCCACGAGGCTTTCCCACAGGGCAGTCCCACGTGCACACGTGGTGGGAGTCGATCCTCGGCTTGAACGTCAAGGCAGTGCAGGGAAAACAGGTTCCTCTGGAATGGACTGACACATCTGGGGGACTCTTGGAATGGTGGCACGACCCTGGAGTTCCTCTCGCCTTTCCTGTGGAGAGCGCCTCCTCTTGAGATGCGACGGGAACGCCGGGAATTCTTTCCCTACGAAACAGGGACAGGATCCCTCATCTCGAGCTAGGAGGCGGAAACGGGGCTCCCCTGGATGTGTGCGGGACCCCACGTGCTTCCTCTCGAGTGGAGACGGGTATGTCGGGGAACTTCTTGAGTTGCAGCAATGGTGTGAAGAACCCTTTGGAAGTTCCAGTGGTTAGATGTGATTGGCTTCGAGAAGCCTCAGCGGAAATGGGCCTCATCTCGCCTGGAGGGCAAAACCTCCTGGATTTTCTCGAGTTGCGGCAGGTGCTCTCGACTTACGACGGGGACCTCAGGGACCCGCTCTGGTGGCCTCAGGAAAGGCCAGTCCCTATGCGAGATCCTCGGGTCCTCTCGGGATTCCTCTCCCGTCGATGCCGGGGCCTAAGACCTTGTGTGGAGTCGGGGCCGGAACCTGAGGATTCCTCTCCAGTGCTGACATGGATCTTGGGATACTTCTGGAGTCTCCCCAGGGAAGTAAGTCCTCGTCTCGAATGAGGGCATGCACTTGCGCTTTCCTCCAGAGCGGTAGCAGCAGTGTCACGCAGTCCGCCGCGTGGATCAAAGGATCTATGGTTTTCCCTCGAGTCTTTCCCACGAGGCTTTCCCACGAGGATTTCCCACAGGGCTATCCGACATGCACACGTGGTGGGAGTCGATCCTCGGCTTGAACGTCAAGGCAGTGCAGGGAAAACAGGTTCCTCTGGAATGGACTGACACATCTGGGGGACTCTTGGAATGGTGTCACGACCCTGGAGTTCCTCTCGCCTTTCCTGAGGAGAGCGCCTCCTCTTGAGATGCGACGGGAACGCCGGGAATTCTTTCCCTACGAAACAGGGAAAGGATCCCTCATTTCGAGCTAGGAGGCGGTAACGGGGCTCCCCTGGATGTGTGCGGGACCCCACGTGCTTCCTCTCGAGTGGAGACGGGTATGTCGGGGAACTTCCTGAGTTGCAGCAATGGTGTGAAGGACCCTTTGGAAGTTTCAGTGGTTAGATGTGATTGGCCTCGAGAAGCCTGAGCGGAAATGGGCCTCATCTCGCCTGGAGGGCAAAACCTCCTGGATTATCTCGAGTTGCGGCAGGTGCTCTCGACTTACGACGGGGACCTCGGGGACCCACTCTGGTGGCCTCAGGAAAGGCCCGTCCCCATGCGAGTTCCTCGGAGGCCTCTCGGGATTCCTCTCCCGTCGATGCCGGGGCCTAAGACCTTGTGTGGAGTCGGGGCCGGAACGTGAGGATTCCTCTCCAGTGCTGACATGGATCTTGGGGTACTTCTGGAGTCTCCCCAGGGGAGACAGTCCTCGTCTCGAATGCGGGCATGCCCTTGCGCTTTCCTCCAGAGCGGTAGCAGCAGTGTTAGGCATTCCGTCGAGTGGATAAAAGGATCTATGGCTTTCCCTCGAGTCTTTTCCAAGAGGCTTTCTCACGAGGCTTTCCCACAGGTCTCTCCCACGTGCACACGTGGTGGGAGTCGATCCTCGGCTTGAACGTCAAGGCAGTGCAGGGAAAACAGGTTCCTCTGGCATGGACTGACAAATCTGGGGGACTCTTGGAATGGTGGCACGACCCTGGAGTTCCTCTCGCCTTTCCTGTGGAGAGCGCCTCCTCTTGAGATGTGACGGGAACGCCGGGAATTCTTTCCCTACGAAAGAGGGAAAGGATCCCTCATCTCGAGCTAGGAGGCGGAATCGGGGCTCCCCTGGATGTGTGTGCGACCCTCCTGCTTCCTCCCGAGTGGAGACGGGTATGTCGGGGAACTTCTTGAGTTGCAGCAAGGGTGTGAAGGACCCTTTGGAAGTTCCAGTGGTTAGATGTGATTAGCCTCGAGAAGCCTCAGCGGAAATGGGCCTCATCTCGCCTGGAGGTCAAAACCTCCTGGATTTTCTCGAGTTGCGGCAGGTGCTCTCGACTTACGACGGGGACCTCAGGGACCCGCTCTGGTGGCCTCAGGAAAGGCCAGTCCCCATGCGAGTTCCTCGGGGGCCTCTCGGGATTCCTCTCCCGGCGATGCCGGGGCCTAAGACCTTGTGTGGAGTCGGGGCCGGAACCTGAGGATACCTCTCCAGTGCTGACATGGATCTTGGGGTACTTCTGGAGTCTCCCCAGGGGAGTCAGTCCTCGTCTCGAATGCGGGCATGCACTTGCGCTTTCCTCCAGAGTGGTAGCAGCAGTGTCACGCATTCCGCCGCGTGGATCAAGGGATCTATGGCTTTCGCTCGAGGCTTTCCCACGAGGCTTTCCCACAGGGCTGTACCACTTGCCACCGTGGTGGGATTCGAACCTCGGCATGAACGTCGAGGCAGTGCAGGGAAAATACATTCCTCTGGAATGGACTGACACATCTGAGGGACTCTTGGAATGGTGGCACGACCCTGGAGTTCCTCTCGCCTTTCCTGTGGAGAGCGCCACCTCTTGAGATGCGACGGGAACGCCGGGAATTCTTTCCCTACGAAACAGGGAAAGGATCCCTCATCTCGAGCTAGGAGGCGGAAACAGGGCTCCCCTGGATGTGTGCGGGACCCTCGTGCTTCCTCTCGAGGGGAGACGGGTATGTCGGGGAACTTCTTGAGTTGCAGCAAGGGTGTGAAGGACCCTTTGGAAGTTCCAGTGGTTAGATGTGATTAGCCTCGAGAAGCCTCAGGGGAAATGGGCCTCATCTCGCCTGGAGGGCAAAACTTCCTGGATTTTCTCGATTTGCGGCAGGTGCTCTCCACTTACGATGGGGACCTCGGGGACCCGCTCTGGTGGCCTCAGGAAAGGCCAGTCCCCATGCGAGTTCCTCGGGGTCCTCTCGGGATTCCTCTCCGGGCGATGCCGTTGCCTAAGACCTTGTGTGGAGTCGGGGCCGGAACCTGAGGATTCCTCTCCAATGCTGACATGGATCTTGGGGTACTTCTGGAGTCTCCCCAGGGGAGTCAGTCCTCATCTCGAATGCGGGCATGCCCTTGCGCTTTCCTCCAGAGCGGTAGCAGCAGTGTTAGGCATTCCGTCGAGTGGATAAAAGGATCTATGGCTTTCCCTCGAGTCTTTTCCAAGAGGCTTTCTCACGAGGCTTTCCCACAGGTCTCTCCCACGTGCACACGTGGTGGGAGTCGATCCTCGGCTTGAACGTCAAGGCAGTGCAGGGAAAACAGGTTCCTCTGGCATGGACTGACAAATCTGGGGGACTCTTGGAATGGTGGCACGACCCTGGAGTTCCTCTCGCCTTTCCTGTGGAGAGCGCCTCCTCTTGAGATGTGACGGGAATGCCGGGAATTCTTTCCCTACGAAAGAGGGAAAGGATCCCTCATCTCGAGCTAGGAGGCGGAATCGGGGCTCCCCTGGATGTGTGTGCGACCCTCGTGCTTCCTCCCGAGTGGAGACGGGTATGTCGGGGAACTTCTTGAGTTGCAGCAAGGGTGTGAAGGACCCTTTGGAAGTTCCAGTGGTTAGATGTGATTAGCCTCGAGAAGCCTCAGCGGAAATGGGCCTCATCTCGCCTGGAGGTCAAAACCTCCTGGATTTTCTCGAGTTGCGGCAGGTGCTCTCGACTTACGACGGGGACCTCAGGGACCCGCTCTGGTGGCCTCAGGAAAGGCCAGTCCCCATGCGAGTTCCTCGGGGGCCTCTCGGGATTCCTCTCCCGGCGATGCCGGGGCCTAAGACCTTGTGTGGAGTCGGGGCCGGAACCTGAGGATACCTCTCCAGTGCTGACATGGATCTCGGGGTACTTCTGGAGTCTCCCCAGGGGAGTCAGTCCTCGTCTCGAATGCGGGCATGCACTTGCGCTTTCCTCCAGAGTGGTAGCAGCAGTGTCACGCATTCCGCCGCGTGGATCAAGGGATCTATGGCTTTCGCTCGAGGCTTTCCCACGAGGCTTTCCCACAGGGCTGTACCACTTGCCACCGTGGTGGGATTCGAACCTCGGCATGAACGTCGAGGCAGTGCAGGGAAAATACATTCCTCTGGAATGGACTGACACATCTGGGGGACTCTTGGAATGGTGGCACGACCCTGGAGTTCCTCTCGCCTTTCCTGTGGAGAGCGCCACCTCTTGAGATGCGACGGGAACGCCGGGAATTCT
The DNA here is from genome assembly GCF_042477335.2 of Ovis canadensis. Classification (NCBI taxonomy): domain Eukaryota; kingdom Metazoa; phylum Chordata; class Mammalia; order Artiodactyla; family Bovidae; genus Ovis; species Ovis canadensis. Next base: position 1,361,298 of record NC_091249.1, on the reverse strand, counting down.
TTCCCTACGAAACAGGGAAAGGATCCCTCATCTCGAGCTAGGAGGCGGAAACAGGGCTCCCCTGGATGTGTGCGGGACCCTCGTGCTTCCTCTCGAGTGGAGACGGCTATGTCGGGAAACTTCTTGAGTTGCAGCAAGGGTGTGGAGGACCCTTTGGAAGTTCCAGTGGTTAGATGTGATTAGCCTCGAGAAGCCTCAGGGGAAATGGGCCTCATCTCGCCTGGAGGGCAAAACTTCCTGGATTTTCTCGAGTTGCGGCAGCTGCTCTCGACTTACGACGGGGACCTCGGGGACCCGCTCTGGTGGCCTCAGGAAAGGCCTGTCCCAATTCGAGTTCCTAGGGGGCCTCTCGGGATTCCTCTCCGGGCGATGCCGTTGCCTAAGACCTTGTGTGGAGTCGGGGCCGGAACCTGAGGATTCCTCTCCAGTGCTGACATGGATCTTGGGGTACTTCTAGAGTCTCCCCAGGGGAGGCAGTCCTCGTCTCGAATGCGGGCATGCTCTTGCGCTTTCCTAAAAAGCGGTAGCAGCAATGTTATGCATTCCACCGCTTGGATCAAAGCATCTATGTTTTTCCCTCGAGTCTTTCCCACAAGGCTTTCCCACGAGGCTTTCCCACAGGGCTGTCCCACGTACACCCGTGGTGGGAGTCGATCCTCGGCTTGAACGTCAAGGCAGTGCAGGAAAAACAGGTTCCTCTGCAATGGACTGACACATCTGGGGTACTCTTGGAATGGTGGCACGACCCTGGAGTTCCTCTCGCCTTTCCTGTGGAGAGCGCCTCCTCTTGAGATGCGACGGGAACGCCGGGAATTCTTTCCCTACGAAACAGGGAAAGGATCCCTCATCTCGAGCTAGGAGGCGGAAACGGGGCTCCCCTGGATGTGTGCGGGACCCTCGTGCTTCCTCCCGAGTGGAGACGGGTATGTCGGGGAACTTCTTGAGTTGCAGCAAGGGTGTGAATGACCCTTTGGTATTTCCAGTGGTTAGATGTGATTAGCCTCGAGAAGCCTCAGCGGAAATGGGCCTCATCTCGCCTGGAGGGCAAAACCTCCTGGATTTTCTCGAGTTGCGGCAGCTGCTCTCGACTTACGACGGGGACCTCAGGGACCCGCTCTGGTGGCCTCAGGAAAGGCCAGTCCCAATGCGAGTTCCTCGGGGGCCTCTCGGGAATCCTCTCCCGGCGATGCCAGGGCCTAAGACCTTGTGTGGAGTGGGGGCCGGAATCTGAGGATTCCTCTCCAGTGCTGACATGGATCTTGGGGTACTTCTGGAGTCTCCCCAGGGGAGTCAGTCCTCGTCTCGAATGCGGGCATGCACTTGCGCTTTCCTCCAGAGCGGTAGCAGCAGTGTCACGCAGTCCACCGCGTGGATCAAAGGATCTATGGTTTTCCCTCGAGACTTTCCCACGAGGCTTTCCCACGAGGCTTTCCCACAGGGCTGTCCCACGTGCACACGTGGTGGGAGTCGATTCTCGGCTTGAACATCAAGGCAGTGCAGGGAAAACAGGTTCCTCTGGAATGGACTGACACATCTGGGGGACTCTTGGAATGGTGGCACGACCCTGGAGTTCCTCTCGCCTTTCCTGTGGAGAGCACCTCCTCTTGAGATGCGACGGGAACGCCGGGAATTCTTTCCCTACGAAACAGGGAAAGGATCCCTCATCTCGAGCTAGGAGGCGGAAACGGGGCTCCCCTGGATGTGTGCGGGACCATCGTGCTTCTTCTCGAGTGGAGACGGGTATGTCGGGGAACTTCTTGAGTTGCAGCAAGGGTGTGAAGGACCCATTGGAAGTTCCAGTGGTTAGATGTGATTAGCCTCGAGAAGCCTCAGCGGAAATGGGCCTCATCTCGCCTGGAGGGCAAAACCTCCTGGATTTTCTCGAGTTGCGGCAGGTGCTCTCGACTTACGATGGGGACCACAGGGACCCGCTCTGGTGTCCTCAGGAAAGGCCAGTCCCCATGCGAGTTCCTCGGGGGCCTCTCGGGATTCCTCCCCCGTCGATGCCGGGGTCTAAGACCTTGTGTGGAGTCGGGGCCGGAACCTGAGGATTCCTCTCCAGTGCTGACATGGATTTTGGGGTATTTCTGGAGTCTCCCCAGGGGAGTCAGTCCTCGTCTCGAATGCGGGCATGCACTTGAGGTTTCCTAAACAGTGGTAGCAGCAGTGTCACGCAGTCCGCCGCGTGGATCAAATGATCTATGGTTTTCCCTCGAGTCTTTCCCAGGAGGCTTTCCCACGAGGCTTTCCCACAGGGCTGTCCCACGTGCACACGTGGCGGGAGTCGATCCTCGGCTTGAACGTCAAGGCAGTGCAGGGAAAACAGGTTCCTCTGGAATGCACTGACACATCTGGGGGACTCTTGGAATGGTGGCACGACCCTGGAGTTCGTCTCGCCTTTCCTGTGAAGAGCGCCTCCTCTTGAGATACGACGGGAATGCTGGGAATTCTTTCCCTACGAAACAGGGAAAGGATCCCTCATCTCGAGCTAGGAGGTGGAAACAGGGCTACCCTGGATGTGTGCGGGACCCTCGTCCTTCCTCTCGAGTGGAGTCGGCTATGTCGGGGAACTTCTGGACTTGCAGCAAGGGTGTGAAGGACCCTTTGGAAATTCCAGTGGTTAGATGTGATTAGCCTCGAGAAGCCTCAGCGGAAATGGGCCTCATCTCGCCTGGAGTCCAAAACCTCCTGGATTTCTCGAGTTGCGGCAGGTGCTCTCGACTTACGACGGGGACCTCAGGGACCCGCTCTGGTGGCCTCAGGAAAGGCCAGTCCCCATGCGAGTTCCTCGGGGGCCTCTCGGGATTCCTCTCCTGTCAATGCCGGTGCCTAAGGCATTGTGTGGAATCGGGGCCGGAACCTGAGGATTCCTCTCCAGTGCTGACATGGATCTTGGGGTACTTCTAGAGTCTCCCCAGGGGAGGCAGTCCTCGTCTCGAATGCGGGCATGCCCTTGCGCTTTCCTCCAGAGCGGTAGCAGCAGTGTTAGGCATTCCGTCGAGTGGATCAAAGGATCTATGGTTTTCCCTCGAGTCTTTTCCAAGAGGCTTTCTCACGAGGCTTTCCCACAGGTCTCTCCCACGTGCACACGTGGTGGGAGTCGATCCTCGGCTTGAACGTCAAGGCAGTGCAGGGAAAACAGGTTCCTCTGGCATGGACTGACAAATCTGGGGGACTCTTGGAATGGTGGCACGACCCTGGAGTTCCTCTCGCCTTTCCTGTGGAGAGCGCCTCCTCTTGAGATGTGACGGGAACGCCGGGAATTCTTTCCCTACGAAAGAGGGAAAGGATCCCTCATCTCGAGCTAGGAGGCGGAATCGGGGCTCCCCTGGATGTGTGTGCGACCCTCGTGCTTCCTCCCGAGTGGAGACGGGTATGTCGGGGAACTTCTTGAGTTGCAGCAAGGGTGTGAAGGACCCTTTGGAAGTTCCAGTGGTTAGATGTGATTAGCCTCGAGAAGCCTCAGCGGAAATGGGCCTCATCTCGCCTGGAGGTCAAAACCTCCTGGATTTTCTCGAGTTGCGGCAGTTGCTCTCGACTTACGACGGGGACCTCAGGGACCCGCTCTGGTGGCCTCAGGAAAGGCCAGTCCCCATGCGAGTTCCTCGGGGGCCTCTCGGGATTCCTCTCCCGGCGATGCCGGGGCCTAAGACCTTGTGTGGAGTCGGGGCCGGAACCTGAGGATACCTCTCCAGTGCTGACATGGATCTTGGGGTACTTCTGGAGTCTCCCCAGGGGAGTCAGTCCTCGTCTCGAATGCGGGCATGCACTTGCGCTTTCCTCCAGAGTGGTAGCAGCAGTGTCACGCATTCCGCCGCGTGGATCAAGGGATCTATGGCTTTCGCTCGAGGCTTTCCCACGAGGCTTTCCCTCAGGGCTGTACCACTTGCCACCGTGGTGGGATTCGAACCTCGGCATGAACGTCGAGGCAGTGCAGGGAAAATACATTCCTCTGGAATGGACTGACACATCTGGGGGACTCTTGGAATGGTGGCACGACCCTGGAGTTCCTCTCGCCTTTCCTGTGGAGAGCGCCACCTCTTGAGATGCGACGGGAACGCCGGGAATTCTTTCCCTACGAAACAGGGAAAGGATCCCTCATCTCGAGCTAGGAGGCGGAAACAGGGCTCCCCTGGATGTGTGCGGGACCCTCGTGCTTCCTCTCGAGTGGAGACGGCTATGTCGGGAAACTTCTTGAGTTGCAGCAAGGGTGTGGAGGACCCTTTGGAAGTTCCAGTGGTTAGATGTGATTAGCCTCGAGAAGCCTCAGGGGAAATGGGCCTCATCTCGCCTGGAGGGCAAAACTTCCTGGATTTTCTCGAGTTGCGGCAGCTGCTCTCGACTTACGACGGGGACCTCGGGGACCCGCTCTGGTGGCCTCAGGAAAGGCCTGTCCCAATTCGAGTTCCTAGGGGGCCTCTCGGGATTCCTCTCCGGGCGATGCCGTTGCCTAAGACCTTGTGTGGAGTCGGGGCCGGAACCTGAGGATTCCTCTCCAGTGCTGACATGGATCTTGGGGTACTTCTAGAGTCTCCCCAGGGGAGGCAGTCCTCGTCTCGAATGCGGGCATGCTCTTGCGCTTTCCTAAAAAGCGGTAGCAGCAATGTTATGCATTCCACCGCTTGGATCAAAGCATCTATGTTTTTCCCTCGAGTCTTTCCCACAAGGCTTTCCCACGAGGCTTTCCCACAGGGCTGTCCCACGTGCACACGTGGTGGGAGTCGATCCTCGGCTTGAACGTCAAGGCAGTGCAGGAAAAACAGGTTCCTCTGCAATGGACTGACACATCTGGGGTACTCTTGGAATGGTGGCACGACCCTGGAGTTCCTCTCGCCTTTCCTGTGGAGAGCGCCTCCTCTTGAGATGCGACGGGAACGCCGGGAATTCTTTCCCTACAAAACAGGGAAAGGATCCCTCATCTCGAGCTAGGAGGCGGAAACGGGGCTCCCCTGGATGTGTGCGGGACCCTCGTGCTTCCTCCCGAGTGGAGACGGGTATGTCGGGGAACTTCTTGAGTTGCAGCAAGGGTGTGAATGACCCTTTGGTATTTCCAGTGGTTAGATGTGATTAGCCTCGAGAAGCCTCAGCGGAAATGGGCCTCATCTCGCCTGGAGGGCAAAACCTCCTGGATTTTCTCGAGTTGGGGCAGCTGCTCTCGACTTACGACGGGGACCTCAGGGACCCGCTCTGGTGGCCTCAGGAAAGGCCAGTCCCAATGCGAGTTCCTCGGGGGCCTCTCGGGAATCCTCTCCCGGCGATGCCAGGGCCTAAGACCTTGTGTGGAGTGGGGGCCGGAATCTGAGGATTCCTCTCCAGTGCTGACATGGATCTTGGGGTACTTCTGGAGTCTCCCCAGGGGAGTCAGTCCTCGTCTCGAATGCGGGCATGCACTTGCGCTTTCCTCCAGAGCGGTAGCAGCAGTGTCACGCAGTCCACCGCGTGGATCAAAGGATCTATGGTTTTCCCTCGAGACTTTCCCACGAGGCTTTCCCACGAGGCTTTCCCACAGGGCTGTCCCACGTGCACACGTGGTGGGAGTCGATGCTCTGCTTGAACATCAAGGCAGTGCAGGGAAAACAGGTTCCTCTGGAATGGACTGACACATCTGGGGGACTCTTGGAATGGTGGCACGACCCTGGAGTTCCTCTCGCCTTTCCTGTGGAGAGCACCTCCTCTTGAGATGCGACGGGAACGCCGGGAATTCTTTCCCTACGAAACAGGGAAAGGATCCCTCATCTCGAGCTAGGAGGCGGAAACGGGGCTCCCCTGGATGTGTGCGGGACCATCGTGCTTCTTCTCGAGTGGAGACGGGTATGTCGGGGAACTTCTTGAGTTGCAGCAAGGGTGTAAGGACCCATTGGAAGTTCCAGTGGTTAGATGTGATTAGCCTCGAGAAGCCTCAGCGAAAATGGGCCTCATCTCGCCTGGAGGGCAAAACCTCCTGGATTTTCTCGAGTTGGGGCAGGTGCTCTCGACTTACGATGGGGACCACAGGGACCCGCTCTGGTGTCCTCAGGAAAGGCCAGTCCCCATGCGAGTTCCTCGGGGGCCTCTCGGGATTCCTCCCCCGTCGATGCCGGGGTCTAAGACCTTGTGTGGAGTCGGGGCCGGAACCTGAGGATTCCTCTCCAGTGCTGACATGGATTTTGGGGTATTTCTGGAGTCTCCCCAGGGGAGTCAGTCCTCGTCTCGAATGCGGGCATGCACTTGCGCTTTCCTCCAGAGCGGTAGCAGCAGTGTCACGCAGTCCACCGCGTGGATCAAAGGATCTATGTTTTTCCCTCGAGACTTTCCCACGAGGCTTTCCCACAGGGCTGTACCACTTGCCACCGTGGTGGGATTCGAACCTCGGCATGAACGTCGAGGCAGTGCAGGGAAAATACATTCCTCTGGAATGGACTGACACATCTGGGGGACTCTTGGAATGGTGGCACGACCCTGGAGTTCCTCTCGACTTTCCTGTGGAGAGCGCCACCTCTTGAGATGCGACGGGAACGCCGGGAATTCTTTCCCTACGAAACAGGGAAAGGATCCCTCATCTCGAGCTAGGAGGCGGAAACAGGGCTCCCCTGGATGTGTGCGGGACCCTCGTGCTTCCTCTCGAGTGGAGACGGCTATGTCGGGAAACTTCTTGAGTTGCAGCAAGGGTGTGAAGGACCCTTTGGAAGTTCCAGTGGTTAGATGTGATTAGCCTCGAGAAGCCTCAGGGGAAATGGGCCTCATCTCGCCTGGAGGGCAAAACTTCCTGGATTTTCTCGAGTTGCGGCAGCTGCTCTCGACTTACGACGGGGACCTCGGGGACCCGCTCTGGTGGCCTCAGGAAAGGCCTGTCCCAATTCGAGTTCCTAGGGGGCCTCTCGGGATTCCTCTCTGGGCGATGCCGTTGCCTAAGACCTTGTGTGGAGTCGGGGCCGGAACCTGAGGATTCCTCTCCAGTGCTGACATGGATCTTGGGGTACTTCTAGAGTCTCCCCAGGGGAGGCAGTCCTCGTCTCGAATGCGGGCATGCTCTTGCGCTTTCCTAAAAAGCGGTAGCAGCAATGTAATGCATTCCACCGCTTGGATCAAAGCATCTATGTTTTTCCCTCGAGTCTTTCCCACAAGGCTTTCCCACGAGGCTTTCCCACAGGGCTGTCCCACGTGCACACGTGGTGGGAGTCGATCCTCGGCTTGAACGTCAAGGCAGTGCAGGGAAAACAGGTTCCTCTGGAATGGACTGACACATCTGGGGGACTCTTGGAATGGTGGCACGACCGTGGAGTTCCTCTCGCCTTTCCTGTGGAGAGCGCCTCCTCTTGAGATGCGACAGGAACGCCGGGAATTCTTTCCCTACGTAACAGGGAAAGGATCCCTCATCTCGAGCTAGGAGGAGGAAACGGGTCTCCCCTGTATGTGTGCGGGACCCTCGTGCTTCCTCTCGAGTGGAGACGGGTATGTCGGGGAACTTCTTGAGTTGCAGCAAGGGTGTGAAGGTCCCTTTGAAAGTTCCAGTCGTTAGATGTGATTAGCCTCGAGAAGTCTCAGCGGAAATGGGCCTCATCTCGCCTGGAGGGCAAAACCTCCTGGATTTTCTCGAGTTGCGGCAGGTGCTCTTGACTTACGACGGGGACCTCAGGGACCCGCTCTGGTGGCCTCAGGAAAGGCCAGTCCCCATGCGAGTTCCTCGGGGGCCTCTCGGGATTCCTGTCCCGTCGATGCCGGGGCCTAAGACCTTGTGTGGAGTCGGGGCCAGAACCTGAGGATTCCTCTCCAGTGCTGACATGGATCTTGGGGTACTTCTGGAGTCTCCCTAGGGGAGTCAGTCCTCGTCTCGAATGCGGGCATGCACTTGCGCTTTCCTCCAGAGCGGTAGCAGCAGTGTCATGCAGTCCGCCGCGTGGATCAATCGATCTATGGTTTTCCCTCGAGTCTTTCCCTCGAGGCTTTCCCACGAGGCTTTCCCACAGGGCTGTCCCACGTGCACATGTCGAGTGAGTCGATGCTCGGCTTGAACGTCAAGGCAGTGCAGGGAAAAGAGGCTCCTCTGGAATGGACTGACACATCTGGGGGACTCTTGGAATGGTGGCACGACCCTGGAGTTCCTCTCGCCTTTCCTGTGGAGAGCGCCTCCTCTTGAGATGCGACGGGAATGCCGGGAATTCTTTCCCTACGAAACAGGGAAAGGATCCCTCATCTCGAGCTAGGAGGTGGAAACGGGGCTCACCTGGATGTGTGCGGGCCCTCGTGCTTCCTCTCGATTGGAGACGGGTGTGTCGGGGAACTTCTTGAGTTGCAGCAAGTGTGTGAAGGACCCTTTGGAAGATCCAGTGGTTAGATGTGATTAGCCTCGAGAAGCCTCAGCGGAAATGGGCCTCATCTCGCCTGGAGGGCAAAACCTCCTGGATTTCTCGAGTTGCGGCAGGTGCTCTCGACTTACGACGGGGACATCATGGACCCGCTCTGGTGGCCTCAGGAAAGGCCAGTCCCCATGCGAGTTCCTCGGGGGCCTCTCGGGATTCCTCTCCTGTCAATGCCGGGGCTAAGGCATTGTGTGGAGTCGGGGCCGGAACCTGAGGATTCCTCTCCAGTGCTGACATGGATCTTGGGGTACTTCTGGAGTCTCACCAGGGGAGTCAGTCCTCGTCTCGAATGCGGGCATGCACTTGCGCTTTCCTCCAGAGCGGTAGCAGCAGAGTCACGCAGTCCACTGCGTGGATCAAAGGAACTATGGTTTTCCCTCGAGTCTTTCCCACGAGGCTTTCCCACGAGGCTTTCCCACAGGGCTGTCCCACGTGCACACGTGGTGGGAGTCGATCCTCGGCTTGAACGTCAAGGCAGTGCAGAGAAAAGAGGTTCCTCTGGAATGGACTGACACATCTGGGGGACTCTTGGAATGGTGGCACGACCCTGGAGTTCCTCTCGCCTTTCCTGTGGAGAGCGCCTCCTCTTGAGATGCGACGGGAACGCCGGAAATTCTTTCCCTATGAAACAGGGAAAGGATCCCTCATCTCGAGCTAGGAGGAGGAAACGGGTCTCCCCTGTATGTGTGCGGGACCCTCGTGCTTCCTCTCGAGTGGAGACGGGTATGTCGGGGAACTTCTTGAGTTGCAGCAAGGGTGTGAAGGTCCCTTTGAAAGTTCCAGTCGTTAGATGTGATTAGCCTCGAGAAGTCTCAGCGAAAATGGGCCTCATCTCGCCTGGAGGGCAAAACCTCCTGGATTTTCTCGAGTTGGGGCAGGTGCTCTCGACTTACGATGGGGACCACAGGGACCCGCTCTGGTGTCCTCAGGAAAGGCCAGTCCCCATGCGAGTTCCTCGGGGGCCTCTCGGGATTCCTCCCCCGTCGATGCCGGGGTCTAAGACCTTGTGTGGAGTCGGGGCCGGAACCTGAGGATTCCTCTCCAGTGCTGACATGGATTTTGGGGTATTTCTGGAGTCTCCCCAGGGGAGTCAGTCCTCGTCTCGAATGCGGGCATGCACTTGCGCTTTCCTCCAGAGCGGTAGCAGCAGTGTCACGCAGTCCACCGCGTGGATCAAAGGATCTATGTTTTTCCCTCGAGACTTTCCCACGAGGCTTTCCCACAGGGCTGTACCACTTGCCACCGTGGTGGGATTCGAACCTCGGCATGAACGTCGAGGCAGTGCAGGGAAAATACATTCCTCTGGAATGGACTGACACATCTGGGGGACTCTTGGAATGGTGGCACGACCCTGGAGTTCCTCTCGACTTTCCTGTGGAGAGCGCCACCTCTTGAGATGCGACGGGAACGCCGGGAATTCTTTCCCTACGAAACAGGGAAAGGATCCCTCATCTCGAGCTAGGAGGCGGAAACAGGGCTCCCCTGGATGTGTGCGGGACCCTCGTGCTTCCTCTCGAGTGGAGACGGCTATGTCGGGAAACTTCTTGAGTTGCAGCAAGGGTGTGAAGGACCCTTTGGAAGTTCCAGTGGTTAGATGTGATTAGCCTCGAGAAGCCTCAGGGGAAATGGGCCTCATCTCGCCTGGAGGGCAAAACTTCCTGGATTTTCTCGAGTTGCGGCAGCTGCTCTCGACTTACGACGGGGACCTCGGGGACCCGCTCTGGTGGCCTCAGGAAAGGCCTGTCCCAATTCGAGTTCCTAGGGGGCCTCTCGGGATTCCTCTCTGGGCGATGCCGTTGCCTAAGACCTTGTGTGGAGTCGGGGCCGGAACCTGAGGATTCCTCTCCAGTGCTGACATGGATCTTGGGGTACTTCTAGAGTCTCCCCAGGGGAGGCAGTCCTCGTCTCGAATGCGGGCATGCTCTTGCGCTTTCCTAAAAAGCGGTAGCAGCAATGTAATGCATTCCACCGCTTGGATCAAAGCATCTATGTTTTTCCCTCGAGTCTTTCCCACAAGGCTTTCCCACGAGGCTTTCCCACAGGGCTGTCCCACGTGCACACGTGGTGGGAGTCGATCCTCGGCTTGAACGTCAAGGCAGTGCAGGGAAAACAGGTTCCTCTGGAATGGACTGACACATCTGGGGGACTCTTGATATGGTGGCACGACCGTGGAGTTCCTCTCGCCTTTCCTGTGGAGAGCGCCTCCTCTTGAGATGCGACAGGAACGCCGGGAATTCTTTCCCTACGTAACAGGGAAAGGATCCCTCATCTCGAGCTAGGAGGAGGAAACGGGTCTCCCCTGTATGTGTGCGGGACCCTCGTGCTTCCTCTCGAGTGGAGACGGGTATGTCGGGGAACTTCTTGAGTTGCAGCAAGGGTGTGAAGGTCCCTTTGAAAGTTCCAGTCGTTAGATGTGATTAGCCTCGAGAAGTCTCAGCGGAAATGGGCCTCATCTCGCCTGGAGGGCAAAACCTCCTGGATTTTCTCGAGTTGCGGCAGGTGCTCTTGACTTACGACGGGGACCTCAGGGACCCGCTCTGGTGGCCTCAGGAAAGGCCAGTCCCCATGCGAGTTCCTCGGGGGCCTCTCGGGATTCCTCTCCCGTCGATGCCGGGGCCTAAGACCTTGTGTGGAGTCGGGGCCAGAACCTGAGGAGTCCTCTCCAGTGCTGACATGGATCTTGGGGTACTTCTGGAGTCTCCCTAGGGGAGTCAGTCCTCGTCTCGAATGCGGGCATGCACTTGCGCTTTCCTCCAGAGCGGTAGCAGCAGTGTCATGCAGTCCGCCGCGTGGATCAATCGATCTATGGTTTTCCCTCGAGTCTTTCCCTCGAGGCTTTCCCACGAGGCTTTCCCACAGGGCTGTCCCACGTGCACATGTCGAGTGAGTCGATGCTCGGCTTGAACGTCAAGGCAGTGCAGGGAAAAGAGGCTCCTCTGGAATGGACTGACACATCTGGGGGACTCTTGGAATGGTGGCACGACCCTGGAGTTCCTCTCGCCTTTCCTGTGGAGAGCGCCTCCTCTTGAGATGCGACGGGAATGCCGGGAATTCTTTCCCTACGAAACAGGGAAAGGATCCCTCATCTCGAGCTAGGAGGTGGAAACGGGGCTCACCTGGATGTGTGCGGGCCCTCGTGCTTCCTCTCGATTGGAGACGGGTGTGTCGGGGAACTTCTTGAGTTGCAGCAAGTGTGTGAAGGACCCTTTGGAAGATCCAGTGGTTAGATGTGATTAGCCTCGAGAAGCCTCAGCGGAAATGGGCCTCATCTCGCCTGGAGGGCAAAACCTCCTGGATTTCTCGAGTTGCGGCAGGTGCTCTCGACTTACGACGGGGACATCATGGACCCGCTCTGGTGGCCTCAGGAAAGGCCAGTCCCCATGCGAGTTCCTCGGGGGCCTCTCGGGATTCCTCTCCTGTCAATGCCGGGGCTAAGGCATTGTGTGGAGTCGGGGCCGGAACCTGAGGATTCCTCTCCAGTGCTGACATGGATCTTGGGGTACTTCTGGAGTCTCACCAGGGGAGTCAGTCCTCGTCTCGAATGCGGGCATGCACTTGCGCTTTCCTCCAGAGCGGTAGCAGCAGAGTCACGCAGTCCACTGCGTGGATCAAAGGAACTATGGTTTTCCCTCGAGTCTTTCCCACGAGGCTTTCCCACGAGGCTTTCCCACAGGGCTGTCCCACGTGCACACGTGGTGGGAGTCGATCCTCGGCTTGAACGTCAAGGCAGTGCAGAGAAAAGAGGTTCCTCTGGAATGGACTGACACATCTGGGGGACTCTTGGAATGGTGGCACGACCCTGGAGTTCCTCTCGCCTTTCCTGTGGAGAGCGCCTCCTCTTGAGATGCGACGGGAACGCCGGAAATTCTTTCCCTATGAAACAGGGAAAGGATCCCTCATCTCGAGCTAGGAGGAGGAAACGGGTCTCCCCTGTATGTGTGCGGGACCCTCGTGCTTCCTCTCGAGTGGAGACGGGTATGTCGGGGAACTTCTTGAGTTGCAGCAAGGGTGTGAAGGTCCCTTTGAAAGTTCCAGTCGTTAGATGTGATTAGCCTCGAGAAGTCTCAGCGGAAATGGGCCTCTTCTCGCCTGGAGGGCAAAACCTCCTGGATTTTCTCGAGTTGCGGCAGGTGCTCTCGACTTACGACGGGGACCTCAGGGACCCGCTCTGGTGGCCTCAGGAAAGGCCAGTCCCCATGCGAGTTCCTCGGGGGCCTCTCGGGATTCCTGTCCCGTCGATGCCGGGGCCTAAGACCTTGTGTGGAGTCGGGGCCAGAACCTCAGGATTCCTCTCCAGTGCTGACATGGATCTTGGGGTACTTCTGGAGTCTCCCTAGGGGAGTCAGTCCTCGTCTCGAATGCGGGCATGCACTTGCGCTTTCCTCCAGAGCGGTAGCAGCAGTGTCATGCAGTCCACCGCGTGGATCAATCGATCTATGGTTTTCCCTCGAGTCTTTCCCTCGAGGCTTTCCCACGAGGCTTTCCCACAGGGCTGTCCCACGTGCACATGTCGAGTGAGTCGATGCTCGGCTTGAACGTCAAGGCAGTGCAGGGAAAAGAGGTTCCTCTGGAATGGACTGACACATCTGGGGGACTCTTGGAATGGTGGCACGACCCTGGAGTTCCTCTCGCCTTTCCTGTGGAGAGCGCCTCCTCTTGAGATGCGACGGGAATGCCGGGAATTCTTTCCCTACGAAACAGGGAAAGGATCCCTCATCTCGAGCTAGGAGGTGGAAACGGGGCTCACCTGGATGTGTGCGGGCCCTCGTGCTTCCTCTCGATTGGAGACGGGTGTGTCGGGGAACTTCTTGAGTTGCAGCAAGTGTGTGAAGGACCCTTTGGAAGATCCAGTGGTTAGATGTGATTAGCCTCGAGAAGCCTCAGCAGAAATGGGCCTCATCTCGCCTGGAGGGCAAAACCTCCTGGATTTCTCGAGTTGCGGCAGGTGCTCTCGACTTACGACGGGGACATCATGGACCCGCTCTGGTGGCTTCAGGAAAGGCCAGTCCCCATGCGAGTTCCTCGGGGGCCTCTCGGGATTCCTCTCCTGTCAATGCCGGGGCCTAAGGCATTGTGTGGAGTCGGGGCCGGAACCTGAGGATTCCTCTCCAGTGCTGACATGGATCTTGGGGTACTTCTGGAGTCTCCCCAGGGGAGTCAGTCCTCGTCTCGAATGCGGGCATGCACTTGCGCTTTCCTCCAGAGCGGTAGCAGCAGAGTCACGCAGTCCCCTGCGTGGATCAAAGGATCTATGGTTTTCCCTCAAGTCTTTCCCACGAGGCTTTCCCACGAGGCTTTCCCACAGGGCTGTCCCACGTGCACACGTGGTGGGAGTCGATCCTCGGCTTGAACGTCAAGGCAGTGCAGGGAAAAGAGGTTCCTCTGGAATGGACTGACACATCTGGGGGACTCTTGGAATGGTGGCACGACCCTGGAGTTCCTCTCGCCTGTCCTGTGGAGAGCGCCTCCTCTGGAGATGCGACGGGAACGCCGGGAATTCTTTCCCTATGAAACAGGAAAAGGATCCCTCATCTCGAGCTTGGAGGCGGAAACGGGGCTCACCTGGATGTTTGCGGGACCCTCGTGCTTCCTCTCGAGTGGAAACGGCTATGTCGGGGAACTTCTGGACTTGCAGCAAGGGTGTGAAGGACCCTTTGGAAGTTCCAGTGGTTAGATGTGATTAGCCTCGAGAAGCCTGAGCGGAAATGGGCCTCATCTCGCCTGGAGGGCAAAACCTCCTTTATTTTCTCGAGTTGCGGCAGGTGCTCTCGACTTACGACGGGGACCTCAGGGACCCGCTCTGGTGGCCTCAGGAAAGGCCAGTCCCCATGCGAGTTCCTCGGGGGCCTCTCGGGATTCCTCTCCCGTCCATGCCGGGGCCTAAGACCTTGTGTGGAGTCGGGGCCGGAACCTGAGGATTCCTCTCCAGTGCTGACATGGATCTTGGGGTACTTCTGGAGTCTCCCCAGGGGAGTCAGTCCTCGTCTCGAATGCGAGCATGCACTTGAGCTTTCCTAAACAGCGGTAGCAGCAGTGTCACGCAGTCCGCCACGTGGATGAAAGGATCTATGATTTTCTCTCGAGTCTTTCCCACGAGGCTTTCCCACGAGGCTTTCCCACAGGGCTGTCCCACGTGCACATGTGGCGGGAGTCGATCCTCGGCTTGAACGTGAAGGCAGTGCAGGGAAAACAGGTTCCTCTGGAATGGACTGACACATCTGGGGGACTCTTGGAATGGTGGCACGACCCTGCAGTTCCTCTCGCCTTTCCTGTGGAGAGGGCCTCCTCTTGAGATGCGACGGGAACGCTGGGAATTCTTTCCCTACGAAACAGGGAAAGGATCCCTCATCTCGAGCTAGGAGGTGGAAACCGGGCTACCCTGGATGTGTGCGGGACCCTCGTGCTTCCTCTCGAGTGGAGACAGCTATGTCGGGGAACTTCTGGACTTGCAGCAAGGGTGTGAAGGACCCTTTGGAAGTTCCAGTGGTTAGATGTGATTGGCCTCGAGAAGCCTCGGCGGAAATGGGCCTCATCTCGCCTGGAGGGCAAAACCTCCTGGATTTTCTCGAGTTGCAGCAGGTGCTCTCGACTTACTACGGGGACCACAGGGACCCGCTCTGGTGGCCTCAGAAAAGGCCAGTCCCAATGCGAGTTCCTCGGGGGCCTCTCGGGATTCCTCTCCCGCCGATGCCGGGGCCTAAGACCTAGTGTGGAGTCGGGGCCGGAACATGAGGATTCCTCTCCAGTGCTGACATGGATCTTGGGGTACTTCTGGAGTCTCCCCAGGGGAGTCAGTCCTCGTCTCGAATACGGGCATGCACTTGCGCTTTCCTCCAGAGCGGTAGCAGCAGTGTCACGCAGTCCGCCGCGTGGATCAAAGGATCTATGGTTTTCCCTCGAGTCTTTCCCTCGAGGCTTTCCCACGAGGCTTTCCCACAGGGCTGTCCCACGTGCACACGTGGTGGGAGTCGATCCTCGGCTTGAACGTCAAGGCAGGGCAGGGAAAACAGGTTCCTCTGGAATGGACTGAAACATCTGGGGGACTCTTGGAATGGTGGCACGACCCTGGAGTTCCTCTCGCCTTTCCTGTGGAGAGCGCCTCCTCTTGAGATGCGACGGGAACGCCGGAAATTCTTTCCCTATGAAACAGGGAAAGGATCCCTCATCTCGAGTTAGGAGGCGGAAACGGGGCTCCCCTGGAAGTGTGCGGGACCCTGGTGCTTCCTCTCGAGTGGAGACGGGTATGTCGGGGAACTTCTTGAGTTGCAGCAAGGGTGTGAAGGACCCTTTGGAAGTTCCAGCAGTTAGATGTGATTAGCCTTGAGAAGCCTGAGCGGAAATGGGCCTCATCTCGCCTGGAGGGCAAAACCTCCTGGATTTTCTCGAGTTGCGGCAGGTGCCCTCGACTTACGACGGGGACCTCAGGGACCCTCTCTGGTGGCCTCAGGAAAGGCCAGTCCCCATGCGAGTTCCTTGGGGGCCTCTCGGAATTCCTCTCCCGTCCATGCCGGGGCCTAAGACCTTGTGTGGAGTCGGGGCCGGAACCTGAAGATTCCTCTCCAGTGCTGACATGGATCTTGGGGTACTTCTGGAGTCTCCCCAGGGGAGTCAGTCCTCGTCTCGAATGCGGGCATGCACTTGCGCTTTCCCGCAGAGCGGTAGCAGCAGTGTCACGCAGTCCACCGCTTGGATCAAAGGATCTATGGTTTTCCCTCGAGTCTTTTCACGAGGCTTTCCCACGAGGCTTTCCCACAGGGCTCTCCCACGTGCACACGTGGAGGGAGTCGATCCTCGGCTTGAACGTCAAGGCAGTGCAGGGAAAACAGGTTCCTCTGGAATGGACTGACACATCTGGGGGACTCTTGATATGGTGGCACGACCGTGGAGTTCCTCTCGCCTTTCCTGTGGAGAGCGCCTCCTCTTGAGATGCGACAGGAACGCCGGGAATTCTTTCCCTACGTAACAGGGAAAGGATCCCTCATCTCGAGCTAGGAGGAGGAAACGGGTCTCCCCTGTATGTGTGCGGGACCCTCGTGCTTCCTCTCGAGTGGAGACGGGTATGTCGGGGAACTTCTTGAGTTGCAGCAAGGGTGTGAAGGTCCCTTTGAAAGTTCCAGTCGTTAGATGTGATTAGCCTCGAGAAGTCTCAGCGGAAATGGGCCTCATCTCGCCTGGAGGGCAAAAGCTCCTGGATTTTCTCGAGTTGCGGCAGGTGCTCTTGACTTACGACGGGGACCTCAGGGACCCGCTCTGGTGGCCTCAGGAAAGGCCAGTCCCCATGCGAGTTCCTCGGGGGCCTCTCGGGATTCCTGTCCCGTCGATGCCGGGGCCTAAGACCTTGTGTGGAGTCGGGGCCAGAACCTGAGGATTCCTCTCCAGTGCTGACATGGATCTTGGGGTACTTCTGGAGTCTCCCTAAGGGAGTCAGTCCTCGTCTCGAATGCGGGCATGCACTTGCGCTTTCCTCCAGAGCGGTAGCAGCAGTGTCATGCAGTCCGCCGCGTGGATCAATCGATCTATGGTTTTCCCTCGAGTCTTTCCCTCGAGGCTTTCCCGCGAGGCTTTCCCACAGGGCTGTCCCACGTGCACATGTCGAGTGAGTCGATGCTCGGCTTGAACGTCAAGGCAGTGCAGGGAAAAGAGGTTCCTCTGGAATGGACTGACACATCTGGGGGACTCTTGGAATGGTGGCACGACCCTGGAGTTCCTCTCGCCTTTCCTGTGGAGAGCGCCTCCTCTTGAGATGCGACGGGAATGCCGGAAATTCTTTCCCTACGAAACAGGGAAAGGATCCCTCATCTCGAGCTAGGAGGTGGAAACGGGGCTCACCTGGATGTGTGCGGGCCCTCGTGCTTCCTCTCGATTGGAGACGGGTGTGTCGGGGAACTTCTTGAGTTGCAGCAAGTGTGTGAAGGACCCTTTGGAAGATCCAGTGGTTAGATGTGATTAGCCTCGAGAAGCCTCAGCGGAAATGGGCCTCATCTCGCCTGGAGGGCAAAACCTCCTGGATTTCTCGAGTTGCGGCAGGTGCTCTCGACTTACGACGGGGACATCATGGACCCGCTCTGGTGGCCTCAGGAAAGGCCAGTCCCCATGCGAGTTCCTCGGGGGCCTCTCGGGATTCCTCTCCTGTCAATGCCGGGGCCTAAGGCATTGTGTGGAGTCGGGGCCGGAACCTGAGGATTCCTCTCCAGTGCTGACATGGATCTTGGGGTACTTCTGGAGTCTCCCCAGGGGAGTCAGTCCTCGTCTCGAATGCGGGCATGCACTTGCGCTTTCCTCCAGAGCGGTAGCAGCAGAGTCACGCAGTCCACTGCGTGGATCAAAGGATCTATGGTTTTCCCTCGAGTCTTTCCCACGAGGCTTTCCCACGAGGCTTTCCCACAGGGCTGTCCCACGTGCACACGTGGTGGGAGTCGATCCTCGGCTTGAACGTCAAGGCAGTGCAGGGAAAAGAGGTTCCTCTGGAATGGACTGACACATCTGGGGGACTCTTGGAATGGTGGCACGACCCTGGAGTTCCTCTCGCCTTTCCTGTGGAGAGCACCTCCTCTGGAGATGCGACGGGAACGCCGGGAATTCTTTCCCTACGAAACAGGAAAAGGATCCCTCATCTCGAGCTAGGAGGCGGAAACGGGGCTCACCTGGATGTTTGCGGGACCCTCGTGCTTCCTCTCGAGTGGAAACGGCTATGTCGGGGAACTTCTGGACTTGCAGCAAGGGTGTGAAGGACCCTTTGGAAGTTCCAGTGGTTAGATGTGATTAGCCTCGAGAAGCCTCAGCGGAAATGGGCCTCATCTCGCCTGGAGGGCAAAACCTCCTGGATTTTCTCGAGTTGCGGCAGGTGCTCTCGACATACGACGGGGACCTCAGGGACCCGCTCTGGTGACCTCAGGAAAGGCCAGTCCCCATGCGAGTTCCTCGGGGGCCTCTCGGGATTCCTCTCCCGTCGATGCCGGCGCCGAAGACCTTGTGTGGAGTCGGGGCCGGAACCTGAGGATTCCTCTCCAGTGCTGACATGGATCTTGGGGTACTTCTGGAGTCTCCCCAGGGGAGTCCGTCCTCGTCTCGAATGCGGGCATGCACTTGTGCTTTCCTCCAGTGCGGTATCAGCAGTGTCAAGCAATCCGCCGCTTGGATCAAAGGATCTATGGTTTTCCCTCGAGTCTTTCCCACGAGGCTTTCCCACAGGGCTCTCCCACGTGCACACGTGGAGGGAGTCGATCCTCGGCTTGAACGTCAAGGCAGTGCAGGGAAAACAGGTTCCTCTGGAATGGAATGACACATCTGGGGGACTCTTGGAATGGTGGCAAGACCCTGGAGTTCCTCTCGCCTTTCCTGTGGAGAGCGCCTTCTCTTGAGATGCGACGGGAACGCCGGAAATTCTTTCCCTACGAAACAGGGAAAGGATCCCTCATCTCGAGCTAGTAGGAGGAAACGGGGCTCCCCTGGATGTGTGCGGGACCCTGGTGCTTCCTCTCGTGGAGACGGGTATGTCGGGGAACTTCTTGAGTTGCAGCAAGGGTGTGAAGGACCCTTTGAAAGTTCCAGTTTTTAAATATGATTAGCCTCGAGAAGCCTCAGCGGAAATGGGCCTCATCTCGCCTGGAGGGCAAAACCTCCTGGATTTTCTCGAGTTGCGGCAGGTGCTCTCGACTTACGACGGGGACCTCAGGGACCCACTCTGGTGGCCTCAGGAAAGGCCAGTCCCCATGCGAGTTCCTCGGGGGCCTCTCGGGATTCCTCTACCGTCGATGCCGGGGCCGAAGACCTTGTGTGGAGTCGGGCCAGAACCTGAGGATTCCTCTCCAGTGCTGACATGGATATTGGGGTACTTCTGGAGTCTCCCCAGGGGAGTCAGTCCTCGTCTCGAATGCGGGCATGCACTTGCGCTTTCCTCCAGAGCGGTAGCAGCAGTTTCACGTAGTCCGCCGCGTGGATCAAAGGATCTATGGTTTTCCCTCGATTCTTTCCCACGAGGCTTTCCCACGAGGCTTTCCCACAGGGCTGTCCCACGTGCACAAGTGGTGGGAGTCGATCCTCGGCTTGAACGTCATGGCAGTGCAGGGAAAACAGGTTCCTCTGGAATGGCCTGACACATCTGGGGGACTCTGGGAATGGTGGCACTATCCTGGAGTTCCTCTCGCCTTTCCTGTGGAGAGAGCCTTCTCTTGAGATGCGACGGGAACGCCCAGAATTTTTCCCGACCAAACCGGGAAAGGATCCCTCATATGGAGCTACGAGGCGGAAATGGCGCTCCCCTGGATGTGTGCGGGACCCTCGTGCTTCCTCTAGAGTGGAGAGGGGTATGTCGGGGAACTTCTTGAGTTGCAGCAAGGATGTGAAGGACCTTTTGGAAGTTCCAGAGGTTAGGTGTGATTAGCCTCGAGAAGCCGCAGCGCACATGTGCCTCATCTAGCCTGGAGGGGAGATCCTCCTGGATTTTCCCGAGTTGCGGCAGGTGCTCTAGTGTTACGACGGAGACCTAAGGGACCCGCTCTGGTGGCCTCAGGCCTGGCCAGACCCCATTCGAGCTTCTCGGGGACCTCTCGGGATTCCTCTCCCGTCGATGCCGGGGCCTAAGACCTTGTGTGGAGTCGGGGCCGGAACCTGAGGATTCCTCTCCAGTGCTGACATGGTTCTTGGGGTACTTCTGGACTCTCCCCAGTGGAGTCAGTCCTTGTCTCGAATGGGGGCATGCACGTGCGCTTTCCTCCAGAGCAGTAGCAGCAGTTTCACGCTTCCCGTCACGTCGTTCATGGGATCTGTGGGTTTCCCTCGAGGTTTTCCCACAAGGCTTTCCCATGAGGCTTTCCCACAGGGCTGTCCCATGTGCCACCGTGGTGTCAGTCGATCTGCAGCGTTAAAGTCGAGGCAGTAGAGGGAAAACACCTTCCTCTGGTATGGACTGGGACATCTGGGGGACTCTGAGAATGGTGGCACGACCCTGGAGTTCCTCTCGCCTTTCCTGTGGAGAGCGCCTCCTCTTGAGATGCGACAGGAACGCCCAGAATTCTTTCCCGACCAAGCAGGGAAAGGATCCCTCATCTGGAACTACAATGCGGAAACGGGGCTCCTCTTGATGTGGGCGGGACCATTGTGCTTCCTCTAGAGTGGACAGGGGTAGTCGGGGAACTTCTTGAGTTGCAGCAAGGGTGTGAAGGACCTTTTGGAAGTTCCAGAGGTTAGTTGTGATTAGTGTCGAGAAGCATCGGCGGAAATGGGCCTCATTTCCCCTGGAGGGGAGTACCTCCTGGATTTTCTCGAGTTGCGGCAGGTGCTCTCGTCTTACGACGGTGACTTAAGGCACCCGCTCTGGTGGCCTCAGGACTGGCCAGTCCCCATTCGAGTTGCTCGGGGGCCGCTCGGGATTCCTCTCCCTTCGATCCGGGGCCTAAGACCTTGTGTGGGGTCGGAGGCGGAACCTGAGGATTCCTCTCCAGTGCTGACATGGATCTTGCGGTACTTCTGGAGTCTGCCCAGGAGAGTCAGTCCTCGTCTCGAGAGGGGGCATTCACGTGCGCTTTCCTCCCGAGCTGTAGTAGCAGTGTCACGCTTCCCGTCGTGTCGATCATGGGATCTGTGTCTTTCCCTCGAGGCTTTCCCAGGAGGCTTTCCTACGAGGCTTTCCCACAGGGCTGTCTCACGTGCCACTGTGGTGTGAGTCGATCCTCGGCGTGAAAGTCGAGGCAGTGCAGGGAAAAGAGGTTCCTCTGGAATGGACTGGGACATCTGGGGGACTCTTGGAATGGTGGCACGACCCTGGAGTTCCTCTCGCCTTTCCTGTGGAGAGCGCCTGCTCTTGAGATGCGACGGGAACGCCGGGAATTCTTTCCCGACCAAGCAGGGAAAGGATCCCTCATCTCGAGCTACGAGGTGGAAACGGGGCTCCTCTGGATGTGGACCGAACCTCGTGCTTTCTTTCGACTGGAGATGGGTATGTCGGGGATCTTCTTGAGTTGCAGTAAGGGTGTCAAGGACCCTTTGGAAGTTCCAGAGGTTAGATATGATTAGCCTCGAGACGCCTCAGCCAAAATGGGCCACATCTCGCCTGGAGGGTTGAACCTCCTTGTTTTCTCGAGTTGCGGCTTGTGCTCTCGACTTACGACGGGGACCTCATGGACCCGCTCTGTGGCCTCAGGATAGGTCATTCCCCATGCGAGTTGCTCGGTGGCCTCTGAGGATTCCTCGCCCGTCAATGCAGGCGCCTAAGACCTTGTATGGAGTCGGACCAGAACCTGAGGATTCCTCTCCCGGGCTGACATGGATCTTGGCGTACTTCTGGAGTCTCCCAAGGGGCGTCAGACCTCGTCTCGAGTGGGGTCATGCACGTGTGCTTTCCTCCTGAACAGTAGCAGCAGTTTCTCGCTTCCCGTCTCGTGGATCAAGGGATCTGTGTCTTTCCCTCGAGGCTTTTCCATGGGGCTTTCCCACAGGGCTATTCCACGTGCCACCATGCAGTGCTGGGAAAACAGGAACCTCCTTCCCAAATAGGGGGTACACTGTCCCCTTGGGCGTGTATCTCCAGGGCATTCGCGCTTGGGGGTTGCCCACGGATGTTGGCCTCAGGCTCCACATGAGAAAAGCTCCTAATGGCATTAGCTGCCGGTCCAGATGCTATCCCCTCAGGTCTCTGGCCGCAGCCTTGGGCTCCAGGCAACTCAAAGCCCTCGGGGCTGGCGCTCTGGGACTGCTGTAGGGAAAGGGCGCCAGGAGCCCACGGAGGAGTTGGGGAGGCGCAGGGGGCATATGGAGGCGAGGACAGCGTGGGATCTAGGTGGAGGCGCTGGAGAGAGCGTTCGTTGTCCCGGAATGCCTCGGAGGAGCCAGCGGGGGACAGTCCAGGCCCAGGGACCTGTGGTATGTGAAAAGGTGGGAAACCCCAGAACAAGGCAGGCTGGGAAAGGGGGCGTGGGCGGCCAATTCAAAGGGACCTAGGGGGCGTTTCCTGGGCGGTGAGCTCCCTTGGCACTGCTGAGGGCCCCTGATTGATCCACCCGGGGTTGATCCCACCATCCGCTGCGAGGGATGGCCACAAACCAAAGCCCCCGAACTGCCCACCCACCCCAACGGGGATCTTGGCGGTCCGGGGCACAGCTGTGCCCGGGAAAAGCCCACTCACTCCACGGGACTCCGTCCAGGGTCTCTGCTTGGAAAGAGGCCAGGGGCGGCCCCCTCCATCTACGCACCCAAACCCTATTGACGTCAATGGGGGCGGAGACGCCTCCCGCTCTCCAGAGTCCTGGGCTGCTGGGTCCCCGCCCACTCGGCCAGCAGTCTGCAGTGCTCCCGTGTGCCTCTCCCACCATGTCTCCGTCCGGCTCCTCCAGCACCTCAAGCGGTACGTTTGCCCTCGGTCCCTGGGGTCGGATCACGTCTCAGGGGATTTGCGGGTGGCCCGGGCAAGGGCTCTCGGCCCACGTGTCGACCCCCCTTCCCGCCCGAGAACGGCGGGGACCCATCGGCCGGGCCTGGGGTTCCCAGGCGTCAGGTGTGCCCAAAGTTGGAGGGCGTGGCATCGTTCGTTCATCTTGCTCCTTTGGCACACACATGGCTTCTCCGTTCTCTTTTCTGGGAAGACAGTGTTGTTTTAGGGGGTGCGCTGCGGGGGTCGGGGGCCGGTGGGAGCGGGTGCTGTGCTGGGATGAGGCCCTTTATCCTCACATCTTCCTGTGGGAACGGGAGTCGGGGAGCTCTGTGGCCTTGCCGCCTTCAGTGGCTTCCTCTGCACAGGGGCCTAGTGCCTTCTGCCTTCTGTCAGGCGTTACGGGGTTTGGGCTTCACTTTGGCGGCCTTGGCCTTGGCCCTGGCCTGAGCCTTGGCCTTACCCTTGGCGTTGCCCTTGCCCTTGCCCTTGGCCTTCGGCTTGGCCTTCCCTAGGCCTTGTCCTTGGCCTTACCTTGTCCTTGCCCTTCCCTTTTCCTTGCCCTTAAACTTAAACTTGACCTTGACTTTGACCTTGAACTTGAACTTGACCTTGAACTTGAACTTGAACTTGACCTTGACCTTAACCTTGAACTTGACCTTGACTTTGACCTTGAACTTGAACTTGACCTTGAACTTGAACTTGAACTTGACCAACAACGGCAGTCCAGATTTGCTCAGAGCACCGGAGGTCCAGAGGCAGGGCTGTGTATCTCCCCTTCCCTTTGTGATCATTGCAAAGACATTCCTAGCTGATAGCGGGAGTGCCCATGAAGAAGCAAGCAGTGGGAGTGTGTTTGACACGACTGTGTGCCTCAACTCCACAAGGGGCCTTTCCTCTCGAAGTAGGCCCCATGTCCCCTTGGGGAGGGTGTCATGCCTCTTTTCTCCACACTTCCAAAGGGTGGAGCAAAGCTCGCTCTGTCAGAGGTACAAAAACAGCAATTGAATGGATTTTCAAGCTCTTGCTAGGCTGCACCCTTTCAGGGCCCACTTTACTGAAACAGGTGCTCTGTGGCCCCCGGTTGGGTATGCAGGTTCACAAACAGGGTGAGATCCTGTCCAAGCCAACAATTTTCCTGAAAGACCTAGGCTCACTAAAGCTCTCCTCCAGAGCAAAGGGGATAGAGGAGATGTATGGAGGAGTCGTTGCCTTTCCCTGTGAGTGTGGGGCTACTCCCTACGGCCCCAAGCTCAGGGATAACTGCCTCTAAGAAAGGAATGGCAAGAAGCGCTAATCTTGGAGGTTGGGACAGGGAGTTCGCAGCATGTGGGGAAAGAAAGACTTCTTCGGGGAAGAAGAGGCAACCACCGGGGGTGTGTTCGCAAGCCTCTATTTGGAAGGAACACGTTTGCTTATACAACTCAAGACCTCCAGATCTGCTCAGAGGACTGAAGTTCCAGAGACAGGGCCATGTATCTCCCCTTCCCTTTGAGATCCTTGCCAAGACATTCCTAGCAGATTGTCGGAGTGCCCATGAAGAAGCAAGCAGCGGGAGTGTGCTTGACATCACTGGCTGCCTACCTGGGCTCAGCTCCTCAAGGGGCCTTTCTCTCCTGGTAGGCCCTATGTCCCCTTTGGGAGAGGGTTGTGCCCTCTTCCCTCCACACTGCCAAAGGGTGGAGGTGGAGCAAACTCGTTCTCTCCGAGGTAAAAGAAAGACAAATTGGATGGATCTTTAAGCTCTTGCTATGCTGCACCCCTCCAGGACCCACTCGAGCAAAACAGGTGCCCTGTGGCCCCTAGGTCGGGTATGCAGGTTCACACACCGGGTGTGATCCCGTCAAAGCCAAGAATTTTCCTGACAGACCTAGGCTCACTAGAGCTCTCCTCCAGAGGAAAGGGGACAGAAAAGATGTGTGTGTGGAGGTGGCTCTGCCTTTCCAGGTCCCAATCTCAGGGATAACTGCCCCTAAGAAAGGAACTGCTGCTGCTGCTGCTGCTGCTGCTGCTGCTGCTGCTGCTAAGTTGGTTCAGTCGTGTTCGACTCTGTGCGACGCCATAGACGGTAGCCCACTAGGCTCCCCCGTCCCTGGGATTCTCCAGGCAAGAACAGTAAGTGGGTTGCCATTGCCTTCTCCAATGCATGAAAGTGAAAATGAAAGTGCAGTCGCTCAGTCGTGTCCGACCCTCAGCGACCCCATGGACTGCAGCCTACCAGGCTTCTCTGTCCATAGGATTTTCTGAAAGGAACTGCAAGAAGCACTTTTCCAGGAGGCTGGGAAAGGGAGTTTGCAGGATGTGGGGAAAGAGAGCCTCCTTCGGGGAAGAATAGGCGGCCACTTGTTTTGTGTTGCAAACCTCTATTTGGAAGGAACAGGTTAGCTTATACAAAGGGAGACCTCCAGATCTGCTCAGAGGACCGAAGTTGCAGAGGCAGGTCGGTGTATCTTCCCTTCACTTTGCGATCCTTGCAAAGACATTCCTTGCTGCTAGATGACTCAGCAAGGGCCTTTGAGACTGTTGTTTTCTTTCCTAGGTTCAAAGATTCCTTCAGTTCCTAATATAGATATCCTAGAAATGATATGACATCCGTGAAAATCTGATATGTCCTGGTCAAATGCTGTCAGTTATCATTCTAGTTATCATATTAAAGCATTTCAAGTCGCAGCAGTGACCAGATGACATTGTCAATTTCTATTTCATCAGGTTTTAACCATGTCCTCTGTGGTTTCACACTGATGCCTTTGCAGAAATACTGCTACTTCAAGATACATGGAAAATACTTTTTTTAAGCTTACTGATAATTTGTTTGTTTGTTTGCTTGTCTTCTGGTAAGCTGCTACCAGATGGAATTTAGTCTCCTCTCTAGGTTAAGAGAACTAAGTTTTCTTAGAATGCAATTTTTGATCACAGACTATGAGTTTCTCTACCTTTCATTGATTTATAATTGTTTTCATCATCTGTTTTTTTACTTCGGTAAAGTAAATAAGCCTTATTTAAGATTTTGGTACATGTAGGATGGACTAAGCTTTCCCCACCCTTGCAAGTTCCCTTAACCCTTCAGATTCTTCTCGTGGGACCAAGATCTCACTTTCCTCCAGAGGGACAATCCAAGCTTTTTATCAGTTGATCTGCCCCTGACATCAGAGTCAAGTTGAGCACGAGTTGGCCTATAATTTAGGCATGAAACTATGACTACATAAAGAAAAGGTGACTTTATGATTCAGGGATGGCCATGATATGCCTTGCACTTCAGAGAAAATGGGTTAAAATGATTTTTTTTTCCTTCAAAACTGCACACCCAGTTCTTTCAGCATATGCAATTGAAAACATCTAGTCATTAGGTCAGTTTTCATTCCAATCCCAAAGAAAGGCAATGACAAACACTATTCAAGCTACTGCACAATTGCACTCATCTCACACACTAGTAAAGTAATGCTCAAAATTCTCCAAGTTCACATGAACTGTGAACTTCCAGATGTTCAAGAGGGATTTAAAAAATGCAGAGAAACCAGAGATCAAATTGCCAACATCCACTGGATCATTGAAAAAGCAAGAGAGTTCCGGAAAAAAAAAACCATCTATTTCTGCTTTATTGACAATGCCAAAGCCTTTGACTGTGTGGATCACAAGAAACTGGGAAAAATTCTGAAAGAGATGGGAATACCAGACCACCTGACCTGTCTCTTGAGAAACCTGTATGCAGGTCAGGAAGAAACAGTTCGAACTGGACATGGAACAACAGACTGGTTCTACATAGGAAAAGGAACATGTCAAGGCTGTATATAGTCACCCTGCTTATTTAACTTATATGCAGAGTACAGCATGAGAAACACTGGGCTGGAGGAAGCACACGCTGGAATCAAGGTTGCTGGGAGAAATATCAATAATCTCAGATATTCAGATGACACCACCCTTATGGCAGAAAGTGAAGAAGAGCTAAAGAGTCTCCTGATGAAAGTGAAAGAGGAGAGTGAAAAAGTTAGCTTAAAGCTCAGCATTCAGAAAACTACAATCATTGCATCCAGTCTCATCACTTCATGGCAAATAGATGGGAAAACATTGGAAACAGCAGCAGACTATTTTGGGGGGCTTGGAAATCACTGCAGGTGATGGCTGCCTCCATGAACTTAAAACATATTTATGACTTGGAAGAAAAGTGATGACCAAACTAGACAGCATATTAAAAAGCCGAGACGTTGCTTTGCCAACAAAGATCCATCCGGTCAAGGCTATGGTTTTTCCATATGTCATGGATGGATATGAAAGATGTACTATAAAGAAAGTGACAGCTGAAAATTTGATGCTTTTGTACAGTGGTGTTGGAGAAGATGCTTGTAGGTCGCTTAGACTACAAGGAGACGCAACCACTCCATCCTAAAGGAAATCAGGTCTGAATATCCATTGGAAGGACTAATACTGAACCTGAAACTCCAATACTTTGGCCACTTGATGTGAAGAGCTGACTCACTTGGAAGTTGCTTTGATTTGCCTATGAGTGTGGGAGCCCTCCCTGGGCAAAGGGCCTCAGGGGTCATTGCCACTGAATCATGACATCCAAGCAAGCGCATTCCAGCTGTGTGACATGCAGGAAGCAGGAGACTGGGAAAACTGTCTTCCTTAGAGGAAGGAAAGTCATCCACAGAGAGTGTGTTTTCAGGCCTCTCTTTGCAGCAAGTGTTTTGCTTCTCAGACATCAGAGCTGCAGGCTTGCTCTGAGGGCCTCAATTCCAGAGTCAGGGCTGTGTGTCTCACTGCACTTTCCAAGCATTGCAGACACATTCCTAGGTTGGAGCAGTGCTTCCCATGAGAAAGAAGCCTCGGGAGTGTGTCTGAGCGGGCTGAGTGCCATGCTAGGGTCACCTAGTCGAGGGCACCTTGCACATCCAATGGGCCCCAGGCGAGTAGCTATGGACCGGCCCCTCGGTTGAGATATCCCAAAGCAGGGAACAAAGCTAGCTCTGTCAGGAGGAGGAAAACAGCCATGGGATGGATTTTCAAGCAGTTGCTAAGTCACACCACGTGAGGGCTCCGCGGGAAAGAAATGCGAATTTTGGCCTCTAGGCCCAGTATCCAGATGTGTGCACAGGATATTTTCCCCACAGGATCCAAGAATGTTCCAGACAGACCTAAGCTCACTAGCTCTCTCCTGCAGAGGAAATGAAATATTGTTGCTGAACCACGAAAAGATGCTGGGATTCTTGGCTTATGGAGGAGAAGAATTCAATCCAGGGCCCAAGATGAGGCTTGATTGCTCAGAGCTTTTGTGCAATCGAGTTTTATTCAAGTAGAAAGGAGATAGAGAAAGCTTCTGACAGAGACATCACAAGGGGCAGAAAGTGTACCCCCTTGCTAGTGTTAGTAATGGAGTTATATACTCTCCAATAAGTTATTACAACGAACAAAAGAATGTCTGGAGGTTGTAAAGACTCACTAGACCTACTCCCATCATTTACATTTTAAGATAACAGGATTAGCCAGAAGGTTTTTCCAGAGACCGTCCTCAAGAAGGATGCATGATTGTTATATAATCCTAAGGAATGTAGAGGGAAAAAAAGTGTGCCCTTTCTTCCTCCTTGAGAATTCTAGACCCCTCTCTCCTTGGGGACCCTTGAACTTCTTATAAACCTGCCTTGGCAATGACTCTCTCCGAAACATGATTGAACAGCCGTTTGGAGCTTCCTTTGACTTTCCCTGGGAGGGAGGGAGCCCTCCCTGAGCACAGGGCCTCAGGGGCCATGGCCAATGAAAACTAATCTCCCAGTAAGTGCTTTTCAGCCCTGTGTGACTCTCAGCCCACAGGAGGCTGAGAAAACTCTCTTCCTTGGAGGAAGGAAAGGCAGCCCAAGAGTGTGTTTTCAGGCCTGTATCTTGCAGCAAGTGTTTGGCTTGTTAGACATAAGACCTGCAGGCCTGCTCCAACAGACTCCATTCCAGAATCAGGGCCTTGTGTCTCCCTGCAGTTTCCTGGCCTCGCAAACACATTCCTAGGTGAGAGCAGTCCTGCCCATGGGGAAGCAGGCTGCGGGAGTGTGTCTAAGGGGGCCAGGTGCCATGCTGGGGTCACCTGGTCGAGGGCACCTTGCACCTCCAATGGACCCCAGGCAAGGAGTTGCAGGCCACCACCTTGCTTCTGAAATCCCAAAGTGGGGAGCAAAGCTCGCTCTGTCAGAGGGAAGAAAACAGCAACAGGATGGATTTTCAAGCAGTTGCTAGGCTGTACTGCGTTAGGGCTCCAAGGAAGAAAAATGCAGATGTTAGCCCCTACGACTGGTATCCAGGTGGGCTCCCAGGATGATTTCCCCGCAGGATCCAAGAACGTTCCAGACAGACCTGGGCTCACTAGCTCCCTCCTGCAGAGGAAACATGATAGAACAGCTGTTTGGAGGTTGCTTTGACTTCCCCTGGGAGGGTAGGACCCCTCCCTGGGTGCAGGGCCTCAGGGGCCATTGCCGCTGAGAAATGCCCTCTAAGCCAGACCTTTCCAGCCTTGTATGACTCAGCACGGAGGAGACTGGAAAAGCTATCTTCCTTGGAGGAAGGAAAGGCAGCCCCAGAGAGTGTGTTTTCACACCTGTATCTCGCAGCAAGCGTTTGCCGTCTCAGACGTCAGACCTCCAGGCCTGCTCCAACGGCCTCAGTTCCAGAGTCAGGGCCGTGTGTCTCCCTGCATTTTCTGAGCCTTGGGAACACATTCCTAGGTCAGAACAGTCCTGCCCATGGGGAAGGAGGCTGCGGGAGTGTGTCTGAGGGGGTCGGGTGCCATGCTGGGGTCCAATAGACCTGGTACCTCCAATAGACCCCAGGACAACAGCGGTGGGGCTCCCCCTGGCTTCCGAAATGCCAAAGCGAGAAGCAAAGCTAGCTCTATCAGAAGGAAGAAAAGAGCAATTAGATGGATGTTCAGGCTGTTGCTGGGCCGCACCACTTCAGGTTTCCCCCCGAGAGGAGCAGGCGCCCTGTGGCCCCTAGGTCCCATATGCAGGTTAACACACAGGATGTGTCCCCATAGGAGCCAAGAATTTTCCTGACAGACCTAGGCTCACTAGAGCTCTCCTACAGGGCAAAAGGGATAGAACAGACTGTGGATGTGACTCTGCCTTTCCCAGCGAGCATGGGGCCCTCCCTACGGCCCCGGGCTCCAGGGAAAATTGTCCCTGAAAAATGACCTCCAAGAAGCGCTTTTCCAGCAGGCTGGGATGCAGAGTTCACAGGATGTGGGGAAAGTGATCGTCCTTCAGGGAAGAAGAGGCAGCCACCCAGTGTGTGTTTGCAAGCCTGTATTTGGAAGAAACTGGTTTGCTTCTTCAAGGGGAGACCTCCAGGTCTGCTCAGAGGACCGAAATTCCAGAGGCAGCACCATGCATCTCCCCTGTCCTTTCTGAGCCTTGGAAAGACATTCCTAGCTTATAGCGGTATTGCTCATGAAGAAGCAGGATGCAGGAATGTGTCAGACATGACTGGGTGCCTTCCTGGGTTCAGCTCCGTGAGGGGCCTTTCCACTCAAAGTAGGTCCCATGCCTCCTTGGGGAGGAAGTGGGGCCCGCTTGCCTCCAAATTGCCAAAGGCTGGAACAAAGCTAGTTCTATCAGAGGTAAGAAAAGAGCAATTGGATGGATGTGGAAGCTGTTGCTGGGCCGCACTGCTTCAGGCCCCCCACCCCTCCGGCCCCGAGAGAAACAGGCGCCCTGTGGCCCCTCGGTCCTGTATGCAGTTTCACACATAGAATGTGTCCCCATAGGAGCCAAGAATTTTCCTGACAGACCTAGGCTCACTAGAGCTCTCCTACAGAGCAAAGGGGATGGGACAGATGTGTGGCTGTGGCTCTGCCTTTCCCTGGGAGTGTGGAGCCACTCCCTATGGCCCCGGGCTCCAGGGGAAATTGCCCCTGAATAATGACCTCCAAGAAGCGCTTTTCCAACTGGCTGAGACGTGGAGTTCTCAGGATGCAGGGAAAGCGAGTGTCCCTTCGGGGAAGCAAAGGCAGTCACCTGTTATCATTACTTACTAGAATAGTAGGTACCTTCTCTGGTTGGGCAGAGGCCTTCCCTACCTGATCTGAAAAAGAAAATGAAGTAGCTCGCTGATTTGAGAAATAATTCCCAGACTTGGGTTTCCAACCAGGATAGAATCCGACAATGGCCCTGTCTTTGTAGCCGCGTTAATTAACAGGTATGTGAAGCTCTAAATATCAGTGGAAATTACATACAGCATATAGGCCCCAGTGTTCTGGAATGGTGGAAAGAAACAACCAAACTCTTGAAGAGACTCTTTCAAAATGGATCATAGAGACTGACTGTACATGGATGGGCTTACTTCTGGCAGACTTACTCATATTACGGGTAACTGCACGTTCCCATTGTTGTTGTCCTTATGAAATTTTCTATGGGAGAACCCCCCACCCCAAATGAGGCAGGTGTTAGCAGATTTGCCACAAGTAAGGAGGTGGGATTTCACAGCAGCTGGAACAATTAGGTAAGGTAATAAATCAGGTAACTAAGTTTGTGTAAAAAAAAATATCATTCCCCCTTGAGGAACAGATTCATGAATTTGTGCTCAGTGATCAGGTGTGGCTCAATGACTGGAAACACAATTCCTTGGCCTGACATCGCAAAGGTCCTTATACTGTTGTTTTAGCCACAATTCTGAAAGAGAAGGGAATACTAGACCACCTAACCTGCCTCTTGAGAAATCTGTATGAAGGTCAGGAAGCAACAGTTAGAGCAGGACATGGAACAACATACTGGTTCCAAAAAGGAAAAGGAGTATGTCAAGGCTGTATATTGTCACCCTGTTTATTTAACTTATATGCAGACTACATCATGAAAAATGCTGGGATGGAAGATACCTGAGCTGGAATCAAGATTGCCGGAAGAAATATCAATACACTTAGATATGCAGATGTCACCACCATTATGGCAGAATGGGAAGAGGAAAGCGTATGTCGGGGAACTTCTTGAGTTGCAGCAAAGGTGTGAAGGACCCTTTCGAAGTTCCAGAGGTTAGGTGTGGTTAGTCTCGAGATGCCTCAGCAGAAATGGGCCTCATGTCGCCTGGAATGGAGAGGCTTCTGGATATTCCCCAGTTGCAGCAGGTGCTCTCGAGTTACCACGGGGACTTCAGGGACCCTCTCTGGCGGCCTCAGGAAAGGCCAGTCATCATGCGTGTTGCTAGGGGGCCTCTCGTGATACCTCTCCCGTCGGTGCCGGGGCCTAAGACGTTGTGTGGAGTCGGGGCCGGAACCTGAGGATTCCTCACCAATGCGGACATAGATCTTGGGGTAATTATGGAGTCTCCCCAGGGGAGTCAGTCCTCGTCTCGAGAGGGGGCATGCAGGTGCGCTTTCCTCCTGATCTGTAGCAGCAGTGTCACGCTTCCCATCTCGTGAGTCATGGGATCTGTGGCTTTCCCTCCAGGATTTTCCACTAGGCTTTCCCACGAGGCTTTCCCACAGGGCTGTCCCACGAGGCTTTCGCACAGGGCTGTCCCACGTGCCACCTTGGTGGCAGTCGATCCTCGGCGTGAAAGTCGAGGCAGTGCAGGGAAACCAGGTTCCTCTGGAATGCACTGAGACATCTGGGGGACTCTTCGAATGGTGGAACGACGCTGGAGATCCTCTCCCTTTCCTGTGGAGAGCGCCTCCTCTTGAAATGTGAAGGGAAGGCCGGGAATTTTTATCCGACCAAGCAGGGAAAAATTCCCTCATCTTGAGGTACGAGACGGAAACGGGGCCCCTCTAGATGTGGGTGGGACATTCGTGCTTCCTCCTGAGTGGAGACGGGTAAGTCGGGGAACTTCTTCAGTGGCAACAAGGGAGTGAAGGAACTTTTGGAAGTTCCAGAGGTTAGGTGTGATTAGCCTCGAGAAGCATAAGCGGAAATGGGACTCGACTCGCCTGGAGGGTAAAACCTCCTGGATTTTTTCGAGTTGGGGCTGGTGCTTTCGACTTACCACGGGGACCTCAGGGACACGATCTGGTGGCCTCAAGAAAGGCCAGTCCCCATGCAGGTTTCTCGCGGGCATCTTGGGATTCCTCTGCCTTTGATGCCGGGGCCTAAGACCTCGTGTGGAGTCGGGGCCGGAACCTGAGGATTCCTCTCCAGTGCTGACATGGATCTTGGGGTACTTCTGGAGTCTCCCCAGGGGAGTCAGTCCTCGTCTCGAATGCGGGCATGCACTTACGCTTTCCTCGAGAGCGGTAGCAGCAGTGTCATGCAGTCCGCCGCGTGGATCAAGGGATCTATGGCTTTCCCTCGAGGCTTTCCCACGAGGCTTTCCCACAGGGCTGTCCCACGTGCACACGTGGAGGGAGTCGATCCTCGGCTTGAACGTCGAGGCAGTGCAGGGAAAACAGGTTCCTCTGGAATGGACTGACACATCTGGGGGACTCTTGGAATGGTGGCACGACCCTGGAGTTCCTCTCGCCTTTCCTGTGGAGAGCGCCTCCTCTTGAGATGCGACGGGAACGCCGGGAATTCTTTCCCTAGGAAACAGGGAAAGGATCCCTCATCTCGAGCTAGGAGGCGGAAACGGGGCTCCCCTGGATGTGTGCGGGACCCTCGTGCTTCCTCTCGAGTGGAGACGGCTATGTCGGGGACCTTCTGGACTTGCAGCAAGGGTGTGAAGAACCCTTTGGCAGTTCCAGTGGTTAGATGTGATTAGCCTCGAGAAGCCTCAGCGGAAATGGGCCTCATCTCGCCTGAAGGGCAATACCTCCTGGATTTTCTCCATTTGCAGCAGGTGCTCTCGACTTACGACGGGGACCACAGGGACACGCTCTGGTGGCATCAGGAAAGGCCAGTCCCCATGCGAGTTCCTCGGGGGCCTCTCGGGGTTCCTCTCCCGTCGATGCCGGGGCCTAAGACCTTGTGTGGAGTCGGGGCCGGAACCTGAGGATTCCTCTCCAGTGCTGACATGGATCTTGGGGGAGTTCTGGAGTCTCCCGAGGGGAGTCAGTCCTCGTCTCGAATGCGGGCATGCACTTGCGCTTTCCTCCAGAGCGGTAGCAGCAGTGTCAGGCATTCCGCCGCGTGGATCAAGGGATCTATGGCTTTCCCTCGAGGCTTTCCCACGAGGCTTTCCCACAGGGCTGTCCCACGTGCCACCATGGTGGGAGTCGATCCTCGGAAGGAACGTCGAGGCAGTGCAGGGTAAATACGTTCCTCTGGAATGGACTGACACATCTGAGGGACTCTTGGAATGGTGGCACGACCCTGGAGTTCCTCTCGCCTTTCCTGTGGAGAGCGCCTCCTCTTGAGATGCGACGGGAACGCCGCGAATTCTTTCCCTACGAAACAGGGAAAGTATCCCTCATCTTGAGCTAGGAGGCGGAAACGGGGCTCCCATGGATGTGTGCGGGACCCTCGTGCTTCCTCTCGAGTGGAGATGGGTATGTCGGGGAACTTCTTGAGTTGCAGCAAGGGTGTGAAGGACCCTTTGGAAGTTCCAGTGGTTAGATGTGATTAGCCTCGAGAAGCCTCAGCGGAAATGGGCCTCATCTCGCCTGGAGGGCAAAATCTCCTGGATTTTCTCGAGTTGGGGCAGGCGCTCTCGACTTACGACGGGGACCTCAGGGACCCGCTCTGGTGGCCTCAAGAAAGGCCAGTCCCCATGCGAGTTCTTCGGGGGCCTCTTGGGATTCATCTCCCTTCGATGCCGGGGCCTAAGTCCTTGTGTGGAGCCGGGCCGGAACCTGAGGATTCCTCTCCAGTGCTGACATGGATCTTGGGGTACTTCTGGAGTCTCCCCAGGGGAGTCAGTGCTCGTCTCGAATGCGGGCATGCACTTGCGCTTTCCTCCAGAGCGGTAGCAGCAGTGTCACGCAGTCCGCCGCTTGGATCAAGGGATCTATGGCTTTCCCTCGAGGTTTCCCCACGAGGCTTTCCCACAGGGCTGTCCCAAGTGCACACGTGGTGGGAGTCGATCCTCTGCTTGAACGTCAAGGCAGTGCAAGGAAAACAGGTTCCTCTGGAATGGACTGACACATCTGGGGGACTCTTGGAATGGTGGCACGACCCTGGAGTTCCTCTCGCCTTTCCTGTGGAGAGCGCCTCCTCTTGAGATGTGACGGGAACGCCGGGAATTCTTTCCCTACGAAACAGGGAAAGGATCCCTCATCTCGAGCTAGGAGGCGGAATCGGGGCTCCCCTGGATGTGTGCGGGACCCTCGTGCTTCCTCCCGAGTGGAGACGGGTATTTCGGGGAACTTCTTGAGTTGCAGCAAGGGTGTGAAGGACCCTTTTGAAGTTCCAGTGGTTAGATGTGATTAGCCTCGAGAAGCCTCGGCGGAAATGGGCCTCATCTCGACTGGAGGGCAAAACCTCCTGGATTTTCTCGAGTTGCGGCAGGTGCTCTCGACTTAAGACGGGGACCTCAGGGACCCTCTCTGGTGGCCTCAGGAAAGGCCAGTCCCCATGCGAGTTCCTCACGGTCCTCTCGGGATTCCTCTCCCGTCGATTCCGGGGCCTAAGACCTTGTGTGGAGTCGAGGCCGGAACCTGAGGATTCCTCTCCAGTGCTGACATGGATCTTGGGGTACTTCTGCAGTCTCCCCAGGGGAGTCAGTCCTCGTCTCGAATGCGGGCATGCACATGCGCTTTCCTCCAGAGCGGTAGCAGCAGTGTCACGCATTCCGCTGCGTGGATCAAGGGATCTATGGTTTTCCCTCGAGTCTTTCCCACGAGTCTTTCCCACGAGGCTTTCCCACGAGGCTTTCCCACAGGGCTGTCCCACGTGCACACGTGGTGGGAGTCGATCCTCGGCTTGAACGTCAAGGCAGTGCAGGGAAAAGAGGTTCCTCTGGAATGGACTGACACATCTGGGGGACTCTTGGAATGGTGGCACGACCCTGGAGTTCCTCTCGCCTTTCCTGTGGAGAGCGCCTCCTCTGGAGATGCGACGGGAACGCCGGGAATTCTTTCCCTATGAAACAGGAAAAGGATCCCTCATCTCGAGCTTGGAGGCGGAAACGGGGCTCACCTGGATGTTTGCGGGACCCTCGTGCTTCCTCTCGAGTGGAAACGGCTATGTCGGGGAACTTCTGGACTTGCAGCAAGGGTGTGAAGGACCCTTTGGAAGTTCCAGTGGTTAGATGTGATTAGCCTCGAGAAGCCTGAGCGGAAATGGGCCTCATCTCGCCTGGAGGGCAAAACCTCCTGTATTTTCTCGAGTTGCGGCAGGTGCTCTCGACTTACGACGGGGACCTCAGGGACCCGCTCTGGTGGCCTCAGGAAAGGCCAGTCCCCATGCGAGTTCCTCGGGGGCCTCTCGGGATTCCTCTCCCGTCCATGCCGGGGCCTAAGACCTTGTGTGGAGTCGGGGCCGGAACCTGAGGATTCCTCTCCAGTGCTGACATGGATCTTGGGGTACTTCTGGAGTCTCCCCAGGGGAGTCAGTCCTCGTCTCGAATGCGAGCATGCACTTGAGCTTTCCTAAACAGCGGTAGCAGCAGTGTCACGCAGTCCGCCACGTGGATGAAAGGATCTATGATTTTCTCTCGAGTCTTTCCCACGAGGCTTTCCCACGAGGCTTTCCCACAGGGCTGTCCCACGTGCACATGTGGCGGGAGTCGATCCTCGGCTTGAACGTGAAGGCAGTGCAGGGAAAACAGGTTCCTCTGGAATGGACTGACACATCTGGGGGACTCTTGGAATGGTGGCACGACCCTGCAGTTCCTCTCGCCTTTCCTGTGGAGAGGGCCTCCTCTTGAGATGCGACGGGAACGCTGGGAATTCTTTCCCTACGAAACAGGGA
This sequence comes from Ovis canadensis, assembly GCF_042477335.2. Classification (NCBI taxonomy): domain Eukaryota; kingdom Metazoa; phylum Chordata; class Mammalia; order Artiodactyla; family Bovidae; genus Ovis; species Ovis canadensis. Next base: position 1,324,840 of record NC_091249.1, on the reverse strand, counting down.
AAGGATCCCTCATCTCGAGCTAGGAGGTGGAAACCGGGCTACCCTGGATGTGTGCGGGACCCTCGTGCTTCCTCTCGAGTGGAGACAGCTATGTCGGGGAACTTCTGGACTTGCAGCAAGGGTGTGAAGGACCCTTTGGAAGTTCCAGTGGTTAGATGTGATTGGCCTCGAGAAGCCTCGGCGGAAATGGGCCTCATCTCGCCTGGAGGGCAAAACCTCCTGGATTTTCTCGAGTTGCAGCAGGTGCTCTCGACTTACTACGGGGACCACAGGGACCCGCTCTGGTGGCCTCAGAAAAGGCCAGTCCCAATGCGAGTTCCTCGGGGGCCTCTCGGGATTCCTCTCCCGCCGATGCCGGGGCCTAAGACCTAGTGTGGAGTCGGGGCCGGAACATGAGGATTCCTCTCCAGTGCTGACATGGATCTTGGGGTACTTCTGGAGTCTCCCCAGGGGAGTCAGTCCTCGTCTCGAATGCGGGCATGCACTTGCGCTTTCCTCCAGAGCGGTAGCAGCAGTGTCACGCAGTCCGCCGCGTGGATCAAAGGATCTATGGTTTTCCCTCGAGTCTTTCCCTCGAGGCTTTCCCACGAGGCTTTCCCACAGGGCTGTCCCACGTGCACACGTGGTGGGAGTCGATCCTCGGCTTGAACGTCAAGGCAGGGCAGGGAAAACAGGTTCCTCTGGAATGGACTGAAACATCTGGGGGACTCTTGGAATGGTGGCACGACCCTGGAGTTCCTCTCGCCTTTCCTGTGGAGAGCGCCTCCTCTTGAGATGCGACGGGAACGCCGGAAATTCTTTCCCTATGAAACAGGGAAAGGATCCCTCATCTCGAGTTAGGAGGCGGAAACGGGGCTCCCCTGGAAGTGTGCGGGACCCTGGTGCTTCCTCTCGAGTGGAGACGGGTATGTCGGGGAACTTCTTGAGTTGCAGCAAGTGTGTGAAGGACCCTTTGGAAGATCCAGTGGTTAGATGTGATTAGCCTCGAGAAGCCTCAGCGGAAATGGGCCTCATCTCGCCTGGAGGGCAAAACCTCCTGGATTTCTCGAGTTGCGGCAGGTGCTCTCGACTTACGACGGGGACATCATGGACCCGCTCTGGTGGCCTCAGGAAAGGCCAGTCCCCATGCGAGTTCCTCGGGGGCCTCTCGGGATTCCTCTCCTGTCAATGCCGGGGCCTAAGGCATTGTGTGGAGTCGGGGCCGGAACCTGAGGATTCCTCTCCAGTGCTGACATGGATCTTGGGGTACTTCTGGAGTCTCCCCAGGGGAGTCAGTCCTCGTCTCGAATGCGGGCATGCACTTGCGCTTTCCTCCAGAGCGGTAGCAGCAGAGTCACGCAGTCCACTGCGTGGATCAAAGGATCTATGGTTTTCCCTCGAGTCTTTCCCACGAGGCTTTCCCACGAGGCTTTCCCACAGGGCTGTCCCACGTGCACACGTGGTGGGAGTCGATCCTCGGCTTGAACGTCAAGGCAGTGCAGGGAAAAGAGGTTCCTCTGGAATGGACTGACACATCTGGGGGACTCTTGGAATGGTGGCACGACCCTGGAGTTCCTCTCGCCTTTCCTGTGGAGAGCACCTCCTCTGGAGATGCGACGGGAACGCCGGGAATTCTTTCCCTACGAAACAGGAAAAGGATCCCTCATCTCGAGCTAGGAGGCGGAAACGGGGCTCACCTGGATGTTTGCGGGACCCTCGTGCTTCCTCTCGAGTGGAAACGGCTATGTCGGGGAACTTCTGGACTTGCAGCAAGGGTGTGAAGGACCCTTTGGAAGTTCCAGTGGTTAGATGTGATTAGCCTCGAGAAGCCTCAGCGGAAATGGGCCTCATCTCGCCTGGAGGGCAAAACCTCCTGGATTTTCTCGAGTTGCGGCAGGTGCTCTCGACATACGACGGGGACCTCAGGGACCCGCTCTGGTGACCTCAGGAAAGGCCAGTCCCCATGCGAGTTCCTCGGGGGCCTCTCGGGATTCCTCTCCCGTCGATGCCGGCGCCGAAGACCTTGTGTGGAGTCGGGGCCGGAACCTGAGGATTCCTCTCCAGTGCTGACATGGATCTTGGGGTACTTCTGGAGTCTCCCCAGGGGAGTCCGTCCTCGTCTCGAATGCGGGCATGCACGTGTGCTTTCCTCCAGTGCGGTATCAGCAGTGTCAAGCAATCCGCCGCTTGGATCAAAGGATCTATGGTTTTCCCTCGAGTCTTTCCCACGAGGCTTTCCCACAGGGCTCTCCCACGTGCACACGTGGAGGGAGTCGATCCTCGGCTTGAACGTCAAGGCAGTGCAGGGAAAACAGGTTCCTCTGGAATGGAATGACACATCTGGGGGACTCTTGGAATGGTGGCAAGACCCTGGAGTTCCTCTCGCCTTTCCTGTGGAGAGCGCCTTCTCTTGAGATGCGACGGGAACGCCGGAAATTCTTTCCCTACGAAACAGGGAAAGGATCCCTCATCTCGAGCTAGTAGGAGGAAACGGGGCTCCCCTGGATGTGTGCGGGACCCTGGTGCTTCCTCTCGTGGAGACGGGTATGTCGGGGAACTTCTTGAGTTGCAGCAAGGGTGTGAAGGACCCTTTGAAAGTTCCAGTTTTTAAATATGATTAGCCTCGAGAAGCCTCAGCGGAAATGGGCCTCATCTCGCCTGGAGGGCAAAACCTCCTGGATTTTCTCGAGTTGCGGCAGGTGCTCTCGACTTACGACGGGGACCTCAGGGACCCACTCTGGTGGCCTCAGGAAAGGCCAGTCCCCATGCGAGTTCCTCGGGGGCCTCTCGGGATTCCTCTACCGTCGATGCCGGGGCCGAAGACCTTGTGTGGAGTCGGGCCAGAACCTGAGGATTCCTCTCCAGTGCTGACATGGATATTGGGGTACTTCTGGAGTCTCCCCAGGGGAGTCAGTCCTCGTCTCGAATGCGGGCATGCACTTGCGCTTTCCTCCAGAGCGGTAGCAGCAGTTTCACGTAGTCCGCCGCGTGGATCAAAGGATCTATGGTTTTCCCTCGATTCTTTCCCACGAGGCTTTCCCACGAGGCTTTCCCACAGGGCTGTCCCACGTGCACAAGTGGTGGGAGTCGATCCTCGGCTTGAACGTCATGGCAGTGCAGGGAAAACAGGTTCCTCTGGAATGGCCTGACACATCTGGGGGACTCTGGGAATGGTGGCACTATCCTGGAGTTCCTCTCGCCTTTCCTGTGGAGAGAGCCTTCTCTTGAGATGCGACGGGAACGCCCAGAATTTTTCCCGACCAAACCGGGAAAGGATCCCTCATATGGAGCTACGAGGCGGAAATGGCGCTCCCCTGGATGTGTGCGGGACCCTCGTGCTTCCTCTAGAGTGGAGAGGGGTATGTCGGGGAACTTCTTGAGTTGCAGCAAGGATGTGAAGGACCTTTTGGAAGTTCCAGAGGTTAGGTGTGATTAGCCTCGAGAAGCCGCAGCGCACATGTGCCTCATCTAGCCTGGAGGGGAGATCCTCCTGGATTTTCCCGAGTTGCGGCAGGTGCTCTAGTGTTACGACGGAGACCTAAGGGACCCGCTCTGGTGGCCTCAGGCCTGGCCAGACCCCATTCGAGCTTCTCGGGGACCTCTCGGGATTCCTCTCCCGTCGATGCCGGGGCCTAAGACCTTGTGTGGAGTCGGGGCCGGAACCTGAGGATTCCTCTCCAGTGCTGACATGGTTCTTGGGGTACTTCTGGACTCTCCCCAGTGGAGTCAGTCCTTGTCTCGAATGGGGGCATGCACGTGCGCTTTCCTCCAGAGCAGTAGCAGCAGTTTCACGCTTCCCGTCACGTCGTTCATGGGATCTGTGGGTTTCCCTCGAGGTTTTCCCACAAGGCTTTCCCATGAGGCTTTCCCACAGGGCTGTCCCATGTGCCACCGTGGTGTCAGTCGATCTGCAGCGTTAAAGTCGAGGCAGTAGAGGGAAAACACCTTCCTCTGGTATGGACTGGGACATCTGGGGGACTCTGAGAATGGTGGCACGACCCTGGAGTTCCTCTCGCCTTTCCTGTGGAGAGCGCCTCCTCTTGAGATGCGACAGGAACGCCCAGAATTCTTTCCCGACCAAGCAGGGAAAGGATCCCTCATCTGGAACTACAATGCGGAAACGGGGCTCCTCTTGATGTGGGCGGGACCATTGTGCTTCCTCTAGAGTGGACAGGGGTAGTCGGGGAACTTCTTGAGTTGCAGCAAGGGTGTGAAGGACCTTTTGGAAGTTCCAGAGGTTAGTTGTGATTAGTGTCGAGAAGCATCGGCGGAAATGGGCCTCATTTCCCCTGGAGGGGAGTACCTCCTGGATTTTCTCGAGTTGCGGCAGGTGCTCTCGTCTTACGACGGTGACTTAAGGCACCCGCTCTGGTGGCCTCAGGACTGGCCAGTCCCCATTCGAGTTGCTCGGGGGCCGCTCGGGATTCCTCTCCCTTCGATCCGGGGCCTAAGACCTTGTGTGGGGTCGGAGGCGGAACCTGAGGATTCCTCTCCAGTGCTGACATGGATCTTGCGGTACTTCTGGAGTCTGCCCAGGAGAGTCAGTCCTCGTCTCGAGAGGGGGCATTCACGTGCGCTTTCCTCCCGAGCTGTAGTAGCAGTGTCACGCTTCCCGTCGTGTCGATCATGGGATCTGTGTCTTTCCCTCGAGGCTTTCCCAGGAGGCTTTCCTACGAGGCTTTCCCACAGGGCTGTCTCACGTGCCACTGTGGTGTGAGTCGATCCTCGGCGTGAAAGTCGAGGCAGTGCAGGGAAAAGAGGTTCCTCTGGAATGGACTGGGACATCTGGGGGACTCTTGGAATGGTGGCACGACCCTGGAGTTCCTCTCGCCTTTCCTGTGGAGAGCGCCTGCTCTTGAGATGCGACGGGAACGCCGGGAATTCTTTCCCGACCAAGCAGGGAAAGGATCCCTCATCTCGAGCTACGAGGTGGAAACGGGGCTCCTCTGGATGTGGACCGAACCTCGTGCTTTCTTTCGACTGGAGATGGGTATGTCGGGGATCTTCTTGAGTTGCAGTAAGGGTGTCAAGGACCCTTTGGAAGTTCCAGAGGTTAGATATGATTAGCCTCGAGACGCCTCAGCCAAAATGGGCCACATCTCGCCTGGAGGGTTGAACCTCCTTGTTTTCTCGAGTTGCGGCTTGTGCTCTCGACTTACGACGGGGACCTCATGGACCCGCTCTGTGGCCTCAGGATAGGTCATTCCCCATGCGAGTTGCTCGGTGGCCTCTGAGGATTCCTCGCCCGTCAATGCAGGCGCCTAAGACCTTGTATGGAGTCGGACCAGAACCTGAGGATTCCTCTCCCGGGCTGACATGGATCTTGGCGTACTTCTGGAGTCTCCCAAGGGGCGTCAGACCTCGTCTCGAGTGGGGTCATGCACGTGTGCTTTCCTCCTGAACAGTAGCAGCAGTTTCTCGCTTCCCGTCTCGTGGATCAAGGGATCTGTGTCTTTCCCTCGAGGCTTTTCCATGGGGCTTTCCCACAGGGCTATTCCACGTGCCACCATGCAGTGCTGGGAAAACAGGAACCTCCTTCCCAAATAGGGGGTACACTGTCCCCTTGGGCGTGTATCTCCAGGGCATTCGCGCTTGGGGGTTGCCCACGGATGTTGGCCTCAGGCTCCACATGAGAAAAGCTCCTAATGGCATTAGCTGCCGGTCCAGATGCTATCCCCTCAGGTCTCTGGCCGCAGCCTTGGGCTCCAGGCAACTCAAAGCCCTCGGGGCTGGCGCTCTGGGACTGCTGTAGGGAAAGGGCGCCAGGAGCCCACGGAGGAGTTGGGGAGGCGCAGGGGGCATATGGAGGCGAGGACAGCGTGGGATCTAGGTGGAGGCGCTGGAGAGAGCGTTCGTTGTCCCGGAATGCCTCGGAGGAGCCAGCGGGGGACAGTCCAGGCCCAGGGACCTGTGGTATGTGAAAAGGTGGGAAACCCCAGAACAAGGCAGGCTGGGAAAGGGGGCGTGGGCGGCCAATTCAAAGGGACCTAGGGGGCGTTTCCTGGGCGGTGAGCTCCCTTGGCACTGCTGAGGGCCCCTGATTGATCCACCCGGGGTTGATCCCACCATCCGCTGCGAGGGATGGCCACAAACCAAAGCCCCCGAACTGCCCACCCACCCCAACGGGGATCTTGGCGGTCCGGGGCACAGCTGTGCCCGGGAAAAGCCCACTCACTCCACGGGACTCCGTCCAGGGTCTCTGCTTGGAAAGAGGCCAGGGGCGGCCCCCTCCATCTACGCACCCAAACCCTATTGACGTCAATGGGGGCGGAGACGCCTCCCGCTCTCCAGAGTCCTGGGCTGCTGGGTCCCCGCCCACTCGGCCAGCAGTCTGCAGTGCTCCCGTGTGCCTCTCCCACCATGTCTCCGTCCGGCTCCTCCAGCACCTCAAGCGGTACGTTTGCCCTCGGTCCCTGGGGTCGGATCACGTCTCAGGGGATTTGCGGGTGGCCCGGGCAAGGGCTCTCGGCCCACGTGTCGACCCCCCTTCCCGCCCGAGAACGGCGGGGACCCATCGGCCGGGCCTGGGGTTCCCAGGCGTCAGGTGTGCCCAAAGTTGGAGGGCGTGGCATCGTTCGTTCATCTTGCTCCTTTGGCACACACATGGCTTCTCCGTTCTCTTTTCTGGGAAGACAGTGTTGTTTTAGGGGGTGCGCTGCGGGGGTCGGGGGCCGGTGGGAGCGGGTGCTGTGCTGGGATGAGGCCCTTTATCCTCACATCTTCCTGTGGGAACGGGAGTCGGGGAGCTCTGTGGCCTTGCCGCCTTCAGTGGCTTCCTCTGCACAGGGGCCTAGTGCCTTCTGCCTTCTGTCAGGCGTTACGGGGTTTGGGCTTCACTTTGGCGGCCTTGGCCTTGGCCCTGGCCTGAGCCTTGGCCTTACCCTTGGCGTTGCCCTTGCCCTTGCCCTTGGCCTTCGGCTTGGCCTTCCCTAGGCCTTGTCCTTGGCCTTACCTTGTCCTTGCCCTTCCCTTTTCCTTGCCCTTAAACTTAAACTTGACCTTGACTTTGACCTTGAACTTGAACTTGACCTTGAACTTGAACTTGAACTTGACCTTGACCTTAACCTTGAACTTGACCTTGACTTTGACCTTGAACTTGAACTTGACCTTGAACTTGAACTTGAACTTGACCAACAACGGCAGTCCAGATTTGCTCAGAGCACCGGAGGTCCAGAGGCAGGGCTGTGTATCTCCCCTTCCCTTTGTGATCATTGCAAAGACATTCCTAGCTGATAGCGGGAGTGCCCATGAAGAAGCAAGCAGTGGGAGTGTGTTTGACACGACTGTGTGCCTCAACTCCACAAGGGGCCTTTCCTCTCGAAGTAGGCCCCATGTCCCCTTGGGGAGGGTGTCATGCCTCTTTTCTCCACACTTCCAAAGGGTGGAGCAAAGCTCGCTCTGTCAGAGGTACAAAAACAGCAATTGAATGGATTTTCAAGCTCTTGCTAGGCTGCACCCTTTCAGGGCCCACTTTACTGAAACAGGTGCTCTGTGGCCCCCGGTTGGGTATGCAGGTTCACAAACAGGGTGAGATCCTGTCCAAGCCAACAATTTTCCTGAAAGACCTAGGCTCACTAAAGCTCTCCTCCAGAGCAAAGGGGATAGAGGAGATGTATGGAGGAGTCGTTGCCTTTCCCTGTGAGTGTGGGGCTACTCCCTACGGCCCCAAGCTCAGGGATAACTGCCTCTAAGAAAGGAATGGCAAGAAGCGCTAATCTTGGAGGTTGGGACAGGGAGTTCGCAGCATGTGGGGAAAGAAAGACTTCTTCGGGGAAGAAGAGGCAACCACCGGGGGTGTGTTCGCAAGCCTCTATTTGGAAGGAACACGTTTGCTTATACAACTCAAGACCTCCAGATCTGCTCAGAGGACTGAAGTTCCAGAGACAGGGCCATGTATCTCCCCTTCCCTTTGAGATCCTTGCCAAGACATTCCTAGCAGATTGTCGGAGTGCCCATGAAGAAGCAAGCAGCGGGAGTGTGCTTGACATCACTGGCTGCCTACCTGGGCTCAGCTCCTCAAGGGGCCTTTCTCTCCTGGTAGGCCCTATGTCCCCTTTGGGAGAGGGTTGTGCCCTCTTCCCTCCACACTGCCAAAGGGTGGAGGTGGAGCAAACTCGTTCTCTCCGAGGTAAAAGAAAGACAAATTGGATGGATCTTTAAGCTCTTGCTATGCTGCACCCCTCCAGGACCCACTCGAGCAAAACAGGTGCCCTGTGGCCCCTAGGTCGGGTATGCAGGTTCACACACCGGGTGTGATCCCGTCAAAGCCAAGAATTTTCCTGACAGACCTAGGCTCACTAGAGCTCTCCTCCAGAGGAAAGGGGACAGAAAAGATGTGTGTGTGGAGGTGGCTCTGCCTTTCCAGGTCCCAATCTCAGGGATAACTGCCCCTAAGAAAGGAACTGCTGCTGCTGCTGCTGCTGCTGCTGCTGCTGCTGCTGCTAAGTTGGTTCAGTCGTGTTCGACTCTGTGCGACGCCATAGACGGTAGCCCACTAGGCTCCCCCGTCCCTGGGATTCTCCAGGCAAGAACAGTAAGTGGGTTGCCATTGCCTTCTCCAATGCATGAAAGTGAAAATGAAAGTGCAGTCGCTCAGTCGTGTCCGACCCTCAGCGACCCCATGGACTGCAGCCTACCAGGCTTCTCTGTCCATAGGATTTTCTGAAAGGAACTGCAAGAAGCACTTTTCCAGGAGGCTGGGAAAGGGAGTTTGCAGGATGTGGGGAAAGAGAGCCTCCTTCGGGGAAGAATAGGCGGCCACTTGTTTTGTGTTGCAAACCTCTATTTGGAAGGAACAGGTTAGCTTATACAAAGGAAGACCTCCAGATCTGCTCAGAGGACCGAAGTTGCAGAGGCAGGTCGGTGTATCTTCCCTTCACTTTGCGATCCTTGCAAAGACATTCCTTGCTGCTAGATGACTCAGCAAGGGCCTTTGAGACTGTTGTTTTCTTTCCTAGGTTCAAAGATTCCTTCAGTTCCTAATATAGATATCCTAGAAATGATATGACATCCGTGAAAATCTGATATGTCCTGGTCAAATGCTGTCAGTTATCATTCTAGTTATCATATTAAAGCATTTCAAGTCGCAGCAGTGACCAGATGACATTGTCAATTTCTATTTCATCAGGTTTTAACCATGTCCTCTGTGGTTTCACACTGATGCCTTTGCAGAAATACTGCTACTTCAAGATACATGGAAAATACTTTTTTTAAGCTTACTGATAATTTGTTTGTTTGTTTGCTTGTCTTCTGGTAAGCTGCTACCAGATGGAATTTAGTCTCCTCTCTAGGTTAAGAGAACTAAGTTTTCTTAGAATGCAATTTTTGATCACAGACTATGAGTTTCTCTACCTTTCATTGATTTATAATTGTTTTCATCATCTGTTTTTTTACTTCGGTAAAGTAAATAAGCCTTATTTAAGATTTTGGTACATGTAGGATGGACTAAGCTTTCCCCACCCTTGCAAGTTCCCTTAACCCTTCAGATTCTTCTCGTGGGACCAAGATCTCACTTTCCTCCAGAGGGACAATCCAAGCTTTTTATCAGTTGATCTGCCCCTGACATCAGAGTCAAGTTGAGCACGAGTTGGCCTATAATTTAGGCATGAAACTATGACTACATAAAGAAAAGGTGACTTTATGATTCAGGGATGGCCATGATATGCCTTGCACTTCAGAGAAAATGGGTTAAAATGATTTTTTTTTCCTTCAAAACTGCACACCCAGTTCTTTCAGCATATGCAATTGAAAACATCTAGTCATTAGGTCAGTTTTCATTCCAATCCCAAAGAAAGGCAATGACAAACACTATTCAAGCTACTGCACAATTGCACTCATCTCACACACTAGTAAAGTAATGCTCAAAATTCTCCAAGTTCACATGAACTGTGAACTTCCAGATGTTCAAGAGGGATTTAAAAAATGCAGAGAAACCAGAGATCAAATTGCCAACATCCACTGGATCATTGAAAAAGCAAGAGAGTTCCGGAAAAAAAAAACCATCTATTTCTGCTTTATTGACAATGCCAAAGCCTTTGACTGTGTGGATCACAAGAAACTGGGAAAAATTCTGAAAGAGATGGGAATACCAGACCACCTGACCTGTCTCTTGAGAAACCTGTATGCAGGTCAGGAAGAAACAGTTCGAACTGGACATGGAACAACAGACTGGTTCTACATAGGAAAAGGAACATGTCAAGGCTGTATATAGTCACCCTGCTTATTTAACTTATATGCAGAGTACAGCATGAGAAACACTGGGCTGGAGGAAGCACACGCTGGAATCAAGGTTGCTGGGAGAAATATCAATAATCTCAGATATTCAGATGACACCACCCTTATGGCAGAAAGTGAAGAAGAGCTAAAGAGTCTCCTGATGAAAGTGAAAGAGGAGAGTGAAAAAGTTAGCTTAAAGCTCAGCATTCAGAAAACTACAATCATTGCATCCAGTCTCATCACTTCATGGCAAATAGATGGGAAAACATTGGAAACAGCAGCAGACTATTTTGGGGGGCTTGGAAATCACTGCAGGTGATGGCTGCCTCCATGAACTTAAAACATATTTATGACTTGGAAGAAAAGTGATGACCAAACTAGACAGCATATTAAAAAGCCGAGACGTTGCTTTGCCAACAAAGATCCATCCGGTCAAGGCTATGGTTTTTCCATATGTCATGGATGGATATGAAAGATGTACTATAAAGAAAGTGACAGCTGAAAATTTGATGCTTTTGTACAGTGGTGTTGGAGAAGATGCTTGTAGGTCGCTTAGACTACAAGGAGACGCAACCACTCCATCCTAAAGGAAATCAGGTCTGAATATCCATTGGAAGGACTAATACTGAACCTGAAACTCCAATACTTTGGCCACTTGATGTGAAGAGCTGACTCACTTGGAAGTTGCTTTGATTTGCCTATGAGTGTGGGAGCCCTCCCTGGGCAAAGGGCCTCAGGGGTCATTGCCACTGAATCATGACATCCAAGCAAGCGCATTCCAGCTGTGTGACATGCAGGAAGCAGGAGACTGGGAAAACTGTCTTCCTTAGAGGAAGGAAAGTCATCCACAGAGAGTGTGTTTTCAGGCCTCTCTTTGCAGCAAGTGTTTTGCTTCTCAGACATCAGAGCTGCAGGCTTGCTCTGAGGGCCTCAATTCCAGAGTCAGGGCTGTGTGTCTCACTGCACTTTCCAAGCATTGCAGACACATTCCTAGGTTGGAGCAGTGCTTCCCATGAGAAAGAAGCCTCGGGAGTGTGTCTGAGCGGGCTGAGTGCCATGCTAGGGTCACCTAGTCGAGGGCACCTTGCACATCCAATGGGCCCCAGGCGAGTAGCTATGGACCGGCCCCTCGGTTGAGATATCCCAAAGCAGGGAACAAAGCTAGCTCTGTCAGGAGGAGGAAAACAGCCATGGGATGGATTTTCAAGCAGTTGCTAAGTCACACCACGTGAGGGCTCCGCGGGAAAGAAATGCGAATTTTGGCCTCTAGGCCCAGTATCCAGATGTGTGCACAGGATATTTTCCCCACAGGATCCAAGAATGTTCCAGACAGACCTAAGCTCACTAGCTCTCTCCTGCAGAGGAAATGAAATATTGTTGCTGAACCACGAAAAGATGCTGGGATTCTTGGCTTATGGAGGAGAAGAATTCAATCCAGGGCCCAAGATGAGGCTTGATTGCTCAGAGCTTTTGTGCAATCGAGTTTTATTCAAGTAGAAAGGAGATAGAGAAAGCTTCTGACAGAGACATCACAAGGGGCAGAAAGTGTACCCCCTTGCTAGTGTTAGTAATGGAGTTATATACTCTCCAATAAGTTATTACAACGAACAAAAGAATGTCTGGAGGTTGTAAAGACTCACTAGACCTACTCCCATCATTTACATTTTAAGATAACAGGATTAGCCAGAAGGTTTTTCCAGAGACCGTCCTCAAGAAGGATGCATGATTGTTATATAATCCTAAGGAATGTAGAGGGAAAAAAAGTGTGCCCTTTCTTCCTCCTTGAGAATTCTAGACCCCTCTCTCCTTGGGGACCCTTGAACTTCTTATAAACCTGCCTTGGCAATGACTCTCTCCGAAACATGATTGAACAGCCGTTTGGAGCTTCCTTTGACTTTCCCTGGGAGGGAGGGAGCCCTCCCTGAGCACAGGGCCTCAGGGGCCATGGCCAATGAAAACTAATCTCCCAGTAAGTGCTTTTCAGCCCTGTGTGACTCTCAGCCCACAGGAGGCTGAGAAAACTCTCTTCCTTGGAGGAAGGAAAGGCAGCCCAAGAGTGTGTTTTCAGGCCTGTATCTTGCAGCAAGTGTTTGGCTTGTTAGACATAAGACCTGCAGGCCTGCTCCAACAGACTCCATTCCAGAATCAGGGCCTTGTGTCTCCCTGCAGTTTCCTGGCCTCGCAAACACATTCCTAGGTGAGAGCAGTCCTGCCCATGGGGAAGCAGGCTGCGGGAGTGTGTCTGAGGGGGCCAGGTGCCATGCTGGGGTCACCTGGTCGAGGGCACCTTGCACCTCCAATGGACCCCAGGCAAGGAGTTGCAGGCCACCACCTTGCTTCTGAAATCCCAAAGTGGGGAGCAAAGCTCGCTCTGTCAGAGGGAAGAAAACAGCAACAGGATGGATTTTCAAGCAGTTGCTAGGCTGTACTGCGTTAGGGCTCCAAGGAAGAAAAATGCAGATGTTAGCCCCTACGACTGGTATCCAGGTGGGCTCCCAGGATGATTTCCCCGCAGGATCCAAGAACGTTCCAGACAGACCTGGGCTCACTAGCTCCCTCCTGCAGAGGAAACATGATAGAACAGCTGTTTGGAGGTTGCTTTGACTTCCCCTGGGAGGGTAGGACCCCTCCCTGGGTGCAGGGCCTCAGGGGCCATTGCCGCTGAGAAATGCCCTCTAAGCCAGACCTTTCCAGCCTTGTATGACTCAGCACGGAGGAGACTGGAAAAGCTATCTTCCTTGGAGGAAGGAAAGGCAGCCCCAGAGAGTGTGTTTTCACACCTGTATCTCGCAGCAAGCGTTTGCCGTCTCAGACGTCAGACCTCCAGGCCTGCTCCAACGGCCTCAGTTCCAGAGTCAGGGCCGTGTGTCTCCCTGCATTTTCTGAGCCTTGGGAACACATTCCTAGGTCAGAACAGTCCTGCCCATGGGGAAGGAGGCTGCGGGAGTGTGTCTGAGGGGGTCGGGTGCCATGCTGGGGTCCAATAGACCTGGTACCTCCAATAGACCCCAGGACAACAGCGGTGGGGCTCCCCCTGGCTTCCGAAATGCCAAAGCGAGAAGCAAAGCTAGCTCTATCAGAAGGAAGAAAAGAGCAATTAGATGGATGTTCAGGCTGTTGCTGGGCCGCACCACTTCAGGTTTCCCCCCGAGAGGAGCAGGCGCCCTGTGGCCCCTAGGTCCCATATGCAGGTTAACACACAGGATGTGTCCCCATAGGAGCCAAGAATTTTCCTGACAGACCTAGGCTCACTAGAGCTCTCCTACAGGGCAAAAGGGATAGAACAGACTGTGGATGTGACTCTGCCTTTCCCAGCGAGCATGGGGCCCTCCCTACGGCCCCGGGCTCCAGGGAAAATTGTCCCTGAAAAATGACCTCCAAGAAGCGCTTTTCCAGCAGGCTGGGATGCAGAGTTCACAGGATGTGGGGAAAGTGATCGTCCTTCAGGGAAGAAGAGGCAGCCACCCAGTGTGTGTTTGCAAGCCTGTATTTGGAAGAAACTGGTTTGCTTCTTCAAGGGGAGACCTCCAGGTCTGCTCAGAGGACCGAAATTCCAGAGGCAGCACCATGCATCTCCCCTGTCCTTTCTGAGCCTTGGAAAGACATTCCTAGCTTATAGCGGTATTGCTCATGAAGAAGCAGGATGCAGGAATGTGTCAGACATGACTGGGTGCCTTCCTGGGTTCAGCTCCGTGAGGGGCCTTTCCACTCAAAGTAGGTCCCATGCCTCCTTGGGGAGGAAGTGGGGCCCGCTTGCCTCCAAATTGCCAAAGGCTGGAACAAAGCTAGTTCTATCAGAGGTAAGAAAAGAGCAATTGGATGGATGTGGAAGCTGTTGCTGGGCCGCACTGCTTCAGGCCCCCCACCCCTCCGGCCCCGAGAGAAACAGGCGCCCTGTGGCCCCTCGGTCCTGTATGCAGTTTCACACATAGAATGTGTCCCCATAGGAGCCAAGAATTTTCCTGACAGACCTAGGCTCACTAGAGCTCTCCTACAGAGCAAAGGGGATGGGACAGATGTGTGGCTGTGGCTCTGCCTTTCCCTGGGAGTGTGGAGCCACTCCCTATGGCCCCGGGCTCCAGGGGAAATTGCCCCTGAATAATGACCTCCAAGAAGCGCTTTTCCAACTGGCTGAGACGTGGAGTTCTCAGGATGCAGGGAAAGCGAGTGTCCCTTCGGGGAAGCAAAGGCAGTCACCTGTTATCATTACTTACTAGAATAGTAGGTACCTTCTCTGGTTGGGCAGAGGCCTTCCCTACCTGATCTGAAAAAGAAAATGAAGTAGCTCGCTGATTTGAGAAATAATTCCCAGACTTGGGTTTCCAACCAGGATAGAATCCGACAATGGCCCTGTCTTTGTAGCCGCGTTAATTAACAGGTATGTGAAGCTCTAAATATCAGTGGAAATTACATACAGCATATAGGCCCCAGTGTTCTGGAATGGTGGAAAGAAACAACCAAACTCTTGAAGAGACTCTTTCAAAATGGATCATAGAGACTGACTGTACATGGATGGGCTTACTTCTGGCAGACTTACTCATATTACGGGTAACTGCACGTTCCCATTGTTGTTGTCCTTATGAAATTTTCTATGGGAGAACCCCCCACCCCAAATGAGGCAGGTGTTAGCAGATTTGCCACAAGTAAGGAGGTGGGATTTCACAGCAGCTGGAACAATTAGGTAAGGTAATAAATCAGGTAACTAAGTTTGTGTAAAAAAAAATATCATTCCCCCTTGAGGAACAGATTCATGAATTTGTGCTCAGTGATCAGGTGTGGCTCAATGACTGGAAACACAATTCCTTGGCCTGACATCGCAAAGGTCCTTATACTGTTGTTTTAGCCACAATTCTGAAAGAGAAGGGAATACTAGACCACCTAACCTGCCTCTTGAGAAATCTGTATGAAGGTCAGGAAGCAACAGTTAGAGCAGGACATGGAACAACATACTGGTTCCAAAAAGGAAAAGGAGTATGTCAAGGCTGTATATTGTCACCCTGTTTATTTAACTTATATGCAGACTACATCATGAAAAATGCTGGGATGGAAGATACCTGAGCTGGAATCAAGATTGCCGGAAGAAATATCAATACACTTAGATATGCAGATGTCACCACCATTATGGCAGAATGGGAAGAGGAAAGCGTATGTCGGGGAACTTCTTGAGTTGCAGCAAAGGTGTGAAGGACCCTTTCGAAGTTCCAGAGGTTAGGTGTGGTTAGTCTCGAGATGCCTCAGCAGAAATGGGCCTCATGTCGCCTGGAATGGAGAGGCTTCTGGATATTCCCCAGTTGCAGCAGGTGCTCTCGAGTTACCACGGGGACTTCAGGGACCCTCTCTGGCGGCCTCAGGAAAGGCCAGTCATCATGCGTGTTGCTAGGGGGCCTCTCGTGATACCTCTCCCGTCGGTGCCGGGGCCTAAGACGTTGTGTGGAGTCGGGGCCGGAACCTGAGGATTCCTCACCAATGCGGACATAGATCTTGGGGTAATTATGGAGTCTCCCCAGGGGAGTCAGTCCTCGTCTCGAGAGGGGGCATGCAGGTGCGCTTTCCTCCTGATCTGTAGCAGCAGTGTCACGCTTCCCATCTCGTGAGTCATGGGATCTGTGGCTTTCCCTCCAGGATTTTCCACTAGGCTTTCCCACGAGGCTTTCCCACAGGGCTGTCCCACGAGGCTTTCGCACAGGGCTGTCCCACGTGCCACCTTGGTGGCAGTCGATCCTCGGCGTGAAAGTCGAGGCAGTGCAGGGAAACCAGGTTCCTCTGGAATGCACTGAGACATCTGGGGGACTCTTCGAATGGTGGAACGACGCTGGAGATCCTCTCCCTTTCCTGTGGAGAGCGCCTCCTCTTGAAATGTGAAGGGAAGGCCGGGAATTTTTATCCGACCAAGCAGGGAAAAATTCCCTCATCTTGAGGTACGAGACGGAAACGGGGCCCCTCTAGATGTGGGTGGGACATTCGTGCTTCCTCCTGAGTGGAGACGGGTAAGTCGGGGAACTTCTTCAGTGGCAACAAGGGAGTGAAGGAACTTTTGGAAGTTCCAGAGGTTAGGTGTGATTAGCCTCGAGAAGCATAAGCGGAAATGGGACTCGACTCGCCTGGAGGGTAAAACCTCCTGGATTTTTTCGAGTTGGGGCTGGTGCTTTCGACTTACCACGGGGACCTCAGGGACACGATCTGGTGGCCTCAAGAAAGGCCAGTCCCCATGCAGGTTTCTCGCGGGCATCTTGGGATTCCTCTGCCTTTGATGCCGGGGCCTAAGACCTCGTGTGGAGTCGGGGCCGGAACCTGAGGATTCCTCTCCAGTGCTGACATGGATCTTGGGGTACTTCTGGAGTCTCCCCAGGGGAGTCAGTCCTCGTCTCGAATGCGGGCATGCACTTACGCTTTCCTCGAGAGCGGTAGCAGCAGTGTCATGCAGTCCGCCGCGTGGATCAAGGGATCTATGGCTTTCCCTCGAGGCTTTCCCACGAGGCTTTCCCACAGGGCTGTCCCACGTGCACACGTGGAGGGAGTCGATCCTCGGCTTGAACGTCGAGGCAGTGCAGGGAAAACAGGTTCCTCTGGAATGGACTGACACATCTGGGGGACTCTTGGAATGGTGGCACGACCCTGGAGTTCCTCTCGCCTTTCCTGTGGAGAGCGCCTCCTCTTGAGATGCGACGGGAACGCCGGGAATTCTTTCCCTAGGAAACAGGGAAAGGATCCCTCATCTCGAGCTAGGAGGCGGAAACGGGGCTCCCCTGGATGTGTGCGGGACCCTCGTGCTTCCTCTCGAGTGGAGACGGCTATGTCGGGGACCTTCTGGACTTGCAGCAAGGGTGTGAAGAACCCTTTGGCAGTTCCAGTGGTTAGATGTGATTAGCCTCGAGAAGCCTCAGCGGAAATGGGCCTCATCTCGCCTGAAGGGCAATACCTCCTGGATTTTCTCCATTTGCAGCAGGTGCTCTCGACTTACGACGGGGACCACAGGGACACGCTCTGGTGGCATCAGGAAAGGCCAGTCCCCATGCGAGTTCCTCGGGGGCCTCTCGGGGTTCCTCTCCCGTCGATGCCGGGGCCTAAGACCTTGTGTGGAGTCGGGGCCGGAACCTGAGGATTCCTCTCCAGTGCTGACATGGATCTTGGGGGAGTTCTGGAGTCTCCCGAGGGGAGTCAGTCCTCGTCTCGAATGCGGGCATGCACTTGCGCTTTCCTCCAGAGCGGTAGCAGCAGTGTCAGGCATTCCGCCGCGTGGATCAAGGGATCTATGGCTTTCCCTCGAGGCTTTCCCACGAGGCTTTCCCACAGGGCTGTCCCACGTGCCACCATGGTGGGAGTCGATCCTCGGAAGGAACGTCGAGGCAGTGCAGGGTAAATACGTTCCTCTGGAATGGACTGACACATCTGAGGGACTCTTGGAATGGTGGCACGACCCTGGAGTTCCTCTCGCCTTTCCTGTGGAGAGCGCCTCCTCTTGAGATGCGACGGGAACGCCGCGAATTCTTTCCCTACGAAACAGGGAAAGTATCCCTCATCTTGAGCTAGGAGGCGGAAACGGGGCTCCCATGGATGTGTGCGGGACCCTCGTGCTTCCTCTCGAGTGGAGATGGGTATGTCGGGGAACTTCTTGAGTTGCAGCAAGGGTGTGAAGGACCCTTTGGAAGTTCCAGTGGTTAGATGTGATTAGCCTCGAGAAGCCTCAGCGGAAATGGGCCTCATCTCGCCTGGAGGGCAAAATCTCCTGGATTTTCTCGAGTTGGGGCAGGCGCTCTCGACTTACGACGGGGACCTCAGGGACCCGCTCTGGTGGCCTCAAGAAAGGCCAGTCCCCATGCGAGTTCTTCGGGGGCCTCTTGGGATTCATCTCCCTTCGATGCCGGGGCCTAAGTCCTTGTGTGGAGCCGGGCCGGAACCTGAGGATTCCTCTCCAGTGCTGACATGGATCTTGGGGTACTTCTGGAGTCTCCCCAGGGGAGTCAGTGCTCGTCTCGAATGCGGGCATGCACTTGCGCTTTCCTCCAGAGCGGTAGCAGCAGTGTCACGCAGTCCGCCGCTTGGATCAAGGGATCTATGGCTTTCCCTCGAGGTTTCCCCACGAGGCTTTCCCACAGGGCTGTCCCAAGTGCACACGTGGTGGGAGTCGATCCTCTGCTTGAACGTCAAGGCAGTGCAAGGAAAACAGGTTCCTCTGGAATGGACTGACACATCTGGGGGACTCTTGGAATGGTGGCACGACCCTGGAGTTCCTCTCGCCTTTCCTGTGGAGAGCGCCTCCTCTTGAGATGTGACGGGAACGCCGGGAATTCTTTCCCTACGAAACAGGGAAAGGATCCCTCATCTCGAGCTAGGAGGCGGAATCGGGGCTCCCCTGGATGTGTGCGGGACCCTCGTGCTTCCTCCCGAGTGGAGACGGGTATTTCGGGGAACTTCTTGAGTTGCAGCAAGGGTGTGAAGGACCCTTTTGAAGTTCCAGTGGTTAGATGTGATTAGCCTCGAGAAGCCTCGGCGGAAATGGGCCTCATCTCGACTGGAGGGCAAAACCTCCTGGATTTTCTCGAGTTGCGGCAGGTGCTCTCGACTTAAGACGGGGACCTCAGGGACCCTCTCTGGTGGCCTCAGGAAAGGCCAGTCCCCATGCGAGTTCCTCACGGTCCTCTCGGGATTCCTCTCCCGTCGATTCCGGGGCCTAAGACCTTGTGTGGAGTCGAGGCCGGAACCTGAGGATTCCTCTCCAGTGCTGACATGGATCTTGGGGTACTTCTGCAGTCTCCCCAGGGGAGTCAGTCCTCGTCTCGAATGCGGGCATGCACATGCGCTTTCCTCCAGAGCGGTAGCAGCAGTGTCACGCATTCCGCTGCGTGGATCAAGGGATCTATGGTTTTCCCTCGAGTCTTTCCCACGAGTCTTTCCCACGAGGCTTTCCCACGAGGCTTTCCCACAGGGCTGTCCCACGTGCACACGTGGTGGGAGTCGATCCTCGGCTTGAACGTCAAGGCAGTGCAGGGAAAAGAGGTTCCTCTGGAATGGACTGACACATCTGGGGGACTCTTGGAATGGTGGCACGACCCTGGAGTTCCTCTCGCCTTTCCTGTGGAGAGCGCCTCCTCTGGAGATGCGACGGGAACGCCGGGAATTCTTTCCCTATGAAACAGGAAAAGGATCCCTCATCTCGAGCTTGGAGGCGGAAACGGGGCTCACCTGGATGTTTGCGGGACCCTCGTGCTTCCTCTCGAGTGGAAACGGCTATGTCGGGGAACTTCTGGACTTGCAGCAAGGGTGTGAAGGACCCTTTGGAAGTTCCAGTGGTTAGATGTGATTAGCCTCGAGAAGCCTGAGCGGAAATGGGCCTCATCTCGCCTGGAGGGCAAAACCTCCTGTATTTTCTCGAGTTGCGGCAGGTGCTCTCGACTTACGACGGGGACCTCAGGGACCCGCTCTGGTGGCCTCAGGAAAGGCCAGTCCCCATGCGAGTTCCTCGGGGGCCTCTCGGGATTCCTCTCCCGTCCATGCCGGGGCCTAAGACCTTGTGTGGAGTCGGGGCCGGAACCTGAGGATTCCTCTCCAGTGCTGACATGGATCTTGGGGTACTTCTGGAGTCTCCCCAGGGGAGTCAGTCCTCGTCTCGAATGCGAGCATGCACTTGAGCTTTCCTAAACAGCGGTAGCAGCAGTGTCACGCAGTCCGCCACGTGGATGAAAGGATCTATGATTTTCTCTCGAGTCTTTCCCACGAGGCTTTCCCACGAGGCTTTCCCACAGGGCTGTCCCACGTGCACATGTGGCGGGAGTCGATCCTCGGCTTGAACGTGAAGGCAGTGCAGGGAAAACAGGTTCCTCTGGAATGGACTGACACATCTGGGGGACTCTTGGAATGGTGGCACGACCCTGCAGTTCCTCTCGCCTTTCCTGTGGAGAGGGCCTCCTCTTGAGATGCGACGGGAACGCTGGGAATTCTTTCCCTACGAAACAGGGAAAGGATCCCTCATCTCGAGCTAGGAGGTGGAAACCGGGCTACCCTGGATGTGTGCGGGACCCTCGTGCTTCCTCTCGAGTGGAGACAGCTATGTCGGGGAACTTCTGGACTTGCAGCAAGGGTGTGAAGGACCCTTTGGAAGTTCCAGTGGTTAGATGTGATTGGCCTCGAGAAGCCTCGGCGGAAATGGGCCTCATCTCGCCTGGAGGGCAAAACCTCCTGGATTTTCTCGAGTTGCAGCAGGTGCTCTCGACTTACTACGGGGACCACAGGGACCCGCTCTGGTGGCCTCAGAAAAGGCCAGTCCCAATGCGAGTTCCTCGGGGGCCTCTCGGGATTCCTCTCCCGCCGATGCCGGGGCCTAAGACCTAGTGTGGAGTCGGGGCCGGAACATGAGGATTCCTCTCCAGTGCTGACATGGATCTTGGGGTACTTCTGGAGTCTCCCCAGGGGAGTCAGTCCTCGTCTCGAATACGGGCATGCACTTGCGCTTTCCTCCAGAGCGGTAGCAGCAGTGTCACGCAGTCCGCCGCGTGGATCAAAGGATCTATGGTTTTCCCTCGAGTCTTTCCCTCGAGGCTTTCCCACGAGGCTTTCCCACAGGGCTGTCCCACGTGCACACGTGGTGGGAGTCGATCCTCGGCTTGAACGTCAAGGCAGGGCAGGGAAAACAGGTTCCTCTGGAATGGACTGAAACATCTGGGGGACTCTTGGAATGGTGGCACGACCCTGGAGTTCCTCTCGCCTTTCCTGTGGAGAGCGCCTCCTCTTGAGATGCGACGGGAACGCCGGAAATTCTTTCCCTATGAAACAGGGAAAGGATCCCTCATCTCGAGTTAGGAGGCGGAAACGGGGCTCCCCTGGAAGTGTGCGGGACCCTGGTGCTTCCTCTCGAGTGGAGACGGGTATGTCGGGGAACTTCTTGAGTTGCAGCAAGTGTGTGAAGGACCCTTTGGAAGATCCAGTGGTTAGATGTGATTAGCCTCGAGAAGCCTCAGCGGAAATGGGCCTCATCTCGCCTGGAGGGCAAAACCTCCTGGATTTCTCGAGTTGCGGCAGGTGCTCTCGACTTACGACGGGGACATCATGGACCCGCTCTGGTGGCCTCAGGAAAGGCCAGTCCCCATGCGAGTTCCTCGGGGGCCTCTCGGGATTCCTCTCCTGTCAATGCCGGGGCCTAAGGCATTGTGTGGAGTCGGGGCCGGAACCTGAGGATTCCTCTCCAGTGCTGACATGGATCTTGGGGTACTTCTGGAGTCTCCCCAGGGGAGTCAGTCCTCGTCTCGAATGCGGGCATGCACTTGCGCTTTCCTCCAGAGCGGTAGCAGCAGAGTCACGCAGTCCACTGCGTGGATCAAAGGATCTATGGTTTTCCCTCGAGTCTTTCCCACGAGGCTTTCCCACGAGGCTTTCCCACAGGGCTGTCCCACGTGCACACGTGGTGGGAGTCGATCCTCGGCTTGAACGTCAAGGCAGTGCAGGGAAAAGAGGTTCCTCTGGAATGGACTGACACATCTGGGGGACTCTTGGAATGGTGGCACGACCCTGGAGTTCCTCTCGCCTTTCCTGTGGAGAGCACCTCCTCTGGAGATGCGACGGGAACGCCGGGAATTCTTTCCCTACGAAACAGGAAAAGGATCCCTCATCTCGAGCTAGGAGGCGGAAACGGGGCTCACCTGGATGTTTGCGGGACCCTCGTGCTTCCTCTCGAGTGGAAACGGCTATGTCGGGGAACTTCTGGACTTGCAGCAAGGGTGTGAAGGACCCTTTGGAAGTTCCAGTGGTTAGATGTGATTAGCCTCGAGAAGCCTCAGCGGAAATGGGCCTCATCTCGCCTGGAGGGCAAAACCTCCTGGATTTTCTCGAGTTGCGGCAGGTGCTCTCGACATACGACGGGGACCTCAGGGACCCGCTCTGGTGACCTCAGGAAAGGCCAGTCCCCATGCGAGTTCCTCGGGGGCCTCTCGGGATTCCTCTCCCGTCGATGCCGGCGCCGAAGACCTTGTGTGGAGTCGGGGCCGGAACCTGAGGATTCCTCTCCAGTGCTGACATGGATCTTGGGGTACTTCTGGAGTCTCCCCAGGGGAGTCCGTCCTCGTCTCGAATGCGGGCATGCACTTGTGCTTTCCTCCAGTGCGGTATCAGCAGTGTCAAGCAATCCGCCGCTTGGATCAAAGGATCTATGGTTTTCCCTCGAGTCTTTCCCACGAGGCTTTCCCACAGGGCTCTCCCACGTGCACACGTGGAGGGAGTCGATCCTCGGCTTGAACGTCAAGGCAGTGCAGGGAAAACAGGTTCCTCTGGAATGGAATGACACATCTGGGGGACTCTTGGAATGGTGGCAAGACCCTGGAGTTCCTCTCGCCTTTCCTGTGGAGAGCGCCTTCTCTTGAGATGCGACGGGAACGCCGGAAATTCTTTCCCTACGAAACAGGGAAAGGATCCCTCATCTCGAGCTAGTAGGAGGAAACGGGGCTCCCCTGGATGTGTGCGGGACCCTGGTGCTTCCTCTCGTGGAGACGGGTATGTCGGGGAACTTCTTGAGTTGCAGCAAGGGTGTGAAGGACCCTTTGAAAGTTCCAGTTTTTAAATATGATTAGCCTCGAGAAGCCTCAGCGGAAATGGGCCTCATCTCGCCTGGAGGGCAAAACCTCCTGGATTTTCTCGAGTTGCGGCAGGTGCTCTCGACTTACGACGGGGACCTCAGGGACCCACTCTGGTGGCCTCAGGAAAGGCCAGTCCCCATGCGAGTTCCTCGGGGGCCTCTCGGGATTCCTCTACCGTCGATGCCGGGGCCGAAGACCTTGTGTGGAGTCGGGCCAGAACCTGAGGATTCCTCTCCAGTGCTGACATGGATATTGGGGTACTTCTGGAGTCTCCCCAGGGGAGTCAGTCCTCGTCTCGAATGCGGGCATGCACTTGCGCTTTCCTCCAGAGCGGTAGCAGCAGTTTCACGTAGTCCGCCGCGTGGATCAAAGGATCTATGGTTTTCCCTCGATTCTTTCCCACGAGGCTTTCCCACGAGGCTTTCCCACAGGGCTGTCCCACGTGCACAAGTGGTGGGAGTCGATCCTCGGCTTGAACGTCATGGCAGTGCAGGGAAAACAGGTTCCTCTGGAATGGCCTGACACATCTGGGGGACTCTGGGAATGGTGGCACTATCCTGGAGTTCCTCTCGCCTTTCCTGTGGAGAGAGCCTTCTCTTGAGATGCGACGGGAACGCCCAGAATTTTTCCCGACCAAACCGGGAAAGGATCCCTCATATGGAGCTACGAGGCGGAAATGGCGCTCCCCTGGATGTGTGCGGGACCCTCGTGCTTCCTCTAGAGTGGAGAGGGGTATGTCGGGGAACTTCTTGAGTTGCAGCAAGGATGTGAAGGACCTTTTGGAAGTTCCAGAGGTTAGGTGTGATTAGCCTCGAGAAGCCGCAGCGCACATGTGCCTCATCTAGCCTGGAGGGGAGATCCTCCTGGATTTTCCCGAGTTGCGGCAGGTGCTCTAGTGTTACGACGGAGACCTAAGGGACCCGCTCTGGTGGCCTCAGGCCTGGCCAGACCCCATTCGAGCTTCTCGGGGACCTCTCGGGATTCCTCTCCCGTCGATGCCGGGGCCTAAGACCTTGTGTGGAGTCGGGGCCGGAACCTGAGGATTCCTCTCCAGTGCTGACATGGTTCTTGGGGTACTTCTGGACTCTCCCCAGTGGAGTCAGTCCTTGTCTCGAATGGGGGCATGCACGTGCGCTTTCCTCCAGAGCAGTAGCAGCAGTTTCACGCTTCCCGTCACGTCGTTCATGGGATCTGTGGGTTTCCCTCGAGGTTTTCCCACAAGGCTTTCCCATGAGGCTTTCCCACAGGGCTGTCCCATGTGCCACCGTGGTGTCAGTCGATCTGCAGCGTTAAAGTCGAGGCAGTAGAGGGAAAACACCTTCCTCTGGTATGGACTGGGACATCTGGGGGACTCTGAGAATGGTGGCACGACCCTGGAGTTCCTCTCGCCTTTCCTGTGGAGAGCGCCTCCTCTTGAGATGCGACAGGAACGCCCAGAATTCTTTCCCGACCAAGCAGGGAAAGGATCCCTCATCTGGAACTACAATGCGGAAACGGGGCTCCTCTTGATGTGGGCGGGACCATTGTGCTTCCTCTAGAGTGGACAGGGGTAGTCGGGGAACTTCTTGAGTTGCAGCAAGGGTGTGAAGGACCTTTTGGAAGTTCCAGAGGTTAGTTGTGATTAGTGTCGAGAAGCATCGGCGGAAATGGGCCTCATTTCCCCTGGAGGGGAGTACCTCCTGGATTTTCTCGAGTTGCGGCAGGTGCTCTCGTCTTACGACGGTGACTTAAGGCACCCGCTCTGGTGGCCTCAGGACTGGCCAGTCCCCATTCGAGTTGCTCGGGGGCCGCTCGGGATTCCTCTCCCTTCGATCCGGGGCCTAAGACCTTGTGTGGGGTCGGAGGCGGAACCTGAGGATTCCTCTCCAGTGCTGACATGGATCTTGCGGTACTTCTGGAGTCTGCCCAGGAGAGTCAGTCCTCGTCTCGAGAGGGGGCATTCACGTGCGCTTTCCTCCCGAGCTGTAGTAGCAGTGTCACGCTTCCCGTCGTGTCGATCATGGGATCTGTGTCTTTCCCTCGAGGCTTTCCCAGGAGGCTTTCCTACGAGGCTTTCCCACAGGGCTGTCTCACGTGCCACTGTGGTGTGAGTCGATCCTCGGCGTGAAAGTCGAGGCAGTGCAGGGAAAAGAGGTTCCTCTGGAATGGACTGGGACATCTGGGGGACTCTTGGAATGGTGGCACGACCCTGGAGTTCCTCTCGCCTTTCCTGTGGAGAGCGCCTGCTCTTGAGATGCGACGGGAACGCCGGGAATTCTTTCCCGACCAAGCAGGGAAAGGATCCCTCATCTCGAGCTACGAGGTGGAAACGGGGCTCCTCTGGATGTGGACCGAACCTCGTGCTTTCTTTCGACTGGAGATGGGTATGTCGGGGATCTTCTTGAGTTGCAGTAAGGGTGTCAAGGACCCTTTGGAAGTTCCAGAGGTTAGATATGATTAGCCTCGAGACGCCTCAGCCAAAATGGGCCACATCTCGCCTGGAGGGTTGAACCTCCTTGTTTTCTCGAGTTGCGGCTTGTGCTCTCGACTTACGACGGGGACCTCATGGACCCGCTCTGTGGCCTCAGGATAGGTCATTCCCCATGCGAGTTGCTCGGTGGCCTCTGAGGATTCCTCGCCCGTCAATGCAGGCGCCTAAGACCTTGTATGGAGTCGGACCAGAACCTGAGGATTCCTCTCCCGGGCTGACATGGATCTTGGCGTACTTCTGGAGTCTCCCAAGGGGCGTCAGACCTCGTCTCGAGTGGGGTCATGCACGTGTGCTTTCCTCCTGAACAGTAGCAGCAGTTTCTCGCTTCCCGTCTCGTGGATCAAGGGATCTGTGTCTTTCCCTCGAGGCTTTTCCATGGGGCTTTCCCACAGGGCTATTCCACGTGCCACCATGCAGTGCTGGGAAAACAGGAACCTCCTTCCCAAATAGGGGGTACACTGTCCCCTTGGGCGTGTATCTCCAGGGCATTCGCGCTTGGGGGTTGCCCACGGATGTTGGCCTCAGGCTCCACATGAGAAAAGCTCCTAATGGCATTAGCTGCCGGTCCAGATGCTATCCCCTCAGGTCTCTGGCCGCAGCCTTGGGCTCCAGGCAACTCAAAGCCCTCGGGGCTGGCGCTCTGGGACTGCTGTAGGGAAAGGGCGCCAGGAGCCCACGGAGGAGTTGGGGAGGCGCAGGGGGCATATGGAGGCGAGGACAGCGTGGGATCTAGGTGGAGGCGCTGGAGAGAGCGTTCGTTGTCCCGGAATGCCTCGGAGGAGCCAGCGGGGGACAGTCCAGGCCCAGGGACCTGTGGTATGTGAAAAGGTGGGAAACCCCAGAACAAGGCAGGCTGGGAAAGGGGGCGTGGGCGGCCAATTCAAAGGGACCTAGGGGGCGTTTCCTGGGCGGTGAGCTCCCTTGGCACTGCTGAGGGCCCCTGATTGATCCACCCGGGGTTGATCCCACCATCCGCTGCGAGGGATGGCCACAAACCAAAGCCCCCGAACTGCCCACCCACCCCAACGGGGATCTTGGCGGTCCGGGGCACAGCTGTGCCCGGGAAAAGCCCACTCACTCCACGGGACTCCGTCCAGGGTCTCTGCTTGGAAAGAGGCCAGGGGCGGCCCCCTCCATCTACGCACCCAAACCCTATTGACGTCAATGGGGGCGGAGACGCCTCCCGCTCTCCAGAGTCCTGGGCTGCTGGGTCCCCGCCCACTCGGCCAGCAGTCTGCAGTGCTCCCGTGTGCCTCTCCCACCATGTCTCCGTCCGGCTCCTCCAGCACCTCAAGCGGTACGTTTGCCCTCGGTCCCTGGGGTCGGATCACGTCTCAGGGGATTTGCGGGTGGCCCGGGCAAGGGCTCTCGGCCCACGTGTCGACCCCCCTTCCCGCCCGAGAACGGCGGGGACCCATCGGCCGGGCCTGGGGTTCCCAGGCGTCAGGTGTGCCCAAAGTTGGAGGGCGTGGCATCGTTCGTTCATCTTGCTCCTTTGGCACACACATGGCTTCTCCGTTCTCTTTTCTGGGAAGACAGTGTTGTTTTAGGGGGTGCGCTGCGGGGGTCGGGGGCCGGTGGGAGCGGGTGCTGTGCTGGGATGAGGCCCTTTATCCTCACATCTTCCTGTGGGAACGGGAGTCGGGGAGCTCTGTGGCCTTGCCGCCTTCAGTGGCTTCCTCTGCACAGGGGCCTAGTGCCTTCTGCCTTCTGTCAGGCGTTACGGGGTTTGGGCTTCACTTTGGCGGCCTTGGCCTTGGCCCTGGCCTGAGCCTTGGCCTTACCCTTGGCGTTGCCCTTGCCCTTGCCCTTGGCCTTCGGCTTGGCCTTCCCTAGGCCTTGTCCTTGGCCTTACCTTGTCCTTGCCCTTCCCTTTTCCTTGCCCTTAAACTTAAACTTGACCTTGACTTTGACCTTGAACTTGAACTTGACCTTGAACTTGAACTTGAACTTGACCTTGACCTTAACCTTGAACTTGACCTTGACTTTGACCTTGAACTTGAACTTGACCTTGAACTTGAACTTGAACTTGACCAACAACGGCAGTCCAGATTTGCTCAGAGCACCGGAGGTCCAGAGGCAGGGCTGTGTATCTCCCCTTCCCTTTGTGATCATTGCAAAGACATTCCTAGCTGATAGCGGGAGTGCCCATGAAGAAGCAAGCAGTGGGAGTGTGTTTGACACGACTGTGTGCCTCAACTCCACAAGGGGCCTTTCCTCTCGAAGTAGGCCCCATGTCCCCTTGGGGAGGGTGTCATGCCTCTTTTCTCCACACTTCCAAAGGGTGGAGCAAAGCTCGCTCTGTCAGAGGTACAAAAACAGCAATTGAATGGATTTTCAAGCTCTTGCTAGGCTGCACCCTTTCAGGGCCCACTTTACTGAAACAGGTGCTCTGTGGCCCCCGGTTGGGTATGCAGGTTCACAAACAGGGTGAGATCCTGTCCAAGCCAACAATTTTCCTGAAAGACCTAGGCTCACTAAAGCTCTCCTCCAGAGCAAAGGGGATAGAGGAGATGTATGGAGGAGTCGTTGCCTTTCCCTGTGAGTGTGGGGCTACTCCCTACGGCCCCAAGCTCAGGGATAACTGCCTCTAAGAAAGGAATGGCAAGAAGCGCTAATCTTGGAGGTTGGGACAGGGAGTTCGCAGCATGTGGGGAAAGAAAGACTTCTTCGGGGAAGAAGAGGCAACCACCGGGGGTGTGTTCGCAAGCCTCTATTTGGAAGGAACACGTTTGCTTATACAACTCAAGACCTCCAGATCTGCTCAGAGGACTGAAGTTCCAGAGACAGGGCCATGTATCTCCCCTTCCCTTTGAGATCCTTGCCAAGACATTCCTAGCAGATTGTCGGAGTGCCCATGAAGAAGCAAGCAGCGGGAGTGTGCTTGACATCACTGGCTGCCTACCTGGGCTCAGCTCCTCAAGGGGCCTTTCTCTCCTGGTAGGCCCTATGTCCCCTTTGGGAGAGGGTTGTGCCCTCTTCCCTCCACACTGCCAAAGGGTGGAGGTGGAGCAAACTCGTTCTCTCCGAGGTAAAAGAAAGACAAATTGGATGGATCTTTAAGCTCTTGCTATGCTGCACCCCTCCAGGACCCACTCGAGCAAAACAGGTGCCCTGTGGCCCCTAGGTCGGGTATGCAGGTTCACACACCGGGTGTGATCCCGTCAAAGCCAAGAATTTTCCTGACAGACCTAGGCTCACTAGAGCTCTCCTCCAGAGGAAAGGGGACAGAAAAGATGTGTGTGTGGAGGTGGCTCTGCCTTTCCAGGTCCCAATCTCAGGGATAACTGCCCCTAAGAAAGGAACTGCTGCTGCTGCTGCTGCTGCTGCTGCTGCTGCTGCTGCTAAGTTGGTTCAGTCGTGTTCGACTCTGTGCGACGCCATAGACGGTAGCCCACTAGGCTCCCCCGTCCCTGGGATTCTCCAGGCAAGAACAGTAAGTGGGTTGCCATTGCCTTCTCCAATGCATGAAAGTGAAAATGAAAGTGCAGTCGCTCAGTCGTGTCCGACCCTCAGCGACCCCATGGACTGCAGCCTACCAGGCTTCTCTGTCCATAGGATTTTCTGAAAGGAACTGCAAGAAGCACTTTTCCAGGAGGCTGGGAAAGGGAGTTTGCAGGATGTGGGGAAAGAGAGCCTCCTTCGGGGAAGAATAGGCGGCCACTTGTTTTGTGTTGCAAACCTCTATTTGGAAGGAACAGGTTAGCTTATACAAAGGAAGACCTCCAGATCTGCTCAGAGGACCGAAGTTGCAGAGGCAGGTCGGTGTATCTTCCCTTCACTTTGCGATCCTTGCAAAGACATTCCTTGCTGCTAGATGACTCAGCAAGGGCCTTTGAGACTGTTGTTTTCTTTCCTAGGTTCAAAGATTCCTTCAGTTCCTAATATAGATATCCTAGAAATGATATGACATCCGTGAAAATCTGATATGTCCTGGTCAAATGCTGTCAGTTATCATTCTAGTTATCATATTAAAGCATTTCAAGTCGCAGCAGTGACCAGATGACATTGTCAATTTCTATTTCATCAGGTTTTAACCATGTCCTCTGTGGTTTCACACTGATGCCTTTGCAGAAATACTGCTACTTCAAGATACATGGAAAATACTTTTTTTAAGCTTACTGATAATTTGTTTGTTTGTTTGCTTGTCTTCTGGTAAGCTGCTACCAGATGGAATTTAGTCTCCTCTCTAGGTTAAGAGAACTAAGTTTTCTTAGAATGCAATTTTTGATCACAGACTATGAGTTTCTCTACCTTTCATTGATTTATAATTGTTTTCATCATCTGTTTTTTTACTTCGGTAAAGTAAATAAGCCTTATTTAAGATTTTGGTACATGTAGGATGGACTAAGCTTTCCCCACCCTTGCAAGTTCCCTTAACCCTTCAGATTCTTCTCGTGGGACCAAGATCTCACTTTCCTCCAGAGGGACAATCCAAGCTTTTTATCAGTTGATCTGCCCCTGACATCAGAGTCAAGTTGAGCACGAGTTGGCCTATAATTTAGGCATGAAACTATGACTACATAAAGAAAAGGTGACTTTATGATTCAGGGATGGCCATGATATGCCTTGCACTTCAGAGAAAATGGGTTAAAATGATTTTTTTTTCCTTCAAAACTGCACACCCAGTTCTTTCAGCATATGCAATTGAAAACATCTAGTCATTAGGTCAGTTTTCATTCCAATCCCAAAGAAAGGCAATGACAAACACTATTCAAGCTACTGCACAATTGCACTCATCTCACACACTAGTAAAGTAATGCTCAAAATTCTCCAAGTTCACATGAACTGTGAACTTCCAGATGTTCAAGAGGGATTTAAAAAATGCAGAGAAACCAGAGATCAAATTGCCAACATCCACTGGATCATTGAAAAAGCAAGAGAGTTCCGGAAAAAAAAAACCATCTATTTCTGCTTTATTGACAATGCCAAAGCCTTTGACTGTGTGGATCACAAGAAACTGGGAAAAATTCTGAAAGAGATGGGAATACCAGACCACCTGACCTGTCTCTTGAGAAACCTGTATGCAGGTCAGGAAGAAACAGTTCGAACTGGACATGGAACAACAGACTGGTTCTACATAGGAAAAGGAACATGTCAAGGCTGTATATAGTCACCCTGCTTATTTAACTTATATGCAGAGTACAGCATGAGAAACACTGGGCTGGAGGAAGCACACGCTGGAATCAAGGTTGCTGGGAGAAATATCAATAATCTCAGATATTCAGATGACACCACCCTTATGGCAGAAAGTGAAGAAGAGCTAAAGAGTCTCCTGATGAAAGTGAAAGAGGAGAGTGAAAAAGTTAGCTTAAAGCTCAGCATTCAGAAAACTACAATCATTGCATCCAGTCTCATCACTTCATGGCAAATAGATGGGAAAACATTGGAAACAGCAGCAGACTATTTTGGGGGGCTTGGAAATCACTGCAGGTGATGGCTGCCTCCATGAACTTAAAACATATTTATGACTTGGAAGAAAAGTGATGACCAAACTAGACAGCATATTAAAAAGCCGAGACGTTGCTTTGCCAACAAAGATCCATCCGGTCAAGGCTATGGTTTTTCCATATGTCATGGATGGATATGAAAGATGTACTATAAAGAAAGTGACAGCTGAAAATTTGATGCTTTTGTACAGTGGTGTTGGAGAAGATGCTTGTAGGTCGCTTAGACTACAAGGAGACGCAACCACTCCATCCTAAAGGAAATCAGGTCTGAATATCCATTGGAAGGACTAATACTGAACCTGAAACTCCAATACTTTGGCCACTTGATGTGAAGAGCTGACTCACTTGGAAGTTGCTTTGATTTGCCTATGAGTGTGGGAGCCCTCCCTGGGCAAAGGGCCTCAGGGGTCATTGCCACTGAATCATGACATCCAAGCAAGCGCATTCCAGCTGTGTGACATGCAGGAAGCAGGAGACTGGGAAAACTGTCTTCCTTAGAGGAAGGAAAGTCATCCACAGAGAGTGTGTTTTCAGGCCTCTCTTTGCAGCAAGTGTTTTGCTTCTCAGACATCAGAGCTGCAGGCTTGCTCTGAGGGCCTCAATTCCAGAGTCAGGGCTGTGTGTCTCACTGCACTTTCCAAGCATTGCAGACACATTCCTAGGTTGGAGCAGTGCTTCCCATGAGAAAGAAGCCTCGGGAGTGTGTCTGAGCGGGCTGAGTGCCATGCTAGGGTCACCTAGTCGAGGGCACCTTGCACATCCAATGGGCCCCAGGCGAGTAGCTATGGACCGGCCCCTCGGTTGAGATATCCCAAAGCAGGGAACAAAGCTAGCTCTGTCAGGAGGAGGAAAACAGCCATGGGATGGATTTTCAAGCAGTTGCTAAGTCACACCACGTGAGGGCTCCGCGGGAAAGAAATGCGAATTTTGGCCTCTAGGCCCAGTATCCAGATGTGTGCACAGGATATTTTCCCCACAGGATCCAAGAATGTTCCAGACAGACCTAAGCTCACTAGCTCTCTCCTGCAGAGGAAATGAAATATTGTTGCTGAACCACGAAAAGATGCTGGGATTCTTGGCTTATGGAGGAGAAGAATTCAATCCAGGGCCCAAGATGAGGCTTGATTGCTCAGAGCTTTTGTGCAATCGAGTTTTATTCAAGTAGAAAGGAGATAGAGAAAGCTTCTGACAGAGACATCACAAGGGGCAGAAAGTGTACCCCCTTGCTAGTGTTAGTAATGGAGTTATATACTCTCCAATAAGTTATTACAACGAACAAAAGAATGTCTGGAGGTTGTAAAGACTCACTAGACCTACTCCCATCATTTACATTTTAAGATAACAGGATTAGCCAGAAGGTTTTTCCAGAGACCGTCCTCAAGAAGGATGCATGATTGTTATATAATCCTAAGGAATGTAGAGGGAAAAAAAGTGTGCCCTTTCTTCCTCCTTGAGAATTCTAGACCCCTCTCTCCTTGGGGACCCTTGAACTTCTTATAAACCTGCCTTGGCAATGACTCTCTCCGAAACATGATTGAACAGCCGTTTGGAGCTTCCTTTGACTTTCCCTGGGAGGGAGGGAGCCCTCCCTGAGCACAGGGCCTCAGGGGCCATGGCCAATGAAAACTAATCTCCCAGTAAGTGCTTTTCAGCCCTGTGTGACTCTCAGCCCACAGGAGGCTGAGAAAACTCTCTTCCTTGGAGGAAGGAAAGGCAGCCCAAGAGTGTGTTTTCAGGCCTGTATCTTGCAGCAAGTGTTTGGCTTGTTAGACATAAGACCTGCAGGCCTGCTCCAACAGACTCCATTCCAGAATCAGGGCCTTGTGTCTCCCTGCAGTTTCCTGGCCTCGCAAACACATTCCTAGGTGAGAGCAGTCCTGCCCATGGGGAAGCAGGCTGCGGGAGTGTGTCTAAGGGGGCCAGGTGCCATGCTGGGGTCACCTGGTCGAGGGCACCTTGCACCTCCAATGGACCCCAGGCAAGGAGTTGCAGGCCACCACCTTGCTTCTGAAATCCCAAAGTGGGGAGCAAAGCTCGCTCTGTCAGAGGGAAGAAAACAGCAACAGGATGGATTTTCAAGCAGTTGCTAGGCTGTACTGCGTTAGGGCTCCAAGGAAGAAAAATGCAGATGTTAGCCCCTACGACTGGTATCCAGGTGGGCTCCCAGGATGATTTCCCCGCAGGATCCAAGAACGTTCCAGACAGACCTGGGCTCACTAGCTCCCTCCTGCAGAGGAAACATGATAGAACAGCTGTTTGGAGGTTGCTTTGACTTCCCCTGGGAGGGTAGGACCCCTCCCTGGGTGCAGGGCCTCAGGGGCCATTGCCGCTGAGAAATGCCCTCTAAGCCAGACCTTTCCAGCCTTGTATGACTCAGCACGGAGGAGACTGGAAAAGCTATCTTCCTTGGAGGAAGGAAAGGCAGCCCCAGAGAGTGTGTTTTCACACCTGTATCTCGCAGCAAGCGTTTGCCGTCTCAGACGTCAGACCTCCAGGCCTGCTCCAACGGCCTCAGTTCCAGAGTCAGGGCCGTGTGTCTCCCTGCATTTTCTGAGCCTTGGGAACACATTCCTAGGTCAGAACAGTCCTGCCCATGGGGAAGGAGGCTGCGGGAGTGTGTCTGAGGGGGTCGGGTGCCATGCTGGGGTCCAATAGACCTGGTACCTCCAATAGACCCCAGGACAACAGCGGTGGGGCTCCCCCTGGCTTCCGAAATGCCAAAGCGAGAAGCAAAGCTAGCTCTATCAGAAGGAAGAAAAGAGCAATTAGATGGATGTTCAGGCTGTTGCTGGGCCGCACCACTTCAGGTTTCCCCCCGAGAGGAGCAGGCGCCCTGTGGCCCCTAGGTCCCATATGCAGGTTAACACACAGGATGTGTCCCCATAGGAGCCAAGAATTTTCCTGACAGACCTAGGCTCACTAGAGCTCTCCTACAGGGCAAAAGGGATAGAACAGACTGTGGATGTGACTCTGCCTTTCCCAGCGAGCATGGGGCCCTCCCTACGGCCCCGGGCTCCAGGGAAAATTGTCCCTGAAAAATGACCTCCAAGAAGCGCTTTTCCAGCAGGCTGGGATGCAGAGTTCACAGGATGTGGGGAAAGTGATCGTCCTTCAGGGAAGAAGAGGCAGCCACCCAGTGTGTGTTTGCAAGCCTGTATTTGGAAGAAACTGGTTTGCTTCTTCAAGGGGAGACCTCCAGGTCTGCTCAGAGGACCGAAATTCCAGAGGCAGCACCATGCATCTCCCCTGTCCTTTCTGAGCCTTGGAAAGACATTCCTAGCTTATAGCGGTATTGCTCATGAAGAAGCAGGATGCAGGAATGTGTCAGACATGACTGGGTGCCTTCCTGGGTTCAGCTCCGTGAGGGGCCTTTCCACTCAAAGTAGGTCCCATGCCTCCTTGGGGAGGAAGTGGGGCCCGCTTGCCTCCAAATTGCCAAAGGCTGGAACAAAGCTAGTTCTATCAGAGGTAAGAAAAGAGCAATTGGATGGATGTGGAAGCTGTTGCTGGGCCGCACTGCTTCAGGCCCCCCACCCCTCCGGCCCCGAGAGAAACAGGCGCCCTGTGGCCCCTCGGTCCTGTATGCAGTTTCACACATAGAATGTGTCCCCATAGGAGCCAAGAATTTTCCTGACAGACCTAGGCTCACTAGAGCTCTCCTACAGAGCAAAGGGGATGGGACAGATGTGTGGCTGTGGCTCTGCCTTTCCCTGGGAGTGTGGAGCCACTCCCTATGGCCCCGGGCTCCAGGGGAAATTGCCCCTGAATAATGACCTCCAAGAAGCGCTTTTCCAACTGGCTGAGACGTGGAGTTCTCAGGATGCAGGGAAAGCGAGTGTCCCTTCGGGGAAGCAAAGGCAGTCACCTGTTATCATTACTTACTAGAATAGTAGGTACCTTCTCTGGTTGGGCAGAGGCCTTCCCTACCTGATCTGAAAAAGAAAATGAAGTAGCTCGCTGATTTGAGAAATAATTCCCAGACTTGGGTTTCCAACCAGGATAGAATCCGACAATGGCCCTGTCTTTGTAGCCGCGTTAATTAACAGGTATGTGAAGCTCTAAATATCAGTGGAAATTACATACAGCATATAGGCCCCAGTGTTCTGGAATGGTGGAAAGAAACAACCAAACTCTTGAAGAGACTCTTTCAAAATGGATCATAGAGACTGACTGTACATGGATGGGCTTACTTCTGGCAGACTTACTCATATTACGGGTAACTGCACGTTCCCATTGTTGTTGTCCTTATGAAATTTTCTATGGGAGAACCCCCCACCCCAAATGAGGCAGGTGTTAGCAGATTTGCCACAAGTAAGGAGGTGGGATTTCACAGCAGCTGGAACAATTAGGTAAGGTAATAAATCAGGTAACTAAGTTTGTGTAAAAAAAAATATCATTCCCCCTTGAGGAACAGATTCATGAATTTGTGCTCAGTGATCAGGTGTGGCTCAATGACTGGAAACACAATTCCTTGGCCTGACATCGCAAAGGTCCTTATACTGTTGTTTTAGCCACAATTCTGAAAGAGAAGGGAATACTAGACCACCTAACCTGCCTCTTGAGAAATCTGTATGAAGGTCAGGAAGCAACAGTTAGAGCAGGACATGGAACAACATACTGGTTCCAAAAAGGAAAAGGAGTATGTCAAGGCTGTATATTGTCACCCTGTTTATTTAACTTATATGCAGACTACATCATGAAAAATGCTGGGATGGAAGATACCTGAGCTGGAATCAAGATTGCCGGAAGAAATATCAATACACTTAGATATGCAGATGTCACCACCATTATGGCAGAATGGGAAGAGGAAAGCGTATGTCGGGGAACTTCTTGAGTTGCAGCAAAGGTGTGAAGGACCCTTTCGAAGTTCCAGAGGTTAGGTGTGGTTAGTCTCGAGATGCCTCAGCAGAAATGGGCCTCATGTCGCCTGGAATGGAGAGGCTTCTGGATATTCCCCAGTTGCAGCAGGTGCTCTCGAGTTACCACGGGGACTTCAGGGACCCTCTCTGGCGGCCTCAGGAAAGGCCAGTCATCATGCGTGTTGCTAGGGGGCCTCTCGTGATACCTCTCCCGTCGGTGCCGGGGCCTAAGACGTTGTGTGGAGTCGGGGCCGGAACCTGAGGATTCCTCACCAATGCGGACATAGATCTTGGGGTAATTATGGAGTCTCCCCAGGGGAGTCAGTCCTCGTCTCGAGAGGGGGCATGCAGGTGCGCTTTCCTCCTGATCTGTAGCAGCAGTGTCACGCTTCCCATCTCGTGAGTCATGGGATCTGTGGCTTTCCCTCCAGGATTTTCCACTAGGCTTTCCCACGAGGCTTTCCCACAGGGCTGTCCCACGAGGCTTTCGCACAGGGCTGTCCCACGTGCCACCTTGGTGGCAGTCGATCCTCGGCGTGAAAGTCGAGGCAGTGCAGGGAAACCAGGTTCCTCTGGAATGCACTGAGACATCTGGGGGACTCTTCGAATGGTGGAACGACGCTGGAGATCCTCTCCCTTTCCTGTGGAGAGCGCCTCCTCTTGAAATGTGAAGGGAAGGCCGGGAATTTTTATCCGACCAAGCAGGGAAAAATTCCCTCATCTTGAGGTACGAGACGGAAACGGGGCCCCTCTAGATGTGGGTGGGACATTCGTGCTTCCTCCTGAGTGGAGACGGGTAAGTCGGGGAACTTCTTCAGTGGCAACAAGGGAGTGAAGGAACTTTTGGAAGTTCCAGAGGTTAGGTGTGATTAGCCTCGAGAAGCATAAGCGGAAATGGGACTCGACTCGCCTGGAGGGTAAAACCTCCTGGATTTTTTCGAGTTGGGGCTGGTGCTTTCGACTTACCACGGGGACCTCAGGGACACGATCTGGTGGCCTCAAGAAAGGCCAGTCCCCATGCAGGTTTCTCGCGGGCATCTTGGGATTCCTCTGCCTTTGATGCCGGGGCCTAAGACCTCGTGTGGAGTCGGGGCCGGAACCTGAGGATTCCTCTCCAGTGCTGACATGGATCTTGGGGTACTTCTGGAGTCTCCCCAGGGGAGTCAGTCCTCGTCTCGAATGCGGGCATGCACTTACGCTTTCCTCGAGAGCGGTAGCAGCAGTGTCATGCAGTCCGCCGCGTGGATCAAGGGATCTATGGCTTTCCCTCGAGGCTTTCCCACGAGGCTTTCCCACAGGGCTGTCCCACGTGCACACGTGGAGGGAGTCGATCCTCGGCTTGAACGTCGAGGCAGTGCAGGGAAAACAGGTTCCTCTGGAATGGACTGACACATCTGGGGGACTCTTGGAATGGTGGCACGACCCTGGAGTTCCTCTCGCCTTTCCTGTGGAGAGCGCCTCCTCTTGAGATGCGACGGGAACGCCGGGAATTCTTTCCCTAGGAAACAGGGAAAGGATCCCTCATCTCGAGCTAGGAGGCGGAAACGGGGCTCCCCTGGATGTGTGCGGGACCCTCGTGCTTCCTCTCGAGTGGAGACGGCTATGTCGGGGACCTTCTGGACTTGCAGCAAGGGTGTGAAGAACCCTTTGGCAGTTCCAGTGGTTAGATGTGATTAGCCTCGAGAAGCCTCAGCGGAAATGGGCCTCATCTCGCCTGAAGGGCAATACCTCCTGGATTTTCTCCATTTGCAGCAGGTGCTCTCGACTTACGACGGGGACCACAGGGACACGCTCTGGTGGCATCAGGAAAGGCCAGTCCCCATGCGAGTTCCTCGGGGGCCTCTCGGGGTTCCTCTCCCGTCGATGCCGGGGCCTAAGACCTTGTGTGGAGTCGGGGCAAGGAACCTGAGGATTCCTCTCCAGTGCTGACATGGATCTTGGGGGAGTTCTGGAGTCTCCCGAGGGGAGTCAGTCCTCGTCTCGAATGCGGGCATGCACTTGCGCTTTCCTCCAGAGCGGTAGCAGCAGTGTCAGGCATTCCGCCGCGTGGATCAAGGGATCTATGGCTTTCCCTCGAGGCTTTCCCACGAGGCTTTCCCACAGGGCTGTCCCACGTGCCACCATGGTGGGAGTCGATCCTCGGAAGGAACGTCGAGGCAGTGCAGGGTAAATACGTTCCTCTGGAATGGACTGACACATCTGAGGGACTCTTGGAATGGTGGCACGACCCTGGAGTTCCTCTCGCCTTTCCTGTGGAGAGCGCCTCCTCTTGAGATGCGACGGGAACGCCGCGAATTCTTTCCCTACGAAACAGGGAAAGTATCCCTCATCTTGAGCTAGGAGGCGGAAACGGGGCTCCCATGGATGTGTGCGGGACCCTCGTGCTTCCTCTCGAGTGGAGATGGGTATGTCGGGGAACTTCTTGAGTTGCAGCAAGGGTGTGAAGGACCCTTTGGAAGTTCCAGTGGTTAGATGTGATTAGCCTCGAGAAGCCTCAGCGGAAATGGGCCTCATCTCGCCTGGAGGGCAAAATCTCCTGGATTTTCTAGAGTTGGGGCAGGCGCTCTCGACTTACGACGGGGACCTCAGGGACCCGCTCTGGTGGCCTCAAGAAAGGCCAGTCCCCATGCGAGTTCTTCGGGGGCCTCTTGGGATTCATCTCCCTTCGATGCCGGGGCCTAAGTCCTTGTGTGGAGCCGGGCCGGAACCTGAGGATTCCTCTCCAGTGCTGACATGGATCTTGGGGTACTTCTGGAGTCTCCCCAGGGGAGTCAGTGCTCGTCTCGAATGCGGGCATGCACTTGCGCTTTCCTCCAGAGCGGTAGCAGCAGTGTCACGCAGTCCGCCGCTTGGATCAAGGGATCTATGGCTTTCCCTCGAGGTTTCCCCACGAGGCTTTCCCACAGGGCTGTCCCAAGTGCACACGTGGTGGGAGTCGATCCTCTGCTTGAACGTCAAGGCAGTGCAAGGAAAACAGGTTCCTCTGGAATGGACTGACACATCTGGGGGACTCTTGGAATGGTGGCACGACCCTGGAGTTCCTCTCGCCTTTCCTGTGGAGAGCGCCTCCTCTTGAGATGTGACGGGAACGCCGGGAATTCTTTCCCTACGAAACAGGGAAAGGATCCCTCATCTCGAGCTAGGAGGCGGAATCGGGGCTCCCCTGGATGTGTGCGGGACCCTCGTGCTTCCTCCCGAGTGGAGACGGGTATTTCGGGGAACTTCTTGAGTTGCAGCAAGGGTGTGAAGGACCCTTTTGAAGTTCCAGTGGTTAGATGTGATTAGCCTCGAGAAGCCTCGGCGGAAATGGGCCTCATCTCGACTGGAGGGCAAAACCTCCTGGATTTTCTCGAGTTGCGGCAGGTGCTCTCGACTTAAGACGGGGACCTCAGGGACCCTCTCTGGTGGCCTCAGGAAAGGCCAGTCCCCATGCGAGTTCCTCACGGTCCTCTCGGGATTCCTCTCCCGTCGATTCCGGGGCCTAAGACCTTGTGTGGAGTCGAGGCCGGAACCTGAGGATTCCTCTCCAGTGCTGACATGGATCTTGGGGTACTTCTGCAGTCTCCCCAGGGGAGTCAGTCCTCGTCTCGAATGCGGGCATGCACATGCGCTTTCCTCCAGAGCGGTAGCAGCAGTGTCACGCATTCCGCTGCGTGGATCAAGGGATCTATGGTTTTCCCTCGAGTCTTTCCCACGAGTCTTTCCCACGAGGCTTTCCCACGAGGCTTTCCCACAGGGCTGTCCCACGTGCACACGTGGTGGGAGTCGATCCTCGGCTTGAACGTCAAGGCAGTGCAGGGAAAAGAGGTTCCTCTGGAATGGACTGACACATCTGGGGGACTCTTGGAATGGTGGCACGACCCTGGAGTTCCTCTCGCCTTTCCTGTGGAGAGCGCCTCCTCTTGAGATGCGACGGGAACGCCTGGAATTCCTTCCCTACGAAACAGGGAAAGGATCCCTCATCTCGAGCTAGGAGGCGGAAACGGGGCTCCCCTGGATGTGTGCGGGACCCTCGTGCTTCCTCTCGATTGGAGACGGGTGTGTCAGGGAACTTCTTGAGTTGCACCAAGGGTGTGAAAGACCCTTTGGAAGTTCCAGTGGTTAGATGTGATTAGCCTCGAGAAGCCTCAGCGGAAATGGGCCTCATCTCGCCTGGAGGGCAAAACCTCCTGGATTTTCTCGAGTTGCGGCAGGTGCTCTCGACTTACGACGGGGACCTCAGGGACCCGCTCTGGTGGCCTCAGGAAAGGCCAGTCCCCATGCGAGTTCCACGGGGGCCTCTCGGGGTTCATCTCCCGTCAATGCCAGGGCCTAAGACCTTGTGTGGAGTCGGGGACGGAACCTGAGTATTCCTCTCCAGTGCTGACACGGATCTTGGGGTAGTTCTGGAGTCTCCCCAGGGGAGTCAGTCCTCGTCTCGAATGCGGGCATGCACGTGCGCTTTCCTCCAGAGCGGTAGCAGCAGTGTCAGGCATTCCGCCGCGTGGATCAAGGGATCTATGGCTTTCCCTCGAGGCTTTCCCACGAGGCTTTCCCACAGGGCTGTCCCAATTGCCACCGTGGTGGGAGTCGATCCTCGGCATGAATGTCGAGGCAGTGCAGGGAAAATACATTCCTCTGGAATGGACTGACACATCTGGGGGACTCTTGGAATGGTGGCACGACCCTGGAGTTCCTCTCGCCTTTCCTGTGGAGAGCGCCTCCTCTTGAGATGCGACGGGAACGCCGGGAATTCTTTCCCTACGAAACAGGGAAAGGATCACTCATCTCGAGCTAGGAGGCGGAAACAGGGCTCCCCTGGATGTGTGCGGGACCCTTGTGCTTCCTCTCGAGTGGAGACGGGTATGTCGGGGAACTTCTTGAGTTGCAGCAAGGGTGTGAAGGACCCTTTGGAAGTTCCAGTGGTTAGATGTGATTAGCCTCGAGAAGCCTCAGCGGAAATGGGCCTCATCTCGCCTGGAGGGCAAAACCTCCTGGATTTTCTCGAGTTGCGGCAGGTGCTCTCGCCTTCGACGGGGACCTCGGGGACCCGCTCTGGTGGCCTCAGGAAAGGCCAGTCCCCATGCGAGGTCCTCGGGGGCCTCTCGGGATTCCTCTCCCGGCGATGCCGGGGCCTAAGACCTTGTGTTGAGTCGGGGCCGGAACCTGAGGATTCCTCTCCAGTGCTGACATGGATCTTGGGGTAATTCTGGAGTCTCCCCAGGGGAGGCAGTCCTCGTCTCGAATGCGGGCATGCTCTTGCGCTTTCCTCCAGAGCGAGAGCAGCAGTGTCACGCAGGCCGCCGCGTGGATCAAAGGATCTATGGTTTTCCCTCGAGTCTTTCCCACGAGGCTTTCTCACGAGGCTTTCCCACAGGGCTGTCCCACGAGCACACGTGGTGGGAGTCGATCCTCGGCTTGAACGTCAAGAAAGTGCAGGGAAAACAGGTTCCTCTGGAATGGACTGACACTTCTGTGGGACTCTTGGAATGGTGGCACGACCCTGGAGTTCCTCTCGCCTTTCCTGTGGAGAGCGCCTCCTCTTGAGATGCGACGGGAACGCCGGGAATTCTTTCCCTACGAAACAGGGAAAGGATCCCTCATCTCGAGCTAGGAGGCGGAATCGGGGCTCCACTGGATGTGTGCGCGACCCTCGTGCTTCCTCCCGAGTGGAGACGGGTATGTCGGGGAACTTCTTGAGTTGCAGCAAGGGTGTGAAGGACCCTTTGGAAGTTCCAGTGGTTAGATGTGATTAGCCTCGAGAAGCCTCAGCGGAAATGGGCCTCATCTCGCCTGGAGGGCAAAACTTCCTGGATTTTCTGGAGTTGCGGCAGGTGCTCTCGACTTACGACGGGACCTCAGGGACCCGCTCTGGTGGCCTCAGGAAAGGCCAGTCCCTTGCGAGTTCCTCGGGGGCCTCTCGGGATTCCTCTCCCGGCGATGCCGGGGCCTAAGACCTTGTGTGGAGTCGGGGCCGGAACCTGAGGATTCCTCTCAAGTGCTGACATGGATCTTGGGGTACTTCTGGAGTCTCCCCAGGGGAGTCAGTCCTCGTCTCGAATGCGGGCATGCACTTGCGCTTTCCTCCAGAGCGATAGCAGCAGTATCACGCAGTCCGACGCGTGGATCAAAGGATCTATGCTTTTCCCTCGAGTCTTTCCCACGAGGTTTTCCCACGA
The DNA here is from genome assembly GCF_042477335.2 of Ovis canadensis. Taxonomy (NCBI): domain Eukaryota; kingdom Metazoa; phylum Chordata; class Mammalia; order Artiodactyla; family Bovidae; genus Ovis; species Ovis canadensis. The sequence continues at coordinate 1,283,146 of NC_091249.1, read as the reverse complement.
GGCTTTCCCACAGGGCTGTCCCACGTGCATACGTGGTTGGAGTCGATCCTCGGCTTGAACGTCAAGGCAGTGCAGGGAAAACAGGTTCCTCTGGAATGGACTGACACATCTGGGGGACTCTTGGAATGGTGGCACGACCCTGGAGTTCCTCTCGCCTTTCCTGTGGAGAGCTCCTCCTCTTAAGATTCGACGGGAACCCCGGGAATTCTTTCCCTACGAAACAGGGAAAGGATCCCTCATCTCGAGCTAGGAGGCGGAAATGGAGCTCCCCTGGATGTGTGCGGGACCCTCGTGTTTCCTCTCGAGTGGAGACGGGTATGTCGGGGACCTTCTTGAGTTGCAGCAAGGGTGTGAAGGACCCTTTGGAAGTTCCAGTGGTTAGATGTGATTAGCCTCGAGAAGCCTCAGCGGAAATGGCCCTCATCTCGCCTGGAGGCCAAAGCCTCCTGGATTTTCTCGAGTTGCGACAGGTGCTCTAGACTTACGACGGGGAACTCGGCGCCCGCTCTGGTGGCCTCAGGAAAGGCCAGTCCCCATGCGAGTTCCTCGGGGGCCTCTCGGGATTCCTCTCCCCTCGATGCCGGGGCCTAAGACCTTGTGTGGAGTCGGGGCCGGAACCTGGGGATTCCTCTCCAGTGCTGACATGGATCTTGGGGTACTTCTGGAGTCATCCCAGGGGAGTCATTCCTCGTCTCGAATGCTGGCATGCACTTGCTCTTTCCTCCAGAGCCGTAGCAGCAGTGTCACGCAGTCCGCCACGTGGATCAAAGGTTCTATGGTTTTCCCTCGAGTCTTTCCCACGAGGCTTTCCCACAGGTCTGTCCCACGTGCACACGTGGTGGGAGTCGATCCTCGGCTTGAACGTCAAGGCAGTGCAGGGAAAACAGGTTCCTCTGGAATGGACTGACACATCTGGGGGACTCTTGGAATGGTGGCACGACCCTGGAGTTCCTCTCGCCTTTCCTGTGGAGAGCGCCTCCTCTTGAGATGCGACGGGAACGCCGCGAATTCTTTCCCTACGAAACAGGGAAAGGATCCCTCATCTCGAGCTAGGAGGCGGAAACGGGGTCCCCTGGATGTGTGCGGGACCCTCGTGCTTCCTCTCGAGTGGAGACGGGTATGTGGGGGAACTTCTTGAGTTGCAGCAAGGGTGTGAAGGACCCTTTGGAAGTTCCAGTGGTTAGATGTGATTAGCCTCGAGAAGCCTCAGCGGAAATGGGCCTCATCTCGCCTGGAGTGCAAAACCTCCTGGATTTTCTCGAGTTGCGGCAGGCGCTCTCGACTTACGAAGGGGACCTCAGGGACCCGCTCTGGTGGCCTCAGGAAAGGCCAGTCCCCATGCGAGTTCCTCGGGGTCCTCTCGGGATTCCTCTCCCGTCCATGCCGGGGCCTAAGACGTTGTGTGGAGTCGGGAACGGAACCTGAGGATTCCTCTCCAGTGCTGATATGGATCTTGGGGTACTTCTGGAGTCTCCCCAGGGGAGTCAGTCCTCGTCTCGAATGCGGGCATGCACTTGCGCTTTCCTCCAGAGCGGTAGCAGCAGTGTCACTCTGTCCGCCGCGTGGATCAAAGGATCTATGGTTTTCCCTCGAGTCTATCCCATGAGGCTTTCCCACGAGGCTTTCCAACAGGGCTGTCCCACAGGGCTGTCCCACGTGCCAGTGTGGTGGGAGTCGATCCTCGGCGTGGGAGTCGATCCTCGGCGTGAAAGCCGAGGTAGTGCAGGGCAAACAGGTTCCTCTGAATGGACTGAGACATCTGGGGGACTCTTGGAATGGTGGCACGATGCTGGAGTTCCTCTCGCCTTTCCTGTGGAGAGCGCCTCCTCTTGAGATGCGACGGGGACGCCGCGAATTCTTTCCCTACGAAACAGGGAAAGGATCCCTCATCTCGAGCTAGGAGGCGGAAACGGGGTCCCCTGGATGTGTGCGGGACCCTCGTGCTTCCTCTCGAGTGGAGACGGGTATGTGGGGGAACTTCTTGAGTTGCAGCAAGGGTGTGAAGGACCCTTTGGAAGTTCCAGTGTTTAGATGTGATTAGCCTCAAGAAGCCTCAGCGGAAATGGGCCTCATCTCGCCTGGAGGGAAAAACCTCCTGGATTTTCTCGAGTTGCGGCAGGTGCTCTCGACTTACGACGGTGACCTAAGGGACGCGCTCTGGTGCCCTCAGGACTGGCCAGTCCCCATTCCAGTGGCTCGGGAGCCTCTCGGGATTCCGCTCCCTTCGATGCCAGAGCCTAAGACCTTGTGTGGAGTCGTGTCTGGAACATGAGGTTTCCTCTCCAGTGCTTACATGGATCGTGGAGTACTTCTGGTGTTTCCCCAGGGGAGTAAGTCCCCGTTTCGAATGGGGGCATGCACGTGCGCTTTCCTCCAGAGCTGTAACAACACTGTCATGCCTCCCGGCGCGCCGATCATGGGATCTGTGGCTTTCCCACGAGGCTTTCCCACAGGACTGTCCCACGTGTCACCGTGGTGTGAGTCGATGCTCGGCGTGAAACTCGAGGCAGTGCAGGGATAACAGGTTCCTCTGGAATGGACTGAGATATCTGGGGGACTCTGGGAACGGTGGCACGACCCTGGAGTTCCTCTCGCCTTTCCTGTGAGGAGCGCCTCCACTTGAGATGCAACGGGAACTCCCAGAATTATTTCCCGAAAAAGCTGTGAAAGGATCCCTCATCTTGAGCTACGAGGCGAACACGGGGCTCCCCTGGATGTGGGCGGGACCCTCGTGCTTCCTCTCGAGTGGAGACGGGTATGTTAGGGAACTTCTTGAGTTGCAGCAAGGGTGTGAAGGACCTTTTAGAAGTTCCAGAGGTTAGGTGTGATTAGCTTCCAGAAGCCTCAGCGGAAATGGGCCTCACTCAGCTGGAGTGCAAAACCTCCTTGATTTTCTCGAGTTGCGGCAGGTGCTCTTGACTTACGACGGGGACTTTAGGGACCCGCTCTGGTGGCCTCAATACTGGCCCGTCCCCATTCGAATTGCTCGGGGTCCTCTCGGGATTCATCTTCCGTCGATGCCGGGGCCTAAGTCCTTGTGTGGAGTCGGGGCCGGAACCTGAGGATTCCTCTCCAGTACTGACATGGATCTTGGAGTACTTTTGGAGTCTCCCCAGGGGAGTCAGTCTTCGTCTCGAATGGGGGCATGCACGTGCGCTTTCCTCCGAGCTGTAGCACCAGCGTCACGATTCCTGTCGCGTGGATCAAGGGATCTGTGGCTTTCCCTCGAGGCTTTCCCACGAGGCTTTCCCACAGGGCTGTCCCACGTGAGACCGTGGTGGGAGTCGATCCTCCTCGTTAAAGTCAAGGCAGTGCAGGGAAAACAGTATCCTCAGGAATGGACTGAGACATCTGGGGGACTCTTGGAATGGTGGCACGACGCTGGAGTTGCTCTCACCTTTCCTGTGGAGAGCCCCTACACTTGAGATGCGATGGGAACGCCAAGGAATCTCTCCTGAACAAGCAGCGAACGGACCCCTCATCTCGACCTACGAGGCGGAAACGGAGCTCTTCTGGATGTGAGTGGGACATGCGTGCTTCCTCTCGAGTGGAGAGGGGTATACAGGGGAACTTCTTGAGTTGCAGCAAGGGTGTCAAGGACCCTTTGGAAGTTCCAGAGCTTAGGTGTGATTAGCCTTGAGAAGCCTCAGCGGAAATGGGCCTCATCTCGCCTGCAGGGCAAAACCTCCTGGATTTTCTCTAGTTGCGGCAGGTGCTCTCGACTTACGACGGGGACCTCAGGGACCCGCTCTGGTGGCCTCAGGAAAGGCCATTCCCCATGCGAGTTCCTCGGGGGCCTCTCGGGATTCCTCTCCCCTCGATGCCGGGGCCTAAGACCTTGTGTGGAGTCGGGGCCGGAACCTGGGGATTCCTCTCCAGTGCTGACATGGATCTTGGGGTACTTCTGGAGTCATCCCAGGGGAGTCATTCCTCGTCTCGAATGCTGGCATGCACTTGCTCTTTCCTCCAGAGCCGTAGCAGCAGTGTCACGCAGTCCGCCGCGTGGATCAAAGGATCTATGGTTTTCCCTCGAGTCTTTCCCACGAGGCTTTCCCACAGGTCTGTCCCACGTGCACACGTGGTGGGAGTCGATCCTCGGCTTGAACGTCAAGGCAGTGCAGGGAAAACAGGTTCCTCTGGAATGGACTGACACATCTGGGGGACTCTTGGAATGGTGGCACGACCCTGGAGTTCCTCTCGCCTTTCCTGTGGAGAGCGCCTCCTCTTGAGATGCGACGGGGACGCCGCGAATTCTTTCCCTACGAAACAGGGAAATGATCCCTCATCTCGAGCTAGGAGGCGGAAACGGGGTCCCCTGGATGTGTGCGGGACCCTCGTGCTTCCTCTCGAGTGGAGACGGGTATGTGGGGGACCTTCTTGAGTTGCAGCAAGGGTGTGAAGGACCCTTTGGAAGTTCCAGTGGTTAGATGTGATTAGCCTCGAGAAGCCTCAGCGGAAATGGGCCTCATCTCGCCTGGAGGGCAAAACCTCCTGGATTTTCTCGAGTTGCGGCAGGTGCTCTCGACTTACGACGGGGACCTCAGGGACCCGCTCTGGTGGCGTCAGGAAAGGCCAGTCCCCATGCGAGTTCCTCGGGGTCCTCTCGGGATTCCTCTCCCGTCCATGCCGGGGCCTAAGACGTTGTGTGGAGTCGGGAACGGAACCTGAGGATTCCTCTCCAGTGCTGATATGGATCTTGGGGTACTTCTGGAGTCTCCCCAGGGGAGTCAGTCGTCGTCTCGAATGCGGGCATGCACTTGCGCTTTCCTCCAGAGCGGTAGCAGCAGTGTCACTCTGTCCGCCGCGTGGATCAAAGGATCTATGGTTTTCCCTCGAGTCTATCCCATGAGGCTTTCCCACGAGGCTTTCCCACAGGGCTGTCCCACACGGCTGTCCCACGTGCCAGCGTGGTGGGAGTCGATCCTCGGCGTGGGAGTCGATCCACGGCGTGAAAGCCGAGGTAGTGCAGGGCAAACAGGTTCCTCTGAATGGACTGAGACCATCTGGGGGACTCTTGGAATGGTGGCACGACCCTGGAGTTCCTCTCGCCTTTCCTGTGGAGAGCGCCTCCTCTTGAGATGCGACGGGAACGCTGGGAATTCTTTCCCTACGAAACAGGGAAAGGATCCCTCATCTCGAGCTAGGAGGCGGAAACGGGGTCCCCTGGATGTGTGCGGGACCCTCGTGCTTCCTCTCGAGTGGAGACGGGTATGTGGGGGAACTTCTTGAGTTGCAGCAAGGGTGTGAAGGACCCTTTGGAAGTTCCAGTGTTTAGATGTGATTAGCCTCGAGAAGCCTCAGCGGAAATGGGCCTCATCTCGCCTGGAGTGCAAAACCTCCTGGATTTTCTCGAGTTGCGGCAGGTGCTCTCGACTTACGACGGTGACCTAAGGGACACGCTCTGGTGCCCTCAGGACTGGCCAGTCCCCATTCCAGTGGCTCAGGAGCCTCTCGGGATTCCGCTCCCTTCGATGCCAGAGCCTAAGACCTTGTGTGGAGTCGTGTCTGGAACATGAGGTTTCCTCTCCAGTGCTGACATGGATCGTGGAGTACTTCTGGTGTTTCCCCAGGGGAGTAAGTCCCCGTCTCGAATTGGGGCATGCACGTGCGCTTTCCTCCATAGCTGTAACAACACTGTCATGCCTCCCGGCGCGCCGATCATGGGATCTGTGGCTTTCCCACGAGGCTTTCCCACAGGACTGTCCCACGTGTCACCGTGGTGTGAGTCGATGCTCGGCGTGAAACTCGAGGCAGTGCAGGGATAACAGGTTCCTCTGGAATGGACTGAGATATCTGGGGGACTCTGGGAACGGTGGCACGAACCTGGAGTTCCTCTCGCCTTTCCTGTGAGGAGCGCCTCCACTTGAGATGCAACGGGAACTCCCAGAATTATTTCCCGAAAAAGCTGTGAAAGGATCCCTCATCTTGAGCTACGAGGCGAACACGGGGCTCCCCTGGATGTGGGCGGGACCCTCGTGCTTCCTCTCGAGTGGAGACGGGTATGTGGGGGAACTTCTTGAGTTGCAGCAAGGGTGTGAAGGACCTTTTGGAAGTTACAGACTGTAGGTTTGATTAGCTTCGAGAAGCCTCAACGGAAATGGGCCTCATCTCGCCTGGAGGGCAAAACCTCCTGGATTTTCTCGAGTTGCGGCAGGTGCTCTCGACTTACGACGGGGACCTCAGGGACCCTCTCTGGTGGCCTCAGGAAAGGCCAATCCCCATGCGAGTTGCTCGGGGGCCTCTCGGCATTCCTCTCCTTTCGATGCCGGGGCCTAAGACCTTGTGTGGAGTCGGGGCCAGAACCTGAGGATTCCTCTCCAGGGCTGACATGGATCTTGGGGTACTTCTGGAGTCTCCCCAGGGGAGTAAGTCCTCGTCTCGAATGGGGGCATGCACGTGCGCTTTCCTCCAGAGCAGTAGCAGCAGTGTCACCCTTCCTGTCGCGTGGATCAAGGAATCTGTGGCTTTCCCACGAGGCTTTCCCACAGGGCTGTCCCACGTGCCACCGTGGTGGGAGTCGATCCTCGGCGTGAAACTCGAGGCAGTGCAGGGAAAACAGGTTCCGCTGGAATGGACTGAGACATCTGGGGGACTCTGGGAATGGCGCAAAGACCCTGGAGTTCCTCTCGCCTTTCCTGTGGCGAGCGCCTCCTCTTGAGATGCGCCAGGAACGCCCAGAAATCTTTCCCGGGCAAGCAGCGAAAGGATCCCTCATCTCGAGCTACGAGGCGGAAACGGGACTCCTCTGGATGTGTGCAGGACCCGCGTGCTTCCTCTCGAGTGGAGACGGGTATGTCGGGGAGCTTCTTGAGTTGCAGCAAGGGTGTGAAGGACCTTTTGGAAGTTCCAGAGGTTAGGTGTGACTAGCCTTCAAAAGGAACAGCGGAAATGGGCCTCATCTTGCCTGGAGGGCAAAACCTCCTGGATTTTCTCGAGTTGCGGCAGGTGCTCTCTACTTATGACAGGGACCTCAGGGACCCGCTCTGGTGGCCTCAGGAAAGGCCTGTCCCCATGTGAGTTGGTCGCGGGCCTCTCGGGATTCCTCTCCCTTGGATGCTGGAGCCTAAGACCTTGTGTGGAGTCGGGCCCGGAACCTGAGGATTCCTCTCCAGTGCTGACATGGATCTTGGGGTACTTCTGGAGTCTCCCCAGGGAAGTAAGTCCTCGTTTCGAATGGGGGCATGCACGTGCCCTTTCCTCCAGAGCTGTAGCAGCAGTGTCACGCTTCCTATCAACTGCATCATGGTATCTGTGGCTTTCCCTCGAGGTTTTCCCACAAGGCTTTCCCATGAGGCTTTCCCACAGGGCTGTCCCATGTGCCACCGTGGTGTGAGTCGATCTGCGGCGTGAAAGTCGAGGCAGTGGAGGGAAAACACCTTCCTCTGGAATGGACTGGGACATCTGGGGGACTCTGAGAATGGTGGCACGACCCTGGAGTTCCTCTCGCCTTTCCTGTGGAGAGCGCCTCCTCTTGAGATGCGACAGGAACGCCCAGAATTCTTTCCCGACCAAGCAGGGAAAGGATCCCTCATCTGGAACTACAATGCGGAAACGGGGCTCCTCTTGATGTGGGCGGGACCATTGTGCTTCCTCTAGAGTGGACAGGGGTAGTCGGGGAATTTCTTGAGTTGCAGCAAGGGTGTGAAGGACCTTTTGGAAGTTCCAGAGGTTAGTTGTGATTAGTGTCGAGAAGCATCGGCGGAAATGGGCCTCATTTCGCCTGGAGGGGAGTACCTCCTGGATTTTCTCGAGTTGCGGCAGGTGCTCTCGTCTTACGACGGTGACTTAAGGCACCCGCTCTGGTGGCCTCAGGACTGGCCACTCCCCATTCGAGTTGCTCGGGGACCGCTCGGGATTCCTCTCCCTTCGATGCCGGGGCCAAAGACCTTGTGTGGAGTCGGAGGCGGAACCTGAGGATTCCTCTCCAGTGCTGACATGGATCTTGCGGTACTTCTGGAGTCTGCCCAGGAGAGTCAGTCCTCGTCTCGAGAGGGGGCATGCACGTGCGCTTTCCTCCCGAGCTGTAGTAGCAGTGTCACGCTTCCCGTCGTGTCGATCATGGGATCTGTGGCTTTCCCTCGAGGCTTTCCCATGAGGCTTTCCCACGAGGCTTTCCCACAGGGCTGTCTCACGTGCCACCCTGGTGTGAGTCGATCCTTGGCGTGAAAGTCGAGGCAGTGCAGGGAAAAGAGGTTCCTCTGGAATGGACTGGGACATCTGGGGGACTCTGGGAATGGTGGCACGACCCTGGAGTTCCTCTCGCCTTTCCTTTGGAGAGCGCCTGCTCTTGAGATGCGACGGGAACGCCGGGAATTCTTTCCCGACCAAGCAGGGAAAGGATCCCTCATCTCGAGCTACGAGGTGGAAACGGGGCTCCTCTGGATGTGGGCCGAACGCCATGCTTTCTTTCGACTGGAGACGGGTATGTCGGGGAACTTCTTGAGTTGCAGTAAGGGTGTCAAGGACCCTTTGGAAGTTCCAGAGGTTAGATGTGATTAGCCTCGAGACGCCTCAGCCAAAATGGGCCACATCTCGCCCGGAGGGGGGAACCTCCTGGTTTTCTCGAGTTGCGGCTTGTGCTCTCGACTTACGACGGGGACCTCATGGACCCGCTCTGTTGGCCTCAGGAAAGGTCATTCCCCATGCGAGTTGCTCGGTGGCCTCTCAGGATTCCTCGCCCGTCGATGCCGGCGCCTAAGACCTTGTGTGGAGTCGGACCAGAACCTGAGGATTCCTCTCCCGTGCTCACATGGATCTTGGCGTACTTCTGGAGTCTCCCAAGGGGCGTCAGTCCTCGTCTCGAGTGGGGTCATGCAGGTGTGCTTTCCTCCTGAGCAGTAGCAGCAGTGTCTCGCTTCCCGTCTTGTGGATCAAGGGATCTGTGTCTTTCCCTCGAGGCTTTTCCATGGGCTTTCCCACAGGGCTATTCCACGTGCCACCATGCAGTGCTGGGAAAACAGGAACCTCCTTCCCCACATAGGGGGTACACTGTCCCCTTGGGCGTGTATCTCCGGGGCATTCGCGCTTGGGGGTTGCCACGGATGTTGGCCTCAGGCTCCACATGAGAAAAGCCCCTAATGGCATTAGCTGCCGGTCCAGACGCTGGCCCCTCAGGTCTCTGGCCGGAGCCTTGGGCTCCAGGCAACTCAAAGCCCTCGGGGCTGGTGCTCTGGGACTGCTGTAGGGAAAGGACGCCAGGAGCCCACGGAGGAGTTGGGGAGGCGCAGGTGGCATATGGAGGCGAGGACAGCGTGGGATCTAGGTGGAGGCGCTGGAGAGAGCGTCCATTGTCCCGGAATGCCTCGGAGGAGCCAGCGGGGGACAGTCCAGGCCCAGGGACCTGTGGTATGTGAAAAGGTGGGAAACCCCAGAACAAGGCAGGCTGGGAAAGGGGGCGTGGGCGGCCAATTCAAAGGGACCTAGGGGGCGTTTCCTGGGCGGTGAGCTCCCTTGGCACTGCTGAGGGCCCCTGATTGATCCACCCGGGGTTGATCCCACCATCCGCTGCGAGGGAGGGCCACAAACCAAAGCCCCCGAACTGCCCACCCACCCCAACGGGGATCTTGGCGGTCCGGGGCACAGCTGTGCCCGGGAAAAGCCCACTCACTCCACGGGACTCCGTCCAGGGTCTCTGCTTGGAAAGAGGCCAGGGGCGGCCCCCTCCATCTACGCACCCAAACCCTATTGACGTCAATGGGGGCGGAGACGCCTCCCGCTCTCCAGAGTCCTGGGCTGCTGGGTCCCCGCCCACTCGGCCAGCAGTCTGCAGTGCTCCTGTGTGCCTCTCCCACCATGGCTTCGTCCAGCTCCTCCAGCACCTCAAGCGGTACGTTTGCCCTCGGTCCCTGGGGTCGGATCACGTCTCAGGGGATTTGCGGGTGGCCCGGGCAAGGGCTCTCGGCCCACGTGTCGACCCCCGCTCCCGCCCGAGAACGGCGGGGACCCATCGGCCGGGCCCGGGGTTCCCAGGCGTCAGGTGTGCCCAAAGTTGGAGGGCGTTGCATCGTTCGTTCATCTTGCTCCTTTGGCACACACATGGCTTCTCCGTTCTCTTTTCTGGGAAGACAGTGTTGTTTTAGGGGGCGTGCTGCGGGAGTCAGGGGCCGGTGGGAGCGGGTGCTGTGCTGGGATGAGGCCCTTTATCCTCACATCTTCCTGTGGGAACGGGAGTCGGGGAGCTCTGTGGCCTTGCCGCCTTCAGTGGCTTCCTCTGCACACGGGCTTAGTGCCTTCTGCCTTCTGTCAGTCGTTACGGGGTTTGGGCTTCGCTTTGGCGGCCTTGGCCTTGGCCCTGGCCTGGGCCTTGGCCTTACCCTTGGCGTTGCCCTTGCCCTTGCCCTTGGCCTTCGGCTTGGCCTTCCCTAGGCCTTGTCCTTGGCCTTACCTTGTCCTTGCCCTTACCTTTTCCTTGCCCTTAAACTTAAACTTGACCTTGACTTTGACCTTGAACTTGAACTTGACCTTGACTTTGACCTTGAACTTGAACTTGACCTTGACCTTGAACTTGACCTTGAACTTGAACTTGAACTTGACCTTGACCTTGAACTTGAACTTGAACTTGACCTTGACCTTGAACTTGAACTTGAACTTGACTTTGACCTTGAACTTGAACTTGAACTTGAACTTGAACTTGACCTTGACCTTGA